>NW_026125052.1:15947500-16620000 GCF_943737965.1 Phodopus roborovskii | reverse complement strand
TTTGTGCATGATGGGATAAGCCCATTGTGAGCTGAAAATACTGTAAGTTAAAAATGCATTAACTTTTGGGGATGACCCCAAACAGGAGAGAAAAGACTGGCACCAAAAAAAAAAAAAAAAAAAAAAAAAAAAGACCACTGCCACCTGCAGCTGACTTGTTGCTATAATAGGATGCATACACCACATCAAGGCCACCAGAAGTTTGTCATTTGGAACAGAGTAGAGGCCACTGCCATCAGGAACTTTTCGGAAGTGTCTTCGATGGCCATGTATGTTCCAATCTCTATGGGAAGCTGTATACACGGCTCCACTCACAGCAAGGTAGTCAGGAACCAATCCCCTGAAGCCTGGAAGGACTGAACCCCATCCCTGATTTGGATTTGCCACCAAAGCTCCCCCACCCCCCCAAAAAAGAGCTTTCCTCATAAGAAGGAAAGACAAAACATCTGAGAAAAATAAAATGGAAATTATACTTTTAAGAAATTCGAACAGCACTTGGGAGGCAGAGACAGGCAGATCTCTGTACGATTGAGGCCAACCTAGTCCACAGAGGACAACCAAGCTATACTGACAAACCCTGTGCTGATATCTTGTTCAGACAGGCTTTATTTGTACAAGCAAGGTTATCACCACAAAATCCTGTCTCAAAACAAAACAAAACAAAACAAAAAACTAAAAGGGAAAGAAAGAGAAAAAGAAAGAAAGATGTATTAAGCCGGGCAATGGTGGTGCATACCTTTAGTCCTAGCTCTCTGGAGGCAAAGGCAGAAAGATATGAGTTTGAGACCAACCTGGTCTATAGAGCAAGTTCCAAGACAGGGATACATAAGGAAACCCTGTCTCAAAAAAAAAAAAAAAAAAAAAAAAAAGAAATGCATTGAATAAACCAGATGTGGTGGTGAATGCCTTTAGTCCCAGCACTAGGGAGGCTGCAGCAGACAGAATTTGAGTGCCGCTTGGGTTACATATCCAGATAGAAAGGTAAAGGAAAATGCTTTGGATTCACTTGTCACAGTTTAGCATTGCAGGGCATCAGTGGTCATCCACATGACTGTTTGCCATAAGCAGAGATAACATCATATTACAAATGGAAGAGATCAAAATCCAAAGATCACTTAGGGGTAGCGGAGCACAACTTTAATCTCAGTTTTGGAGAGGCAGAGTCAGGTGGGTCTGTGAGCTTGAGGCCAGCCTGGTTTATATTGTGATTTCCAAGCCAGATAACGCTATTAGTGAAGCCTTGCCCAAAATGTTTTTTTTTTTTTTTTTTTTTTAAAAAGGCACTTCCTACTGAATATGTGCCACTTTAACACTACTGCAAAGCTGGACCGTTGTGAGTTGAGGACTTATGTGAACTTCTGACCATTGTCTCTATGATAAGTATAACTTTGTAGTTGCCTAATTCAAATGCCCACCAAGTTGCCAAAACTTCTGTGAATCTGTGTGATCTGCCCCTCCCCACCACAGTGTTCAGGATAGAAATAGGGATTTATAATTGTTAAATACAGGCTCTATCCCAGAGCTACAACCCCAGCCTAGGAGGTGACTTTTTTTTTTTTTTCCCGAGACAGGGTTTCTCTGCTTCTCTGGAGGCTGTCCTGTAACTAGCTCTTGTAGACCAGGCTGTCTCGAACTCAGAGATCCACCTGCCTCTGCCTCCTGAGTGCTGGGACTAAAGGCGTGTGCTACCACTACCGGGCTTCTAGGAGGTGATTTTGTGATATTTGAATAATAGAGTCTCACTGCCCCGGGCATTTAGTAGTTTCTCATTAGACACTTAACTATTTCCCCTGCCTGCTGGATAAATGGTATTACACTAAAGTGGAGGTGGTGGTAGTGGGAGGCACTGGTGAGATGGCTTAGTGATAAAAACACTTGCTACAAGACTGATGACTTGAATCTGACCCCAGATCAATGGTGGGAAGAGAGAGCTTCCTGCAAGGTACCCTAACTGCCACGTGCTCACCATGACAAGTGTGCTCACATATAAACACAGGCAGGCAGGCACTCTGGTGTGCGCACACACAATAACAACAGTAATACAGATTATGTAGTGGTTAAGACACATTATTGGCAGGACTGTAGAGATGGCTCAATAGTTAAAAGCACTTGCTGGCCAGACAGTGGTGGCACATGCCTTTAATCTCAGAATTTGAGAGGTGGAGGTAGGCAGATCTGTGTGAGTTCGAGGCCAGTCTTGTCTACAGAACAAGTTCTAGGGCAGCCAGGGCTACACAAAGAAACTCAGTCTTGGAAAACAAACAAACAAAAGCACTTTGCTGCTCTTGCAGGACTCAGGTTTGGTTCCCAGCACCCACATGTTGGCTCACAACTGTCCTTAATTTCCCTGAAGGGGATCCAACATTGACTTCTGACCTCCAAGGGTACCAGTTATGCACATGGCACACATACATACATGCAGGTAAAACAATTATACAACAAAATAAGCCAGGTGGAGGTGGCACACACCTTTAATCCCAGCACTGGGGAGGCAGAAGAAGGTGGATGTATATGAGTTCAAGGCCAGCCTGGTCTACAGAGCACAGAGCAAGTTCCAGCTCCAATAGCTGCAGAGAAACCCTGCCTCAAAAAAAACAAAAAAAAACAAAAACAAAAAAAAGGTAAATAAATCTTGGGCTGGAGGCATGGCCCAGAAATAAAGAGCACTGGCTGTTCTTGGAGAGGACACAGGTTCAATTCCGAGCACCCATATGGTGATTCAGAACCATCTGTCACTCCAGATTCAGGTAATACAATACCCTCTTCCATCCTCCAAAGGCAGGCACCAGGCACGCAAGTGGTACATAGACACATAGATGTACATGCAGGCAAGACACACATATAATGAAAAAAAAGTAAAAATAAAAATTTCAGGGTTGGAGAGATGGCTCAGAGGTTAAAAGCCCTGGCTGCTCTTTCAGAGGTCCTGAGTTCAATTCCCGGCAACCACGTGGTGGCTCACAGCCATCCTTAATGAGATCTGGTGCCCTCTTCCGGTGTGCAGGCATACATGCAGGCAGGACACTGTATACACAATAAATAAATCTTTAAATAATTTTTCCTGAACAGAGAAATTAATCTAAACCAATTTTTAAAAGACAGTGGTGGGGCTGGAGAGGCAGCTCAGCAGTTATGAGCACTTGCTGTTCTTACAGAGGATCTGAGTTTGGTTTCCAGGATTTTCTTTTCCCAGTATGTATGAGTATCTTGCCTGCACATATGTCTGTGCCAGAAGAGGGTGACAGATCCCCTAGAAATGGAGTTGCAGAAGGTTGTTAGCCTCCACATGAGTGCTAGGAATTGAACCCTGATCCTCTGGTAGAGAGGTCAGTGCTCTTAACCATTGAGCTATCTCTCTAGTAGAGTTCCAATCCCCTGGAACTAGAGTTATGGATGCTGGTGGTGAGAACTGAAGCCAGGTTCTCTGCAAGAGCAACATATACTCTGTTGAGCCAGTTCTCCAGGCCTCTCTGCCTTACTTTTAAAGGCAAGATCTCTTATTGGTCCAGTAGGCCAGGGTGTATCCCTGATAAACCCCAGGGATGTCTCTCTTCCTCCCCCTGCTGGGAGTGCAAGCACACTGGGTCCTGAGGCCTGAATTCCTTCTCATGCTCGCAAGGCAGTTTACAGGTTCTCTCCCTACCTCCCTATAGGTATCCTTGTGAAGAAGTTTAATATCCCTACGTAGTAAGCAAGGACACAGGAATTAGACTGTAACTCTAGAAAGGCTAATGACTGCTCCAGGACAACATGATCTGAAGAAACTGGGTCCAAAACAAGGCAGGTTTGCTCTGGGAGCAAAGAGAGGCAAATGAAAGCTTTCCAAGCAAAAGAACTAACGAGAAGGGGAATCTGGGAAAGCGGGGGAGGACAACCTGCACTGGATCCCTCCAAGAACGTGGCTGCCCTCGGTAGGACATAGCTGGCTTCTGGTGCCTCACTGGATGCTGGATGGGCCGACTTCACAGCTCGACCTAGCTGCTTATGGCCTCAGGAGTCAGAGGGAAGTGAGGGACACCACCAGAGAGGGCCAATAGATCGTCGATATGGAAATCAAAGAGGAGGAGTCTGGAACTGGGACATACCTCCCTACCTCCAGGGCGTTCCTATTTCCCATTAGAGCAGGTACCAAGGAAAGTATCTACAAAACTCAAAACATATATCCACACAGAAATTAAAACATGTACCCACACCAGTCAGTGGTAGCACACGCCCATAGTTCCAGCACTCCAGAGTCAGAGGCAGGAGGATCTCTTTGAGTTTGAGGCCAGCCTAACCTAGAGTGAGTTCCAGGACAGGCTCCAAAAGCTACAGAGAAACCCTGCCTCGAAAAACCAATAAATAAATAACCCAACACAGAACGATCAAGGTACTGATCGGTGGTAGAGTCCTGGTCTCTGAGGTAGTAGGTAAAATGACCAAGTCCACAGCCTTAAGGTGACCCCCACCGCTCCTGCCCCCTTACTTACATGTTGCAGAGTCACAGACATGGTCACACCTGGTTAGCAAAAGCTGAGGCTTCAGATCAGGGCACAAGAAAGAGGGTCCTGGAATTGGGCCCTTTAGTCTAACATAAACTCCAACCACTTCTGCTTGCAAGCTTTGCTTCTACTTTCGTTTCTGTGAATTCCCGCCCCTGGGAGGAGCCTTGTAAGTCTTCAAATCCACCCACCCAGCCTGAGGCCTTAAGAGTCGTTTTTATGCTCTAGTGGACACAAAGGGAATACTGGCCCCAAGTAACCTTCCCAGTCAAACCTGGCATTAACCACTTGGTAGGATTTCCCCCTTAGATTTTTTTCCCCAAAGATCTGAGTGCTCTATCTGCAAGCACACCTTTATGCCTCAAGAGGGCACCAGACACCAATATAGATGGTTGTGAGCCACATGGTTTCTGGTAGTTGAACACTGGAAGAGCAGCCAGTGATTTTAACCATTAAGCCATCTCTCTAGTCCTTTCTTTTTAGACAGGTAGCTGGCTTTAAAAACTGCTACCCAAAGTACTGAGATTATAAAGATATGTGATAGCAATCCAGTTTTTTGTTTTCAAGACTGGCCCTTCTGGAACTCACTTTGTATACCAGGCTGGCCTCAAACTAATGAGGTCTGTCTGCCTGCTTCTGCCTCCCAAGTGCTGGGATCAAAGGCATGAGCCACCACCACCCAGGTCGTTTTTATAACTGTGTGAACAAGGGGCACCCACATACCATTGTGAAGACATGTTAGTAACATGACTTTTACAAGTTAGTACCATGTCGATTCTGGAGAATTATTTTATTAGGCTTGGCATCGGCACTAAGCCATCTTGGGCACACCTTCCCCCTAATTTTTTTTCTAATAGGGTTCAAGGTTAGGGTAGCATTTGCTGTCCTGGAACTCAGTCCAGGCTGGCCTCCAATTTAGATATCCGACTACCTCTGCTTCACCCTCACATGGGCCTATGATGTAGGTTCAGGGAAACAAACTAGTCCTAAGAAAATTAACTAGCCCTAGGATTTCTCTTTTAACTGATCTCTCCAGAGTCTAGGATGGTTAACTCCGCAGGTTTCCTCGATGCACCCAGGACTCTACTGTGTTGTGCTGAGACAGGACCCTTTTTTTTTATATTAGCACTTAAGCACCATGTCCCTTTCTAGGTTTTTTTTTTTTTTTTTTTTGATATGGTGTCACTATGTAACACTGTCTGGCCTCAACCTCAGAGACACACCTGCCTCTATACTGCTGTATGTCTATACTTTTTTGGGTGTGTTCCTGGAGGCATTCTTAACTTATTCTGTAAAGATGGCCTTGAAACTCAAGAGATCCCCCTGCCTCTCTGAGCTGGAATTAAAGGCATGAGCTTCTTTTCATGCAGTGTAGTCAAGCACCCAGGTTAGGATGAGATTCCTGATGGGAGAGGGGCTGAGCCTCACCCTTTCCTGCTTTGGTAGAATGCTGAACTGTTCTGAACCTTATTAAAAGGTCAAGGGCAGCTCCTGGGCAAAGGTTCAGTAAGTTCACTTTCTCCGAGGCTGTCAACCCATCAGAGGGTTCACATTTCCCCAGTGCCCCTTTCCAATGTCCTCTTATCCTTTTTGGATACACATGCAGCAGGCAGACACAAGTTTTCTGTTTTTTTTTTTTTTAAACTTTTAATGATGGAAACAAAAATATACCTAAAAGCGAAGCTTCTGGAAAAACCATTTGTTCTTCCCTGTCTTGTATCTAGAAAGAAAAAAAGAATGACATATGAAAAAAACGACAAATTCTTTCAGAAAGTAGCATTAACACTGCATTCAACAAATATAGGACTACTTACCGTTCCTCAAACTTGACCTTGGCTTCCCTCCTCGCCTTGCGTTTCAGAGCTGGGTCTCTAAAGACATCCTTGTTGACAACAGTTTTGTCCAAGGGGATGTCCACAGAGTACCTGGGCAATGGGAGCAGAGGCAGGATTAGGTAGGGACCTTATTCAGCCTAGCCTCGAGGGACCTGGGGGTGGGTGTCATCTAACTCATCCACTAAAGTCATGCTGCATCTTCATGCCACTCACTGGAAACCTCAACGAATATCCATTTCCACACACTTTTTAAAATTTATTTTATATAACAAAGTCCATTTAAATGAAAACAAACATTTATTGACAATATTTGGGAATTTGAGCGTTGTTCTTTCCAAACTACTTCCTGATGGTAACAATTTCCACACTCTTAAACACTGGGAAATGTCACTTTGCTTCATTTCTGAAACCACTTTTAAGAGAGACTCATCACACTTTACTTTCAATACAACAGTGGGCTATCTCTGTTTGGATCCTACTTGGCCAGGTGTGGCACACTTCTATAATTCCAGCACCCCAGAGGATGAGGTGAGATCCAGGACCAGCCTAAGCAGAGCAAACTAGACCATTAAGTAAAGACATGCTGCTGGGTCCCAATTCCTGTAGTTCCTTTGCTACCCATGTACTGAGACAGCATGTGCTGTGTCTGCCACTTTAAGGGCCTAGCAATGAAAACTGGCTTCTCACCAAACACTCTCACTATATAGCTCTGGCTGGCCCACAGCTTGAAGCTCCCCTGGCTTCAGTTGCCAAGCAGTAGGATCATAACAGCACTAGCACCTCAGCAGTCAAGAAATCACTTCTGGAGGGTGCCTGGAGACAGTTCAGTGGTTAAGAGCACACTGACTGCTCTTCCAGAGAACCCAAGTCCAATTCTCAGCAAATACACCCAGACAAAACATCTATACATACACAAAAAACTTTCACTCTATAGACTTGGCTAGCCTAGAACTTCAAGGAGACCTACCTGCCTGTCTCCTAAATGCTGGGATTAAAATGTAAGGTGTGTACCACAGCACCCAGCCTCAAGTGAATACAAGTGTGAAAAGATTTCTAATTGTGTGCATCTGTGCACATGGGAAGCCAGAAAAGGATGTCAGAACTCCAGGAGCTGAAGTACAGGCAGCCTTGAACGATGTAACATGAGTATGTTCTTGAAACTAAACTCAGTTTGCTCGGCAAGAATAAGCACCTGTAGCTGGGGAGTGGTGGTGCACGCCTTTAATCCCAGTGCTTAGGAGATAGAGACAGGCAGACCTTTCTGCCAGAACAGGTTCCAAAGCAATGCAGAGAAACCCTGTCTCCAAAAACCAATAAATAAGTAAAACCACCTTTATATAACTCTAGGGATTGAACTCTGATCACCAACAGCAGGCATAAACTCAGTCCCACAGACCAAAAGAAATCATCTTGTATTAACAGTGAGAGAAGGCAAATCAGACTGTCTTGTCAACCCTTGATGGACAACAAATACAGCAATCTTTACTTAATAAAAAAAAAAAAAATTCAATCCTACTTAGTTAAGTAACTGAAAACAAGGAAGGAGCTGAAGTTGGATGCTCACACCTGTAACCCAGAATACAGACATCAGATTTGCTAACATAAAAAAACACCTATTCAACACTTGGGAAGCAGAGACAGATGGATCGTTTGAGGCCAGTCTGGTCTACAGACCTAGTTCCAGGACAGCCAGGACTACACAGAGAAACCCTGTCTTTATATTAACAAACACCGGCCTTTTACCATAGCATCCACAAGGCTGTTTCTTCCTCAGGAGTGGAAATGAAAACCCATTTCCTGAAGGCTCACCTTGTGGGCATGAGGTGGTTGTAGTTATAAACTTTCACAAAAGACTTGATCTTTGATCGCTTGGCGATTTTCTTCTTGCCCATGGCAGCTGTCACTTTTCGGGGATAGCGGTCAATTCCAGCCACCAGGGCATGGCTGTAAGGGCGGTCTGAGGTGCCATCGTCAATGTTCTGAGGTGTGTGTGGGGGAACATAATAAAAAAGAAAATTAAATTATCTCTTGGGCCCACCTTGGTACAACTGTATGTTAATTAAATACACACACACTCTCCACACTTCATAACCACAATCACTCCGTGCTAAGTTTAAAGAGTAAACAGGACAGTAACTGTGAGCTAGTCAATGTTTATGCCCATCACAGGACTTTGCAAAAGCTTTTGAGGAATATGTAAAGATTCCATCAAAATATTTATGCACTCAGGCAGTTTAAGGCCAGCCTGGTTTACAAAGTGAGTTAGTTCCAGGACAGCCAGAGCTACAGAGAAACCCTGTCATGGAGGGAAAAGAGGTAATCATTTACAGTGATGCTAAGTCTATCTATCTCATCTATCAACTCCAGAGCTGGCAGTCTGGCCCCAGAGACCAGTCTCAAATGGCAGGAGCAGAAGCCAATGTCCTCAACAACTTCAGTAAATAAAGTCTCCTAGGCTAATGCACGAATCACACCCCACACCTTTAAGATGCTCAAAACACAACGACCACTATTACATATTTGAAGCCTATTCATACGGTGGAGAGTCAGGGTCCAAATCCAACTTACACTTGCTCCAGACCTATCACATGCATTTACCACATGCTTAGCCGCCAGGTCCATTGGTTACTGCTGGGAAAGGAGATTTAAATTCTGATCCTACCCATCCTGAACAATACTGCAACCCAACTTCCCGCGGGCAAGCCGAGGGTCTGGTACCTTCACGATGACGGCTTTGCGTCCGGAGTAGCGTCCAGCCAGGACCAGCACCACTTTCCCGGGTTTCATGAACTTGCCCATTTCTGCGGAAGAAAGACAAGGAGCGGCTCAGAATGTTGTAAAGCCTAAGGCCCAGGAGCCGAGTTCCTATGCGCGAGCCCGGGTGGTAGGCCCGCGACTTTAGATGGCTCGCTGCCGACAAGGCCACGCGGCCCGCAGGTTCTGCTTGAGCGACGCGACTCGCCACGAAGCCACCACAGGCTCAGAGTCTGAAGTGGCCCAGCCACGGATCCCGGGGCCGCGATGGCGGCGGATTGCAAGACCCTCTCCAGGCCTCTACTCACCGACAGCAAGTAGCCGGTTCCCAGCAGAAAGGAAAGAAGGCCACTTCCGCTAACCTTTCACCCTGCGGAGCGGCGGCTTCACTTCCTGTCCCGCCTTTCAGGCTCCGCTACGCCTCTCGGTTGGTGGTCAAAGTAGCTGGCGGAAGGAGTTCTTTGAGGTCGTGTCCGGCAGCGCGTTTATTTGAATCAAGCTTTATTAGCAGCACTAACGGCAGACAGGAACAGAGTTCAGCATCTAGCTAATGCAAGGAGGGGCAAACAGGACACGTGAGTCTGCGTTCTTTATGCTCGGTCGCTTCCTTCGTTGTAGTCCCCGATTCTGCCACTAGGTGGGGGACACAGTCTAAAATGTACTGTTTTGTCATGGAGCCAGGTTTTTATGTGGGGTACGCCTGTATTTCCAGGAGAGGTAGCTCCGAAGTTAGGAGCACTGTTTGCTCTTCCAAACGTCCTGAGTTCAATTCCCCGCAACCGCATGGCGGCTCACAGCCATCTATAATGAGATCTGGTGGCTCCACTGGTGTCCAAACGTGAATGCAGGCAGGACACTGTATATATAATAGGTAAAGATATACTTTTCAAGAGAGAGAGAGGAAAAAAGTAAAAGTCATAGGGAACAAAATGAGCTGTGCACTGTTAGGTAAAAACTAGATAAGGAAGATCAAACAAATGTTCTTATCTCTAATGGTCAACCCAATGATGTCAACTATTATTGACCAGAGTAAGCATGTGACACTCCTTTATTTTTAAAATTATAGACATATAACATATTTTAAGATTTTTTTTATTGAAGGTCAGATTTTGAGAGAGGGGTTTCTCTGTGTAACAGCTCTGGTTGTCTTGGAACCTACAGAGATTTGCCTTCCTCTGCGTCCCAAGTGCTGGGATTAAAGGTGTGTGCCACCAAAGCCCGACTTTTTATTTTTCATGTATGAGTATTTTGCTTGCATGTATGTGTGTGCACCAAGTAAGTGCCTAGTGTCCAAGGAGGTCAGAGAAGTGTTGAATTTCGTGGAATTGGTGTCACAGACGATTGTGTGCCCCTATGTCATTGCTGGAAATTGAACCTGTGTTCTCTCCAGGTCCTCTGCAAGAGCAGAGTGTACTCCTACACTATTGGGCCATCTCTCCAGCCCCTATTTATTAGTACTTCAAATGTTAATTTGTTTTGAAGGTTGTTTTTTGTTTTTGTTTTTTTCCGAGACAGGGTTTTTCTAAGTAACAGTTCTGGCTGTCCTGGAACTTGCTTTGTAGACCAGGCTGGCCTCAAACTCACAGAGATCCTCCTGCCTCTGTCTCCCGAGTGCTGGGATTGCAGGTGTGCACCTATACATCAAAGGCCTGAGTCTGCCACACAAGGTCTCAAGGATGGTTCCTGCAGCCCCCTTCTGAGTCTGATCCAGACTTGCCCAAACTTGTACAGATGTATCTAGAAATGATTAGACTAAACCTAGTCAATTAGAAATATACTAATGTAACTGCTGCTTGCTTAATCAGTTATGTAGTAGCTGTCCCTGAAACTCCCCTTGTGTGCTTAAAAGGAGCCTGCACGTCCTTGTCAGGGTCCCAGGGCCATCACCAGGTGAACGACTCCAAATGTATGCTGGTATAATAAATGCTGTTTGCTGTTACATACTATTTGAGTCTGGAATACTATTTTGGCATTGCCTTGGACCCTACAATCTCTATGAAGGAGCAGCTGACCAGTTCGTTCATCTTCTTCCACTTAGCTTGATGTCCACACATTAACTTCCCTAGGCATCTTGGCTTCCATGATGCTCAGTGTGAGCCTGCAGGTTCATATTGAGATCTCCTGAAGGCTGCCTCCTGACTGACAAGTGTCACCCCAGGATCACTGCATTGGAGAACACAAAGTATGAAGCACTGGAGAGAGACCCTAGGTACCTGCCTGGCAAAAATGAACAAGGAGGAAATGTCTTGGACAAACTACCATGTAGCTCAGTAAGAAGATCGTGCAGAGTGGAGCCCATGAGTATAATCCCAAGGCCCAGGAGGCAGTAAATAGAGCATCAGAATTTCAAGGTATTGAACTAATTCCACAGGCGAGTCATAGAACTCCGGCTCCCACACACAAATATAAGTTAAAGCAGTACAGGAGCAAATCTGGGTCATGCCATAGAGCTAGGCCAGTTCTCACTCACCCTAAACACTGACAGCCTGATGAGTGGACTTAACAGTACCAATTTCCAGAAGCAGCATGTGTGACAACATCCACTGCAATGTAGCAAGATGAATGAAAACAATCATAGCACTTTTGGGAGAGTCTGATCAGGCAAAAACAATACACATACAAACCCACTACTGCCAGCAAATCCTGGCTTGATCCAGGGTAGAGAGGGAGTAGACAGTCCCTAAAGAAATAACTGACCTAGATTACAAGGGCTGATAGGACTAGAGAAACTTAGAAAGCAGAAGGAAGCTATGGGCTTTGCCAAACAGCTACACAAAATATTATAATTTTATTATCAATCACCGATATATCATTATTTGTGATATTTTACAATTATCTTTTTTTCTCCTGGGAGTGGTGCTGAGGATTGAAAAACAGGACCCCAGACAAGCCAGGCATGCAGTCTACCACTGAGCTGCATCCCAAGCCCCGAAACACTTTTCTGTCTCATAGGGAAATTGCATTTATTTCCATTAAATGTCAATGATGCATCCTAAGTGACATGTCATTGAAACGAGTTAAAGTGTACTTCACGGGAACAAAGTGCAGGAGGCAGTTTAGTTCACACATCTTCGGGAGTGCTGGAGCAAGGGCCCCCTGGCAGCTGAAGGACAGGAGTCAAGTTCACAGCCGTGCAGGCATATGAAAATAAGTGATAATCCCCCGGCCCAAGAGCTGCTGAGCACACTAAGATCAAACCATCCCTGTCAGACATTCTTCAGGTCAGGTAGTGTGAGCGGGTCACAAGCCAGAGGCTGTGCCACTCACCCTGTGTGTTCTGTGAGTTCTTGAGTGACAAGGACTTTTTTGAATGCTTTCATTTCCAAAGACTGTGTCAGTCCTGAGAGGGTCACAGAAGAAAGTGACTTTCCAGAGATAGTACCTGACATCAGTTGTCGTTCTTCGTAACTGGAAGAGCACTGTCTGTGAGAATTACCTCAGCAGGGAGATTCCGTTCTCATCTTAGACTCACACTAAAACTCCCACAGAAAGACGGGGAACCAGAATTCCTAACTGGATTACGGTTCTGGCCCTAAGGCTCTCACAGCTGCTCCTGAGGGAGACTGCTCCCAACTGAACTAGCAGGAGCCTCACATTCAGGGTCTTTCAGAGCTCCCTCACTGGGACTTACTTGCTGCCACGAAGAGAACGGGGACCCCACCTGCGGTTTCTTTTTTTTTTTTTTTTTTTGGTTTTTTGAGACAGGGTTTTTCTGTATTGCTTTGGAGCCTGTCCTGGAACTCACTCTGTAGACCACACTGACCTCAAACTCATAGAGATCCGCCTGCCTCTGCCTCCCAAGTGCTAGGATTAAAGGCGTGCGCCACCAACGCCCGGCCCAACCTGTACTTTCTAAAAAGCAGATATGCCACAGTGAGCTGGGCATCAGCTATGTGTGGTAACTGATTTTGTTAACGCAGTGGGACAGATGTACTGTGGTGGGCTGGGGTGGCTCTCTGCTTGCTTTCAAGTGTCCCAAGCTTGGCTGTGTGCATGCTTTCCAGGCCCACACCCCTGAGCGACAGACACCTCTAGTCCTGATACTCTTTTTCAGATTTTATTAAACTGGTCTATGTTTGGGCAGGGGCGCACACGTTCCACACAGTTCATGTATGGAGGTAAGAGGATAATTTGTGAGAGGACTCTCCCTGTATCATGTGGGTCTCCAGCATCACTCAGATTGTCAGGTGTGATGCAAGCATCTTTACCTGGTGAACCATCTCTCTGACACTATTTTTGATGACAGTCTCTGGCACATCTTTCTATTACGCTAGGAGGAAAACAGACTTTGCCTCCATTTGGCTGACCACCTGAAAAGGGTTTAAGAAAAATGTCTGTAACCTTCCCTCTAGCTCCCTGGCTGGTACTCAGAACCCTAAGACCTCTACCTCTTTAAAGTAAGGCATGTGGGGCCCAAGGTCAGGCTAATCTTCAAAAGGCATCCTTGATGTTCTTGAGCTGGCGCACCGCCAAGTCTACGGGAAGGCTGAACTTGAGGCTGCTGAGGCGGCTGAGCAAGTTGAGGGCACTCTCGAAACCTGTGTGAGCCATGTAGCTCCAGGGCTGGTAATGGGGCTCGATGAGGGACCCTGACTTGCAGATGAGGTTCACCCAGGACACCAGGCGCTGCTCATTCAGTGCCATGCATACCAACGCCTTCAGCTCTGAGTCAGCACTGCGCTTGAAAGGGTCGTGCTCTGTCAGCACCAGGTGGATGGCTGTCAGAAGGCTCTGTTTGGGGGTCACGGTGCTGCCACCCATTACAGGAAGGGCAAACGACTGTGAGAGCTTCCGGGCTGGGGATTCCACATATGCACGGCCATTCTTGGCATGATAGTACTTTACAAAGAGCTCCCAGGGGTGCATGGTCTCGGGGGCTGAGGAGAAGGCTGGCAACAAACAAGCAATGGGGGCCATGACAAGGCTCATCCCAGAGGAGGTGGCATATAGTCCGTGGGCCAGCAGGTCCCTCACAGCCACTGTCAGCTCCTTCCGCACAGCCATGGTCAGCTCATCCTTGCCTCCTAGAGAGAGGTCCTGGAGGTTGGCCGAAGTGATGACATGGTCATGTGGCTGATGTCTCAAGGCTAGCTGCTTTACTCTGTCTACTGACACTTCCAGCCGTTTCAGTAAGGGAGAGTAGTCTCTGTCTGCCTGACCCCTCTGCCACAAGGACTGAGGGATCTGGCCTGTGGCACAGCCCAACTGGCTGACAGCAAAGATCTGCAGCACAGCCAGCGCTCGACGCATCAGGTGTAGCCCCGTTTCCCGGACTCTCTTCACGTCTTCTGCCTTTGCTGCTTAGAAAACAGTGATTTGTTAGAAAGAGGCCAAGATGACATAGAACATTCAACAAGTTACAAGCCGAGAGCAAGTCCTGCTCCCAAGCCATAGGCACTGGTGCCACATGAAGGCAAGGATGTAGCTGGACTGACTTTTTTTTGGCTGATGATACTAACTGTAATTGAGATACTGTGCAGACATCCATTTCTAGTACACAATTCAGGCTGCTGGCTTTTTCACCCAGGATCTTGCTGTCATGGCAATCATCACCTCTCAGCCTCCCTATTGCTGGGATTTCAAGAAGGCACCACCATGTCCAGGTTGGCCTCAAACTCTATCTTCCTGCCTCAGTTTCTCCAGTGGTAGGATTACAGGTGTATGCTACATGCTCAGCTTCTTTGGTTTTGTTTTTTGGTGTTCACGATTAAATCCAGAACTCTAGGCTCTATCCACAATAGACATATACTAGCCACCTCTCCCAGATCTAGTCATTTTCTTTTAAAGTTATAGTTAAGAATTGTACATACCTTGCCAGGTGTTGGTGGCACACAACTTTAATCCCAGCACTTGGGAGGCAGAGGCAGGAGGATCTCTGTGAGTTTGAGACCAGCCTGGTCTACAAGAGCTAGTTCTAGGACAGTTTCTAAAGCTTCAGAGAAACCCTGTGTCAAAAAACAAAACCCAAAAAAAAAAAAAAAAAAAAAAAAAAAAAAAGAATTGTACGTACATCATCATATTAGAATGTTTTTATCATGCCTCAAAGATACCCTGTATCATTATAATTTCCTCTGCCCCATTTGTTCTTAAGACTCAAGCAATCACTAATTCATTCGCGTGTGTGTGTGTGTGTGTGAATGCTCTTAAGGGCAGAGGACAACCAGAGAGAGTCAGTTCTCTCCTTCCACCGTGTAGTTCAGGGAGCCAGCCACGTCCCCAGGCTTCTCAGCAAGGACTTTTGCCTGCCGAGCCAATCTACAGCTCTTTCTTTTTGCTATATAGAATCTCGGTGTGTAGTCCAGATTGGCCTTGAACATTTCTTTTCAATTATTTTTTCATTTTAAGTGCATTGGTGTTCTGACTGCATATACATCTGTGTGAGGGTGTCAGATGTTGGAGTTAAATACAGTTCTAAGATGCGATGTGGAATTGAACCCGGGTCCTCTGGAAGAGCCACATTCAATCCCTAAGCCCTCTTTCCAGGTCCTAACCTTGAATTTTCAATCCTCCTGCTTCTACCTCCCACTATCTGCTTTTGTAGTCTGTGCATTCTAGGAACTGTACTTACTTTTGCTGGCCCCTGGGGGCAGTGTGCTGCTGCCCATTCTGGTGGAGCTGTTTTCTGTCTTCCCGCTGGCCTTGCACTCACAGTGTCCACTTGTCTGCAAGGGGCTTCCCACTTCATCTGTCATCAGAAGTTACAAAACCAAGACACTTATTTATACCCTTCATAGCACATTTGTATTTTTTATTCTTTTTTTAGTTTAGGTTTTTCAAGACAGGGTTTCTCTGTGTAGCTTTGTAGACCAGGCTGGCCTTGAACTCACAGAGATCTACCTGCCTCTGCCTCCCAAGCTGGGACCAAAGGTGTGCGCCACCACTGCTGGGCCTCATAATAGATTTTTACAGAGAAAAGGATAGTTAATAATTCCTACTGTATGACCAGAATTTTATAAATTATTGTGTTTCACTGTGTAAAGGTGTCTGGTACAGCATAGCTGGCTCAATAAATATTTGCTTAGCAAATGAAGAATGAATCATCCCCAGTGAAGAGAGTAAAACTAAGAGGGGAGGAATCTGCCGAGGACATGAGCCAGCACTGGCCCTGAAAGACATGCTTTGAGATAATGCTCTTTCCATTCTTCTGTGGCACACATAAGAGCAGCCTAGCCTGGCGCCCACTCTAATTAAACAGGCTGGCCTATAAGTGAGAGGTCTGCCAGTCTCTGCCTCTGCATTCAAGGACTAAAGGCATGCAGAACCTCATCCATTTCAACTCTTAAATTCTCTTAAACACAGTGAGAAGTGGCCCCTTTAGATACCAGTTCTCAGACCACACCAACTACTACACTGTTCAGGCTTCTGCTTCCCAGATGCCTCTAACCTTGGATGAAGCTGATGAACATCTCAAGGTCTCGGATCTGGGTTTTCAGTTGCTCAACCAACTGCTCTTTCACCCGAGCTGGGTTGACAATCTGAGCCACTGCTGCGTCCACACGCTGACGAAGCTCCTCAGTTGACAGGGAACTGATGTCCTCATTCAGATTCATGTCCAGTTTCTTTATTAACTCATCGATGATCACCTATCAAAACCACAGCAATGAGTGTAACCTTTGCAATGTTCAAAGAGGGTTAGGGAGGAGAATCTTAGTGAGGCTTCTATGTCCAAACATAAATAAAATTGGAACAGACCTTCAGGAGAAAATGATGCTGCTGCTGATTAAGATGAGGATGGCCTGAGTAATGGCTCCTCAGATAAAAGCACTTGTTATACAAGCCTGGTGGCCGAGTTATACCCTCAGAATCCACATAAAGGTGGAAGGAGAGAAACGTGTACTGTGGCACATGAGCATCCACTTTCATACAACTGTACAGCGTTGATGGCCTATATAACAAGTTAGTGGCCAGCCCAGGCTAAATAACTGTCTCAAAAAACAAACAAGCTGGGCAGTGGAAGCAAATACCTTTAATCCCAGCACTTAGGAGGCAGAGATGGGCAGATCACTGGGAGTTCAAGGACAGCCTGGTCTACAAAGTGAATACCAGGACAACCAGGCTACAAAGAAACCCTGTCTCAAACAACCAACCAAATAAACAAACAAAACAAAACAAGCTGGGTGGTGGTGGCTCAGGCCTTTAATTCCAGCACTAGGAAGGCAGAGGCAGGCAAATCTCTGTTGAGTTCGAGGCCAGCCTGGTCTACAAAGCGATTTCCAGGACAGGCTCCAAAGCAATACAGAGAAACCCTGTTTCAAAAAAACAACAAAACAAAAGAACACATAGTTCCTTTTGATCAGAAATGGCACCCCTCATGCACTGTGAGCTCACCATGCCAGTTAACTTCCTCCTTTAGATCAAGCTGAATGATCCAAAGTGGCTAGAGAGCTTCATATTTGGGCTGGAGAGATGGGCCAGCAGTGAAGAGTGCCAGCACTCTTCCAGAGGACCAGGTTTGGGTTCCCAGCACCCATATGGCAGCTAACAATCTTTGTAACTCCACTTTAGAGGGCCTGCCACCTTCTTCTGGCTCCCAGGGCATGAAGTGCCATGGAAGGTACACAGACCTATATGCAGGCAAAACACTCATACATATAAAATAAAAATAAATAAAATCTCCCAAACCTTGGGAAGCAGAAGCAGATGGATCCCTGTGGGTTCAAGGTCAGCCCCGTCTGCAGAGTGAGTTCTAGGATAACCAGAGCTACACAGAAAAACCCTGTCTTAAAAAACAAAACAAAACAAAAGCTCCCCAAAACCTCATACTTGCTCTAAAGGCTTCAAGTGAATATATCCTTCTTATTGATGAAAACAAATGATAAAGAAACTTTGAAAGGAAGGGAACAAGAAAGAGAGACTGGTTCCAGGAAATAGCAAACTTTCCCTTTGATTTGTACCCGGGATTCTTGGTAAGGCCTTGGGGGAGGCTATGCTGGAATATCACCAGCAGGAATACATTAACCATAAGAAATGCTGGAGCCACTTCTGAGGACTGCTTACCCGTTGTCTTTCCAAGACCACGGACTGCGGCAAGGAATCATAACTGCCCTCCTGATACGCAAAGGTTTCCAGGTCATCCAGCTGGGTCTTGAGCTGCAGAATCAATTCTTTCTGCTTTTCCCTCTGGGTTTCTAGGCGCTCTCGTTTTTCCTGCTCACTCTATGAAGAGAAAAACACTTGGGTCTATTTCACAGAAAAGAGAAGCCAAGGGCACTTTATAGAACTTGGGCCAATAATGACCAGGAAAATACAAAACATTTCCAAACAATTCAATGAAAACAATTGACAAGGCAGGTTCAGCAGTAAAAACATACTTCCCTCAAAGCAGCTGATTACATGTGTGTTTTTCTTTTTTTTTTTTTTTTTTTTTTTTGGTTTTTGGAGACAGGGTTTCTCTGTGTTAGCCCTAGTTGTCTTGGAACTCACTCTGTAGACCAGGCTGGCTTCAAACTCAGAGATCCACCTGCTTCTGATTCCCAAGTGCTGGGTTTAAAGGCCTGCACCCCTGTATCCCTATACATGTGTTTTAAAAAAATGGTCACTCCTTTATTGGAAACAGGACATAAACACAATGAAGCCTTTTGTTAAAAGAATTGTTTTTCAAAGGTCTAGTCAGGAGAGAAAAAACTTAGGTACGATGGCCTCCTGGAGTTAAAGGTGTCATCTTTATGGCCAGTTAAGTCAGTATAATTCCTCACTAGTCAGTTTAAACCAATTTTGCTAAACCGTCTGGGGGAATGAACCTTGTATGGTGGCTTGTGCAGACTCAAGGATTAGAAGTTCTAGTCCAGCATGAGCTAGATAGCTAGTCTAAAGCTAGGCTGGGCTTTATGAGACCCCCATCTCAAAAAGCAAGGCCTGGGGATTTGAGTATAGAGAAAGACTTTATATAGAGAGAAAACCAGTTTTCTGAAATTTCAAAGCTGCTAGGAAAGGTTATAGCAATTTCGGTAAAACGGGAAACAATGACATGTCAGTACCTAAGGCACAGAAATACAGAGAAGCCAAGTCACAGGGGTGGGAAGGTAACAATGTGGTATGTGGGCATATGTGTGTGTTAGGTTTCTCTGAGGATGATCCCTTTTTCATGGCAATCACCACATGGCTTCTGTCTTTAAGTTATTAAAAGTCTTTCACAGTGATCAAGTTTTGACAACATGTTCTTAGACACTGGGTCTTCATCTCTGAGTACAAATCCTAAACAAAACAAAAAGCAAGCCAGACATGTCCTTGTTCACTTCTACTCCTCAGTGAGTTTCAGACCAGTCTGGATTGCATACACATACAGACTGAAACTGAAAAAACAAAACAAAACAAACAAACAAATTAAAACCAACCAAACAACAACAACAAACAAAGGAGGAGAGGCAGTAAGTCACTTGTGGCATAAGACTGCATTTTAAACTAGGATCTACACGGTAGTAAACTTGATGTAGGGTTGTACTTCCAAGCCCTCAAGAAGCAAGGTGTGAGAAAGAACAGATGAAAAACAAATAATTAACTTTTCGCTCAACTTCTTAAAAAGTAATTGTTGTTCTTTTTTTAGCTTCGTTGAGCATGAAAGCAAGCCTCAGGATACTCTTCTATCCTTCCTGAGTCTTACTGCTTTTTCTCAGAGCCCCCTTCTCTTTCTCAGCTCAGTAACTAGGTCTCCACTGGAAGCTTTCTCTGATTTTCTCTAGGCACAACAAGTCATTCCTTCCTTTGTATTGTGTACATTTACTCATTATAGTATTTGTTTAGTACCTGTGTCTACTAATCTACAAACTCCTAAAGGGCAAAGGTCTTGAATTTCAACCCTAATATACCTAGATTTGAGCCCAGGATGAGGGGAATTCTCAGTGCATAGTTCTTTTCTGCCTTAAAAAAATATTTTTAAAATTTTATTTTATGCTTACGGATATTTTGTCTGCATGTATGTTTATGTACCATGTGAGGGCCTGGTGTCCATGGAGGCCAGAAGAGGGGGGAATCCAATCCTTTGGAACAGGGTTTGTAGACAGTTGTGGGCTGCCATCTTGATGCTGGGAATCAAACCTGGGTTCTCTGCAGCAACAGCCAGCGCTCTTAACTGCTGAACCATCTCTCCAGCCCTCAGTACATATTTGTTATGTGTTTTTGGACTGAATTAGGTACAGAATAACAAATTCCAAATAATGAACTCTGGCTGGAGGATGTTATCTAATCAGTCAAAAAAGAAAGAAACGAAGGATAGTCTATCTTTGTCATCCTGTTGTGAAGCCAAGGAAGAAAGAAACCAGCTATAAATCCGTGTTTGTTTCCATGGCTACGCCTGCCAAAGTCTGTCACTTGCTGTCGTAGTTACAGCGTATTTGCTGGAGTGGAGCAAACAAATTTAACAGAGAGAACAACAGTAAGTTCTGGGGCAAGGCAGGAAATAATAGATTTAATTTCCAGGACAAAATGAGATAACGTTTAAAGTAATTTGGAGAGGCTTGGGACGTAGCTAAATTGGTGAGGCGCCTGCCTAGCATGTACTAGATGCTAGGTTCAGAGACAACACTGGATAACTGGGTATGGTCCCTATGCCTGTAATCTCAGTATTCAGAAGATGGAGGCAAGAGCCACTCAAATATATTAAAAAAAAAATTCAAGATTATTCTATAGCAAGTTCAAAGGCAGCCTTAGCTAGAGAAACTGCCATTAAAAAAAAAAAATTACGGGGTTAGTGGGGGCACATGCCTTAATCTCAGCACTCAGAAGGCAGTGGTAGGCGGATCAAGGCCAGCCTAGTCTACAAAGCTAAATAGAGAAATCCTGTCTCAAGGGGGGGGGGGGGATTCAGCGGCTTAATAGGTAGACAGAGCACAATATTTTATGGCATTACACTGAAAATTTTTCTGAAAGTGACAATGAACGATAGAAAGTGCCATGTCTACACAGGACCTTTCATGCCATTCACTACTGAACCGGGGCTGGCTACAAGTAATCACCTAGTCTAACTTTTAAGTCTGGGCAAGGAGATATGAGAAGGAAGGAACTGGAAACAGTTCAGATTGACAAAAGCCAATAACTGCTACCGATAAGTTTTCCTGGCTAAGCCATTATGACTGAGAAGGCCATATGTGGACTGTAGTCTACAGAATAGGAAGGGGAAAGACAGCTGTCCCAAAACTTCCAGCTTCCAGAGATGCTAAGTGTGTAAGAAACCTTCCCTTGGTGTGGCTTACACAATTTCACTGCATTCTTCATTGTACTGAGCAGCTTGAAGACATTGCTAGGAATTCCTTATCTTCAGGAGGCATGTTTCTTTCCACTACCAAGAGAAGGTGTGGTAGCACATACTTTTAAGTCCAGGACTCCAGAAGCAGAGGCAGGCGGATCTCTGTGAGTTCAAGGCCAGCCTGGTCTACAGAGTGAATTTCAGGGCAGCCAAGGCTCCACAGGGAAAACCTATCTCGAAACAGCCCCCCCCCCAAAAAAATAAGAGAGAAGGTCTTTATTTACCAAACCTCTCACTGAGATAAAACAGCATAAAGATTACAGCCTATTTATGAGGAAAAAAAAAAAAAGCACGGGGTGGGTGAATTTACATTTCCATGGATTCCAATTCAATTCACTTCCCACTTCTCCCGCCCCCCCCCCCCCGCGCGCTCATCTATGAGCAAGTGAAGTGTCCAGGGCTGGAGGCATATCTCCTGGTAAAGCTTGTGACATACATACACACACGAGATAAAAAAAAGGTGTGGGTAAGGCAAACAGAGGCAGCGCTGCTTCCATTACCCACTGCCTTTTCAATGCTCGCCCTATGTCTTTCTGCATCCTCCTGTCTGCAGCGTCTGTATCCTGCATTCGCGTACCTTTGACACATCCAGTTCGCCGCTCTCACCCTGTCTGCCTCGGTTCACCGCTGCATCACCACCCACACACTCCCTGCCTGCCCCACCCTCACGCCCAGCCGGACCCAGCCCCTAACTCACCTGGTCCTCGCCCCGCACTCGTGGCCGGCCCTCGGGAAGCCCACTTCCTTCGTCGTCGCCGCAGGGGTCTTCCAGCCCCTCGTATCCCAGGACGTGAGGACAGCCGCGGAAGGCGAAGTCTTCGAGCTCGCGCAGGAGACGCTGCTGCTCGGCCGGCGCCCCGCGCACTACCTGGCGCAGGCGGAACTGCACCTGCGCGAAGTGCGAGGACAGCGCGAGCAGGGCCGAGTCCAGCTGCCGCCGTTCGGCTTGCAGTCGCCTCAGCGTGCGGACGGTCGCGTCGGGAGGAGAGCCCGCAGCCGCTCCAGGCTCCTCGGCTGCCGCCTCCTCCGAGAACGCCGCCGCCCCAGGCCCGGCCTCGGCCACAGCCCCCACTGGGGCCCAGCGCACGGCCTCACAAGGTGGCAGCGACTCCTCCTCGTCTTCCTCTTCTTCGTCCTTCGCCTTTGGCCCGAAGGCCGTCACTACAGTGGCCAGCTCCGTAGCCACTTCCACGGCCGCCATCTTCCCGGAAACGCCGTCGCACGTCAGTCGCGCCCCCTTGCTGCCATGACAACGGGCGCTGGCAGAGAAGCCGGGAGGAGAGGTGGGCGGGGCCTGTGTGCCTCCAGTCTCCCGAGGGCCCGCCCCCTCCCCTTGAGACTGCTTTAGTGCCTACTGAGAATTAGACCCGCGAGTACTTTGCGTTGGAGGAACAAATGAACGAGGACGAGGACAAGTAATTTCCAGCCTATAGTGCCTAGGGTAGCCCTTTTCCTGCTCATAGAGGGTGAATGTATTCCTGATCCATATATTTTTGGAAACCCCGAGAGGTGAAAGGGTGCAGTAAACGCTCCCAGAGTCACTCTGGAGCGCAGATCACTTTTGCTGTCAAGCCACCTTCCCCTTCCTTACCCCTACCATATAAGGAGAGGCAGCTGGCACGGGCGTCCCTAGGATCTAAAGATAGAGGCCCTTGTCTGGGACTCCAAAAGCCACAGGGCAGCTGGAGCCACCATGGAACGGTGAGTTTCAGACCACCATGGTACAAATCCTACTCCCTTGTCCTTCTCCCTGCAGATTCCCTGCCCCACATCTTGTAGAAGCTGCTGATTCTGCCCATATCCTTCGGTGCCCCGGACTCCCGGTCTCTGTGACTGTGGGGGAGAGGGCTGGTGTGAACTGAGTGTACCCTCCTTACTTCCCTTGTCTTTCCGGGTTCATTCTCACCGCTGTCACCCACTCCACCCACTCCCCTCCATCGGCTTCAGAGGCAACACTGTATAGTCTCCTCCCTCCGCCTCTCCTTTTTGCCTTCGGTCTTGCCCACCCCTACCAAGCCCCACCTCCACCCTCTTTAGGCAGCACGCCCGGACACTGTGGTACGACAGACCCAAATATGTTTTCATGGAGTTTTGTGTTGAGGACAGCACCGACGTGAGTGTGCTCATTGAGGATCACCGCATTGTGTTCAGGTAGTGGCCTTCCCCTCTGGGCGGGCCTGGTGTCTCAAGAACTGTCCCTTCCTATGCCTCGGCCTTACTGTCTCTTTAGCTGCAGGAATGGTGATGGAGTGGAACTGTGCAACGAGATTGAGTTCTATGCCAAGGTGAACTCCAAGGTGAGGACAGGGTAAGGATAGTCAGGTCTGAGCAGAAAGGCTGGCCGAGCAAGGAAACTGGGGGTTTATCCTAAAACCATGTCTAAGACTGAAGCTGTCTATTTGACAGGATTCCCAGGATAAGCGCTCTGGTCGCTCTATTACTTGCTTTGTGAGGAAATGGAAGGAGAAGGTGGCCTGGCCACGGCTCACCAAGGAGGATATCAAGGTGAGTGTGTGGGGAGAGGTCTACTTCATGTGTGCTCTATGCTCTATCCCTGCGCTCTCTCAGAGTACCCAGGCACCAGAGTTGCATCTGAGTTAAGGTTTGCCTTTCTTCTAATCAGTATTCAGTGATTCACCTGGGTCTTAAATAGTCTGAGATTTATATATTTCCTCCTCGTCTGGACTGCATCCATCAGGGTTCATCGGGGGAAGTTTTGTTTTGTTTGTTTGTTGTTTGATTTTGTTTTTTGTTTGTGTTTATTTGCTGTAGATTTTGAGGCAGGCTTTTTCTATGTAGCTCAGGTTGGCCTTGAACTTGCCATCCTTCTGTCTCATAATCTCGAATATTGACTTTACAGGTATGGACTCCTATGCCTGACTTTGTTGGGAGTTTGCTGCATATTTTCTGTCCTGTCTCTAATCCACCCTTCCCAGTGTGGTCTGTTAAACATGCGCTGACTGTCACTTTCACACTTGAAAGTCTTTGAAAGCTACTTCTCTTCTAAAAGCTGAAAGTTGGCCACCTACTGGCTGAATCTGACTTTTACATGCATTTTAGTAGTTTCTTCACAGCTAAAAAAAAAAGAAAAGAAAAGAAAAAGAAAATTATTTCCAGTTTGGTGGTGGCCTTTACTCCCAGCACTCAGGAGGCAGAGGCAAGCGGGTCTTTGTAAGTTTGAGGTCAGCCTGGTCTACAGAGTGAGTTCGAGGATAGCCAGAGCTACAAAGAGAAACCCTGTCTCGAAACAACAACAAAAATATTTTGAGGGTCTGGATAGGTGGCTTAGTGGTTAAGAGCACTGGTTGCTCTTACAGAGAACCTGAGTTCAATTTGCAGCTCCTCCATGGTGGCTCACAACCACCTATAACCCCGGTTCCAGGGGAGCCAACTCCTCCGTCTGACTTCCATGGGCATGTGGGACACATACATACAAGCAAACAAAGCATTCACACTCATAAAATTAAAAAAAAAATACATCTTAAAATAGATTTTGACTGGCTACTGACATTCACAGTTTTTTCTTTTTTGCTGACATTAAAAAAATGTACATTATGGCTGCCAGTGAGATGGCTCAGTAGATAAAGGTGCTTGCTGCCAAGCCTGAAGACCTCTGATCTGAGTTGAAGGCCCAGATTCCACATGGCGGAAGGAGGGACCCAACCCCCATAAGTGTGACATCCATTTGTCTGTAGTTACATGCCCCTCCCCATAAATAAATACATAAATGTGATTTTAGCATTTTTCTTGTAAATCATGGGACTGGAGAGATGGTTCAGCGTTTAAGCTACTTGTCCAAAGGATCCAGGTTCAGTTTCCAGTTAATGATAGCTCAGAGTAGAATTGTCTGTAACTCCAGTTTCAGAGAGCCAATGCCCTTTTCTGACCTCCATGGGCACCAGGCAGGAACTTGGTGCACAGATACAAGGGCAGACAAAATATTGCTGAGTGTAGTGCCACATGCCTTTAATCCCTACATGAGGAGGAGGCCTCGACAGGTGGATCTCTGTGAGTTTGAGATCACCCTGGTTTACAAAACAGTTCTAGGCTTAGAACACAAACACAAACAAAACAACACCCCCCATCTTTTAAATGAATATATATGCATGTATGTATATATGTATGTATGTATATATATATACATACATACATACATTTATTTATTTATTTTTCTTTTGTTTTGAGTCAGGGACTCATGTAATTTTATCTTGCTGTCATATAGCTGAGGATGATCTTGAACCCCTGGTTCTCTAGGCTTCACCTAAAAGTGTTATATGATAGGCTGTAGTATTACACCTGGCTTCAAATGTGGGCACTTCGGGATATGGTCCTAGCCATTTGTAGTCAGGATTTTCTTTGGGCCACTAGCTCTCAAATAATGGCATGGAGACTTATTATTAAATAGAAAGCTCAGCCTTGGTTCGGGCTTGTCCCACTAGCTTTTATAACTTAAACTAACCCATTTATTTTCATCTATGTTCCCTCACTTCTCTATACTGCCCAAGCACTTCTTCCACAGCTGACTTCCCAGAGTTCTCTCTCTGCTCTGAAGTCCCGCTTGTACCTCCTGTTAACTATAGGTTGTTCAGCTTTTTACTGTATCAATCGCAGCCATACATTTTACAGGGTATACAAGTATCCCACAACAAAGGGTTGCCTCTGACTCTAAGGGAATGCAGCTTGTCTGTCTTGCTTGGTTGAGTCCTAAGATGCTTTAAGTTGAGTTCCCTGTCCACACCAGCCCTTGGAGGATAGAACTCTGCGCTTTTTCAGACCTTGCTGTTCTTGGCATTGTGTTTGGCACTGAGTAGATGCTGGTGAACATTTGTAGATGCAGCTTGGAGGGCAGGTTGGCCAAAAGGGGTGCATGTGGGAACACTGTACTATACTGACCTCTCCCTCTGAGGCCTCCGACTATGCACATGCCCCTACTTTTTCCCTGTGCTCTTATTTCTGTCCTTCCTGCCTGTGACACCTGCGCTTCCTTTTGCAGCCCGTGTGGCTCTCTGTGGACTTTGATAACTGGAGAGACTGGGAAGGAGATGACGAAGTGGAACTGGCTCAGGTGGAGCATTATGCCGAGGTATGAGACACAGCATCCCCACGCCCACCTCTGTAGTTCTCTGTCATCAAGGCCAGGCAGGGGTATTGAAACTCCCTACGCAGGCTGCTCACTAGCTGCTGATATGCTGTATATGCCACTCTTTGTTTATTTAGCAGAAATGAAATTAGTATTAGTGAAATTCAAAACAGAAAAATTCAAGATTTATTATTTTATTTTTGAGACAGAGTCTTAACCATGTATCTCTGGGTGGCTTGGAACTTGCTATAGAGACTAGGCTGACCTGAAACTCACAGCTATCCACTTGCCTCTGCCTTCCTAGTACTGGGATTAAAGGTGTGTTCCACAGTGCCCACTGTTGTTATTTTTATTTTTGTGCGTGCATGTGTGTTGGATCCCTTGGAGCTAAAGTTACAGATGGTTGTGAATTGTCTGATGTGGGTGTTGGGAACAAAATTTGAATCCTCTAGAAGAGAAGCAGATACTCTTAGCTGCTGAGCCATCTTTAAAAAAGGCAATACATTTTATTTATTTATTTGGGAGGGACAGATACACACATGTCACAGAACCCATGTGGAGATTAGAAGACAACTTGTGGGTGTCTATTTTCTGTTTCTAACATGTGGGTCCCAGGAATTGAATTCATGTAATCAGGCTTACCAGACCATATTAGTAAAATTTCACACAGCTTCACTTACTATTTGCAAGTAGTGCCTACATTCTGTGAAAATGTTTTTGGTTGTGAGCCAAGCACTTAAGGACTGAGTCATCTCTCTGTTAAAATGTTAAAATATAACAAACCTCTTCCCACACTCTATAATATCCCCCCTCCCTGTGTGTGTCCTGTGTGTGTTTGTTTATTTATTATGTACACAGTGTTCTGTCTGCATGTATCCCTGCAGGCCAGAGAGGGCACCAGATCTCATTACAGATGGTTGTGAGCCACCACATGGTTGCTGGGAATTGAACTAAGGACCTCTGGAAGAGCAGCCAGTGCTCTTAACTTAGCCTGTGAGCAATCTTTGAAGATCTCTGAAATAAACTTTTAAGAAAAGATTTTAAGAAAAAAAAAAGGATCAGTTAACTTCTCTCCAACTAATGGGTAGGTCTGTGGCCATTCTCTCGTCACTAATATCCAGATTTCTCTTCCCTCACCCCTCACCCCCCCTCTCTCTGTGTGTGTGTGTGTGTGTGTGTGTGTGGTTTTGGAGGCTGTCCTAGAACTAGCTCTTATAGACCAGGCTGGTCTTGAACTCACAGAGATCTACCTGCCTCTGCCTCCCAAGTGCTGGGATTAAAGTCGTGTGCCACCACTGCCGCGCTCGCCCCTAATCTCTTGTGACTGTTTTTCTCTTCCCATTAGCTTTTGAACAAGGTCAGCACTAAGAGACCTCCCCCTGCCATGGATGATCTGGATGTAAGTAACACCTTCCTTTCAGCCTTTACAGATAGCATGTTAGAGCTGAAGACAGCTCAGTGGAAGAGTGCTTTCCCACCACGCATGAGGTCCATCCTCCAAAAAGGGTTAGTAGAACAAAACCACAAACATGTAGGAATGTGTATTCCATTCTCTAGCACACGTACACAGTAGTTCTCTGCATGTTAACTAAGTCTGAGCATTCTTTAAGCCTCCCGCTTCCTCCTCTCCATCCCAGAACAAACCTGGCAGGAGCAGTAACACCACTAAAAATTCTCGGTGGTTCAGCTTATTACCCAAAGTCAGAAACTTTGATCTTAGCTTCCTAAGATGTGCGACTTAGGATTTTAGGAGAGCAGGGTTGGGGGGATGGAGTGGGTGAGCAGCATCACTGAAGTTCACCTTAGAAATGACAGGTACTTTGTCTTCTCCTTTCAGGATGAGTCTGACAGTGCGGATGCAACAGCTAATTAGCCCTCTGTGGCAGCAGAGCTGGGGAGGAGCCTGTAGCTGCCTCCTGTCCCGCTGAAAAGCTGTGATGGGCCTTCATTGACTATTTTGTTATGAATCAGGACCCACTGAAACCTCTGACCTTTTGCAGAAGCTTTCTTTCTTCCTTTTTTCTTTTTTGGTGTTTCAAGACAGAACCTCAGTATGTAGCCCTGGCTGTTCCTGGAACTCCATCTGTAGAGCAGGCTGTCCTTGGAATTCACAGAGGTCCACCTGTCCTTACTTCCCAAATGCTGGGATTAAAGGCGTGCACCGCCGCCACCACCACCACCACCACTGCCTGGCCAGAATCTCTTCTTGCTGGTCTCTCCAGTGTGGTCCTCCTGCATCAGAGGGACTGTCTGCTGGGGCTTCTGACTTACATAAAATAATCTGTGCTTGGGATGCTGGTTTTTTTTTTTTTTTTAGACACATGTTTACATGTGGTAAAGAAAAGGCCAAAGAAGAAAGAGATTACAATAAATTCTAGGAGCAATGCCATTGCACTCTTCCCTGCCCTGGGAAGCTGCTTTCTCCAGAGATTCTGGCCCCTTTGCAGTGGGAAACTGTTGCCGGGCAGGCAGGCTCATATTCAAGCCAGGGGATTTCATCCCACGAAGGTAGATCCCTGTCACCCCTAGGCCCTTAACTTCCTGCGCATCTCTGTGGTTAAGACTGCATAGTGTATTTTTCAGAGACTAGGAGTCTGCTTCTCAGCACCCATAGCATGTGGCTCACACCTACCTGTAACTTGGTACACGTATACATAAATAAAAGTAAAACACTTTTTAAAATACAAATGATCATAAATCATAGATTTCTGAGGTATGTGGTTCAAATTTCTCCCCTATAGTTAAAAAGAAGTTACATGATGAAATATTATGGATGTTGGTTTATTTATTATTTATTCTTGGTTTTCCAAGACAGGGTTTCTCTGTGTAGCTTTGGAGCCTGCCTTGGAACTCTCTCTGTAGACCAGGCTGGCCTCGAACTCACAGAGTTCCCTAGTGCTGGGATTAAAGCCGTGGGCCACCACTGCCTGGCTGGATGTTGGTTTTAAATAAAATATTAACATACATTCCTTGGCTGTTTCTGTCCTACCCCTCTAATTTCCACTTCTTTAGTCCAAATTACATGGCCCCAAGAGCTAGCTGAAGAAAGTTCAGATCTAATTGTTGTAAGCATCTGAGCTGGATGCTCAGAAGGGATGGACAGGGATTCTGGCATTTGGGAGCCAAGGAATATGCCACAGCATAGCAGCTTACATCCCTGCTTCAGGGAAAGGCTTCCCCAGTGTATCAGCTTTGCTCTGGCAGGAGAGGGTTTCCCCAGCAAAGTTGGGACAGTTCAGCTCCAGCCCTCCAGCCAGTGGAGTGTAACAACTTCACTTTGCCAAAGGGAAGGTTTCCCTGGTAAAAAGTATTACAGCCCTGCTCCACTCTGCTCAGGGTCAGCTCTGCATCGCTCCTGTAAAAGAAGGTCTCGCCCGAACCTCATTCAAGAGATTTATTGGGAGGGAAGAATCTAGGAGGGCAGCAACCTGAACAGACACAGGGTTTATGTAGGGATTCTTAGGGGCTGGCTAGATCTGGTGCTCAGGGATTGGTTGGTTGGTTTTTTGCACAGGTTTCGGGCCAGGTTTGGCTCTGATTTCAGGGCCAAAGTTTGTTTCTTTCACTGATCCTTTTTAGCCTTTTGGCTCTAATTTTACGGCCAGGGTGTATTTCTTTCGCTGGCTCTGATCCCAGGGACAAAGTGTGTTTCTTTGGCACTGGTTTCAGGGTCAGGGTGCATTGCTTTGGTTCTGGTTGCAGGGCCAAAGTGTGTTTCTTTGGTTAGTTCTTTTCCCTTACAATTGTGAATTTCGTCTTGTGGTCTCTCAGTCTTAATACGGCGACAAAACAACACAACACCTGCAGTTATCAGTTTCAGTGTTTCCGTAAATTCGGTCAAACCCCGCCCCGTCCTTTACGTTTTCACGTTTGCGCAGAAACGCTTGAGAAAGTTTGTCCCAGGTCGCTCTCCGTCCCCTGCCCGGCGTTTCTGAGCCTGGAGTCTCCTGGGCCTAGGAGATAGCAATGGCGTTCCTGTGTCAACGGGACAGCTACGCACGGGAGGTGCGGGCTGGTGGGCTAGGGTCCTGAGACCAAGGGTTCCACTGGGAGGGAGGGCGAGGGCAGGCTGCAATCTCGGCGTAAGAAGGCTCACACTCACGTCCCTCTCTCTGCCCAGTTCACCACCACCGTGGTCTCCTGCAGCCCCGCCGAGCTGCACACGGACGCGAGCGGCGGCAAGAAAGAAGTACTGAGCGGTTTCCATGTGGTTCTGGAAGACACGCTGCTTTTCCCCGAGGGCGGGGGCCAGGTACCAGGAGCAGCCTCAGCCCGACCCCCTCCCAGGGACCCCCACACTCCTGTTAGCTCCTGCAGAAAGTGCGTTCGCTCTTTCTTAGCCTCAATAAAGCAGACGGGTTTGTCAGTCCATTGCATTCATTCAGCAAATGCTTATGTAGTTGTGACACGCAGTGTGTCACATTCCAGGCGCTGAAGATAAAGGGTGAACAAGACAGTGCCTCTAAATACATGGAGCGCTTACTGCTGACAATTCGGTATGCCAGGTATAAGTAATAATAATGCCACTAGAAATAACGATGGACAAAGGGAAGAGTGGTGAACGCTCTCCTGCTACTCCGCACAGATGTCTGTGAAGAGAAGGGGTGAGCCACTGTAGCTATTTAGTGGTTCTGGGACAAGAGGAAGATTTCAGGCAGACAGAATAACTGTGCAGAGGCCCTGAGGTGGTAATGAGCACGAACCTTTTACAGGGACTGAGAAAGACGCTGCTGGGAGAGTTCAGAAGAGGACGATGGCCTTCAGAGCCTGCTGGAGAGCCTGGCTACGGGGTACAAAAAGGAGATAGTGATAGCCATAAGTGGGCATCGTAAGAGAGGTTTGACTAGCCAGGTTGGTAGCATAAGCAAGGGTAGTGAACCCTGACAGAATCAGCTAAATCTAAGTGTAAATAAAATAATGCAGTGGTGCTTGTGGATGCTAGATCTTGTGGTGGATGTTGAGAACAGGCTAGAGGTGACCCTGGAAAGTGAGTGAGTCTAGTCCGCAGGGTCTTGGAGGGTGTATAAGCAATATAGATGCCAGGAAACAAGTGAGCCATGCATGGACAATCTGGAGCAAAGAAGTGGGCCAAGAGAATTCAGGAGACCTGTGAAGGGGAAAACACCAGTTCTTTTAATCACATGGAGATGTCCTGAGCCGCTAAAGAAAAACCCTTGACCCTCAGGTGTCCATAGAGTCTCCTGCTCTTATTTCTATTCTCCTCTCTCTCTCTCTCTCTCTCTCTCTCTCTCTCTCTCCCTCTCTCTCTCTCTCTCTCTCTCTCTCTCCCTCCTCTCTCTCCCTCCTCTCTCTCTCTCTCCCTCCTCTCTCTCTCTCTCTCCCTCCTCTCTCTCTCTCTCTCTCTCTCTCATATGCATATATGCCTGGAAGCACAGCCAGTGCTCTTAACCTCTGAGCCATCTCTTCAGCCCTCTATTCTTATTATTCTTAAAACTACACTTATTCATTTTTTTTTAATTTATACATGTGTGTTTGTGGGTGTGTTGTGGGAGCTGGTTATCTCCTCCCACTCAGGTCCCAGGGATCAAATTCAGGTTTTCAGACTTGGTAGCAGTCTGGTAGCAGACTTGGTATCTTCAACCTCTGAGCCATCTTATCAGCTCTGGACCCTTCATATTATACCACTTCCTTCAGTTTTCCCAGATTCCCCAAAACGATTAGGTCTCTTCAGATTTAGTTTCTATATGTCTTTAGATCTGTAGGTCTTATTTCTATTAATTATTTGGTTGGCACAGTGCCTTGTAAGTGGCTGGCACTTGATACTTTTCTAAATGATGATTATTTTTTAATCTAATCTGGTATCAGTGTTGGGACCGAGTGGTTAAAGGCAGGAACACTCAGGTCACTTTAGAGACTATTAAAGATAGTCTGAGTGACAACAACGAGGATTAAGGATCTGTGGGTTTTACTAAGATCTTCAACACTGTACTTCTTTTTGTTTCAATTCCGCTATTCTGCCCTAAAGAACAACACACATACGTGTCCAAAAAGAGGACAGGAAACCCTGTCATAGAACAAAATGGGTCACCTCCCTTGACATTGTCCCCTCTTCCCCGAGGAAGTTCAGTGCCTGGGTCTGCCTCTCTGAGAGCTACCTCCTGTAGAGTCTTTGCATCTTGGTAGGGTGAGACCTGCCCTAGTGTTGATGACTTTTCTCCCCAGCCTGATGACCGTGGTACCATCAATGACATCTCTGTGCTGAGAGTGACCCGTCGTGGGGCCCAGGCTGATCATTTCACACAGACACCTCTGTCCCCTGGGAGCCAGGTCCAGGTCCGGGTGGACTGGGAGAGGAGATTTGATCACATGCAGCAACATTCAGGTAAGGCCACAAGATGGGGACATACAGGGAGATGTGCTGTGAATATCAGTGTCATAGTGGCGGAAGTGGGTTTCAATTCTGTAGGAGATGAATATGCTTAGAATCACCTTTGATTTAGGCAGTATACTACAGTAAGTATGAAAACAACATGAACATTAAAGTTCTAGAAAAACTACTGGCCTTTTTTTCCCTCCATTTTTGTTGTTTTGACTTTTGGGGTTTTTTTTGTTTGTTTGTTTGTTTGTTTGTTTTTGAGACAGGGTTTCTCTGTGTAACAGTTCTGGCTGTCCTGGGACTCCCTCTAGCCAAGCTAGTCTCCAACTCACAGAGATCTATCTGCCTGCCTCTGCCTCCCAAGCGCTGAGATTATAGGCATGTGCCACCACTGCCTGGCTTTCTCTGTTTTACAGATATTTTTATTTTTACTTATGGGGGGGTTATGCATGTGTCACATTATGCCTGTGGAGGTCAGAGGACAACTTGTGGGAATCTGTTCTCTCCTTCAACCTTATGGGCCCTGGGGGTTGATCTCAGATTGTCAGGCAACACCTTACTCATTGAGCCATCTCGCCAGCCCTTTCTTGGCTTCTTCTTGGGGGGGGGGGCAGGGTTTTACTAGGTAGCCTTGGTTAGCCGAAAACTCAATATGTAGATCCCGCTGACCGCTTAGCTCTCACAGTTACTGCCGGCTAGGAATGCTCCCACTACATGTCTCTATCTGGACGTCTTGAGGGCTTTCAGATTTATAATGTCCAAATGAAATGGAAGGTGATCGTCTTCCACTTGGGCTCTTTGGAAATAGTGAGCCAGTCACTCAGTGTTGATTTATTCTCAGTTATCTTTCTCCTTCCATCCACCACAGTCATCGTGGTCGCAGCCGTCCCCAGCCACCCTGTGGACCTCTCATCCAGTCTTGCTCCTCGCCTCTCTGTCTCTTGCAAGCCCAGATAGCCTTCCTTTCCTACCATTAAGGATTAAATCCAGGGCCTCATGCCATAGAGCAATCGTTTATTTTCTTGCTGTGCTGCAGATTGAACCCAGAGCCCTGCTTGTGCCAGCCACACCCTCTGTCACAGAGGTAAATCCAAGCTTCAGAGCAGTCCCTTAAAAAAAAAAAGAGAGTCAGATCATCTCACTCCCTTGCTCTTAAGAATCTTCCAGTTGTTCTGTGTGGAAAGCCATTCTCCTCACCAGGGCCTACAGCCCTAGTGGCACTGCTCGTGGATGCCCCAGCTTCACCGGGACCTCACCACAGCTTGCTGCCTGCACCCCCCACCGCACCTCCCCTTTTGAACCTGTCTCTGGCACAGACCCTGCCTCCTTCCTCCTCAAGGCTTTGACTGTTTGTTCCTTATGTGTCCCGGTTAATTCTTCCTCCTCTTTTTCTTACCGTCTTCTCCCTTCTCATCAGTCAGGAGTACAGCTGCATCTCTGACACCCCGCCCTGCATTCTGCATGTGGCAGGTGTTCAGTAAGCATTTGTCAGGAGGATGAATGACACACAGCAGAGCTTCAGCTCAGATCCCGCCTTGGCCAGTTGTTGTGAAATAGCATTGTGACGCTGCCAGGAGAATTCTCATGGTGATCTCCCTCCACCTCTCCTTTTCAAGGCTAGAACTTGACTTAAGGCCTTACACTTGCTAGGCAAGCACTCTACCACTGAGCTAGACCCCCCAGCCTCTGTCAATGTTCTCAGTAATGTATCTAAAATGCCTGGCAGGCCTTCAGTGAAAATCTCTGAGATTATGTTGTCATGGAGACATGTGGCTGGGCTTCTCAATTTGCTCCTGTCTCTTGCTCTCGCTTAGGGCAACATCTCATCACCGCAGTAGCTGACCATCTCTTCGGGCTGAAGACAACATCATGGTGAGTAGAGGGCACACCTAGGATGTGATAGGTCCCTGATTCCCACTTCTGTTCCCAGTGATGGGTTAGGGTAGGAAATAAAAGGGAGTTGTCTCTCTTTCCTTCTTGAAGACTGGGTCATCGCAAGACCTTGTCTTTTTCTGTTTGTTTGTTTTGTTTTTTGGTTTTTCCAGATAGGGTTTCTTCTCTGTGTAGCTTTGGAGCCTCTCCTGGCACTGGCTTTGTAGACCAGGCTGACCTTTCCCAGCAACCACGTTGGCTCACAACCATCCATAATGAGATCTGGTGCCCTCTTATGGCCTGCAGGTAGACTGCAGGCAGAACACTGTATACATAATAAATAAATTAATTAATTAATTAAAAAAAAAAGTGAGAGCAGGGACATCTGCCTTGGCTTGTTAAAGAACAGAGTTTAGATCCCAGAGCGAAAGTATGGTACTGCCACTGCATGCCTTTGGTCATGTAACTCACGGTGCTACATTTGTAAAATGGGAATGGCATTCCCTATCTAGGATTTTTTTTTTTAGGGTGTGTGTGTGGATTCAATAACGAAGTTATTTATATGGATTATGTTTCCTTTTTCTTTCTTTCTTTTTTTTTTTTTTCCCCCAGGTTGGGGGTGGTTTTGAGACAGGGATTCTCTACGTAGCTTTGGAGCCTGTTCTGGAACTAGCTCTGTAGACCAGGCTGGCCTCGAACTCATAGAGATCCGCCTCCTCTGCCTCCTGAGTGCTGGACATTTGTTTCTCTTTTAAGATATTGTCTTTCTGTCTAGCCCTGACTGGCTGTGTAGTTTGAGGTTGGCCTGGAATTCACACCAGTTAGGGTTAAAGGCATGGCTCCACCCGGCTGTTATAGGTGTATTGGAAGGCGAACTTAGAGTCCAGTCCTCCTCTGTCATCTCCCAAGCACTGGGATTATGGGGAAGCACCTCCAGGCTCAGTGTGAACATTCCTCATGAACTTCCAGCTCAGTGTGAACATTCATCATGAACTTCCAGCTCAGTGTGAACATTCCTCATGAACTTTCACTGCGCTGCTTTTTCTGGCAGGGAGTTAGGGAGACTCCGGAGTGTGATTGAGTTGGACAGCCCTTCTGTGACTGCAGAGCAGGTAGCAGCCATTGAACAAAGCGTCAATCAGAAAATCAGAGACCGACTACCTGTGAGCGTTCAAGAGCTGAGCCTGGATGACCCTGAGGTGGAGCAGGTAAGAGGACAGCCAGGCACCATTTCCGAGGAGCGGCTCTTCAAGGGCCCCTCATGAAATTTCAGACAGTCCTGTTCCCTCCCCTCTGTTCCAGGTGAGGGGCCGGGGTCTGCCAGATGATCATGCTGGGCCCATTAGAGTTGTTACCATTGAGGGTGTTGATTCTAACATGTGCTGCGGGACCCACGTGAGCAATCTCAGCGACCTTCAGGTAAGTGAGGATGGGCTGTGGCGTGTGTGAGGGCAGGTTACTGGCGAGCGGGATTGGGAGTGGCAAGTGAGTCTCAAGTCCTTGCTTCAGAGCCAAAGAGGGGTGTCTAATCTCTGGCCTTCATGTCCTGTGTATGTTACTCCTTTTGTGTAGGTCATTAAGATTCTGGGCACTGAGAAAGGGAAAAAGAACAAAAGCAACCTGATTTTTCTGGCTGGGAACCGGGTACTGAAGTGGATGGAACGAAGTCATGGGAGTGAAAAAGCCCTGACCACACTGCTTAAGTATGCCCCGCCCCTCCCCTGCTCCTTAGCAGTCTCACCTGCAAGGTAGACGGAATAATCTACTCTGGACAGTAGTTCACGCACAACAGAATGGTTTATTCCTCAGTGTCCTTCCTCCCAGTCGCTGAAGGGACCTTTGAATGTTCCTGTCTTGAGGGAGGCACCCCAGCAAGGAGGGTTCATTGACTTATGTCCTCTCAGTTCTGGAAGCACCTGGGCAGTTGGCCAGTCTCCGTTAACCGCTGTCTTATAGGTGTGGCGTGGAGGATCACGTGGAAGCGGTGAAAAAGCTCCAGAACGCCACCAAGCTCCTGCAGAAGGTGATTCTGTGGGGGTGGGGAGGGCTTGGGCTCTGCCAGGGCTGACGTGTGTGTGGATGGTCAGGGGGGGTTTGAGGGCCCACGGGAGGAGGTAATGGTACCCTCTGTTACCTTCCCCACCTGTCTGAGTTCTCACATCCATTGCAGAACAACCTGAGTCTCCTCAGAGACCTGGCTGTGCACACAGCCCACAGCCTCAGGAGCAGCCCAGACTGGGGAGGTGTGGTTACCCTCCACAGGTGAGAAGTTAGGGGCTGGAGGGAAGGCCAAGGGCTGAGAGGGCCAGGGCTCAGCCTCTCCCAAGAATGCAGTGCACAGGGGGATGTGGGTTGCTAAGTGGTCACTAGGCTGAGTAGACCACAGGAGGTGTGTCCCTGGACTTGCTGGAACGCCTTCACTGTAACTATGTAGCCTTCATTAGCTCATTTACTGGCCGACTAGCCTTCATTAGCTCATTTACTGGCCGCCCTCACCATCTAACAGATCTCCCAGTAGTTTGGGGATCCTTTGCTTGTGAATGAACTACCAAGACCGAGGGGGTCTTCTCTGTCCTGAGGGATCTGGGACTCTGTCTGTATGCTCATATAGGAAGCAATAGATCCGCCTGTTGTTGGCCTGCCTCAAGAGGAGGAGCCAGGCCTCCTGCAGGGTCACGGCCCCGCCTCACCCTGGGTCTCATCTGTGTCCTTTATAGGAAAGAGGGCGATTCAGAGTTCATGAATATCATCGCCAATGAGATTGGGTCAGAGGTAAGAGAGGCAGAGGCCCGGGAAGAATGACTGAGGGAGGTAGCTCAGCCAGAGTCCCCTCATGTTAACGCACTAAAGAGCTGAAAAAAGTTCACCCAGATTAGTTTTCCTAGCACTTGCCACGATCCAAGCTCTGTTGTTACAGAAGCTCGAAAGCCACCTAGATTGTGTGCTGAGAGAATATTGGGGTCCAAGACCCCCCGGAGGCGTCTGCTTCAGGGTTCACTTGCCTCTCTTCATCCTAGTAGTCTAGCATAGGAGATTGCCGGGTCTCTTATGCCCTTATTTTAACCCTTTATGGAATACCTCCCTGGGGCTCAAGCCTCAGGTCTCTGTTATTGTGCTCTCTACACAACACTGATGGTCACGGATCCCGTGTTCTAGCCTGAGAGACATGTGTAATGTCAGTCAGCACTTGTAATTTGGAGTGGTAAATACTAGAGGCAGAACCCATTACCTAAAGGGTAAAGAGGCTTCAGGGCCAGGCAACGAAGCCTACTTAGAGGTACTTGAGAGGTGGTCTGGTTCGGCAAAGATGGGAAAGGGTGACAATGAGATCATGAAAGGTAGCTTCTGCTCAGTACATCAGCACAGTCGGCAGCCTCCTGCCTCCTCTTAGTGTTTAAGCTCCTGGTCCTTCTCATAAAGCTTGGAGGCCCAGGATGCCAGAGTGGAAGGCTGTGCCATCAGCCGTCAGTGACATCTCTGGTTTAGAGGAAGTTACCTGTTTGACTCAGGAGAGTGTGGGGCTTAGGGGAGTTGACTCCGTGTGTGCTCATCTGTCTCCTTGTCTCACCTCCTAGGAGACCCTCCTGTTCTTAACTGTGGGGGAAGAGAAAGGTGCTGGGCTCTTCTTACTGACGGGGCCAGCAGAGGCCGTGGAGACCCTGGGGCCCAGGTAATGCGATATGGGTTCCTGTGCGGTGGGGAAGCTGTATACTTGTGACATACTGATGCAGCCCTGTGCTAGTTAGCAGGGGGTCACATGTGTGACCTTGGTTCACAGAGGAATGTGAGGCAGGATGAGCAGGTGTGGTCTGACACCCGTACTCCTAGTCTGACAGATTAGGGACCATACATCATGCACTTGAGGTCTCATAGTTAAAGAATGAGATTCAAGTACAGGGATTTTGTTTGTTTTAAAGAAAATTTTGATTCCTAGGGCTAGGTGTTATGTGACAGATGTCTCCTCACCCCAGATTGGAGTCCAACAACAGACCAAAGTAGGGACACCACCCAAGTCTGACTTGGTGAACAATGAGTTTTATTGGGGTTTCTTACAGGAATATGGGTGAGGGGTTATTTACAAGAGAAAAATGACTCAAAGACAGCCATGTCACCAGAGCCCACCCCAGCATGAGTGTCACAAAGCTGCCTGACTCTGCCTCCTGAACTCTGGGATTAAAGGCATGCGTTACAATGCCTGGTTTATTTTCTTGTTTTAAATTGACTCCTGTTCTTTTGTGCATTAGAGTTTTCAGTTATTATTGGTTCTCTGGAATATGTGTTCCTTGGAAACATTGAAGGAAAATATAATTATTTATAATGGAGATTCCGAACAGGCAGCCACATCTGGCCTGGAGTCTGGTTTGGCTTTTCCTTCCTTCCCTCCCTCCTTCTGTCCCTCCCTCCCTCCCTCCTTCTGTCCCTCCCTCCCCCCTTTTCTTTTTCTTCCTACAGCCCTGGCTAGTTTCTAAATCCTGATCCTCCTGTCTCCACTTCCCAAGTACACATGTATCTTTTTGTTGTTGTTTTTCTTGTTTGTTTGTTTGTTTGTTTGTTTTTGGTTTTTTTTTTTTTTTTTTTTTTTTTTTTTTTGATAGTCTCCAAAGCTGGCCACTAGAAGCTGAAGAAAGCAATGAAATGAATTCTTCCCTTGAGCCTTCAGATAAGACCACAATCCTGTAGCCATCTCAATTTTGGTCCAGTGAGGCCAATTCTAGACTCCAGGACTGCAAATTAATAAATATGTATTTTTCTAAGTCTCTAGGTTTATAGTAATTTGTTGTATCCATGATAGGAAATGAATATACCCCCTATCTAATAGTTCCTCTGCCACCTTCAGCCTCTAGCAGAGAGACATTTGTTTCAGATGATGGTTTATGGAAGCCAGAGGGTGGGAGGTTAGTGGAGGGCTGGCCCTACCATAAGGCTACCAGGGGCTGCTCATATTTGCTGCAAAGAGTCTCACACTTGTAGCAGTGTCTGGTTCCTCGAAATCTCCTTCCTGTAGACCCTGAGGTCTGCCCTTGGGTTTTGACTTTCCACAAACCATCTCCTTAACTATTTCTCCGTTCTCTAGGGTGGCTGAAGTCTTAGAAGGCAAAGGAGCAGGGAAGAAAGGCCGCTTCCAGGGCAAGGCCACCAGGATGAGCCGACGGGCAGAGGTGCAGGCACTTCTGCAGGACTATATCGGCACACAGAGTGCTGAGGAGTGAGGGCCAGGATGCGCGTCCCTGTGCCCACAGCAGTCTCGGACAGTAAATTGGCGTGACTCAAAATGTTTGTGTGCCGTCTCTTATGGTCACATGCATAACTTGCACAGTGCATTCCAGTGTGCTTATGTGATTAACCCCTGTGTGACCAGTTCCAACTTGGCTCCTTCTAGGTGTGGGTAACCTCTGTGAGTAGACATTAAATTAGTGAAATGGACTGATTGAAGCTGAAAGCTTCTTGCTTATGGCTTAGCCTCATCCACATCTCCTTGCTTTATTTTGTGTCTGTTTTTTTGTTTTGTTTTGTTTTGTTTTTGAGATAGTCTTTTAATGTCACCCAGGTTGGCCTCCTCACAATCCTAAATGCTGAGATTATAAGCATAGGCTACCAGGCTTCAGACCTTGGTTTTTGTGTGTGTATGTGTGTATGCACACATGAGTATGGAGACAAGAGCATTTGTCCTCAAGCCACTGTCTACCTCATAATGTTTTCTTTGTTTGTTTGTTTATTTGTTTGTTATTACAAGAGCATCTCTACTGGCCTGGAACTCAGCCAGTAGGCTATGCTGGTCAGTGAGTCCCAAGGACCCTCCTGTCTTGGCCTCCGCAGCACTGGGATTTATAAGCACACACCATCACGCCTGCCTGACTTTTTTTTGTGTGTGTGTAACCTTGCCTGCCCTGGATCAAGTCAAGTCCTCAACTTTGTAACAACTGCTTTGTAAACTGAACTATTCCCCAGCCCTTCAGACTTCTTTGTGTTTCTGTGGGTGCAGGTATAAATGTGTGCTCTCTCTCTCTCTCTCTCTCTCTCTTTCTCTCTCTCTCTCTCTCTCTCTCTCTCTCTCTCTGTGTGTGTGTGTGTGTGTGTGTGTGTGTGTACAGGACAGAAAGCTCTCAGGCATCTCTGTCCCTTATGTTGTGCACAGTCTCATGTTTCTCCCAATCACTGTTTACTATAGGCTATCTGACCCTGTAGCTTCCAGGCTGTTCCCCTCCCTGCCTCCCATCTCATGAAGGATTGTTGAGATTACAGTTGCATGCTTCTGTGTCCTGCCTCTTTACAGGAAACAGCTTGTGTGAATCAATTCCCTGTACTGTGTGTATTCTAGGGATCGAACTCAGGTTCACAGTCTTCAAGCCTTTACCTACTGAGCCATCTTGCCAACCCCACATCCAGCTTTTTCAGTGGTGTTCAGGGATCTGAAATCAGATTATCAGGCTTGCACAGCAAGCACTTTCGCCTCCTGAGCCATCTCTCCAGCCCCATGGACATATCACAAGGGCACCAGTCACATGAGTGCTCTCCCCACCACATAATTGTACCCTAACGGCTGCAGCCTCCATACTGCCACTGGGGAGCTAGGATGAGGGTTTTCAGGGGACGCAGCACTGAGACCACAGGGGGTATAATAAGGCAGTGGTGGACCGGGCAGCCATCCTTCCTCAGCACTTCTCAGCTGGACTCTGTTCAGCTGAGCATGAGTGGCCAGATGCCCTATTCAGACTTGGACTCACTTCTGAACAAGTCACCTTGCTGGGCAACTCTGGACGTCTGGCTTACTGTTGAGGCACTCCCTGGCTTCCAGTTTCTTGACCTGAACTTGGGGACATGAGCACGCTGTCCTAAGAGAGAAGGAACTTTTTGAAATAACTCAATTAGGAAGCAGCATAAACAGTGGGGCAAACTCCATGAAACAGTAATTAGCTGTGAAAGCAGGATAAAGAAGCAGTTTGAACTGGCCACATCACTCAAGCCTGTCAAGAGAGTTCTTAATGCAATGTCTGGGGTCAAGAGCCGAGTGTGCTATCTGACCTGACGAGGTCCACCAGCAAGCACAGCAGAACAGGGTTATTTGTTAGAGAAGATTTTTAGAGGGGCCTGGCCCAGCAGTTAAGAGTGCTTGCTGCTTTTCTGGAGGTCCGGAGTTTGGTTCCCAGTACCCATATTGGGTAGCTCAAGTCACCTGTAACTTCAGCTCCAGTAGCTCCCATGCCCTTTTCTGGCCTCAGGCCTCATGTAGCATACACATATAAATAGACTTAAAGGGATTTTATTATGGGCTGGAGAGGTGGCTCCGTGGTTAAGAGCATTGGCTGCTCTTCTAGAGGACCCAAGTTCAATTCCCAGCACCCACATGGCGGCTCATAGTCCCAAGGGATCTAACTCCCTCTTCTGGCCTTTTTGGTCACCAGGCATAATTATACACAGCACATTCAGACAAAACACCCATACACCCATATAATTAAGCTCTCAAAAATTGTAAAGGGGGGCTGGAGAGAGGGCTCTGGTTAAGAGCACTGGCTACTCTTCCAGAGGATTCAGTTCCCAGCAACCACACTATAAATCCAGTTCCAGCGGGTCAGACACACACGCAGGCAAAACACCAATGCACATAAGAAATCATCACCCTTGGTCCTGGGTGAAAACCTATAAGTCAGCCATTCTATGCCAGAATGCCTGTTTTTTTTTGTTTTTGTTTTTTCCTGAATGAGAACTTAAATAAACTCTAGGGCGCTGTCTGGTGCTTACAGGAAAACAGAGCACGCCCTGATGAAAACCTGTGGGAGAAAGTGCCATTGTTTTCTACTCCTGAATCTGAGTCAACCATGGCTGAAGTGTCCTTAGCAGAGGGCAACCTCGGCAGTTGGAGACAGTGATGGAGGAGTTTCCTACTTCCTCTAGGAAAATGTGCCTCTGTGCTGTGTCAGCTGGCAGTATGCCTGGCTCCACACTCTGAGCAACAAGAGCAGGCCTTTCCAGACTATCCCGGGGCTGTGCTCAGAGCCAAAGAGGCTCTCATGAGGACAGCCTCCTGTCTGCCGAAGCCTTTCCTAAGGTCCTATGTGCAGCTGAGACCTCTTGGTAAAATTCCTTTTTTTTTTTTTTTTTTTTTTTTTTCTTAAAATGCCAGCCTCACACTGGCCATGCATTGTCTGAGGTCCTGACTCTCAAACACTTGAAGACCCCACCAACCCCAAATCTAAGTGGGGTAGATGGGGGAGGGCACTGGGTAGATGCTGGTCAAAGAGTAGAAATTTACAAAGCTGGTGTTCTGGCACAAGCCTGTAACCTCTACACTCACCAGAGTAAAGCTGGAGGGTTGCCTTGAGGTAGAGGCCACCTGGGCTATGTAAATAAGAAAAGGGTGTGTGTGTGTGGGGGGGGGGGGGGGGAGGGTGGCCGGGTCTGAGGAGGCAGCTCAGTCAGTTTGTGTGTGTGGGGGGGCAGGGGTGAGAGATCCTGCCTCAAAAAAATAAGTTGGTGAGGGCTGGAGAGATGGCTCAGAGGTTATGAGCTCTGACTGCTCTTCCAGAGGTCCTGAATTCAATCTCCAGCAACCACTCAGCAACTCACAACTATATATAATAGGACCTGATACCCATACATGCAGAGCACTCATACATAAAAATATAAATAAATTTAATTAAAAAATAAGTTGGTGGAGAGCAGTAGAGGAAGATGCCTGACATTAACCTTCAGCCTCCAACATATACAAGGGCATTCAACACACAAATGAACAGGTATACACACTTTTTTTTTTCTTTTTTGAGACAGGGTCTGTCTATGTCTCTACATAGCCTGGTTATCCTGGAGCTCATTTAGCTCAGGTTGACCTCAAATTCATCTGCCTCCCAAGTGCTTGGATTAATGATCTGAGCCACTATGTTCAGCAATATTTTTTAGGGTTGCAGAATAATTTAAGATCTCTGCAGTTGCTGGGTGGTGGTGGCCCACACCTTTAATCCCAGCACTTGGGAGGCAGAAGCAGGTAGATCTCTGTGAATTTGAGGCCAGCTTGGTCTACAGAGCTAGTTCTAGGACAGCCTACACAAAGAAACCCTATCTCAAAAAGATAAAAAAGCAAATCAAAACAAAAAACAAAAAAAAAAAATCTGGATTAAAAGTACATCTTCCCACTTCAAATTATGGGACTCGAGAGAGCACTAGCTGCTCTTCCAGAGGACCCAGGTTCAATTCCAGCACTCACATGGCAGCTCACAGTCATTCTAGGGGATCCGATACTCTCATACAGATATACGGGCAGGCCAAACAGCTATGCACATAAAAATAAATAAATCTGAAAAAAAAAAAAAAAAGAGCTCTATAGTCACCAGGTGGTGATGGTGGCGCACGCCTTTAATCCCAGCACTTGGGAGATGTGAGCCTGAGACCAGCCTGGTCTACAGAATGAGTTCCAGGACAGGACAGCCATTGCAGTTACACACACAGAGAGAGAGAGACCCTGTCTCTAAAAAAAAAAAAAAAAAAAAAAAAAAAAAAAATCTCTACAGTCTTTCATGGTAACTATACTTAAAAACAACTACCGTTCTTTATTTTTTTGGGGGGTGGGTGGGGTAGGAAGGTTCACTGGGGATCAGTCCCAGGCCATCACACTTGCTAGGCACTGAGCCACACTTTCAGCACTGCTGGATTCTTAAGATTTGTAAAGACAATAGATGGTGAATGCTGTGACCACTAAAATAATGATGCAAGCTGGGTCATACATACAGCAGCTCACTGAGCTATTCTACAGTGTACACACACTTCAGAATATCAAGTATGTGATAAATACATGCCACTTTTTGCTAATTAAAATAAATAAAGCTACTGGGCAGTGGTGGCACACGCCTTTAGTTCCAGCACTCAGGAGGCAGAGGCAGGCGGACCTCCATGAGTTCAAAACCAACCTGGTCTCCGGTCTAAGAGCTAGTTCCAGGACAGCCTCCAAAGCCACAGAGAAACCCTGTCTCAAAGAAAACCCGTAAATAAATAAATAAATAAATAAAGCAAGCCAGCCAGCCAATGGTGGCGCACGTCTTTAGTTCTAACACTTGGGAGGCAGAGGCAGATAGTCCCTGAGTTCCAGGACAGCCTATTCTCCAAAGCAAGTACCAGGACAGCCAGGGCTGCACAGAGAATCATTGTTTCCAAAGATTAAATAAATAAATAAATAAATAAATAAATAAGGCCAAGGAGTTTCAGAAACAACACTTCTGTGAACAAAAAAAAAAAAAAACAAAACAAACAAACAAAAAAAAAAAACCTTCTTATCTGCTTACAGCAAGATACACTTTTGCTGTTGCTGTTGACTTGATGGAGCCCAGAGTTCATTCACTCATTTACTCAGGCTGTTTATAGAAAGCTGAGCATACGCTGAGTGTGTCCTAATTAAGCTCCCGAACTCACTAGTAACACAGCCTTAGCCGTTGCTCTAGCTGAGGAGAAGAAAGGCTGATAGGAAGAGAAAGAAAGGTAAGAAGGAAAGGAAGGAAGAAATGAGGGAACACTCAAAACAGGAAAATAATCACCAGAGATGTAGCCAGGTATGGTGACCCAATCATGGTGGTGCACACCTTTGATTCCAGCCCTCTGGAGGCAGAGAGAGGTGGGTTTCTGAGTTCAATGCCAGCCTGGTCTACAAAGCAAGTTCTAGGAGAGCCAGGGCTACACAGAGAAACAATCTCAAACAAACAAACAAACAAACAAACCAAAACAATACAAAGAAACCCTGTCTCAAAAAAATCACACACATGCCAGGCGGTGGTGGCCTTTTAGTCCCAGCACTCGGGAGGTAGAGGCAGGCCTGTGAGTTCAAGACCAGCCTGGTCTACAAGAGCTAGTTCCAGAGGACAGCCTCTAAAACCACAGAGACCTTGTCTTGAAAAACCAAAAAAAAAAAAAAAAAAAAAAATCTCACACACACACACACACACACACACACAAAGAACCACCAGAGAGGAGACAACTCATGGCTTGGTTTGGTTCCCAGCATCCACAGGTAGCTCACAACCATCCATAATATCTGTTCCAGGGGATCCACTACCCTCTTCTGATCTCATGGGCACCAGGGCACATACATGGTGCCCCTACATATATCCACACAAAATACACATAAATCTAAAATATTTTTTTGAGGAAAATGATAAGATTCTCAACCTGTTGGCTAAGACCAAGAGTAGTATTTGTTCTTGTTGGTTTAATATCTGATACATTCTTTATCCGAGAACATTTTTGTTGTGTGTGTGTTTAAGATTTATTTATTTATTATGTATACATTGTTCTGCCTGCATGTATCCCTGCAGGCCAGAGAGGGCACCAGATCTCATTACAGATGGTTGTGAGCCACCATGTGGTTGCAGGGAATTGAACTCAGAACCTCTGGAAGAACAGCCAGTTTTCTTAGCCTCTGAGCTATCTCTCCAGCCTCTGTTTTGTTTTGTTTGTTCATTTTGTTTTTGTTTGTTTTTTTTTCAGGACAGGAGGACAAGGTTTCTCTGTGTAACATCTCACTGACCAGGCTGGCCTCAAACTCATAGAGATCCATCTGCCTTTGCCTCCGCACTGTTGGAATTAAAGGTGTGAGTCACCACTGCCCAGCTCTGAAGACAATATATTAAGTGGATTTTTGGAAGTAGGAGTTGGAATAGGAGCTTGCTCCGTCCGTTCTACACATTGACCTGGTATTGCAGTACCTCCAGGAATGGTGCACCCCCTCGGGGGATTTTGGAAAAATTAAAAAAATAATAATAATGAAAGACCGTGGAAGTAGAAAATATTGACAGAAGAGGGTGGGAGAGCTGTGGGAGCATCATGAGGCCTGGGTAGGGAGGGATCCTGATTCCCAGCATCCTCACCATGAGTGCTGAACAGACCAAAATCCCAACTTCCCTTCAAGCAGGATGAACACCCTGAGTTCCTTTCTTCCTTTTCTTCCTTCCTTCTTTCTTCCTTTTCTTTTATTTAAATTTTGTGTCTGTGCGGGGTGGGGTGGGGGGTGGGGGTTTCTCTGAATTGCTTTGGAGCCTGTCCTGAAACTCACTCTGTAGACCAGGCTGGCCTCGAACTCACAGAGAACTGCCTGCCTCTGTCTCAGGAGTGCTGGGACTACAAGGCGTGCGCCATCACCGCCCGGCTGAGTTTTCCATTTTTGATGCTTTTGGTGTGGATGTCTTGAAGGTTTCTACTCGGCTCAGAAATGCTGAAAAAAACATCACTGTGGCAAAGTTCAAACCCTTGGTTTCCTTTGCTTCATCGTTGTCCCATGTTGTGTTCTGAGTGAGCCGTCTTGTAGAAAGTTTTTCAGTTTCTTCTACCTTTACAGCCCCAGGTCAGGGTCGTTTAGCAATGTCAATCCCAACAGCCCATCCCTTGTGATAGAACAGCAGAGGGCGCTGTGAGCCTGTGCTTGCCAAGGTCTCTGGCCGAAGCGTAGAAGGGCTGGGGATGTAGCTCAGTTGGTAGAGGGGGCTTGACTGATGAGGCCAGTTTAGACCCTGTCTCCAAGTTAATCATTTAATTAACTAATTAAATAAAAGGAGTACCAAGGATGAAAGAGTCCTTGTCCAGTTAGGTAGGCATGGTTTCCTGGTTCCTAGAATGTGGGACACAGAGTTCCAAAATACAAGCAGGGAAACAAGGAATGAATTGTAGCCTTCTGGAAATTATTTCCCCTCCCTCCGTCCCTCTTCTCTCTCTCCCTCCTCTCTTTCTGTGAGTGTGTATGTGTACATATTCCTGTGTGTGCTGGTACACTCGTGTGCATTAGGGTAATGCTTGCTTGGCAAATGCTTTATGGACGGGACCGTCTCCCCTGGCTCTTTCTCCCCCTTCCTTCCTTCTTCCCTCCTTCCTTCATCCCTTCCTCCCTTTCTCCCTCCCTTTCTTTCTTCCTTCCTTTTTTCAGTGGTGGTGGTGGTATTTCTAAGACAGGGTTTTTCTGAGTAGCCCTGGTTGTCCAGGAACTCGCTCTGTAGACCAGGCTGGCCTTGAACTCACAGATCTGATTGCTTCTGCCTCCCGAGTGCTGGGATTAAAGGCATGTGACACCACTGGCTAGCTCTCCCTCTTTCTTTCAACAAGAGTCTTGCCACGTTGCCTGGACTGGCCTTGAATTCCGGGACTTTGCTGTCCTCCTGCCCAGATGACCCAAATAGCCAGGACTCCAGAAGTGTGCTGCTTAGTTTGACATCATCATTTCTATTTTTAAGGAGTTTCAGATTTTCTCCAGACTTTGTTTTTGGTGCCTGAGCTTCAGTGACACAGAGCCACTGATCCGTGGATAGCTTATGTTTTTCACTCCATCACATAGCAAGCTCAGAGCCTCCAAATAGTGCTGGGCCCTGAAGTAATTCAGCAAGCATTATACACCTTCTCAGTTTCTGAGGCTTCTTAGGAGTCTTTTCTGTTCATTCAATCAATAGGCAGAGTAGATACTTCCCTCTCTCTCTCTCTCTCTCTCTCTCTCTCTCTCTCTCTCTCTGTGTGTGTGTGTGTGTGTGTGTGTGTGTGTGTATTTGGAGGCAGGGTTTCTCTGTGTAGCCCTAGCTGGCCTGGAACTAGCTCTGCAGACCAGGCTGGCCTTGGTCTTGAACTCACAGAGACCCACCTGCCTCTGCCTCCCAAGTGTTGGGATTAAAGGCATGCACCACAATGCCTGGCTGCTTCTATTTTTTTCTTTCTCTTCTGTATATGTATGGTGTCTTAGTTAAGGTTCTATCGCTATGAAGAGCCACCATAGCCATGGAAAATCTTATAAAGAAAACTTTTAATGGAGGGTGGCTCACTTACAGTTTCAGAGGTTCAGTTCATTTGATCATGAAGGGTAGCATGGCGGCATGCAGGCCAGTGTGGTATGGGAGCAGGGGGTGCTACATCTTGCAGGCAACAGGAAGTCAACCGACTCACTGGATGGTATCCTGAACAGGAGAAAGCTCAAAGCCTTCTGTTCTGGGTTAATTAGAGCCATCCTGTCAGACTGAGACAGACCTGGACCCTCTGCTGTAGGCGCTAAAGTAAGCCCCTGAGAGTCCACCACATATAACTACCTCAGAGATTTCCTAAATCATTCTTAGAACTCTTTATTCTGTATAACTATACTACCTTTATTATTATTTGTGTTGTTTTGACATTTCCCAACTTTTTTTTTTTTTTTTAGGCCGAATAGGTGTTTATTCAGGGAGAAATAACTTACAACCTAGACAGATGAACACTAGCAGGTTCCACTGGATGCTCTCCTCTCCACGTCCCGCCAGCAAGAGTGACATTTCCCAACTTCTTTTCTCCACTGAAAGAAGACAAGGAAGAGAGAAGGGGGGGGGAGGAAGTTAAATCTCATTTTGCATTGTTGAGGAGAAATCTGGTCAAACATTCAAAAGGCCTGAGTTTCTTTCTGTGGGAATTCAGGAGAAGCTGGCAAAACTCCCGCCATGTTAGGAGCGTTAAGGAAAACTGAAGTCAAATGATTCTAAAAAATGGATACAGAGGCTGGAGCTGGTGCTGCATACCTCCAACCCCAGTGCTCAGGAGGCAGAGGCAGGTGGAGTTCTGTGAGCTTGAGCCTGGTCTACAGATCCAGTTCCAGAACAGCAGGGCTATGAAAAGAAACTCTGTTTCAATAACCACAAAAGAATACAGTATTGAAAAATAAAAAATCAAAACACTCAAATATAGCACCATCTGCCTGTGGAATGTTGACAAGTGGGTGCTAAGAGCTATGCAACTTAAAACCTTTGACCCACTAACTTTGGAGACTACACCCCAAGGTAATAATAACCCAAAAAAGAGGAAAATGTAATTTTCGCAAAGATTTTAATGTACTATTTATAAGAGCAAAATACTGGAACCAGTCCAAATGCCAAATAAGGAAACAGTTCAGCCCTTATGGCTCTGGAGCCTAGGCAGCCCCAGGACTCAGCTCTCAGGGTCAGACGAGTGGTCTTGGTGGCTCTGAGATTGTGACAAGAACATTGTAAAGTGTCAGTTAGTGCAGAATGTTCAGGGAGGGAGGGCATGAAGGCCTTCAGCGAAGGTGTGTGTGTGTGTGTGTGTGTGTGTGTGTGTGTGAACAGCATGAAGGCCTTCGGGGAAGGTGCAGTGATTTGCAGTGTCCATCACAGTCCTGGAAGTCTGACCAGTTACAAATGGCATGATCCACCTTGTGAGTACTGGGAATCAAACTTGGGTCTGCTGGAAGGGCCACCAGTGACCTTAACCTGATCCATCTCTCCTTACTCAGTTTTAAGTTTTGTTAACATTTTATTGATTAATGTTTAGGTGTGCTGGCCGGGCTGTTGTGGTGCATGCCTTTAGTCCCAGCACTCGGGAGGCAGAGGCAGGCAGATCTCTGTAAGTTCGAGACCAGCCTGGTCTCTGATCTACAAGAACTAGTTCCAGGACAACCTCCAAAGCCACAGAGGAACCCTGTCTCACCCCCCCCAAAGTGTATAGGTGTGACTGCCACAGTGCAGTGTGGGACTCAGAGGACATTCACAGTAACCAGTTCCTCCCTTCCACTGTGTGGGTCCCGGGGCTCAAACTCAGGCATGGAGCCTGAGGACAAGAGCTTTTAGACACTGAGTCATCTCACCAGTACTTGTTTATTCATGTAGCTCAGGCTGGCCTTCACCTTGCTAGCTATAAGTACCACCTTGACCCATATTTGACCTCCTGCCTCCACCTCCCAAGTGCTGAGTTACAGGTATTTGTCACCACTTGAAGTCATTACACGGCACTGAGGATCAAACCCAGGGCTTCCTGTATGCTAGTCAAGAACTCCACCAACTTGAGCTACATCCCCAGCCTTGCATACAGAATATTTTTAAAGCAATTTTTAAAGCAATGAATATGAGCTAATATTTAACAACCAGAAAACAAGCAAATGCTCACTGGAAGGAATGTTGCTACTTAATGTTTATTCATCAAGCTAGAGCTAATTTTTCTAGGGAATTTTTTTTTTCTGTGTAGCCTGTCCTGGAACTCACTCTGTAGACCAGGCTGGCTTTGAACTCACAAAGATCACCTGCCTCTGCCTTCTGAGTGCTGGGACTAAAGACATGCACCACAAGCACTGGGCTCTAGGGAATTCTTGATGTCAGACAGCAATTTAGTATGGAAGGTTTTTTTTCCTTCAACCTTAACTCATACAGTAAAACACAATTAAATGGGATCTCCTCATTAGTAACTAATGGAAATTAAACATGTTTATTAAAGCAGTGTGGACACTGAATTTTGCGGTGTATGACAGCAAAGACAGCTCAGTAGTAGAGCACTTGCCTAGCATATGCACCCCAGCACTGTAAATAAAATGGAGGGGGCAGAGGGGATGAGAGGGAAGGAGGGGAGGAGAAGAGAAAAAAAAAAAAAACAAACAGAAGTTAAGTATGATAGTTTACCCCTGTAATCCCAGCATCTAGGAGGGTGAGGCAGGAGGATTGCAAATTCTAGACAAGGTTGGACTATATGGTGAGTACCAGGCTAGGCTGGGCTGCAGAATGAAGAGAAGGAAGGAAGGACGGACAGACAGACGAAGGAACACAGTATGTATTTGATCTCCTCCATCTCTCTCTGGGAAGTCAAATCTGAGCAGAGTTATTCTGAGTTTGTCTTAACTACACTGTGTTTTGTTTTGCTCACTCTCCTTGGTAACTTAACAACAGTGTTAAGTACATCCAGAGCCTCTGGGGAGGCAGCTGATCAGTCTTGCTGACTGCTACAATAGCTGGGTATGTCAGACTTGGCTCATTTCACCTAAACGTTGGCGGAGGTGCTCAGTATATCTCGAGTCCAGAGCCTTCTGCATCTGTGGGTAACAGCATAGAGTCAGCCTTGGGGGCTCTGACCCTGGAGCTCACAGTGGTTTTACTTGCATGAATGCAGATACAGTGACTTCGGTTGCTTTAACAGCTAGACCTGATTGAATGAAATCTTTTCTAATTGAAAGCAATAAATCTCCCACGTAAGAGAAGTGGAAGAGGGTTGTTTTGTCAACTACAAGGACAATCTCCACTTTCTTCTCCTCAGAAGTTTGAGGTCCTCTTGAGCTACATAGTGAGTTTGATACCCCACATCCCCCACATCCTAGTTAGGCTACATGAAACTCTGCATTTAAAGAAACAAAGAGGGGCTGGGTGATAATGGTGGCACACGCCTTTAATCCCAGCACTTGGGAGGCAGAGGCAGGCAGATTTCTGTGTTAGAGGCTACAAAGTGAGTTCCAGGACAAGCTCCAAATCCACACAGTGAAACTCTGTCTTGAAAAAACAAACAAATGAACAAACAAACAAACAAAAAAGGAGGACTGGCAAGCTTGCTCATGGGATAAAGGTGCTTGCTACAACCCCGATAGCCTGAATTTGATACTGGGACCCACATGTTGGACAGAGAGAACCAACTCCCACAAATTGCCCTTTGACTTCTAGGTGGGTGATGTGTTATGTGTGTGTTTCACAACATACACAATAAATAAATAAAGTGTAGTAAAATCTTAGAAAGAGAGAGATACAGAGACAGATAGACGATAGATAGTTGGTTCATGTAAATGATGACAGCATCTCCTCTTCTCATTGATTTATTCTAGGTGTTTCAGCACTGGCATTATGGCTGCTTCAGGTCCCATCATTGTCTGTGACAAGAGGCTGTGCATCCCTAGCCTGCCCTTTTTGTGTTTTTGTTTTTGTAAGACACTTTGTATAGACCTGATGGTATTTAGGCAGTGGTGTGAGGCTTTCCTTACCTACTCAATGGGATGTTTCTGCTTTGTCTCTTCTAACCCAGGTTTCTCAGGGGTTTCACCCCACATGAAACTCGAGAGAATGATTAGGGATGTGATTCAACAGTAGAGTGTGGGCCCAGTGTGCATGAGGCAGGGCTTTTGACTCCCAGCACTGCCACAAACAACTTGAGTGGCAACGTATTTCCATTGAAGACATCCTAACTCTGACCTGCTCTCCTCCAACACTCCCTAACTCTGTTTCCAATCCACTTTCCCTCTTGATCTTTCCCTTAGAACTAAGCTTTGTTGCTATTCCCAAAGAAACCTATAACTGAAAGACAACCCTGAATTCCAACAAATAAAGGAGCTCCCGAAGAGCAAGAAGTCCCCCGAGTCTTCTGTTTCTTGACTGCAGCCCACCCTACAGGTGTAAGAGAATTACTACCTACAAGTCTGATGGAGTCATTATGCTAGGAATCATTTGTTCTTTGCAAGTTTCTAAATATGTCTATGGGTAAATGGGAAGTTTCCTGTCCCTACTGCCCACTCCCAGATAACTGCTGTGAGGCTTATATTAATTGAAAATGTTTGGCCAATAGCTCAGGCTTATTATTAACTAGCTTTTACATTTTTCTTTCTTTCTTTCTTTCTTTCTTTTTTTTTTTTTTTTTTTTTTTTTTTTTTTTTTGGTTTTTTTTCCAGACAGGGTTTCTCTGTATTGCTTTGGAGCCTGTCCTGGAACTCACTTTGTAGACCAAACTGACCTTGAACTTACAGAGATCTGCCTGTTTCTGCCTCCCAAGTGCTTAGCCTATATTCTATAATATACATGGAAGTATATTTATTAACATGGCACGTTCATCTCCTACTTCCTCTGTGGCTGCCAGTGACCTCCTGGCTCTGCCCTTCCTCTTCCCAAAATTCTCCCAGTCTGGCTCTCCTGGTCAGTCTCTTCTTGCCCAGCTATCAGCCAATCAGCTTTTTATTAGCAAATGAGAGTAATACACATTCATAGTGTAGAAAAGGATTGTTCTACAGCCTGTATCTCTTGTGGCTTTGGAAATGAGGAAGGGCCTATTTCTAGAGATGGGTTGGTACCAACTATGACCAATAGGCAGCTGACCAAGTGTGGAGAGCCTGGCAAAGACAGGGGTTATTGTATTCACATTTTTGAATCCAATCTGATACCTGTCGGGATCCTACCTAAGGCTTCAGAACTAAAGAGTGCTCTACAGTGGTGTCATGATGGTTTACAACAGTCTGCAGGGACAGGCATGCATGTCATCCCCCTGCAGCTGGAGGGAGGTAATGGACTGATTGGGGAAGACCTTGGCAGTTTAAAGGCATGGTCTATCTTAGGTATTTTTTCCATTGCTATGGCAGAAAGCTGACAAAAAGCAACTTGAGGGAGGGAGGATTTATTCTGAATTATGTTTTGTGGGCGTGTTCCGTCATTCAGGGGGAAAGGTAGTAGTAGGAATGGGGAGGTGATAGGTCATATTGCATCCGAAGTCAGGAACAAGAGAGAGGTGAATGCTAGTGCTTATGTCACTTTCTCCTCTCTTCTCTTTAAAAACAAAACAAAACAAAAATCTTCAGGGGGAGAGGGGGAGCACATATCTTTAATCCCAGCACTTGGGAGGCAGAGGCAGGTGGATATCTATGAGTTTAAGACCACTCTGGTCTACAGAGTGAGTTCCAAGACAGCCAGGGCTACACAAAGAAACCCTGTCTGGAGACAAACAAACAAGCAAAACTCCTCTCTCTCTCTCTCTCTCTCTCTCTCTCTCTCTCTCTCTCTCTCTCTCTCTGTGTGTGTGTGTGTGTGTGTGTGTGTGTTTGCATGTGAATGTGGGCATCTGAGTGGCATGGAGTACATATGGCATGAGGTCAAAGGACAACCTCAGCTGTCAGTCCCTGACTTCTACAGGGTCTCTCACTGTTTGCTTCTGTACACACTAGGCTAGCTGGCCCATGAGCTTCTAGGAAATTTACTGTCTCTGCCTCCCATCTCGACCTAGGAACATCGGGGTAACAAAAATGTGCCACTAAGTCTAACCTTACCCAGATCCTGGGCCTCAAATTTAGATTCTTGCAGGCACTTTTACTCAGGCATCCATAGACAGGAAAAGACTGGACCCAGACTGGAGAGACCACCCAGCAGGTAAGAGCAGGGGCTCTTAACTTCCGCAGGACCTGGGTTTGATTCCCAGCACCCACGTGGCAGCTCCCAGCTGTTTATAACTCTAGTTCTGGGGGATCTAACACTCTCTTTTGGCCTCTGAAGGCACTGAACACACGTGGTACACAGACATACGAGCAGGCAAAACACTCATAATAACACACACACACACACACACACACACACACACACACACACACACTAACAAAGACTGTTCATTCTATGGGTGGGGAGGGCAGACTGAATTAAGCCCAGCCAGTGGAGAGATGGCTCAGAGGTTAAAGCACTGTATGTTCTTCTAAAGGGCCTGAGTTCACTTCCCAGCAACCATATGGTAGCTCACAACCATCTGTAACGAGATCTGATGTCTTCTTCTGGAAGGCAGGGATACATGCAGATAGAACACTATACAAAATGAATAAATAAGTAAAATTTTAGAAAGTGCCTGTTGGTGGTGCTGCATGCTATTAATCCCAGCACTTGGGAGGCAGAGGCAGGCAGATCTCTGTGAGTTTGAGTTTGAGTTTGAGGCCAGCCTGGTCCACAGAGCAAGTTCCAGAACAGCCTCCAAAGCTACACAGAAACCCTGTCTCGACACTGACCCCACCCCCAGCAAAAAAAAAAAAAAAAAAAAAGTAATTTTGGAAAAGAAAATAAATTGAACCAATTTCCAGTCTTTCTTTTTCTTTTTTTACAAAGCATCATCTAACAGAATATATATATATATATTCACACACACACACACATATATACATACATATACATATTTATGTATACAATGTTTTGTCTGCATGCATGCCAGAAGAGGGCAGCAGATTTCATTACAGATGGTTATGAGCTGTCATTTGGTTGTTGGGACTTGAACTGAGAACCTCTCAAAGAGCAGCCAATATTCTTACCCTCTGAGCCATCTATCTCTCCAGCCCCCATCTAGCAGCGTTTTACCTTTCATGCTGAAATTTGATTTGTGCCTTTCAGCTTTTCAGCCGTCCACCGCTGGCTCCAGTCCTTGCTAGCTAGCATCTCCTCTAAATGAATTATGTTTTTAATTTCCTGATAGGAGTAACTTTTGTTGATTGCTCCTTCATCCCATTTCTAGTCAGTTCTTGCCAAAAAAAGCACCAGAAGATTCTCTTTTATCTCAAGAGGTTTTTGAAGAACTCTTAGTTACTAATGCTACCATCCTATTTTATCTACACGCATAGGCCTCAAACACATCTCTTTGCTTCAGCAATAACCACAGAGTAAAATCAATAAATATTAATAATTTGGCAGCTAAAGTCATAGATTCCAACCAATAGTCTGCATCTTCTGCCAGGTTACAAACAGCTGCTCAATTGATTAGGGCTGGAACTTCAAATGTCCAGATGAGTCCTCAAATGAAATGCTCTTGGCCCATATAGTGGAACAGCGAATCCACTGCTGGTAACAGCAGGAAGAGTTCACACTGGATTCCTTGACTGATCTTTTACAAAGCAAAGAAGTGGGAAAAGTACTGATGTGGGTGTGGTCCAGGAAATTAAGAGAGGAGGCAAAGCATAGACAGGCTGGCAGTTCCTCTACAAGGTTAAATAAATATAGGACCAGACATTTCCATTCCTAAGGATACTCCTAAGAGACATGACATTATACACCCATGCAAATATTCATAGCAGTGCTGTTCACAATAAACTCAAGGTGGAAACAACTCAAGCATCCACCAACTGAGTCACAAGCCAACAAAGTGTCACATATTCCTGGAGTGAAATACTACTTGTCTAACAAAATGGATACCCAGGCAACATGGTAGCACATATTTTTAATCTTAATCTTAGTATTTAGGAGTAGAAGCAGCTGGATCTCTGTGAATTTGATGTTAAACTGGTCAACATAGTAAGTCCCAGGCAAGCCAAGGCTACATAGTAAGACCCTGTCTCAAAAAAAAAAAACAAAAACAAAAAATACCCCAAAAGAACAAATCGACAATAAGTTAAAGGACCAAAACTTAAAATTAACAAAAGTTTATAAACTTGGGCCCTGAAAAGGGAACTTCTAATGACTAGGAATGCTGTGGCTGGAGCCTGAGCCCGGCTCTCAGAAAAGGGGAGGTGACTGTTCACCACTTATGTCAACATTCCTGTCTGCTAATTGCTGGTCGCAAGGTTGTAAAGATCCCTCAGCCCAGGGGACAACTGACTGACCCTGTGACTCTGTAACCCTGCAGCCCCATGCCCTTTCTTATCTTACTCAAATGTATCTTGCTTAAAATATATAGTTACTGCTTTACTCTGTACTTTGTACGACTTTAAGTAATGGTGGAAACTCTGGAATTTGTAGCCTTCCCCTTTAAAAGCTTCTCCTTAGGGTTGATTGGCATCTCATTTCCCCACCTTGGAATGAGACCCAAGTTGGCCAGCTTGAACAATAAAAAGAAACCTTTGCCTTTGCATCAGAGGCGTTGGCTCCTTGGGTTGGTCTGGGGCTCTGCGAACCTGGCATAACAAAGCAAAAGTTCTGGATAGCTTCACATCAATCTAAATAAATAAGAGGAGGGAACCTTAATTAAAAATGTCTCTATAAAGCTAGGCAGTGGTGGCCTTTAGTCCCAGCACTCGGGAGGCAGAGGCAGGTGGATCTCTGTGAGTTCTAGACCAGCCTGATCTACAGACCGAGTTCCAGGACAGGCTCCAGAGCTAAACAGAAAAACCCTGTCTCAAAATAAAACAAACAAACAAAAATTTACACTTATGTATTTATTTAGCTTGCGTATGCGTGTAGACTTACACATGCGGTGACATGTTTAAAGAAGTCAGAGGACAACCAACAGGAGTGGGTCTCTCCTACCAACCACGTGTGTCCTGGGGATTGAACTCCAGCTGTCAGGCTTGGTGGTGAATGAAGAGTATGGAGAAAGTTTATTATAGGTATTGGGACAGCTTATGAGGAAGAGGCGTCTGAAAGAGTCCTGATGGGACCTTGCCTGCAGGACCAGAGGCATGTGGGGAAAACAGGAAGGGAGAAAGGGAAGTGGGAAGGCCAAAACGCCAGGAGACCAAGACAGCAAGAGCGAGGGAGGTCAAGGGAGTGGAGTATCCAAAGTGTCTGATTTATAGTAGTCAGTTTGAGCTGTTAGGACAAAGTGCCACACACTAGATGACTTAACAGAACTTAGATTCTCATAGTTCCACCATGGCTGGGAGCAAGGTCGGAGTGGTCTCCAACCTGGGACAAAGCGGCAAACTGAGGTGCTGTTAACATAGCAAAGCAGGTGGGGGCCACCAGGTTCTCCCAGCATCTCCCAGTCTCTGCTGTTACAGGGTCCTCCTGGCTGGCACACACACACCCCTGTAGGGCCCTGCATGGACCCCCGAGGCACCTCGAGCAAGCCTAGAGCTGTTGGCTGGAACATCTTCCCCCAGAGTTGTTATTGGTTCTTTTCCTGTCTTGCTAACACACACCTGGTAGGGAGGAGCTAAGCCTGAAAACCCTGTTATTTTCCACCGTGTTGTGAGTCAGCCCACTTCATTCCCTCAATAAACGGCATTCCGACATTGCCGTAGAACCTATGACCCGCTGTCTTGTCTCTTATTTCAATCTCTAGGCCTTAGCCCGACTTGTGGAACAGATCGTAGCGCTGGCACTTCACCCCCTACCCTGAACTCTGCAGCCTGGGCTTCCTGCACCTGTTGGCCTGGGCTTCCCTCCCCGCTGCTCCTTTGGTCCCTATATAACAACCATTTTGGCTATCCCGGTCTCTCGGCCCAGGATACTCCTCTTCATTGGAGATTCCTCTCCCTGCTTCCCCTTCTCACACGGCCCAGTCTGGTCACGCTCGCTCGCATTCTCCCAGATATCTGTCTCTGCTTCTGACTATGCTCTCTCTCTTTTTACTTACAATAAAACTTCTTCTCCACCACACCTAGAGCAGTCATGTCCTTCCTTGTTATTTCTCTTTTTCCTTCAGATATCAAATTGATCAGGTCTGGTGAGGGCTTTTTCTTGGTTTGCATATGGCTGCCTGTGTTCTCAACTGGTATAGAGAAAGAACAAGCTCTCTGGTGTCTCATCAATAAACTTATCAAAAACATCCATCTACATCATGACATTAATCTCATTTCCAAATACCGTCACATTGAGGGATTAGGGCTTTCACATATGAGTGTTGGGGTGGCACAAATATTCAGGCAATAACAACACATATTACAGTTACTTTTTGTGTACCAACCGGTATTATGACATGACATCATTTACTTATAGAGACAATTCACTCTCTTATTATTCGGGTATATGTACTGGCCTGCCCTTGGGGTTCTGATAGGATACACCCTCAGCTGCAGCCACTAAGAGCACCACCTGTGCACATTCACTCTGTTCCTTTTTAAAAGGGCCCCGCCCACCACTCATCTCTCTCTCTGCTTGTTTTTCTGTGTCCCCTCCCCCACCTCTTTCTTCTCTTCTGCTGCTCCTGTCTCCAGAGGCCAGGCTCCCCCCTTCCCTTCCCCCTTTTTCCCCATTCCCTTTCTCCTAATAAAAAAATCCCTCCGTGGCATCTTTTTCTCTTGAGCCACTTTTTTTTTTAAACATGTTATTTATTATGTAAACAACATTCTGCCTCCGTGTATGTTGCTGGGAATTGAACTCAGGACCTTTGGAAGAGCAGCCTGTGCTCTTACCTCTGAGCCATCTCTCCAGCCTTTTTAAAATTACAATGCAGCCCTTTATTCTCAGCACTTTGATCAGTTATATATCAGTCCTAGTCAAGGGATGCCCACTGGCCAAGGCTGAGAGCAGCATAGATCTATGGCTATAAATATAAACACTTCAAAGGCAGTTTGATGACATGATCATTTAGCAAAATAATAATAATAAATAATAATAATAATAATAATAATAGGGTCACACCCCCTATGTTTTTGTTTTGTTTTTTAACCAGATTAAGTACCACTCCTGAATCCCCTCCTGTGGGACATGTTCAGGTGACCAAGAAGGCCAGAAGAGGATTCCTTGCAAATGGAGGTACAGGCAGTTGTGAGCCACCAGTGGAGGTGCTGGGAACTGATCTTGACCTCTGGAAGAGCAGCCAGTGCTCTTAACCACTGGGCCACCTTTCCAGTGTCAAGACTTCCTGATTGTTTAACTGGTCCCACCATTGTGAGTAGCTCCTTTGTCTCTCTGTGTCTAAGCATGTGTGATGTGGCATTAACTGATAGTAACTGCCCGGGTGATGTTGAGAGGATGTAACTAACTGTAGAGGTAACTGCACACAGCAAGCTGATGAGTGTTTGTTGTCTGTTGCTGGTGTGCTTATTAGGGGCACAGCTGGAAATCTGGAAGCTTCACATTCGGCTATAATCCTCTGGCAAGGAACCTGAGTTTGGCGAATCCAGTGTGGGCCCCACGTTGTCAGACAGTTGAGAACCAATGCCCTTCTTCCTGGAAGCTTTAGCATCTCCGAAGAACCCCAGACTCTAAGAAAACTCACCCTGCTGAAATAAACACATTCCAGGAGTCTTGGGCAATCAGTCAGCTCTTGTTTCAGGCAATGCAAGATTATGGTAATGAGGGGGGAGGGGGAGGTCTTGGAGGTGGGAGTACGTACCAAGATGAAATAAATTGTTTAACAGAAACATGCAGTAGCTTTCCTGGGTGCTTTGAGTTGCCGTAGGCTTTCTTTACCTATAACCCCAACCCGTGTTGACAGCAGATCACTAGCTTTGTCCTGCCCCCACCCGCTCACACACTTTTTCTTACAAGTTATTGCTTCACTTGGCCGTGTCTCTGCTCCACCCTCCTTCAAGTTACAATGTGATCCCAGAACAATTCTTGCTGACCTGTGGTCTGGTAACTAGGGTGCAGCCTTGGCTAACACTATCTTTGTAGTTCTGAAGCTCAGCACTGAGGCCAGACTGTGGTCGCCTGCCCATTTAACCTCACCTGACCCTTGTCTGTCACAATAACTGTTAACAGGTTAGTTTAGTGATCCGTAGGAGACCCTTCAGGAAGATACCCCGCCCATCCCAGCCTGTCCATTGTATAACATGTTAGGTGCTGCACATGGGAAAATGGGGACGGGAAAGGTTTTAGGAAATAAACCTCTCTCACTGCCTTTGGTGTTAGAGGGCTGAGCCTAGGACCTTGCATACACTCTGGTCACTAAGCTAGATCTCCAACCTGTATGTGTGAGTGTGTGAGTCTGTGTGTGTGAGTCTGTGTGTGTATATGTGTGGTGTGTGTGTGTGTGTGTGTGTGTGTGTGTGCAGAACAGAGATCAGTGTTGGGTGTCTTCCTCCATTACTCTCTACCTTATTTTTTTGAGGAGTAATCTCTTATTGAATCTGGAGCTCACCAACTCAGACAGTGTATAAACTGATGACATGATCACTGCTTGGTATGGTTAAAGGGAAGGCTTTTATTGTAGAGATGAAAGAGAGAGAACATCCAGAGGCATCTGGAAGAATCTAGAGCAGAGAGAGAATGTAGTAGACTGAACAAGGGCAGCAGACTGTGTTTGGCCATGAGAGAGGCAGTGAGAACAGGACCACTGTCACAAAACTTGAGCCAGATTTGAAGCAAACTTTATTAGATAATGGACACTGTCCCTAACCCTAACCTGGACAGTATCCATTTTCCTGAGATGCCAGCCACCTCATATGCTAGGCTCAGGTTCAACCTGTCACTGCCTGCCATCTCATCATTGCTGCTATCACAAATGTTTTTATAAGCATAGCAGCTCGCAACAACTGTACCTCTGGTGCTAGGAGACCCGACACCCTCTTCTGGAATCTATATGCACTAGACATGCACATGGTCCACAGACGTACATGCAGACAAAATACCCATACACAAAAAATAAAAAGAAAACTAAATAAAAACAAAATAAAATAGAGTGATAAGCAAGACTCCATTCTTAAATAAAATGTTTTAATAAAATACTGCACACATGTAGTTTTCTTTTCAAAGATGTTAGGAACAGAGCACTTGATGTGGGTTAGAATACATGTATAATTCATAGCAAAAACAAAGAATTTTGAATAAATAGCTACAGCTTTTTTTTCTTTTCTTTTTGAAGATATAACCTGCAAATCAGAGAAGACTGGAGCTGGCTTTTCCTCTAAGAATGAGTTCTTGTCTGGCTTGGGCTAGAGAAAGGAGTCATATTCTGCTCCAGGAATCAAAATAGCATTGGAGTGGCCTTCCTGAGAGAGGCATCCTGGCTCTCCCCTTGTCCTTTGCCCACGGTTTTAGAGTTTAACTTAACCCTACAAAAGCACCACCAAACAGTCACCCGCTGACATCTGAGGGCCCAGCTGCAGGGGCAGGGAAGCATCAGACAATTCCAGGGAATGCAGATGTAGGCTGTGGAGGAGACTGACTGATAGAGAAGTTGATGATGCCTGCGTGTTCTGACTTGTGCAATGTACCATAGCCATTCAGTAACACAAACGGAGAAAAGCCAGAAGCACATTTACCGCCTTAGCTGGCTGCTCAGTACACCTTAAGTTCGTCTACCGTTATCAAGAGTGTCCTATCTAAAGACTCAGACATAACGGAAGCAGTTTAGACATGGCTTGGCACGTGGTTTGCTCAACACACAAAACACTTCCCCGCCTCCTGGTCCTTCTTTCTCTTCTTACCAAATACACTGTGCCCTTTTTCCAGCTGGGAGGATTCTGCACAGGGAGAGAATTCTCAGTCAGGATGTCTGGCCTGGGCTTGCTATTCTCTGTCTGACAGGAGAGTGGCAAGTGGTCTTTGGGAAAAATTCCAGACCGACCCAACTTCTAGCTCTCAAGGTTTTCTCAAACAGCCCCTTTAGCATTGCAAAAGTCACCTTCTTTGCTTAAGATAGCAAAGAAAGACAGGGTTACCAGGGCTGATGTGACCACCTCTGGCCTTGAGTGCAGGAGGCTTTGGTAGCCCCCAACCCTTTGCATGGTTGTTGACTTTAAACACCAAAGATCCCACGTGCCTTACAGAGACTTCTTGTGTGTCTGGCCCAGAACCCGGGCTAGACAGTAGGGAATAAGACTGACCGATGCAAAGGGAACCGCGGCACTCTTGCAGAAAGACAAAGCATAGAAAACCAGTTCAACCTGGGATGGGGGTTTCAAAGTGTCAAACAGGTGCAGGAGGGCCAAGGAGGACACAATGCAGGCAAGGCGGAACGGGAGTGACTTGCCGAGGTCTCCCTTGCAGCTCTCCATGTACATGCTGGAGTTGAGGGCCAGCCCCAACCCAAAGAGGGTCCCCAGGTTTTTAAAGAGGCTGGCAAAGGGCGTGGTGTCCAGGTGGACCCATTCAGGCCGCTCACACCATCGCTTGGCTTTCTCCAAAGTCCATAGCAGGTCCACTCCCAGCACTTTTAGCAGCAGGTAAAATCCAAGTGCGAAACCAAAGAGGAAGAAGGTGATGAGACAATACTTCTTGAGGCTGGCATTGTAGATGCCCCGGATGTGGCTGAAAGTTTCAGCCACAGCAATGCCTGTGCAGAAGAAAGCATTGTGAGAAATAAGAAGGTGGCATTGGGTGACAGGCCATCATCCCACTAGGGGAAATTAAGTCACACACTAAAGGGGAGGGTGTAAAGGCACAACATAGTATCTTTCGGGTGAAAGAATTGTATCACATACATCTTTCCACTGAATTTGAGTTTCCTGTTGTGTGTTTTGTTTCTGGACTGCATTCCCACCAGACAAGCCCATTCATTCAGTTTTTGATGGACTTGTCCTCTTTTATTTACTCATTTAGTTTAAATTTCACTACATCGACTTATTTATTGGGTATGTGTATGCATGTCTGTTAGTGGGTGGGCAGGCATAAATTGACATGGCACCTGTGTGGGGGTCAAAGGGCAAGTTATAGGAGTTGATTCTTTCTACCATGTGGGTCCCAGGCTCAAACTCAGGTTGTCAGGCTTGGTAGTAAATGCCTTAACTCACTGAGCCATCTCATCAGACAGACCATTGTCACCCTTTAATATCATCTATTGGCCTCAGTTCCTTCCATAGAAGTTAGTAAGCTGTCAATATGACCCCTCGGTCACACAGTTGATGACATTCTCTCTAGCCAAAGCATCCCCAAATTTGTTGTATGATGTAGTTTCTACAAGCATATGTTCATTTGCCAGGCATTTTGTGTGTGTGTGTGTGGGGGGCACATGTACAATAGCTCACATGTGGAAATCAGAGGACAGCTAGTTGGAGTGTGTTCTTTGCTGCCTTGTAGGTTCCAGGGATCAAATTTAGGTCCTCAGGCTTGTAATTGTTCTGTCCCCTCCCCAAGTCCCCAATCTAGATATTGCTTTTTTTTCCTTTATGTACTTTGGTGTTTTTCCATAGGTGTCAGTTCCTCTAGAACTAGAGTTACGACAATTGTGAGCTGCCATGTGGGTTCTGGGAATTGAATCTGGGTCCTCTGGAAGAGCAGCTGGTGCTCTTAACTGCTGAGCTATCCCTCCAGCTGTTTTTTTTTTTTTTTTAAATGTTTAACCTAAATATTTTCTTCCTAACTGGACCTCAGCAAATGCAGATGCACAAACCATGAGAGAACAGCGGGCGCAGACATCTATTAGGCCTGCAAACGGATGTCTCTCAATAACGACTCTCCCAAGGCATTGTACAGTTGCTAGTTTCTCTTCAAATTCAAAATCAGTGAGAAATAAAGAGTGTAAGAAGCTTGCAGATGTGGTGGAGAGAGATGGCTCAGTGGTTAAGAGCACTGGCTGCTCTTCCAGAGGTCCTGAGTTCAGTTCCCAGCAACCACATGATGGCTCACAACCATCTGTAATGAGATCTGGTGCCCTCTTCTGGCCTGCAGGCATGCATGCAGACAGAACACTGTATACATAATAGATGACTAAATCTTAAAAAGAAAAAAAAAATAAGCTTGGGAACTTTAAACAAACTATTGGGTGAGTGAGCTTTTCTGGGATATCTTTTAGTTGTGTAGCTCTGGGAATGCTGTAGAAACTAAGAATTTCAAGTTGTGTGCCTGTATGTTTATGTGATGGATGCTCATGTGTGTGCTGTGGAGACCAGAGGTCAGCCTCAGGTGGTGTTCCTCAGGGTCATCCACCTTGTTGGTTTTGTTTGTTTTATAGGGTCTGCCCCTGGGACTTGGAGCTCAGCTCACCAAGTGAGCTCCAGGGACCCCCCCTGTGCCTGTCTCCCAGCTCTGGGAATACAGGTGTGCATGGCTGTGGCTGCCTTTTTAAGTGGGTGCTGGGAATCCAGTTCAGGTCTTCCTGCTGGTTTATAGACAAAGCCACTTCCTTTACCTTCCTCCCACCCACCCTTGACTTTGAAACCATTGAAAGGCTGTCGGCACGGAGGCCTCGCTGAGCAAGGAAAGTTCCAGAAGAAATAAGAGGGAAGAAGTCAGAGCTGTGGATACCTGACAAGACTCCAGCCACAACCTGGTGGGGAAAGTGAGCAGAAAGGTAGATCCGGGACAGACAGACGTTCAGCTGCACGGCCCAGTATCCCAACCACAAGATGACTTTCAAACACCTGCAAGAGAATAGGCAAGCGCTTCAGAACCCACACGTTGGTCCTTCACTAAAGAAAATGGCCCTGGTGGGCACGGAGGAACCTGGCAAACTGAGGCACCATCAGAGGAAGTTTTAGAAATTGGGAGTCCCATTCAAAACTCAAAAATGCATGGTGATTGTTGTGGCTTGAATAAAATCCTCCCTTGTATTCTCAGACATTTGCATACTTGATCTGCAGTTGGTGGCTCTGTTTGGGGAGGACTAGGAGGTGTGGCCTTGTGGAAGGAAATATGTCAATAAGGGCAGGTTTTGAGAGCTTCCTTCTATAAGTTGCCTTGGTCATGGTGTTTCATCAAAGCAATAGAAAAGTAACCAAGAATGCTTATACATTTATTTATTATTGTTGTGTTTCTGTATGTGATGTGGGAGCAGAAAGCATGAGTCACAGCATGTGTATGAAAGTTAGAGGACAACTTTGTGGGGTTGTTTCTCTTCACCTTTATGAGGATTGCATCTTAATCTACTGAGCTATCTCTCCAGCCCTGAGAGGTTTCTATTGTGTATTTTACTTGAGAAGGGCCTTATAAAGCCCAGGTGAACTTCAACCTCACTATGTAGCCAAGGATAATGTTGAACTCCTGGTCCTCCACTTCTCAGGTGCCACCATGCCTGAATCATTTATATAATGTTTTAATGTGTATGTGTATCTTGGCTATTGTATGGTTGTGTACCATGTGCATGCCTGGTGCCCACAGAGGTCAGAAGAGGGAGTCAAGAATTGGGGTTTTAGGCCATGGTGAACCACCATATAGGTGCTGGGAACTGAACCCAGGTTCTCTGGAAGAATATTCTTAATCCCTGAACCATCTCCATAGTCCCCTTTTATATGTATTTTAACTGTCCTCCCCCCCCCTTTTTTTTTTTCAAGGTAAGATTTCTCTGTGTAATAGCCCTGGCTGTCCTGGAACTTGTTCTCTAAAATCAGGCTAGCTTCAACACAGAGATCCTCCTGCCTCTGCCTCCTGAGTGCTGGGATTAAAGGAATGTGCTACCAAGCCTGGTTTAACTGCCCAGTTTTATCTGTTTGATAACTAAGAATTTACTTAGTTTACTGTAACTGCATACCTAGGTTTCCCCACATGAGGAATATTTTATGTCTGTTTATTTTAACCTATGAGGTGACTCCAAATTGATTTTAAAAAATGAGATTTTGTTTGTTTTTGGTTTTTCAAGACAGGGTTTCTCTGTATTGCTTTGGAGCCTGTCCTGGAACTCTCTCTTTAATCCCAAATGCTGGGATTAAAGGCATGCACCACCATCACCTGTTTCATTTTTCAAAACAGGGTTTCTGTGTGTAGCTGTGGCCATCCTAGATTCACCTTCCTCTGCCTCCAGAGAGCTGGGATTAAAGACTTGCACCATTGAACTCAGGAGGTAGGGCCAGGCAGATCTCTGTGAGTTCAAGGCCAGCCTGGTCTACAGAGTGAGTTCTAGGCAGCCTGGACTGTTACACAGAGAAACCCTGTCTCAAAGAGAGAAAAAGAGAGAGAGAGACCTGTACCATTTGTACCATCACCAACTGCCTTTTTTTTTTTTTTTTTTTTTTTTTTTTTTTTTTTAATGCTGGGGATACAGCTCAGTGGTAGAGTAGTTATACAACATGCACAAACTCCCAAGTTTGAATAATGGAACCAAATACCAAATCCATAAATGAACGAATGAAATAATGAATTTAATCTAAGCTCTGCCACTCTGTTTGGATCAGTGGTTCTCAGCCTGCCTAATGCTGTAACCCTTTAATATAGCCCTTCATGTTGTGGTAATCCCCAACTATAAAATTATTTTGTTGATACCTCATAACTGTAACTTTGCAACTGTTATGAATCACAATGTAAAAATCTGATACTCATTCCCAAAGGGGTCATGACCCACAGGTTGAGAATCAATGCTTTAGACGATCTTTCCAATTCCTGTCCATGGCAGTATGCTTTTTTTGTCTAAGTCAACGGCTGCCCTAGTGGATTCCTTCCAGCCCTAATGTTCTGTGACTCTGATGCTAGCTCACAGCAAAGGTGCTAACTGTGGGAACAAACATGAGCAAGTGAAAGGAAAAACAAGTCTGTGTCAGCAACAGAGTTTGCAACTTCACGCCCACCCACAATTCCAGTGATGGGCCCTTACCAGAATCCAAATGTTGGCTTTTTCTTTCCACGAAAGATAGCTAGGGTGGAGGTGACCATCACGTAGTATACACCTGCTGCACCCATGGCATGGCCAGAAGGACTCCCTAAATGACAGAAAAGAGATGAATGAACTGAAGATGGTGAGATGTCCATTTGAGAAACTGCCAAGGTATCATCCCCACATCCACCCATCCATCAACCAATCCATTAATCATGCCTTCCATCCAATGAACCATCCTTCCTACTATTCACCCATTTATCTATAATTCAGTTATTTTACAATCTGAATTCATACTATGCACCAAGACGGTGCAGGAATCTGGGAGTACTGTGGCCAGCAAAAACATAGAGGTCATCACTGCCTTTGTAATTTCAGATGGTCTGGAGATTGCACAGGAATCAGGACACTGTGTGTGCAAATTATTCACTGATCTGTCAACCACCAGTCCCCTTCGATTTTCCTTCTCATTGTGCTCTGCTTGCCCCTAAACATATCTCCCATAATTCCTCTGGTTAACTCTAATTTCTCTGACCAACTTACAGTTGTTTCCCATTTTTGAGATCTACTATTCATCTCCCCTTCTAGACAGAACGATGATTTTCAAGCTGTGAAGAGCACAGGTGTAGGTTGGTGTAGGTTGCCCCTTAACTCTCAGCCATTTGTGGGCTTGGCTTTGGGCTGAAGACAACCATCTCAATCAAGGTTGTCCTCTATACCTAGGTATAGCCTGTATCCCATGACTGGTCTGTATTAAGAGACATCTCCAGTTTGAGAGCTCCTTGTGGAGTCATGTGAGATTTAGTGACAACTGGACTTCTCCATCTGCCCATCAGCACATCCCTTCCCCTGCACAATTTTGGCTCTGGAGAGTTATTAACTGCTCTCTCATCTCTACTCCAGTTAGCATTCCAGCAAATCTCATGGACAAACTCTCTCTCCTCTCCTATTAAAAAAATATTATGTGTATGTGTGGTTTGCCTGCATGTATATCTGTTTGCCATGTGCATGAAGTATCCATAGAAGCATTGGATCTCCTGGAACTGAAGTTACAGACATCTGTGGGATGCCATGCGGATGCTGGAAATTGAACCTGGGCTGTTTTGGAAGAGTGGCCAGTGCTCTTAACCGCTTAGCCATCTCTCCAGCCTCCTCTTCTCTCTTCCTTGTCTTCTTTTTCACTCAAATCATCTAACAGTCTGTTTTATTGACTTATTATAATTTTTGTACACTGACACAGTTCACTCCCTTCAAATTTCAGCTCTGGGTCCAGGACCTTTGTTTTGTTCGCCAGCAAAGTTATCTCAGGCATCTCAAACAGGGCTTGGCACATGGTAGGTCCTCAATAAGAACCAATGGTCTCTGAAACTAAACATCCAAGATGTTTCCTAGCAGAAGGGAAGAGAAACTGAGGAGGGGCAAGAGCACTGAGACTTTCTGGGAAGCATTTATTGGATATCCCTTCCTCCCTTCCTTCCTCCTTTCCTCCCCCCTTCTCTCTTTCTTTCTTCTTTTTTTGAGGCAGGGTTTCTCTGTGCAGCTTTGGAGTCTGTCCTGCAACTCTCTCTATAGACCAGGCTGACTTCAAACTCAGAGATCTGACCCCTAAGTGCTGGGACTAAAGGTGTGAGCCACTGCTGCCTGGCCTGGATATTTCTATTACAAAAGCAAAACAAACAAAAACAAACTATCGTTTGACCTAATAATTGATATCTAGCTATATCTAACAAAACACAGGTTGGTGAGGGGATGTGGCTCAGTTGACAGAGTACTTGTCTAGCATGCACAGAAGCCTAGCATACCTGGTGTCCCAGGAGGGTTGGGGAGGCAGGGGGATCAGAAATTCAAGATCCTCTCCAATCACATAGTGAGTTTAGGACTATCCTGGCCTACCGTGTTATGAAATAATCTTTTTGTATACTGTGAAGGTGTGGCTTTGTCAAGGTACCTTCTGATTGGTTTAATAAAAGGCCGACTGACTGGCCAATCGCTAGGCAGGAAGAGGTTAGATGGGAGAGACAAACTAAGAGGATGCTGGGAAGAAGAAGGATAGAGTCATAAGGAGTCAAACAGAGACAGGGAGACAAGCAGGAGAAGAATGTACTGAAGATGTAAGAGCCAGCGAGTAACAAGCCTAAGCTATTAGTCGAGCATTTATGGTTAATGATAAGTCTCTGTGTGATTATTTGTGAGCCAGCTGGTGGGACAGAAAAACTCTGCCTACACAACCCTACCCAAAAGACAAAAACTTTGGGTAACTTGAGGGATGGGACAGTCAGCTTAGAGGACCATGATCACTAGGCCAGGCTTCTAGGAAGGATGTTAAGGACTCAGACTTCATTCAATCACTTTCACCTCTCCAGATAAAGGGCTATGACCCAGTTCTACTCCTGACTAGCATTTTGCCTGTGGGTGTGGCCTCTCTTGGGCTAGTAATTTTAATCCTGGAAGCATCACTCAGATTTCCCAAATAGCAATGGAAGGCCCTGCTGCCATAACTTAAGGTTAAAAATCTACTAAATGGAAGACAAATTGTGACAAAGGAATGAAGCAATGGCTGTCCTCAGGCCCCCTCAAGGTCAGCACAATCTGCAGAGGATGTTGGTGCATGTCTATGACGAGCAGCATCCACCTCACTTCAGTGAGGGCTGGGAGCTCTCACCTGGTCCAGTCTCACAGGTGACAGGAAACTGCTTTATCAGGGGCACCGAGGTGTTGCTGTAGTAGTCCGTGTCCAGGACCCACCAGTATGGGCGCTGTCCAAAAAGAATCCTGTGGAAAGCAGAGCCAGTGTCTGAGCAACTCGGTACATGATTTTGGCAGAAGCTCTCACTTTCAAAGAGAAAAAGAAGCTTGTGTATTTAATGCCTTTGGAAGTATTTATCTCCTTTTACCTGGGAGAAGTGGGGGTGGGGAGAATTTTATATGAAACAATAGATAACTTCTGAAAAAATTTTTTTCAAGACAGGGTTTCTCTGTGTAACAGCCCTGGCTGTCCTGGAACTTGCTTTGTAGACCAGGCTGGCCTCGAACTCACTGAGATCTGCCTGCCTCTGCCTCCTGAGTGCCTGGATTAAAGGTGTGTGCATCACTACTGCCTGGCAACTTCTGGTGAATGTATTATCTACTCAAACATAAATAATAGCTTCTGAAATCAGATGCAGTGGTGGCCTTAGCTATTTGGAAGGCTGATATAGGTGGATCACTTCAGACCAAGACTTTGGGGCTAGCCTAGGCAACACAGTAAGATCCTGACCCCTCCCTTTCTCTCTCCTTCTTTACCTTCCCCCAATCTCTCTAATACGTGTATGTAGGGTTGCACAAGTGGTGAGTAGGTCAAAGGACAACCTTCAAAATGCCGTCTGCCTCCGCCTCAGTGACCTGAAGCTCACCAATCAGGACAGATTAGCTTCCGTGCTCCTCTCGTGTGGTGGTCTGTATTTAAATGCTTGGTGCATAGGGAACGACACAACTATAGGCGTGGCCTTGTTGGAAGAAGTGTGTTACTATAGGGGAGGGGGGCTTTGAGGTCTCATATGCTCAAGCTACGCCCAGTGTGGTAGACTGTCTCCTGCTGCCTGTGGGTCGCGATGTAGAACTCTAGGCTCCTTCTCCAGCATGCCTGCATGCTGCCATGCTTTTCACCATGATGATAATAAACTAAACCTCTGAAATTGTAAGCCATGCAGTTGCCATGGTCATGATAGCTCTTCACAGCAATAGAAACCCTAACTAAACGGCCTGTTTTCACCACACCAGCACTGGAATTAGCAATGCAAGCCACCATGCCCAGAATTTTCACATGGGTTCAGGGGATCAAATTCAGGCCCTTGGGCTTATCAGACAAACATTTACTGAACTACCACCTCAACTTGATTAGCATGTTTGAGGTCCTTGATTCAATCCAGAACCCAATTTGTTCTACTCTTAAAGACTTTTACTAAATATGGCCAAAGAATATGAGAACTGGGGGTAGATCTTAAGAATCACCAGGAGAGGGCCAGCAAGATGGCTGGGAAGGTAAAAGCACTTGTCTGTAAGTCTGATGACCTGAGTTGTATCCTTGGTATCCACATAGCGGAAGGAGAAGATACACTCCTGTAAGCTGTCCTCTGACCTCCATAGCATGCTGGGGCACACTCACAGACACATACACACAGACACACAGACTTGCACACGCAGATTCACACACACCAGGCAGGGAGGCACACACCTGTAATCCTAGTTCTTGTCCAATGGAAGAGGAGGATTAAAAGTTCACAGTGATTTTCAGCTACTTACTGCGTTTCAGGTCAACTGATGTCATGTGAGTCCTTGACTGAAAACAAAGAATGCCCTGGAACGCGGTACAATGGTGCACATCTATATTCCTGCCGGCCCCCCAAGCCTGAGGCTTGAGGATTACAAATTGGAGGTCAGTCTAGGCTACACAGTAAGAGACTTTGTCCTTTAACAAAAAAAAAAAAAAAAAAAAAAAAAAAATCCCGTGGGCTGAGGATATAGCTCGGGGATAAAGAATGCAAAACTCTGCATTCAGGTTCAAAGCCCACCCCCAAAGAATTTAAAATCAAACAAGCTATACGTGGTGGCCCAGCACTTGAGAGGAGGTATGAGTCAAGACCAGACTAGACTATTTAATCAGTTCCAGGCTAGCCTGGGCTACAGCATGAGATGATTCTTTGATGCTGCTCCTGCCCTGCACTCTTCCCTTCAGCCCCATCTTAAAAAACACAATCAAAATCCAGGAGTATTGGTACACGCTTTTAATCCCAACACTCTGGAGGCAAAGGCAGGCGGATCTCTGTGAGTTTGAGGCCAGCTGGTCTACAGTGTGAGTTTTAGGACAGAAAAAGCTACATAGTAAGATTCTGTCTCAAAAAACAAACAAAAAAGCAAAAGCAAAAACAAACAAACAAAAAGTCCACAAGTAAAGTAGGGAAAGGCCTGGGGGGGGGGTCTCAGTCGGTAAAGTGCTTGCTATGAAACAGGAGGACCTGAATTCCATCACCAGAATCTACCAAAACAACAAACAAAACCAAAACAATAATAACAAAACAAAAACACAAAAACCCCATGCATCAATGTACACAGGTTGGTGGAGCCCCAGGGTCTAATCTACTCATCAAGCTCTGGTCCACAGACCATGTCTCAAAGTTTCTGAGGCATGACTGACTGCTCTGGCCTCCATGAACATAGGTACATATATGTACACATATTAATATGTACACACACACAAATGTACACACAGACACCCCACACACACAGAGCCTGGCACATAGTAACTGCTCAATAAATGATAAATATAAAAATAAACTGCACGTAGTCCACTGTGATTATTACTAAGATTCTGGAGAGAATCAAAAATCTATAGACTCTAAAACAAGCTCAGAGAGTTCACATAGCTATCTGAGAACACACTGTTGGAAGATGGCAGCGCAAGGTCCTGGCTATCTGGATTACTTCTCACAAAACGCTGGATCATTGGCTTCCTTTTCTCAGTTCTCTACTTCTTCCCTACATTTATTTCTAAGGTACCCATTCTTCTTCATAGTAATAAAACTGTTTCTTTAAAACCTGGGCTCAGAGGCTGGAGATGCAGCTCAGTTGGTCCAGTCCTTGCTGACATGCACAAAGCCCCAAGTTCAAACTCCCAGGATGCTAACCTGCACATGGGAACACACACCTGTAATCCCAGCAGACGAGGAATTCGAGATCACTCACTGTCTGTTACATAGTCAGTTTGAGGTCAGCCTGGGCTACACAAGACCCTATCTCAAAATAAGAATGCAAGGTAAACTAGAACAAGAACTACACTCTAACTTTCCACTCTTCAGGTCTGATAAAATAGACTTTCCCTGCTCCCAGGCACTGGTGGGATTCCCACTATCTTTATTCTTTCTGTTGATACTCCCACGCCAAGGGAGGTCTAACCTGTGGCTCTGTGAGCAGTATGGAGTGTCCCTACTGAAGGACAGTCATTTCTAGAGAGAATGCAGCCTCTTTCCCTGCTAAGCACCCCTCTGCATGGTCCTTACCACTTAAAGACAAGGTTGATCCAGTCCCCAACAACCGTCACCCAAAGGAGTTTGATGCCCACAGTCTCTTGAAGATGGAACCAGATGGGGAAGAGGACATAGAAGGCATTCCTGAGGTCAGCAATCACAGACACTAAGATGAACCAGTCCTTCGAGTCTTCGTAATTCACTTGGAGGTAGCGTGTTGACTGGATCCCAAAGTCGTGGAGAATGTTCATTCCTTCCTCCATCCTCATTGCCTTGGTACCTCGGGAAGCTGGCAGCAGAGCCCGTGCAGTGAGTCCAGGCTTGTTGGTGATTGCTCTGCTATCAGTTCGTGCCTTGCCCGTTTTATATGCCCTGGATGCAGACTGTAGGTCAACCCAGCCCCGATCTTTGGACTCAAAAACCACTTTTGTCTAAAATCTATTGATCAAAGGTGCATCATCAGTAGGTTGATGCAAACATGTTCAGGGTGATTTACGTAAAATAGCAAAACAGGCACACAAAAACAGCCTGATCTGCTATTGGCAGAGCCAATTATTAACCTGGGCACACTGCTTGACAGTGCTAGGGGCTGTCCTCCTTCCTGGTCCTGGAAGCCAGGCCAGAGGCTCCGGGCAGAGTCTGTTTTCACCATGGCTCCTGCAAGGGCGTCTGGTTTTTGAAGTCTGCAGCTGCATTTATTTGGAGACAAAGGGAAGTTTGCTGCTGTGGGGACTGATGCTTTAAGTTGTTAATTTAAACTACACAAAACATATAATAGGTTCTACTGTCTTGAGAAGTGTCACTCTGTTGGCCTTTCATCAACTTCATGTGGGTCCGGGGTCTGCCTCTGGTTTGGGAAGCCAACAACCTTTCCAATATTTTATATTTCTTAGGGCAAGTAAACAATCGTTTAAAATGTTTTTCATTTAGGTGTGTGTGAGTGTATGAGTGTGTGCGTACATGTGTGCACCTGACAAAGTGCGTGTATCTAGATCAGAGGATCACTGTCAGGAGTCAGGTCTCTCCTCTCCTTCCACCATGAGAGAGCTGCGGGGGACTGAACTCAGGTCCTCAGGTTTGGCGGCAAGCACTTTTACCTGATGAGTCATCTTGCCCAGCCCTAGAGCAATTGTTTTTTTTTTAATGCAGTGATTAATTCACTGGATTACCTTAAAACTAAGAACTTTTGAATTTGAAGATGTAAGTTGTTTCTTGTGTGTGTGTGTGTGTGTGTGTGTGTGTGTTTGTGTGTGTATGTATTGTTGGAAATCCAATATAGAACCTCAAGCATGCTAGACAAGTATGCCAGCCAGCTCTGAGCTACAGAATAAAATGAACATGTGACATGTGACTCTTAATAGGAATCTAGTAAGTTGGCAACTGCAGACTCTAGAGAAAAAAGTTAGAAAATTTTAGTCTTTGAATTTCGAAAGGTTTCGTTCTTTGACATCAGATCTCCTGCACCGAAGGCCTCAGATTCACTATGTACAAAAGGATGACCAAGGTCTTAAATCCACTTCTCTCCCAGGTGCTGGACCATGGGCATGTCCTGCCATACCCTATTTATGTGGAGTGTATCCAACCCAGGGCTTCGTGCATGCCAGCCACTTACTCCAGCAAATGCATTAAGTCTTTGCCTCATCTTAGTCATTTTTGAGAAAAGGCTTTAGAATCAGGTGTAGTGGCATTTATATTTAATCCCAGCACTCAGGAGGAAAAGGCAGGAGGATCTCTGTGAGTTCAAGGGACAGCTTGGGCTATGTATTGAGTTCCAAGGCAGGCAGGACTACATAGAGAGACCACATCTTAAAAAAAAAAAAAAAGGAAGAAGAGGAAAAAAGGAAGGCAGAAAAGAGGCTTTTGTGTCTTGCTTTTTCTTTCATATATATTTATACAATCAACCTGCAAGAAAGGGACAGAGAAAAACCTTACTCTTGGGTCACAGAGGACTCAGAGGAGAGCAGGGAAGTGAATTAGGGGACAGATCCATGCATTTTTCAAGGGTAGAACCAGTAGGAATGAAAGACTTGAGAGCACACATGATTTTCCCAGCACTAACTACACTAACTTTCACATAGGGATTAGATTTGGGGCAGTGAAAAATCCAGAGTCTCTAAGTCTGTAGAGAAAGCTGATGACATCCCATGCTGGAAATGATGGCCACATCTTCCAGGGTATGTGCTTTGGACCTGGAGGTGAGATCTCGAATCCTCATCTCTACCATCAAGGACTGCCCATTATCTCTAGCAGACTCTGATTGCCCTACCCGTGTTGTCTCTAACCTGGAGAGACGATGAGGTGGTGTTGGCTCTTCGTGGCCACAGAGGAAGCAGGTGCTCAGTGTGTTAGGAGGCTGGGACTTTTGTGTCCTCTACTGTCAAGACTTTGGGGGCCATCAGGAGTGTGTCTCAGCAGAAGAGACAGCCCCTTCCCTCCCTCTACCAGGTAAGTCTTCCTAGAGAGGGTTGAGTATCCACTGTGATGATCCTAGGACCCGAGTTTCTATGGATTGAGGTGAGTTGAAGAGAAATAGCGGATTCTGTGACAAAGCATCCAAAGGCCACTGTGTGGGTCCCTGCGGGGAGAGGAGCTGGGATCTCTGTGCCAGGAGGGGTTCTGTCACATGCGCAGCATGTGGAGAGCGGAGTGAGAGCGCTATCTTCAGAGGACCGGGAGAATGCATTCTTGCCTGTGCGATAAGGATTCAGAACGGGGTTGATGTCCTCTCTGAGCAAGCAGAAGCTGTGGCAGGCTCCGCTGCACCCTGCCTGCTATGCGGAGTGGGGGCTGGGGGCAGTGAAGGTGCACGCGGTGCGGGGGGGTGTGTGTGGAAGTGGGGATGGGGTGGGGTGGGCTCTAGGCCAACTCTGGATTACATGATGAGACTATTTTCCAGACTTCATCTTTGACCTCCCAGCTCTTTCTTGCTGCTTCCAGCAAATTTTTATCATATGCAGAAAGAGGTGAAGCCCAGAGGACCCCAGCCTGTTGGAAAATTGACTGAAGAGAGAAACTGTGGATCCTCCAAGGTCTTGGGCATCACAAAAGGCAAATCCCGTGGACAGAACATTTAGTTTTCTGAAGGCCTTGCTAAGTATCCAGTGGTTTAAGGAATTATGTCACCTGCTATGATAGTGAATGCTTGTAATCCTAGCAAGAGGTGAACCCAGGAGGCTGCCAGTTCAAGACCTGTTTGAGCTACATAGCGAGACTCTGTCTCAAAAAACAAATTAACTAAAGGGTGGGAGGGAAACTCAGCCGTACAACAGTTGTGTGGCATGCATGAGATTCTGTGTTTGATCACCAGAACTATATAAACAAACAAACAGATATACAGATAAAGGAAAGCCCACACAGGCAGGGGTGTGGTGGTAGTGTGTGCATGCGTGCGTGCGTGCGTGCGTGTGTGTGTGCGTGTGTGTGTGTGTGTGTGTGTGTGTGTGTGTGTGTGGCAGTGCAGCGAATGCCTTTAATCCCAGCACTTGGGAGGCAGAAGCAGTCAGATCTCTAAATTTGAGGCCAGCCTGGTCTACAGAAAGAGTTCCAGGACAGGCTCTAAAGGTACTGAGAAACCCTGCCTTGAAAAACAAAAAAAGGACTTTATATTTTTGGGTATGAGCCTAGCCTTTAATGTCTCTGAGCCATCTCTCCAGCCCCCAAAGGACTTTTTTTAACAATTTATTTTTACTTAAGTTTATGGGTCTCTATGTGGTTGTGTGCGGGTTAGTGTGGAGCTGGGGATATCGGCATTGGGAACTGAACTTGAGTCCTGTGCAGGAGTAGTTAGTACATGCTCTCAAACACTGAGCCATCTGTCTGGTCCCCTCCAATTTTTGCTATTTTCCTTTAAAAAAAATTCTCCAGTTCAATTTAACCAATATTTCCCAAGCATCATGCCTCACTGAGCCACAGGCATTCCAAGCTAAAAATCCTTGCTGATCTCTGGGGCACTGGAAGTCTACGTGGGGCAGGGAGCTCGACAAAGCGACCTAAACTGAGGGCTCTTTGTATTGAAATTGTCTCTTATTTGTACAAATGCCAGTGAGCCTCTAATGGGTCCTCAATGGTGAAGGCTCTGGACATATACATGCCAGCTGGGAGGTTCCAGTGAAAGCTGAAGGACACAAGGGTGAGGATTGGAACCCTCTTTGTGACATACACTAGCCGGCAGGGACACTGGGGCATTATTTTTTTTTTTTTTCTTCTACAGAAAACCAGAAGTTTGGGAAGCAAATGAAGGAAGGGGGCCAGAAAATGCAGTCTAGCCCACCCTTAAATAGCACAATGTCCTGTCTGTCACCTTCTCCAGAGTGAGGTTGACTTATTCCTTCAGGTTTATTTGCCAGCAGGAGAGCCAAGAGAGGGAGGAGTATGGTTCACCACACACGCCAGCAGAAACAGTATTTACTACCAAAAAAGAAATTCTGGTTTCATTTGGAGCTGAATCCTGTATTCTGGCTGGGACTCTGGGCTCTATGGAGAGAGGGGCTTCTTTTTCTTTCTAAGTTAGTATTGCTAGAATAAGTCTTGTTTACAAATTGTAGCCAGGATACAGCTCATAGCTGTTTCTGAGCTGTAGGTAGGAAATAAATACTGAAGGGTGTGTGGGTTAGGGCAAAATTGCAAGATAAACAAGTGTGTGTGTGTGTGTGTGTGTGTGTGTGTGTGTGTGTGTGTGAAAACAGTGTCTGCAGCCAAGGCTGACCTTAAATTCTCTCTGTAGCCAAGAATGACCTTGAACAACCTCCATCTCCTGAATGCTGGGATTGATTTTGTACCACAACCACCCCTGGTTTGTGGAAAGTTAGGCAAGCACACTTCCAAATGAGCTCCAGCTCCAGCCATATAGTTTAAGCTTAATTTAATTCTTTTTTCTTTACAAGTTTAGGTAGGTTTCTTTTTCCTGTCTCTTACCAAGTGATCGGTGGGAGAGGTGTTTTGTGGTGGACTGTGGAAACTGGCTGGTTCAGCTGCTGTCACCTTTAGAGGGAGTGACCAGTTCATTGGCCAGAAAAACAAGTCGGGGATCCAGGTGGAGGTGGGTTAATGATTGTTAGCCAGTGAAAAAATGGCTGATTATCTCTGGTTCGGTGAGAAAGTTCAGGTTGAGAACCTTGAACTGTGCACCTGTTGACCAGGCAGCAGGAGCCTGGCTCTCAGCAAGGGCTGGACATTTTGTCCACTGAAAAATACCCAAAGGTATTTTGCTCCATTGCAAACAACTAAGAGCTCACTGTTCACTCCCTTCCTCTTAGGAGCCTTCTTTCACCCCCCCCCCCAAAAAAAGCTCTCTTAAGCTCCCTATCACCAAAGAAGTGGGTGTTTCTGCCAGGACAATCACCCAGTTTCCTCTGGGACAGACACATGGCAGACTCCTTCCGCAGTCCCAGAACCTTTAGTGATGCCAGACCCTTCCAGTAGTTAGGGAACATCCTCCTGTGGTATCTGTCTGGTGGTGCACTGCAGGGGATCTTCTCTCCCCACCCTGAATGCATAGCAGCACACTCTGAAAGTGTCTCCCATGAGACATGCCTCATCTGTTTATTTTAGAACCCGGGGCCTTGTACATACACACCCCCATACAAAGCAAGCCCTCTGCCACAGAGCTAAAGCTAAATAGTGTTCTACGTTGAAAACTAAAATATTGTCAGTTGGGTGTATGTCCTGCACCTCTTGTCCCAGCTACTCAGGAGGTTGAGGAAGGTGGGTTGCCTGAGTTCAAGCAGTTCAGGGCCAGCCTGAGTAACAAGCCACTGTCTCTTAAGGAGAAAACCCAAAATAAGCAAATCAAAAAAGTCCTTTCCCTCACCACAAAAAGAAAAAGAAAAGGAAAAGAAAAAAGAAAAAAGAAAAGAAAATTCAGGGTGAGAAGATGACTAAGCAGGTAAAGGTGGCTGCTGTCATGCCTGAGGACCTGAGTTCAATCCCCAGGACTCACAGTAGGAGGAGAAACCTCACTATGACTATGCAAGTTATTCTCTAACCTCCACACGCATGTTTACATGCATACACAACGAATAAATGTATTTTCAAAAATAAATTCACACCAAACTATGGTGGTACAAACCTTCAATCCCAGCACTTGGGAAGCAGCCACAGGCAGATCTCTGTGAGTCTGAGGCCAGCCTGGTCCACAGAGCAAGCCAAGGCCACACAGAGAAACCCTGTCTTAAAAAAATAAAACAAACAGAAAAAAGAATTCACACAGTTAAGCAAAATAAACAAACACAACCCCCCCACAAACAAAAGCAAAAACCAAAACAAAATGAAAGATACAAAGGGTTAAGTGGATGCCCTATAAAGCCAGGGCCTCCTTCCATGATCCCAGGTTCTGGACACTAAGGCCACTGGAACCAGGTCAGTTCTGAAGGGCACATGATTGGACAGAAGCCCCACCTGCTGCCTGCCCCGCACAGTGAGATTTCTGTACCCCCAACTAGGTCCTTGTCATTCACCAAGTCCTCCAAATCATCTCAAGCAGACACCGCTGTCTTTTTTTTTTTAATAGATTAATTAATTAATTATGTATACAGTGTTCTGTTTGCATGTACCCCTGCAGGCCAGAAGAGGGCATCAGATCTCATTATGGATGGTTGTGAGCCATCATGTGGTTGTTGGGAATTAAACTCAAGACCCCTGGGAGAGCAACCAGTGCTCTTAACCTCTGAGCCATCTCTCCAGCCCCAGACACCCCCGTCTTATGGAACACTTCCTCCTGCTCTTTTCCCAGAGGCTGGCTGAGAACATCATTAGGAAATAAGTAATTGAGGACCATTAACATCCCCGCCACTCTGAGAGTTCTCTCAGGCTTGGAGAGGAAAAGGTGAAGTCCCAAATTCTCATGAAAACAGACATCGAGGTTGGGGAGGCCTTGTGAGAATAGCGCCGGTGTGTGGCTATTTTTAGATTTGAAAATATAGCAGGGCTCAGCTAGGAAGTGAACAGCCAGCAGGTGGTTCTCCAAGTCCCCACAGCCAGCACACCATGGCAATGGAGGAAGGGGAAGCCAGGCCAGGAGAGCCTAACCTGCCTCCCTTCTAGAAGGCCAGACAGGGAAAGGGTGTTCCTTGTTTTTCAGATTTTAAACATCTTGGGGTTGGGAAGCACTTAGCTACTGTTTAGCTCAGTGACAGAGCCTTGGAGCACAAGGCTCTGCCATGACAGCAGAGCACCTTCTCTTTGGATGGTTTGGAACATAATGAGGTCACAAGGATCCAGGGAAACTCCCCAAGCAGATGCACCTCCCACGCCTCCTCCCACCAACCCGCATAGCCTGTCGCCAACTGACCTTGACCTCTTCTGCTCTGTTGGAGACTACTATGACTTTTTTGTTGCTAAATCTCACCAGCCTTCAAGCATCCTGCTTCCTCTCTTAATCGCCTAGCCATGTTAAGGCCTGTTTGACGCTGTGTTTGCTGTGTTCAAGGCTGTTGAACTTCACTCTCTGCCTCAGCCTGTGTCAGCCTCTATGGAGACACTACCCAGATGTCCCCCACATCCTCCACACCCACCAGTTCCTTCCAGATCTGTTTTTCCTCCAGGCTTCCCTGCTTTGGAAGAGAAGCTTTTCTTCTTTGCCCTCCTGTGGGTATTGAGCCTGGCATCCTCGGCATCCCCTTTGAGGGCTCTTCAAGCTCTGTTGCTGTCACTCCTCAGGATGTGCCCTTCCATTTCCTATGCTTACTTTATTTTATTTATTGTGTCTGTGGGTGAGTGGTGTATGCACTGTGTGTGCACATGTGTATGAGGGTGCGCTGGCCCATACATGTGCATGTGGAGGACAGAGGTTGATGTCAGATGTCCCCTTCTACCACCTTCCGCCTTATTTTTTTTTATTGTCACTTAAAACACTTTTAGTTATATTGTTTTTATTTTCTGTGCATGAGTCTTTTGTCGCATGTATGCTTGTGCACTATGTGTGTGCCTGGTGCCCACAGAGGTCCGAAGAGGACATTGAATCGCCTGGACCTGGCATCATGGATGGTTGAGAGCCGCCCTGTGGGTGCTGGGAATAGAACCTGGGTCCTCTGCCGGAGCAGCCGGGGCTCTTAACTGCTAACACATCTTTCCAGGCCCTTAACCTGATTTTTTGAGACAGGGTCCTACTGGACCCAGTGCTTGGATCTAGACTAGCTCACCAATGAGCTCCTGGGACCCATCTATATCTGTCTGGGACCTCAGTGCTAGGATTATAGATGAGACCTCAGCTTGTATGGATGTTGGGAACTAGACCTCAGGTTGCCATGCTTATGCAAGCAAACGTGGTACCCACTGAGCCATCATCCTAGCCCTGCTTTCTCTCTTAATGCTCTAGTCAATTGTTCTACTTAGAATTCTAGTTCCTTCACCACCTGATGACTGTCCACTTCCCTCTCACTCCCCCAAGCCATTCAACTATTAGTAAGAGAGGCTTTTTTGTTTGTTTGTTTGATTTTGTTTTTCTGAGATAGGGTTTCTCTATATTGCTTTGGAGCCTGTCCTGGAACTCACTCTGTAGACCAGGCTGGCCTCGAACTCACAGAGATCCACCTGCCTCTGCCTCCTGAGTGCTGGGATTAAAGGCGTGCGCCACCAGTGCCCAGCAGGGCATTTAACTCTGTGCAGCTATGTTAACCTATGCCAGTCTAACCCTGGTGGTCCTAACAAAGAGCTGAATAGACGATAGCGAGGCAGGAACAAGGATAGGTGGGGTCGGCAGGCAGAGAGGATAAAGAGAAGGAGAAACAAGGAAGAAGAGCAACAAGAAAACTAGGAGAGGAGGATAACAGGGCCCAGCCAGCCACCCAGACACCCAGACACCCAGCCAGACAGCCAGTCAGCCAGTCAGCCACCCAGACACCCAGACACCCATCCAGCCAGACAGCCATCCATCCATCCATCCAGCCACCCAACCAGCCAGCCAGTCAGCCACCAAACCAGCCATCTATCCATCCAGCCACCCACCCACCTACCCAGCCAGCCACCCACCCAGCCACCCAACCAGCCAGCCAGCCACCCATCCAGCCAGCCACCCAGCCAGCCAGCCACCCAGCCAGCCAGCCACCCAGCCAGCCAGCCACCCAGCCAGCCACCCACCAAAGTAAGAAGTAAGAAAGATAAAAGCCAAGGAAAGGTAGAAGGGTTAATTTAAGATAAGAAAAACTGGCCAGAAACAAGCCAAATTAAGGCCAGGCATTCGTAACTAAGCCTCCATGAGTGATTTATTTGGGAGCTGGGTGGTGGGCTCCTCAAGGAGCCAAAAGAGCAAAATATCACACTATAGCTCCCATTGCCCACAGAATGAAACTCAAGGCTGAGTTCACTCACAGTTGATTCCCAATGAGTCTTTCCAGACTTGTTCCCTGAAGTCCTTCCTTCATGCTCCCCCAACCCCGTACTCCACAGACACCCTATTTGCCCTAGCTTTTCTTTTCTCTCCACCCATAATATCACTTCTTCATCTCCACATGTCCATATTCTAACGGCATTTAAGGCCAAGCTAATTAAGCCTTCCTCTCTGACCCAAACTTCCCTAGCACTAACTGGTCCTATCTTGAGGAATGGTTGCATTCAAGCCGGCATTGCAGTGGTTTTGTTCACGTCTCAATCTTTGAGCATCCATCTCAATCCGTCTACTTTGAGCATCTCTCTGTGTTTCTAAAAGTGTGCTCTGCTCACCTAATACATGGCCAGTGTGATGTGTTGTTTAGATGGTGGGGAACATGCCCATCTTAGCTCTGGCCTCTGCTTCTTTGCCTTTGATGGTGTTTGTCTTCTTATCAGGACATGACGTTTGTCTTTATCCTTTAAATATATGTCTGATCTTGGGACTTGCCTTGTAATGGGACACTGGCAAAAGGGAGGCAAGAAGCTGGGGAGATGGCTCAGTTGTAAAGTGTTGTCAGGCAAGCGCAGGGACCTGAGTTCTGATCCACAGCACTCACATAGAATCAGCGATATGGGATGCTATTGTAACTCTAGAGGCAGAGACAGGTAGGTCTCTAGAGCTCATTGGCTGGCTAGCCTAGTCTATTAGTGAAGGCCAGTTTCAGTAAGAGACCCTGTCTCCAAAAACTAAAGCGGAGGGCTGTCTAGATGACTCACTGGGTAAACGTGCTTGCTCTGCAAGCCCAGAGACCTGAGTTTGACCACCAGAGCCCACTTGGTGGAAGGAGGTTAACAACTGCCACACGTCCTCTGGCCTCCATATTTACACTGTGGCATGTGTTCACACTCCTCCCCCATGCAAAGCAAATACATGTTAAAAGAGAGAGAGAGAGAGAAAGACACTGGACATTTGGCTCTCACCAGCAAGCATGTGTACATACACCACACACACACACACACACACACACACACACACACACACACACTATCAAGCTGATTCAGGAAAAGATCTGAAAAGCATTTGCTCACTAGGGCTCTCTCTCTCTCTCTCGCTCTCTCTCTCTCTCTCTCTCTCTCTCTCTTTGGGCTGTGGTTGGCCTCCCAGACCCCAGTGGAAAGCTTACAGGAGACACGTTGCTATAACTGCAGCCATTAGATACACAAATAAAGCCACTTTGGACAACCCAGACCCTGTCCACTAGCCAGATAGTTGCAGCCTTGTCAGTGAGCCCAGGAGGATGGAGCAGAAGAACTGCCCAGCTGAGTTCAGTCTGGAGTGCTTTCTATGTCTAGCCCCGGCTGTCCTGGAACTCCATCAGTAGACCAGGCTGGCCTTGAACTCACAGAGATCTGCCTGCCTTCCCCCCACCCCCTGGGGTGCTGATATTTAAACAACCTTGCCTGGCTAGGTGATACACAGAGAAACCTGTCTCTGAAAAACAAAAAAGAAAAAGAAAGAAGAAATGGCCTATGGAGGCTGGTTAATAAAACGTTAATTAATAGCTACATTCACTGAACATTTCCTATATGCAGGACTATTTTGGAGGAAATGCATGGATTAATTCATTTAATCCTCATAAAGACCCTGGAGTAGGTTTTAGTGCGGTCCCCACTCCACAGGTGATAAAATCCAGGAGGAAGGGTGTTGAGTGACTTGTCCTAGGTCATACTGACTGGATCCAGATCCTAGCCGTGTAACCCAGAGGCCCCCATAAACCACCACGCTCCATTGCTTCTGCTGGTTCAGAGTGAGAAAACAGCAATGTAGCAAATGGCTGCCTCTGAAGCACCCCTGCCCTTACAGATTTGATGAGTACTTGGTGAACAGAAAACCGTGGTCTAATTCCTCAGTCCCCGCTCTACTCTCCATGGCCCCTTGGATCTACCTCCAAGTTCGGGGTTCCTTCTGAGCTGGGTGAACTGCTCTTCTGACTTGCTCATATCCAACTCCCAGGTTCCTTTGGCCTCATCTTCCTGCAACCTTTGCTGGGCACAAGTTCAGATAATTCCCTTGAGCTTGGCACGTCACTATTGCCCTATGGCCCAGTGTACCAAGTTGACAGGGCAACATGGGTGGCTTATTCACCTGAGATCTTTGGACTTCCACTCACTTTGAGAGAGTCAAATCAGGAAACAGATGTGAAATGGCTTTTTCAATTTTAAGACAAAAGGTATATGAATGTAACAATGACTAGTGCCTGTTCCGATTTCGATAGAGATGCACTTGAGCTTTCATAAATGGGTGTGATACCAATCTGGGCACTGTTACCAAGGCTGGTTGGATATGACTTGCTTCAAAAAAACCTCCAGTTCTTCTGTGTGTGTGTGTGTGTGTGTGTGTGTGTGTGCGTGCGTGCGTGCGCATGTGCGCACGTGTGTTTATCAGAAGTCACCCCTATGTACCACCTATATTGTTTTAATTTTTAAATTACATGTGTTGATTTATTTGTTGGCATATGTATGTTTGCACATGTGTTGTGGCACACGTGTGAAGGTCAGAGGACAACTTACAGAACTCAGTTCTCTTTTTCCACCATGGAGGACCCAGGTATCAGACTTGGGTTGGCAGGCTTTGGTGGCAAGTGCTTTGACCCTGCTTAGCCATCTTGCAGGCCCTGACCTTGGTTTTTGACACGTGTGTTTTTTTAACTGCCCAGGTCTTGCCAAGTAGGGTATGTTTGCTAGCCACCAATCTGCCTGTTTCTGCCTATCTCCACCTCCCTAGTGCTAGTATTATTAACAGTATAAAGCTCTACAGGGGCTGGAGAGTTGGTTCAGCAGTTAAGAGCACTGGCTACTCTTGCAGAGGACAGGAGTTCAATTCCCAGCACCCACATGGCATCTCACAACTGTTTGTAACTCCAGTTCTAGGAGACCAAGATACCTTCTTCTGGCCTCTGTAGAGGGTGCATGCATGTGGTGCACTTACATGCAGGCAAAATACATATAACTCATATACATACAATAAAAGCAAATATATAGACATGCATACATACATACATAGTTTTTTGGAGACAGGGTTTCTCTGAGTAGCTTTGGAGCCTGTCTTGGAACTAGCTCTTTTAGACCAGGATGGTGTAAAAGACCAGAGATCTGCCTGCCTCTGCCTCCCAAGTGCTTGGATCAAAGGTGTGCACCACCACCACCCAGCTCAAAATCTTTTTAAAAATAAGTGAAATTGCCAGGTGGTGGTGGTGAACGCTTTTAATCCCAGCACTCAGGAGGCAGAGAGTATGAGGCCATCCTGGTCTACAGAGCTAGTTCCAGGACAGCCAGGGCTACACAGAGAAACCCTGTCTCAAAAAACAAACAAACAAATAAACAAAAAGTTATGTGCCACTGTGCCCTGTTTGTTTTGTGTGTGTGTGTGTGTGTGTGTGTGTGTGTGTGTGTGTGTGTGTGTGTGTATGTGTGTGTGTAGGTTCTGGGGACAGAACTTGAGTCCTCATGCCTATATGGCAAACACTTTATCAACTGGACCATTTCCCCAAGTTACTCTGGTTCCATGCTGAGTAAATGTAGGACCCAGATAGGCAAGGGACTGGAATTCAGCATGTGACCCTCTTATGGAATCCACACTGTTGTAGGCAGGAATTAGGGAGAGCAAACAGTTGTTTGCTCAGACAAAGGCAGCAGGAATGATGCTGAAATTGAGCTTCAGTGGATGAAGAAGGTGTCATCCCATGGAGAAGGAAGGAAAAAAGAAAGGAGCTGAAGGAAAGAAGTCAAGGGGAGTGAGCTCTCGGGCAGAGGGAAGTGGGTAGCAGAGCCTCCGCAGTGGAGGCCTGAGATCTGGAATCTGCAGCATCAGGACGCGTACCAGACTTTTTCTTTTGGGACACCAACCAGATCCCAAATCGTGACAAAGAGACTTATTAGTTTTGAATGATTGGTCCAGCTTAGGCATGTTTCTGGCTAGCGCTTTTATTTTAAATTAACCTGTTTCTCATCTACCTTTTGCCTTGGGGCTTATTACCTTTCTTTCTTCTGTATATCTTTCACTGCTTTTCCATGTTTGACTGGCTGATGGCTGCCTGGCTTCCTGCCCTGCATGTGTCTCTCATTCTTCCCTACTAGAGTTACAAGTGGTTGTTGTGCGTTGACATGTAGCTGCTGGGAAGCAAGTGAGGGTCTTCTGCAAGAATAGCAAATGCTGTTATCCACCGAGCCATTCCTCCAGCCCTGACACAACCTGCTAATGTGGCTCAGGATGGCCTGAAACTTGTTATAAAATTCAAGTGAGCCTCAAACTTAAGATCTTCCTGCCTCAGCTTTCTAAATAGAGATTCCAAGTGTGAGCCATCACACTGGGCTACATCATCTGATTTTACCATTCATTTATTATATGTGTGTGTGTGTGTGTATAGGCAGACCCTTTTTTGTCTCACCAGCCAGTTCCTGAATAACCATACAGACACCTATTATTAATTATAAATGCTTGGCTGATAGCTTAGACTTGTTTTTAAGTAGTCCTTATAACTTAAATTAACCAATTTCTATTGATCTATGTGCTGCCTGGAGGCTCATCTATGAACTACCCATGTTGTTTCTTCTGTGTCTGCATATGGCTTGTGACTCTCCTGACTCCCTGACTCTGCCCCTTCTTCCCAGCATTCCCTGTGCCCCAAAAATCCTACCAATGCTATTGGCCAATCAGCTTTTTTAATTCAAGTATTTGTATGCTCTGTCTTCACACACACAGAAAGAAGCAGTCAGATCCTATTACAGATGGTTGTGAGCCACTATGTGGTTTCTGGGAACTGAACTCAGGACCTCTGGAAGAGAAGTCAAGTGCTCTTAACCAATGAGCCGTCTCTCCAGCCCCTGACCAATCAGCTTTTTATTGACAATGAGAGTGATACATCTTCATAGTGTACACAAGGATTATTCCACTGTGTGTGTGTGTGTGTGTGTGTGTGTGTGTGTGTGTGCAAAAGCATGCATGTGGAGGTCATAGGACACCTCTTGTGGGGTTGATTCTCTCCTTCCATTTTTGTGAGTTCCTGGGGGTCATGTTCAAGATATGTTCAATATCTAGATACTCTGACCCTCAAAGGACATCGATAATAGAGTAGGGGCTCCACAGCCACATCTTGCATATAGGAGGGATGAGACAGCATCTCCAGCACCAGCTCACTCACATTGGGCTAGTGTGCACCAAAGAATACAGCCAGCACCTCCTGGGCCGATGGGAGAGGAAGGCCCTGCTGGAGCCTCTCCTCAGGGCTGCGGCCTTGCCAGGCAGCTGCAGCTCCACTGAGAAGACACAGTTGTCCAGTGGCAGAACCAGGGCTGCATCCCCCAGCCCTGGCTCCGGGTGCTTGGTCAGGAAGCTCATCACAGCTGTCAGCTCCTTGGGCTCAGGGATGCAAACAGTTGGCCCTGGCCAGTGTGTGTCCAGGACTGGGTAGTAGGAAGTATGAAGGAGCCAGCTCCACCTAACTCCCTCTCAAGTTTTTCCCTTACTCCCTGCTCTTCCCTCTCCTCAGCCTGTCACCAGAACCCTATGTAGGTAGAAAGAAGGAAGACATCCATAGCTAGACTCCCGGCACCTCAGGCTCTGGTTCTGAATGGAAGTGGGAAATAAAAAGTGACAGAAAGGACCTTGGCAAGGGATCCCTCTCTGCCTTGTTAGGGTCCTGGTGTCTGGATGGCACCAACAGAAGGCAGGAGGCCTGGGTACAATGACAGGGACAGAGCCAGGTAGTGGGGTCAGACCAGGTGCAGAAGAGGGGGCTGGGGGAGGAACTCACGGAAGTGGTCTCTGTTCCTAATCAAGCAACATGCTCAGAGTCCAGGGCGGGAAGTCATGTAGGCTGCCAGATGTGCTCCAGAGAGCAGCTGGTAGGCAGCCAGCTGCAGTGCCCTGGGTCGGGGCTCTTTCCCTGCCCTCTGTTGGTTACAAGCAACAGATGACCCTTGCCCTAAACCTGATCGACAGCTGGATTCCCTCCTTCCCACCTTCATTCCTCTAATTCAAAGAGCTTCAAGCCACCCCCAACCCGCCTCCTCAGAGCTTTGCTGCTGAGAAGTAAGGAACAGAAGCCCTGGGAGGAGTTGGGCTGCATGGCTGAGCCGTGTGCTTTCATGGAGGTCCGAGAGTTGTAGGATGTGTGGTGTGGCAGGCCAGGTCAGAGGTCAGGTGTGGCTAGGGCACTGACCTCCATGTTACCCTTTATGCAGATGTTCATTGCCAACTTGATGGATCCAAAATGACTTAGAAGAGAAGCCCCAGCACAGCTGTGGGGATTATTCAGCTTCAGGGTGTGTTGATGTGGCGGGAAGAGCCACGTTGAAAGTAGCAGGCACCATTCCCTGGGTTAGAGCTACAGAAAATGGGGAGGGAGCATTCATTCTGCCCTCCCTGCCTTCTGATAATGGATGCCATGTGACCAGCAGCTTTCCAGCTCCTGCAGTGCTAACATCTCTGCCATCATGGACCACACCCTGAAGACAAACCCTTCCCTTTTTTGAGTCACTGTGATGGTTAAAGTTGTGTTTTAAGTTTAAATTACTGTGCTTCAAAGATCTATAAAACAAAAACGCCTCTAACATGTAAGCCCCACTTGGTAGGCAGGAGGTACATAGACAGGAAGTAAGTCAGGATTTATGCTTGCCCCCAACTGGATGAAGGTGGGAAGTATGTAGCCTTGTGGGTTTTGCCTTTATAAGCCCCTGTGTAATGTAGTTCAGAGCCATACCTTGGGAATCCAGAGTATGGGCCCAGCCAGTGTCCATCATCCTGGCCAGTATTTAATAAAGCTTGTTGCAAGTTTGTCAAGCTTTATTAATTAATTAATTAATTTGTAATTAAAATTGCAGTAGTCTTTTCATGCTTGCCCAGTGGGATTAACACCTCTTCTTCAGGTTATTTTATCCCAGCAACAGGGAAAATTAGCGACATGTCCTCTGTCTTAGTTAGGGTTTCTATTGCTATGAAGAGACACCAGGACCACTGCAACTCTGATAAAGCAAAACACTTAACTGAGGTGGATCCATTACAGTTCATAGGTTTAGTCCATTATCATCATGGCAGGAAGCAAGGGCACTCTGAGCTACATACTGAGACCTTTTATCAAAAGAACTAGATGGATAGATAGCTAGATAGCTAGATACAGAAAGAAAACAGTGGGGATATACCAAGGAGCTGAAATGGAGACTTTGCCTCCACAGGCAGGGGAGCTGAGAATAAACAAAAAGAAAAGCATCTGATAGGCATAATGGTGCACACATTTAATCCCAGCTCTCAGAGGCTAATGTATCTGCATCTTGTCTGTGAACCTATAACAATGGCCATGCCCAAAGGATGTGGCATTAGGTGTAGATGTGACCTGTTTAAGGTAGAGGAGCTGGGGACGGGAGCGCCTTGGGTCACAGAGAGCATCGGAGAGGCAGGGTCTGCATCCTTCGAGCAGGGACGCCATGACAGTTACTTACTGTTACCTATGTAAGTAAGACACCTATTTACCATTTATCTTGGGTTTGGTGAACTCATTTAAACCCCGCCTTCAATTGGCACTCAACCAGACAGAGGCAGGAGGATCTCTGTAAGTTCAAGGCCAGACTGCTCTACATAGTAAGTTGTGGTCCATCCAGGGCTATATAGTAAGAACCTGTCAAAATAAAATTTTTTAAAAAGGGGCTAGAAATCCTCCCCACTTTCCAAGGTTTATGCATTTCTTGGTTTTCTAGCCATTCTATACACCGTGTAAGTGCACACAGATGGCCAAGCTGTTTACTGGGAAATCGGCCTCCAGGAAAGAGGATTGATTGGTGCAGAGGCTCTCTCTTTGATCAGCAAATGAACATGCTGTTCTCTGTCCTGGAGCCTCTCCACACTCTCATTCCTCTACCCCAGGCAACTTCTATTTCTCTGTAAGAACAACTTAGACATCCCATCCTCTAGGACAGTGGCTCTTCCCCCCCTCTACCCCCCATCCCAGACAAGTTTTTTCTGTGTAGCTTTGTAGATCAGGCTGACCTTGAACTCATAGAGATCCTTCTGCCTCTGCCTCCCTGCTCTTTGGAATTTGTTTTCTCTCCATCCACTGACTCCTTCCTTCCCAATCCATAATTTCACATCCACCTATGGGAGAATGGAAGGTTGGGGTAGGCAGAGAAGGAAGGAGGCAAAGGTTCCATGGTGTGAGCTCTTGAACATGTCTTGTCTGTTCCGAAACTGAGCAGTACCCAAAATTGTTCCAGGCACTTCACCTCCTGGTCCAGCCTGGGATCTGGCCAGGCAAAAGCCTATATTTCCACAGCTTCTCATTATCCCCTTCTCTGAGAGAGACAATGGAAATTTCAGCTATTGACTGGAGTTTAACAATTCCTCAGAATTAATGCAAGAAAGGCAAGGCAGGGGCTGTCCCACAGGCCATCTACTTTAGGACTCAAGAACTTGGACTAGCCACTTTCACACCACACAAAGCATGCTTTGAAAAAGAAAAAACAAACAAAAAAAAAAAAAAAAAAAAAAAAAAAAAGGAAGGAAGGAAGGAAGAGAAAAAGGACAATTCATGTTTAGACCAACTTATTTTATTTTTTGAAACAGGGTTTCTCTGTAGTGTTGGAGGCTGTCCTGGAACTTGCTCAGTAGACCAGGCTGGCCTCATACTCACAGAGATCCCCCTGCCTCTGCCTAGAGTGCTGGGATTAAAGGCAGAACCAACACCACCTGGCTTGGACCCATTTATTTTAATGAAGCAATATAGTCACATGGTTCAAAATTCAGGGTATTCTGAATGGCAGGCAGTACCCAATTTCCACACTCACCCATCTTCCTCCCCATAGGTAGTCAGTGCAGAAATAGACAAATATATACTTTCATCCTCATTTTTCACTTTTCTTTTGTCTTTTTATTTACATATATGCATCTGTGGTGGGTATGCGCATATGTATAGGTGTCCATGCAAAGGACATTGTGCCTCCCAGAGCGCGAGTCACAGGTAGTTGTGAGCATTTAATATGAATGCTGGGATTCAAACCTGGGTCCCCTGCAAGAGCAGTGTGTGCACTCTTTACCACTGAGCCACCTCTCCAGTGCCTTTCTTGCCTTTTAAATGGTGCTGAGAATTCAACCCAAGACCTTGTACACGATGGGCAAATATATATATATATATATATATATATATATATATATATATATGTAAAAATTGTGCCTCGGGTGCTCTACCACAGAGTCACATTTCTAGCCCTTGGTTTTGTGAGACAAGGTCTCACTGTGTAGCTCAGTCCAGCCCCAACATGGAGTCTAGGATTGCAGCTGTGTGCTATCACATCCCTCTATAGTCTCCTTCCTTTAAAAACACAGGCAGGGAATGAACTACAAACATTTCTACATGCCCTTTCCCCTTGACAGTTACTTCTAGCAACGTGTAATGACATACAACAGTTTTTAGCTTAGTTGGATTGCACTGTAAGACTGTGTCTCAATGGGCCTGGCCTGGTCAGTGTGCTCGGGAATGATAGAACTTGTTTCCAGTCACTTGGTGTTACTTTGTACCATCCCCTGTCCAGACCTCAGGAAAGCCAAGCAGTGATGGGAAACCCTGAAGTAGGTCACACCAAGCCATGCCCCTCTCTATAGGACTTGTTTGCTTGCCTGCTTCTGATTGGACAGCCCTTGTTTTGGGCATGGAGCCCCAGGGCTTGCCCCTTCTCGCCTTTGATGCCCTCACATGGTTCCTACTCCACTGTCTCAAACTGGCTACTGCAGGACACAGAGGCTGTGTCACTCAGAGCCGTGAAATATAAAAATAACCAGTTGTTATAATTACAGCAACTCCAAGCCACCCGTTGTCCCTCTGACCATCTTCTTGTAGAGAGTGCAAAGCAGGGCTGTAGCAGGGACAATTCCTACTTTTGGCATGTGATAGATGTTAGGTTGACAGACAAGCTTGGTCCTTTCCAGTAAGACGTCCCATTGCATCTCTGAGACTTCCACAGACTCGGGACCAGGAAAAGGGACTGTAGTTAAGAAATGAGGGCGAGAGAACACAAAGGATGGACATCCCTTTTGGACCGAGTGGGAAATCCTAGAATGTAAAAGCAAGCAGGAACTCCAGGAGGTGTGGGCAAGAAAGAGGAAGGAGAGAAGAGAGGCTTAAGTGAAAGCAGTTGTGTACAGGAGTCCCTTTCAGCTCATCTGTAGATGTTCAAGACTCAGGGAGACTCTGCTTTGGAGTCGCTAAAGAATTATCCTCATTTCTGAGTCCTCAAAGTGACTATAAAAATTGTTAATAAAAGCCAGAGGATTTAAAAAAAAAAAAAAAAAAAGAACCATCTGGAAAAAACCCATAGCCATCACTCCAGACAGGCTACTCTTTTCCCAAGATAGGAACTCAGCACAGCCAAGATCAACAAAGCCCTGTCCCTGTCCTGTGCATCAGGCGTCAGGCGTCATGGGCTCAGGTTGCTCCAGGCCGAGAGGGAATTACAAAGAGGGCAGCAGAAGAAAGAGGGAACTTGAGAGATGTGAGTGAGGACAGAAGAGAGAACCAGACTGCCCTGTGCACCGCCAGCTGTTGCTCTACTCCCCAGCTCTGCCCCAGGAACCCCAGCTAGACTGCCCATCCAGGGGACACTTATTTGTGAGTAAAGCCTCCATGGGAGAAGGCAGGGAGGTCAGGGGTACAGGTGGCAGTCTGGGACAGGCAAGCCAGAGGGTTGACCTCACAGGCACTGGCATCCTGGCCCTCCCGGAAATAGATAGAATCAGCAGAGTAGAAGGAGGGGTCCTCATCAAAAAAGTTGTAGGGTCGGAGGAAGAAACCCACCCCATTCCCCACAGTCACCGTGTTGGGAATGTCTTCTGCGTGTGGGATGTGCAAAAAACCGGCTGTCACCCAGGCTACCAAGTCCTAGCAGGAGAGAGAAACAGAGGATGGTTAGGTTGGCTAGACACAGCCTCCCTACGCAGCAGCCTGTTCAGGAGGCCATAGATCTTGAATCTTTAAACAGCATCTCCTTTGGAGGTCCCAGAAGTGAAAACATAAATAGCTCATTCCATTTGGGGAACAATGGCTGCCTGAGACTGGCTTACACCTCCATCTCCGACGTCCCCCATCACAAGGCCTTTTGCTTACTTACCCCAGAGGTGGTCACTGCAGGCTACCTGTCCTTCTCTTTCCTAATTCTCTAAGAGCTCCCAAAGTGTGGCTTAGGGAAGAACTGTGGAACAGGGACATTCGGGCCTTAGAAGGTGGGAGCAGGTTGACATGTGTAGAATGCACCCTTCGAGGAAAGAATGGAAGCTGTGGTCATGACCCCTTTGGGGGTCACATATCAGTAATCCTGCATACTAGGTATTTACATAATGATTCATAACAGTAGCAAATCACAGTTATGAAGTAGCAATGAAATAATTTTATGGTCCGGGGGTCACCACACCATGAAGAACTGCACTAAAGGGTCGCAGCATTAGGAAGGTTGAGAACCATTGCTCTAGAGGTAATGATTACACCCACAGTGCTGTAAAAGGCAAGAGTCAGCTCCTCTTCTGAGGAGCTCAGATGGTTTTCAGGAACCCCCCCTCCCGTGAGAAGGTGAAGCTCATCCTTGTACCCCATCTATGTCTGTTTACTCCATCATCAGCTCACCTCTCCAGCAATGGTCTCATTACTGATGAAGTCAGCGAAATCCACAGTGGGGGTCCACGGGTCATTCTGGTTGAAGATGCTAGTGCTACTAGGCTCCTCCTCCTTCCTCTGGGTCACAGCAAAGTGGTACCTAGAAGGATACTGCTTGGGTCTCCATGGTCACTAAGCCCATCATGATGCCCATCTATAATGGGAGTAAGCCCTGTGCTCTGACTAGCTTCCATATGTATTCACACAGCAACACCAGGCTGTGAAATCCCTATACCATACTGGAGGGTCATGTCACACCTCTGCCATTTCACAGTACAACCCACCCTGAACAAAAAAGACCCCTTCCCTGGCTTTCGTCCTCCAAGGGGAAATGATACCCCAACTGCACCCCTTGTGCCCAGCACAGGCAATGTTTGGAACAGTATGACCTGTTTCCAGGGGTCCCCACCCCAGGGCACACCTTCCCAGCCCTCTTTGATCACCTGCCACTCACCTTCCCCAACTGAAGGCTTTCTCGATGGGGCTTTTCTGAGGCAGTGGCTCCCCAGCAAAGCTGAATACTTGGATGCGGTAGCCTCGCCTATGACCCCATTTGTTGCTGTGGTTACTGGCCAAGTACAGGTAGCGTGGGGTGGCACTGCCCAGGGGGAAAGCAGCCTCCTCCTCTGTCTCCAGCAGCTTGCGAGTCACCTGCAGCCTTTGTATCTGGTACTCAGGGCGCCAAGATATGTTCGTGGGGACAAAAGCCATGTCCTCTGCCCATGCCCAGTTCTTCAGCCCTGTGTAAAGAGTGTAAGGACTAGTCATTGAACCATTCTTGACATTTCTGGCATCCTCCTGGCTTCAGAGTGGAGACCAAACAGCAGCCCAGGATTGACTGGGTTCTTTGCTTCCCTTCCTGTCCCAACATCTCCCCAATAATTCAGGCAAAGCTAATAATCTATAAATTGAAATATCCAGGCCTTAGAGATATGGCTCAGCAGTTAAGAGTGCATACTGCCTTTCCACAGGACTGGAGTTTGTCTCCCAGCATCCATATTCGGTCACTCACAAGAGCCTGGAATTCCAGTTCCAGGGGGATCCAACACCTCTGGTTTGCAGTGGCATGTACAACTCATGTGCACATGCCCAAAGGCATGTAAGTAAAAACAAAAGGCAAACCTTTTGTTTGTTTGTTTGGATGATGGGAGATGTCATTCTGTAAATATGTTTTTCATATTGGTTAATGAATAAAGCTCCGTTGGCCAATAGGAAAGCAAGATAGGTGGGACTAGGAGACAAGGAGGATTCGGGGAGAGGTAGGAGAAGATTCAACATGTAGAGACTTGAGAGAACAGAGGTCCAGACCCTCTCTCTGGTAAGATAAGACTACGTGGGAACACTTAGATTAATAGAAATAGGTTAATATTTAAGGCAGAGCTAGCCAGCTGGGCAGTAGTGGCGCATGCCTTTAGTCCCAGCTCTCGGGAGGTAGAGTCAAGCAGATCTCTGTGAGTTCAAGGCCAGCCTGGTTGACAGAGTGAGTTCCAGGACAGCCAAGGCAGTTACATAGAGAAACCCTGTCTTACAAAAATAAAAAATAAAATAAAATAAAATAAAAATAAACAAAAAAAAGAAGACTGCAGATAGACCCATGTCTGTCGCCATGCACAAAACTCAAGTCCAAATGGATCAAAGACCTCAACATCAATCCAGCCACATTGAACCTCTTAAAAGAGAAAGTAGGAGGTACCCTTGAAAAAAGAAAAAGTATTAACAAAAAAAAAAAAAAAAAAAAAAAAAAAAAAAAAAAGAGGAGCAAGTCCATAAGAAACGCTAGTAACAGGCCAACAGCTTTATATCTAATACAGCGTCTCTGTGTATTATTTGGGGCTGGCCTGGCAGTGAGACCAGGCTGGCAGGAAAACTGATTGTAACACTTGGTTTTGGTTTTTTGAGACAGGTTTTCTCTTTGTAGCCCTGCCTGTCCTGGAACTCACTCTGTAGATCAGGCTGGCCTTGAACTCATAGATGAGCCTGCTTTGGCCTCTCTCTCTCTTTCCTTCCTCTCCCTCCCTCCCTCCATCCCTTCCTCTTTCTTTCTTTCTTTTTCTTTTCTTTTCTTTTCTTTTCTTTTCTTTTCTTTCTTTCTTTCTTTCTTTCTTTCTTTTTTTTTTTAATTTAGTGGAGTGGCCTGCACTTATCTTTGAGGACAAAGCTGAATAAACCATCATTCCCCTCAGGTTCTCACAGACTCACAGGAGTCAGAGAATCCTACAGGCCAGTCCTGTAGGGTAACAAGGCCTGGGAGAGAGGCGGGTCAGCATTCCAGGAATATAGGTGTAGGCAGGGACAGGACTTCCCGAACCCCCAGGACACCATTTCTGTCTACCCTTAAAAGATATCATCAAAAGAAATGTCCGGGAAGGCCCTTCTAGGTAGCAGTAAAGCGTGAGTTAGCACAGAAGTGCTGTAGGCTATGTGCCCAGGATCGGGAACATGCGAGCATAGCTACAGCAAAACACTGGGGAGACTCTCAGGGTGGTCAGAGCTGTTAGAAGGGAGATCCTTCTGCAAGTGACACCCTGTGAGTGCTGGGAAGTCAGCAGCTGCAGAAGCAGCAGGCTGGCCTGAGTGGGACAGCGCTGTACAGAGAGGACCCTGGAACTAAAAGCATCAAGAGTAGACTGACGGCTGGGCAGTGGTGGCACACGCCTTTAATCCCAGCACTTGGGAGGCAGAGGTAGGCAGAGGTAGGCAGATCTCTGTGAGTTCGAGGCCAGCCTGGTAAAGAGCCAGTTCCAGGTCATCCAGAGCTACAAAGAGAAACCTTGTCTCACCAACCCCACCCCCCCACCCACAAAAAAGTAGGAGTGGAAACAATGTGGCTCTGAGATATTCCATATTCAGAACAGGAAGAAAAATGTCAGGTGATGACTCAATGCAGGGAAGAGAAAAGAAAAAGATGATCTTTAGAAAATCATGGAGCCTTGCCTGTCTCTGTTACCACAAACTCTGGGAGCCTCCTGGAACTCTCTGCATGGTCTGCTATACCCTTGCACTGAAGGGAATGGTGTCCAAAAAGAGATGAAAAATCAGGGCAGAGGAGGGCCCGACTCCCAAAGAAATGGAGGGGAGCAGTTGCTCCGCGCCTGGCTTGCATATCCAAGGACTCAACAAACCCAGGCACTGCCAACACTGCAGCATCACAGATCACAGGCCGGACAGAGCTGAGCTGGAAAAGCAAACAGCTGCTGGCTTGAACAGAGGCCCGTGTGAGCTCAAGGGCTCTGTGAAACCAGATCCTGCCTTCTCCTTGAGTTTATCCATTTTCCAAAATTTCCTAAGGAGGTCACAAGTACAGAAGCTGTCAGCTTTGCACCCAGCTAGGGAGCTAAGATCCAAATAAAACCTAGCTGCCATCTCTCTCCATGGAACCCCAAATCTTCCTTTTGTGAATAACCACCATAAAATCCAAGACAGGATGCCATTTATTCCCCTCCTGGAAGACCCTGCTCTCCCTTGGGCTCTCTTACCTGCCACATCCAGGTCCACTTTGAAGTGAGCACTGTGGGTGTGTACTGTGCCCAGTGTGTGCTCTGCAACTCGGTTCCCAAACTTTTCACCAGCACCGAAGAAGAACGCAGAGCTGATGTAGCCTGTGGCATGGAATTTGACTTCTATGGCCCCGTTGGGGTGGAAGATCATGTCCCACACATAGTCATAATTGAGCAGGGTAGACACGGATCTAACCACGAGCACTGTCTCCACAACACCCCCAAAATAGTGGGAGTAGAAATCTGAGTGGTGTCGCCGTAGTGGGAGGCCCTGGTTGTGTTCAAACACACAAAACGCATCACGTAGTGTCTTGGGGGTCTGAGATTCCAGAAGGAAATGCCAGTCCAAGTAGGTGGCAAGGTAAGGACAGTCCACCCCACGGGTCAGGGGGGTAGAGTATTTGCCAATGCCAAAGTTACCGTCCATATAGCAGGTAAGCATTGCTGCTGGGGAATTGCCCCCATACAGGGCGATGGCCTCCTGGACACTAATTTCATAGGCCACCCTCTCCCCTTTAAAGCGGACATCAAAGACCCTTGGGCCATTGAAAGCTCCAAGGCCAAAAGAGAAAGTCCACAGTGAAGAGGCCACTTGATATCCCTGGACACTAAAGCGGGGTCCCTGCGGATGGAACTGCAAAGGAGGCGCTGGGCCTGGTGGCACTGGAGGTTTTAGGGACCAGGACCCACCTGTACCATTGTCTGGTACCAACACCACATTTAGCTGGCCAGACTCAAAGTGGTCCTCCAGCTGAGCCAGACTATCAAAGTAGCGGCCTTGATAGAACACTTTCTGGATGGTCCACATGTCCGGGTTCAGGGCCTTGTGGTTCACCAGGAGCTCCAAGCCAATAGGATGTAGGTAAAACCCAGCCCCTGAGAGGTTGTAGTACAGGCCAAACCAGGTGACTCGGTCCCCCGACTGCAGACCACGAGGGGCTGTCGTCATTGTTAGCAGGTTGTGTCCACCGTGTTTGTAGAAGCAACAATGATGAAGGAGCCCAGAAACATGACGCAGCTCTTTGTGGATGATCATCTGGTCGATATCACTATACTCTTTGGCTAGCACAGGACGTCGGTAATAAGGCAGAGGGCCACCATGACGCTCCACAGTCACATCCCGCATGTAGGAAGGGAGAGGCAGGGGCCCCACCACCAGCTCAGTCACATTGGGTTGGGGTTGTGCACCAAAGAAGATGATGGCCAGCGCCTCCCGGGGAGGTGGGCGCCCCCCTCTGTCCAGATGGGCCAGGGCCAAGGCCTTGGCAGGCAGCTGCAACTCCACCGAGAAGACGCAGTTGTCCGAGGGCAGAGCCTGGGCTGCATCCACCAGCCCTGGCCCTAGGTGCTTGGTCAGGAAGCTCATCACAGCTGTTAGCTCCTCAGGGTTCAGGTCTGTAAATAGCTGGCTCCCGCCAGGGTGTGTCCAGGGTTGGGCAGTAGGAGGAATGGAGGGGCATTGGGGAGGTTGGCTCAGTCCACCCCCATCTCCACTCCTACCAGCTAACAAGACACACACCAAGGCAAAGATGGTGATGACAGCCAGAGCAAGCAGCACCAGGGTGGTCTTCTGGGTCATCCTTCCTTGAAGAAGGACAGGCTTCTATCAGCAATAAAGCCCTCTTGGCTAAGAGTCTGGGTGCTAGCAGAGCTTCTTGTATTCTGATGCTTTTGCTGAGGGTGGGGAGCAGGGAGGCTGCAGTCAGAGTTGGGAGGCGGGTCTGAGCTGGCTGCAGTGATATGCACAGACCTTACATGGCTTTGTCCTCCAGCTTCCAAATCAGACTCTGCTCTCTGGGTCAGGGTTTGGGTTAAGAGAAGGGGGAGGGATCCAGCCTGTGAGTGGAGACCTGCTACCAAAACGAGTGGGGTCTGCCGCATAACCCCATGCTCCTCAGACCAAGTTCTCCCCCAACTCCCACCTTTCCATGCCCAGGTGCTTACTTACTCTGCTGTTGCTGTGAAATGTTTTGCCAAGGAAACCCCCACTTCCAGCCTTTCCCAAGAAACATTCTTGGCCAGATCTACCATCCCTCCCTGAGGATGTTTCTGTTGCTAAATTTCCTTGGCTAGAGTTCTTAATTCTCCTGGGAATTCTGCATGCTTTAAAAAGTCAAATAGAATAATCTCAAGTAAAATTTTTGCAAACCATTTTATTATCAATTACACAAAACCTTATTTTGTTTGTTTGTTTGTATTTCAAGACAGGGTTTCTCTGTATTGCTTTTGGAGCCTGTCCTGGAACTAACTCTGTAGACCAGGCTGGCCATGAATTCACATACATCTGCCTGCCTCGGCCTCCCGAGTGCTGGGAACAACCATTCTTTTTAAGATAAAGGCTGGTATAATGTGAACCCCCACGAGTTTTGAAATGGTAGTATTTGTGGCATATTTTATTTCCGTATTCCAAAAACATTTTTAAATAAATTATTACTTAAATAACTAGCAGAGGCCAGAAGTAGTGGTGCTTGTCTTCAATCCCAGCAGTCCAGAGGCAGAGGCAGTCAGATCTCTGCAAGTTGAAGTCAGTTTGGTCAACAAGGAAAGTTCCAGGACAGCCAGGGCTACATAGAAAGACCCTGTCTCAAAAAGAACAAACAAAACAGACAGAAGGCAAGAATCAACCCAGATGAGGAAATCTAGGGATTCAGTGGGGGAAAAGGCTGTTTTCCAAAGAACAGAGGGCAGGGACCTGGGGGTGGGGGGTGGGGGTGGGGTAGGGGATACAAACACAGGATATAGAAGAACAGAGGAGGTACATGCATCTCTCTCCCAGGGCCCCTGGCGTCTTACCCCATCCTCAGGCCTATAAGCCTTCATAGGAAAAGGAGGGCAAGTTGGGGACACAAGCTGCCAGCTGTGGGGTACAGGCCACAGGGTTGACACTGCAGAGCCCCGCATCCTGGTCCCTCTCAAAGTAGATGCTGCCAGGGGAGAAAATGGAGGGATCTTCATCGAAGAAATTGTTGGGTTGGAGCAGGAAGCCCACGCTGTTCCCCACAGTCACTGTGTTGGGGATGTCCTCAGCATGGGGGATGTGCAGGAAACTGGCTGTCACCCAAGCCACTAGATCCTGCAGGAGGGAAAAGCGGGAGGCCTTTAGAGGCCAAAAGTCTCTTAGCTGCAGTTTCTCACCCTCCGGCCTCAGCCTGGCTTCTGCCTCTGCCAGCCATATTGCTACACAGAACACCTCATGACCTGTGTAAGGAGCTGGGCAGGGTGCAGGTGTCATGACTGACTTCTCCCTGTTAGGATGGTCTTTGTTGGGTGGATGCTGAACAGCCAAAATGCCAGGAAAAGTGAAGGCCTTCTCCTCTACCCCTGAAGCCACCAACCTCTCCTAGGAGAGTTTCATTGTTGATGAAGTCAGCAAAGGCCACCTTCGGGGTCAGCATGTCACTCTGGTAATAGATGCTGCTGCTCTGGCACTCCTCCTCCTTCCTCTGGGTCACCACAAGCTGGTATCTGGCCAAGAATTGTAGGAAGGTGAGGTTGGAAAAAAGCAAAGCTTGACAAGTCCCTCTGATCATATTCTGAGTCCATTTTTCCGTCCCCTATGTACTTGAATCTGAAGGCCGGTCCAGGGACTGTGAGTGTTGCTGGGGTACAAGTCCTTCCCTCCCACCCATTCCCAGGGCCCTCCTCACCTCCCCCAGCTGAGAGCCTTTTCCATGTCACTCTCCAAAGGTACATGTACACCACGAGGGCTGTGGATCTGGATTCGGTACCCTCGCTGGTGGCCCCAGGCATTGGTCTGGTTGGAAGCCAGGTAAACGTATCGAGGAAGGGGGCTCCCCAAGGAAAATGCAGCCAGGTCCTCCCTGCTCAAGACCTGCCTGGTCAGCTGCAGGCGCTGCAGCTGATGCTCTGGGTTCCAGGGGGCTGCTACAGGCTCAAACACTGGATCTTCAGCTACCACCCAGTTTTTCAAACCTGTCAGGATGAGGAAAGGGAGAGTTCTACACTGGGGTGAAGTTGCTTGAAGTTCCTTGATCGTCTCTTGATGCCTGATATTCCTGGCCTGACCAAAGGCAACAGAGAGTGCCCTGTGCTGGGAGTCATAGGCTTGGGCAAGTGCTAGCCTGATGCTTCCAACCCTGCATCTCAATAGGATAACATTAGTCAAGTATGGCTACATATATTGAAAATTCAGTTCTCAGGCCACACTAGCTATATTTAAAGAGCTCAGCATTGCTAAGCACAGTGGCACAGACCTGCAATCCAGTACCTGGAAGGCAGAGGCAGAGAATGACTGCAAAGTTAAGGCCGGGCTGATCTACATAGAGAGCTACACAGTGAGACCCTGTCTTTAAAAAAAAAAAAAAAAAAAAAAAACCAAAAAACAAAAAAAGAAAGAGTGTCCGAAGCTAGTCTACTCTACAGTGAGATGCAGGCTTAAATGAACAAACCACTTGGCAGCCACCTAGGACTAGAGATTCCTGCAGACAGCCACAACACAGAAGGCTCTATTAACATCAGCCTACCCAATAGACCCTAACACAGTTTGCTTCCGATTCTCACCTTCTGAATTTCTAGCGCAGACCTAACACTGTCATATGGCTATGCTTAATACATGGACAAGCATACACGCTGGGTGAAACATTCCTGTGACTCTGAAAGAGGCTTGAAGTGATCCAGAAAACGCTTCTCTTCCACAGTCCTTGCATATTCCTCCCAGCCCTAGGACTCTACTCTCTTAGCATAGGGGGTACTCCTGCCAATGTCTCTCAAAAGCAAGCTCCATAGCTTTCCATCCCCAAGGAGCTTTGAAATCCTATAGCATTCATCCAAACCCTCCATCACACAACACAGCACTGAATCAATCACCATGTCCTCCAGGGTCAGGACATTCTCTTCCTTTGAGTGTGACCATGAGACACATACCAGAAAGCTAGTATCTGGTAGCAGGCTTTCTAATGCCCAAAGATGTTGAGAACTTTCCAATTGGAGCTTCATAGTCCAAGTATGTTAGGTTATAACCTATGGCTACGTTAGGCTTAGTTCCCCTACCACTCCCAACCAAAACCCCACAAGCACAAGAATAGTTTGCAAGGCACACATGCCAGGGCATCACACTCAAGAGAATCTTTTGCAAGACACACATAGGCTTTTGTCAGGCATTGCCCTTGAGCAGCAGCCACTGCTCGACCCATCTGTAAAATGGAGGTCTGCTGGATTTCACTTCTTTGATGAGTCTGTGTTCTCTCCTCCACAGAATCTGCCAGGAACAGCAAGTTCCAGACTTGCAGCCAGCCTACCCCAGGCTTGCCACAACAGGACTGTCTGTCCATGGTGATGACAGGGTAGGGTAGCCTTCCACACATGGAGTAAGTGGCACTAACTGCCAAGCTACCCCAAATCCTGATATCCCCCCTCCCTATATACAGAACACAGCATCCTTACTCCTACTATAAACTCTTCAGAAATCTAGTTACCTCCGCCCTGGTCTGTGTCCCCCACCCACCTCAGCTAAGCAGCCAAGTTCTGGCTCTAGCCCCATTTAACTTCCACTGGGTCAACTCACTGTTCTAGAGGGTCCCTCAAGGTTAAGGCAGCTAGGCATAGCCAATATGTTTCACAATTGCTAATCTGGGGAGGGGAGGGTCAGAAGGTGGGAGCTGGGCAAATGAACCCTTTTCATCTTTGGCCAGAAACCCAGTTGTGACTGCAGTGGCACTCAATGAATCCTCCCTTCCACTTCTGGTTAGATGTCCTCTTAACCTTTCAGATTGCAGCTCAGTCTGGGGGCTTCCTGCCCTGTGCCCTACTCCCAACCTTCAAGCCACAGCCCAAGAACTCACCTGCCACATCCAGGTCCAGTTTGAAGTGGAAAGCATGTGTGTGTACTGCTCCCAGCACTCGCTCCCCGACACGGTTCCCAAAGAGGAGGCTCTGGGTCCCTCCATTCAGGAAAGCTGTGTTGATATAGCCAGTGGCATGCACACGCCCTTCGAGAGCCCCATTTGGGTACAATATGAAGTCCCAAATGTAATCATAGTTGCCCACTGATGACACCGACCTGACCACAAGGCCTGAGCTGGCCAAACCACCGTAGAAATGACCCTCAATGTAATTGTGGTGCCTTCGAAGGGGTAATCCCTGGACCTCCTCAAACACACACACAGCCCCTTGGAGCAGCCGGACTGCCCCTGTGCCTACTAGTACATGGATATCCATCATGGTGGCTTGATAGGGGCAGTCCACCCCTCGAACCAAGGCTCGGCTGTTTTGGCCAAGGCCATAGCTGCTGTCCAAGTAACGGATCATCATCGTCTTGGGAGAATCAGCACCATAAACTGTTAGGCACTCCTGGACACTGACTTCATAAGCCACACGTTCACCCTTAAACCGAACATCAAAAAGTCTTAAGCCAGTGAACACCCCATGACCAAAGGTAAATGTCCAGAGGGGGGATACCACTGAGTTTCCCTGTACATTGTACTGGGGACCCTGGGGTGAGAACTGAAGAGGGGGGAGAGGGGGGTCTGGAGAGACTCGAGACCTCAGGGAGGAAGACCCATTTGGTGTGGGTAGAGGGACCTGAACCACTTCTAGGCGGCCAGCCTGGAACTCCCTTTCCAACTGGGCCAAGTCTGCATAGTAGTGCCCGAGGTAGAAGACCTGCTGGACCGCCCAGTGGGTAGGGTCCAGGGCTCTGTGGTCCAGCAGTAGTTCCAACCCTACGGGGTGAAGGAATATTCCAAGACCTGAGATGTTGTGGTAGAGGGCTATCCAGGTAGCTCGGTCCCCCGAATGGAAGCCACTAGCAGAAGAATGCAGGGGTGCCAAGGTGGAGCCATTGTAGTTCAAGACAGAAGCCAGAAAGGTGGGAGCCTTTGGGAGTTCCACTTCTTCCAAGTACCTCCAAATCTGATCAAACTCAGCTGCCAGCTTGGGGCGCCGGTAATAAGGCAGAGGGCCACCATGACGCTCCACAGTCACATCCCGCATGTAGGAAGGGAGAGGCAGGGGCCCCACCACCAGCTCAGTCACATTGGGTTGGGGTTGTGCACCAAAGAAGATGATGGCCAGTGCCTCCCGGGGAGGTGGGGGCCCCCCTCTGTCCAGATGGGCCAGGGCCAAGGCCTTGGCAGGCAGCTGCAACTCCACCGAGAAGACGCAGTTGTCCGAGGGCAGAGCCTGGGCTGCATCCACCAGCCCTGGCCCCAGGTGCTTGGTCAGGAAGCTCATTACAGCAGTTAGCTCCTCAGGGTTCAGGTCTGCAAATAGCTGGCTCCCACCAGGGTGTGTCCAGGGATGACTTCTGGGAGGCATGACAGGGCACCGAGGAGGCTGGCCTGAACTGCCTTGCCTGGTCAACAAGACATAGACCAGGGCAAGGACAGTAAGGAGAGTGAGCACTAGAAAGGGCAGCAGCACCCTGAGATTCATGACTGATGCTGAGCTGCAAACAGACCCAAGGACATTCTTTTCTGTTCCTGACATCACAGCAGGCTTATATTCAGTATGGAGAGGAATGGACATTACTCCACCCCGTGGGCTGGACAGGAAACTTTTGGTCTTGCTTTATATTAATTCTGTTCCAATTTTCTGTTCTGTGGTTTGGCTCAAGATGTACCTTCCACATGCACAGCTGGCTTCTTCCCTCAACTCTAACTGCTAACAGTCACTATGACCTTACATGTCATTTAGACCCGATCAAGAGGCATCGGGGTACTGATGCTCCACTAACCCTTAAACAGTTCTGACAGCAATTTTGATGCACAATCCTTTCCCTGTGTCACACAGCATTGATAAAACAGCTCTTGGGCAGAATGACTTCTTTACCAATAGTTCTTGGATATACTACCTAGTTCAGCATTACACACTTAGGTCTATCTGGGACCTAATGCAGTGCCTGACTTGTGAGTCCCAGGCCTTATTCTAACCAGTCAGTGAGAAAATATTGGTTGAGGTTCTGGGCTTTGTGTTCAGATTTGTACAATGAACCCATTCATGTGTGTAGCTTTAAAGAAACTACCTCAGTTTCTTGCCTATAAAGGCACAGTACGGCATAGTCATGTATGTCTAAACCTCAGCACTCAAGAAGATTGTTGGGAGGCCAGCTGTGCTACACATTGAGTTATAGGTCAACCTCAGTGACAACTTGCCTTAAAAAATAAGACATAAAAGTACTCTATAGGGTTTGATTAAAATGTAGTAATGCAGTCAGGCATGGTGACGCATGTCTTTAGTCCCTGTATTCAGGAGGCAGAAGTGGGCGGACGGGCAGGCGAATGTCTGAGTTTGAGACCAGCCTGTTGCACAAAGTGAGTTCCAGAACAGCTGGGGCTGTTACACAGAGGGGGAGAAATCGAATCACACACAGGCAAGCAGGCAGAAGCTGCTTGCCAGTGGCCCCAAAACAGATAAATGTCCCTTCCTTGCTGGGGACCTTAAACCTCTGCAGACAAGTCTGACAGGAAACCAGTCTACTTGCCAGGAGGAAAGGGAGAGTATTTTATTTCAGAGGGACATGAGCCTCCTATGAGCTCTTTAAGTCATTTCAAGTCAATCCCAAGAGTCCCCTCAAGAAATTCAAGCGTTATGTAGAGGACAGTAATTCTCATGAAATAGGAAGATTGGCCAGGGCAAGCCTGAGGGGATGTTCCCACACGGAACCACAGCACCCTCTGCTGGTAGCTCATGGGTATCATGGAAGGAACCAGGGGCCCAGTGGATGGACAGAGGCAGTGGGAATCCCTGGAGAGGCTTTCCTGTGGTTCTGCTTCACTCAAGCCACCATGGAGAAGTGGTTCAACAGCAAATGTACACACAACAGGTTGGCCAGACCGCCTATGAAGGTGGGTAGTCTGAATGCTCACACATGACCACCATGTCCCTTAGTCACCAGAGTATGGCACCAGGGTCTGCAACTTTAGAAAGAGGTCAAAGTACCTGTATTTTTAATAATTTCTTGACATGGTAAAAGAATTTTACATTACAATCCAAGGGTGGTGGGGTGAGGAGGGGCAGCAGAACAATCAAACAAAAAGGGAAGCTGAGAAACACGTGGTGGGAGGAGGAAGGGGTTTAGCTGGAAGGGATCTGAGGGGTGGGTTGGAGTACTGCCCAACTAAAATGCAATTGGTTTGTTACTGAGCACTATTCATGGGAAGAAAGCATCCTGACTCCTTTTCTATAGAATACTGGGAGTGAAAATGATGCATCCCAGGTGGAGTATGATTGGGAGTTGGAAGACAGAGGAATAAAAGCCAAATAGACACTGAGAGTCACTGGCAGGTTAACTGCAGACACCAACTCTCACTTAAAAAGCTGGGGGTTGATGGGGTTAACACAAAAGCTGTAACAAGTGATATCTCTGCAAGATTCGAAAGAGGCAACTCTTCTATGGGTTTGACCTTCGCAGCATTATTACACACACACACACACACACACACACACACACACACACACACACACACACGCACGCACACGCACGCACGCGCGCATGTGTATGTGCAGACACATATACACATGAATTACTGCTTTCCCTGGAAGCACAATACTATAAATATGAGAAATATTTCCCAAAGGGAAAGCACAGCAAGGAGCAGCAGCCTCTGGACCTCACAGTTGCCCACACCCTATCCAACGCACAAGCTGGCCTGGGACAAGGGCAAGTGGGGAGCAGAGGGCCAGCTTTTGCATAACACCAAAAAGAACCTGAGTCACAGAGGGAAGGCCTTCATGAGCCCTCTGCTCCTAGGCTCTTGGTTCTCCTTCAACTTACCCTGGGCACCAACGGCTACATTATCAGAAGAGAGGGTGGGCCTGGGACGTGCCTGGGTGGATGACTAGACAACTGTCACCTGCTGAGGTGTTGTATGTGTGACAGGGGCTGAGGGGTAGTGGTGCAGGAAGGAAGGCTATGTTCTATAATGGAGAAAGAAGCATGTATACATGTCCCTATGCGTGTGTACGTGCGTACACATGTATATGTGAAAACCCCAGTTATAAAAACATCCAAAGGAGCTCTAGGGGTGCAGCTGAAGGCCTTAGGTATCCCTCGTCATGGTCAGGCTCAAGGTGGGATAGACAGAGGTGGAAAGCCGTAAGGCATCACCAGGGCAGCTGTGGTAGGGAGGACCTAAAGTCCCACATAAGCAAGAGACACTGGCCTTGTGACAGGAAGATGTCCCTTCCACCTACACTCCCCTAGTTCCTAAAAGACACCTAACACCTTCCCTATAGTTCCTCCAGCTTTTAACCAACTAATCATTGAAAGGAAGAAAACACAAAACTTAAAACAAGGGGAGGGTGGAGGGAAGAAGAAAACAAAACCCCCAGTTATCCTTGTGCCAGTATCTTGCACAAGCCTGGAGTTCTCCAGAAATTAAGACAGGATGGGGGTTGGGGAAGGAGATGCAAGAGTTCCTGAGGCCTGAAAAAAGAGGTAAACACATCACAGAACTAGGTGAGAGTTTCATTAGACTCTAACTAAAAACAGAGAGGTGTGATTACTATTTCCAGCCAGTTTCCCCATCACGATAGTCATGTAACAAACCAAGGCAATGTCGGTCTTGAGCCAGACTCACAGAGTCCCCTGGCCCTGGCCCCGGCCTCAGTACAGTGTCTCTGCATTGCTGCTCCGGGGCCGTTTGATTTTCTCAATATTCTTCAGGATCATGTCATGTAGAGTGACCTGGGAAAAAAAAGGTCAGGGAATCACTCATTTCACCTCTACAGCACTCAGCGTACTCTATCACCCAACCACTGAAAGGGGGCAAACTACCTCCTAGATTCCCTAAGCTGCTCCAATATTAACCACACCAAGAAGTCCTTCAATGTGCTGCTGCCTCATTTACTGCTAAAAATCTTTTTTGTAGCCACTAATCTATTCCCATTTCAGAAAAAGAAACTAAAGCCTGAGCTTGAACATGATCAAGATCACTTTCCAGGCTGTAGAGATGGCTCAGCAGCCAGGAACATGAATTGCTCTTGCAGAGGGCCAGAACTGAGTGCCCAGTACCTATGTCAGGCAACTCCCAATTGCCACTAACTCTAGCTCCAGGAAATCTGACACCTTCTTCTAATAACCCCAGGTACATACATTCTTATACGTCCACACACTGACACACAGACATGGTTTAAATTAAAAAAAAAAAAATCAGCTGGTTATGGTGGCACACATCTTTTATCACAGCACTTGGGAGACAAGTGGATCTCTGAGTCTTACACCAACACAGTGAGCTCCAGGCCAGCCTGGGCTACAAAGTGAGACCCTGCCTAAAAAACAACAAAGTACAACAAACAAATCATTCATTACATGAGGACTTTGGTTACAAAGCCATCTTTCTGATTCCAAGACCCATGCTTAACCATCCATATGCTGTATACACACCACCACACACACACCAGATAGAGCAGAAACACCCAGCTAGACTCCTCAAGGAGTTCATGTTCTCCACACAGAGCTGATGAATAACACCCTGGCCATTCCACTCATTTTATTCTGAACCCAGTTTTTAAGGAATCACCACATAACTAAGAGGAGCCAGGGCACCTAAGGGCAGGGACTGACTTTACTCACATACTGATTCCTCAGTTCTGAGATGATGAGACGGAGGCTGATGTATTCTTTCTCATCGATCTCTGTGACAGTGCGGCGATAGTCCTCCTGTATGGGAATAGGGGAGGCTAGTCTTCCAAGGCCCAAAGCCCATAGACAGCTCACCCCTAAATGCCCTACCTATCCTTCCACCCCGCCTCAGACCCCCAAACCCCTACTTACCACGTGGGGATATTTAGCTATTTTAGAAACCAATTTGGCTCTTGTAATATAATATCTGGAAGGAGGAAAAAAGAGAAGCAGCTGAAGGGGACCCTAACATGTTTCCCACTTCATCAACACAATTCCTGGGCCCAGCCCAAGCAGCTGTACCTAGAAATCTGGTCCAGATAAGATGCAGCTTCACTCTCAACAGTTCTTAGTTCTGCAACTGTTTCCTCCTGTGGGGAAGAACAGGTGAGTCACGTTACTCTACAGCGGCACCGAAGAAAACAGACAAAGCAGGGAAGCAGTTCCCAGTCTGCAGTGCAGGCACATTACCTGAATAGACACCCCGAAGTTGTTCCCGTCTTCTATTCTGGGAATCAAGAGCTGTACCCACATTTTCACCTAGAGGATAAGAAGGCAAAATACATGTAGAAGGACCTTGGTCTTTCCTACTAAAGCCACGAATTACATGATGCTTGTTGCTGGGGACAGATGCCAGAAACAAAGGAATCAAGAGACTTAGCCTGCCACCCCTCACCCATCATTCCATAGTTCAAGTGTATTAGGGTTCAGTCATAGGTCACTAGCCTCTGCCTCACCGTATTACATTTCTCGATCAGCAGCCGAATCTCAGGTTTTACTTTCTCAATTATGTCCACCAGCTGCTGGTTACTTTTCAGCATCCCATTGGGCATCACAAACACCTTGGTTCCTAGAAGATACGTCAAGGTCACATGTTCAGGCAGTAGAAAAGTGAAAGCACCCTCCATCTTTTCCTCTTCCCTAGACCTAGAAGATGTAGTAATCTTTGCCTTTTACCTTTTCACAAGCTAAATGACTCCACCGCCCCTTAATGCATCAGGTAACCACTACTACTAGGTGGGGGTACATGACACAGAACATGGGACTTCTATGACAATTGTGAAGTGTGGCTTCTGCCTCCAAGCTCTCTCCATGGCATCTACACTTGGCAGACCCTCCTGGTGTACTAGAAGACTAGATAATGACCATTGTAGAAAGATGCCAAGTGTTGACTCTGGGAAATTAAATCAGACCTCACTTCTTGAGCTGGTGAAAACTAGAACCACCCTATACTTTGCAGGGCTGTCAGTCTAGACTAGGGGCAGCTCTCACCTTGGAAGGCCTCTTCACATTCATCCAACCTGCGCTTCTTGTAAGTGGGCTAAGAGTATAAAGAGGCAGGAATTAGCTTGCATTCAACACCACATACCCATTACAAGATACTATACAAGTGTAATTCCTTCCTGGGACCCATAGGCTACCTTCATTTCTGCATACATCTTTTAAAAGAGGTTCTTGCCACAAAGAAACTTTCATGCTAGCGAAAGGCCAAATTTACAACAAATAGCATACATTAGAAGAGCAGCTGAAGGGACTAGCAGAGCAGTTCACAGGTAGAGGCACTTACTAGCAAGCTTGACAAACTGAGTTCGAACCCTGGGACCAACACATCAGAAGGAAAAGAGCTGGTATGCTCCCTACCCACACAATAAATGTTTGTTTTTTGAAACAGTAGAGAAGCAAGGAAAATTCTACTTTTAAAAAAAGGAAGAAGAATGCATTCAAGGCAGGTAGAGAAAGTTTGAGGGAGCATGAGCAAATCTGTTGATTCTAAAACAGACAATATTCAATCAACAAACTCTATATGCTAGAAGTAATGTTGGGAGCTAAGGACACAAGAAATTAAGAAGGTTCCTGCCTTAATTGCAGATTTATTTTGAAGGGATGATCCCAGTATGATCCCAGCCTTCAACTGACTATGTATCCCAAGGCTGGTCTTAACTCACAATTCTCCTTCCTCATACAAGTTGAGTACTAAGCCATCACACTCAGTCTAATTAGTTATAATTAAGATAGTTCTGAAAGCTAGTAATATAAATCAGTGGCACAGCATTTATACAGCATGTACAAGATCCTAGACTTAATCTCTAAGGGGGGGGGGGAGGAAATCACAAGAATTTAGACAACTATAGTATCACTGGTGTTATACCACAATGTAGACATGGAAATAATACAGTATAAGTATTAGCTGGCATAGTGGCATACACCTTTCATCCCAGTACTTAGACAGCAGGGGCAGGCAGATCTCAAAGAGTTTGAGGCTAACCTGGTATAGCCTACATAGGAAGTTCCAGGCTAGCCAGGGCTACATATAGTGAGACCCTGCCCCCAAAACAAAGCAAAGTTCAGATGCTAAAGAGACAGTAAAGGCAGCGACTGCAGCTATGCAGCAAGGATAGCTTCTCTTCCAACCATAAAAGACACAATACACTGAGCAAAAACTCTTACTCAGAAACCTGGGAAAAGCCAGGTAGCTGATGAAAAACAAAACAAAACAAAAACCCACCACCACCAACAACAAAAATATAGCTAGTTTAGACCTAATTAAATTCAAGCTAGCACTGGGAACAGCACTAACACACTCACCTTGCTAAAAATGAAACCAAAGGTCCAAAAAGTAGTATTCTGGAGTCACAATACCTAAAACAGAACCCCAGATCCCACAAGCAAAGCCCACATCCTCTGTACATCCCGAGGCTTACCGAGAAATAAAATACTAAAAACACAAACATAAATGCAAGACACTCACACCATCCAGTCCATCGTGGCTATTGGTGAGGAGAATGGGGTCAGGGACTGGGAGATTCATGTCTGAGTGGATCTGAGTTAGGTCATGGATATTTAGGATTGGTTCCTGAAAGAGAGGCATTCACCCCAAAACAGTATTAGTGTAAGTTTAAAAAAACAAAGAAGCAAGAAGAGAGATAGAAGTATTTGTGAAAAAAAAAAAAGAAAAGAAAAAAAAAGAAACAAGTTCCTTATAGTACACAACAGAACAGAATCATCACACAATCTGCCCCATTTGTCTTGGAGACAAAGGTCATTTAAAGAAATAAAAACGTCCCTCACCTTCAAAAAACTATCAAGTTCTAATAACTTCTTTGGGAAAAAATTTGCCACCAAGTCTTCTGCCTAGACAGAGAAAATACACAAGAATAAATAAACGTGGGGTGCAGCCCCTATGACAATCTCTTTTGGGGAGACCCCCAGGTACTAACAAATACTTTCTCCTCCTTTACAACACTCACCTCACTTGTGATCCGCTCCCTGAAAGAATCAACCTAAAAACAACAAAGAGAGCAATTCAATACCTGGTAACACAAGGACGGGGAACCCAAATCCAGCTGTCTCTCCCTCACCTTGGAATTGTAATGAGAAGGTGAGAGGCCCCCAGACTGCAAATACTTTATTTTCTTGAGGATCCACTTCTCCATCTCAGGAGAGGAATATCGGGGCCAGCACCTGTCAGTCTCCCCCTTCCTCTTATCCCTTTCTACCCCCTCCCTCCTTTTGTCCCCTCCCTCCCTCCCTCCGGTTGTCTGAAACCCTCTGAATTTGATAAGCAGACAGAAGTCAAACTGGAAGAGGTGAGCTCACAAACGTGGCAACTCCCACCTAGACCTGGCCTTTCCTACGCAGTAGGCCAGCCTCCAAAGGCAGGGTCAGTGGCAGCGTCCGGGGGCGGGGACGCGGCTGGGCCGGGGGACTTCCACCTGTCACTAGCCTAAAGCACTGAGTTTAGCACGTGTCCGCAGAGAACCTGGTGCGCTCCATTGCCAGAAGCAGGGCAGAAAGCCACCCTATATCGTCTTTTCCAATGCCGTCTCCAGGCATGGGGGGGCTGGGTTGAGCCGAGCGGAAGCTCAGAACTGCTGTCCCCAGGGAGACAAAGACGACATGGGGAGTGGGGAGAAGGCCCGACTGCTGGGGGTTCGAATGGAGGGATGAGGAGGCCCGGAGCTGTGCCGCTACCTTGAGCTTCACTTCCTGATCCACCTTCAGCAACGAGGCCATGGCCGGGCAGGGCCGTGTCCGCTCCGCTGGGTGCTGGAGGTGCTGTGGACTCCGGGGAGGGCGCCGGGGGGGCCTGAGGAATCTCCACTGCCCTCGGGACCCGGCCGCCCTCGGTGGCTTGCTCACCGCTTGCTCGTTCCCTCCCTCCGTGCCGGCCGGCCACCCGCCCGCCTGCCGCCTGCTGCCTGCTAGCTCTCTCGCTCGCCCTCCCGGCTTTCGCCGCTCACGCCGGAAGTTACGTCACAGCCAATCGCCGGGACTCCGGCGCGGAGTAGCACGTGCCCCGCGCAGCCGCTCTGATGCTCGGCCCTACAGGTTCCTGATGGGGCTCTTAGAGCTCCGGTCCTTGCGCCTTGTGGTAGCAAACCTGGGTCAGCGATGCTGACACCCAGGCTTTCCGGAGACTCAAGAGTGATGTCTCCTATTGTTCCGGAACTCGACTTCACCGTGGGACCTCGTGTGCCGCGGCTTCTTAAAAGAGTAGCCGTCGCGCCCTAGTGACGTTGACTGAAGAAGCCCGCGGCCCCGTTCCCTAGTTGAGCGTTCCGGGTTGACTCCCTGACTCCCGCCTCCCATTCCTTTTTCCCTCCGGCTAGTACCAAACAGAAGACAAGTTCCATTGCACCGTTCTTTCTTGGTACAGTTATAAACACGCAGGCCTCAGATATCAATACCCGAGGGACAAACTCGCGCCCAGAGGGTGATTGTGGTTTACCTAAGGCAACACATTGGTTCCCGTGACTTCACTAGAATCAAACCTTCCCAGTTCTAGGGTAAAATTGTTATCATTTCCTAATGGAATTCGTTCACCAATTTATTCTCTTAGTATGGGTTATTCAAGGCAAGAAAGTGGAGCAGAGTTCTGTGCTAGGTCACAGAACGGTGTTACACAGAGACTAGAAATACATGTTCGTGTGAGTAGGTTGATCTTTATAAAAAATTAGCTTTAGTCAAGTTTAATCCAATTTATATTACAATGTGTCAACTCCTTGTGTTTGGATTTCTAATTCACTGGATGGAAAATGGATGACGCAGCAGGTATTAAGGCGCTAACGAAGTAAATTCAATCTATTAGACACACATGCTGTGAGAAGCAACCACTGCTAGTTGTCTTCTGACCTCTGTGCACATATGAGCAAGCATGCCAGCACACACACATACACAATGTAACAAAGCAACCACAGAAGCTATGACGCATTGTATTACTACTCAAAAGCAACATGTAGCCATTGGCTTCTCTAAGGAAGGAAACAGCTCTGGGAAACTGAAAGTGAATAATCCACTTAAGGTTTCTGGTTGTCGGTCATTAATGCTTCATATTGGGACAAACCCTGAAAGAAAAGTGACAATAAAATTACAAATTTCGATAATAAGAACAAAGAAATGGTAAGTAGAAGACAGCAAGAATCTATTTTAGATAGTCCTTTCCCACTTAATAAGTGCAAATGCCCCATTCTACCAGCCTTGCTCGCTCATTTCTACCAGGTCATCTTTCACACTACTTTCTGTTAATACATCTCTAGTAAATTCCCATGTTACTGGTTACTTGACGTCAAGAATTCGCTCCCAAATTAACTTCATCCAATTTTAGGCATGCCACTATTCTATGTGTCTGTTAGAATTCTAACTTCAACGTTACTGTTTGTGCTTATCGAAATAATGGCTTTGTTCCCAAGTAATGGTTTTATCTTCGGATAGGCTGTGAGAAGCTACTTTCCTCCTCCCTTCCCAAATGTTTAATATAGCGATCCATCAATTTATTTACTGAGAAAACAATTATAAATTCTTGTGTGCTAGAAAGTCATGGTATTGAGGATGATTGGCCTTACTTTAAAATCATGTCCACAAGTCTCAAGCAAATGTATAATACCATCTGAGCTCTTTCTCCATGTTTGTGATAAATTTTCTCATAGTCCAATGATTCTTAAAACCACCTCCACTCACCTCCATTTTATGGTGTTGGACCATTTGTCCTTGAAAAAACAGCAGCAAACGAATTGTACCTTATCACCTGGCCTGGTTAGATTTTTTTGTTGTTTTTGTTATCGAGTCAAGGTCATTTGGAAAGAGGGTTCAATTGAGAAAATGTGTCCATTAGATTGGCCCATAGGCAAGCCCGTGGGGCACTCCTACCGCTCTGCAGGGTTACTCTGTGTAATAGTCCTGGCTGCCCTGGAATTCATGCTGTAGATCAGGCTGGCCTTGAACTCACAGATAGGCCTGCCTCTGCCTCTCAAGTGCTGGGATTAAAGGCAGGCACCAACACCATCTGGCTATGGGGCACTTTCTTGATTGATGATTGATTTGGAAAGGCCCTGGCTGCTATGGGCAGTGCCATCCCTGAGCAGGTAGTCCTGGGGTGTATAAGAAAACAAACTGAGCAAGCCAGGAGGAACAATCCAAAAGCAACATTCTTCTATAGTTTCTGCTATAGTTCCCACCTCCAAGTTCCTGCCTAATTTCCCCTTCACGTTGGACTGAAAGATGAAATAAACTCTGGTGGTTCTCTTGGCTCTTCCCTTCTGATAATTACTGTATGAAATATAATAGAATTATTTTAAATTAATTAAATGTGAGTTTTCCTGACAATTCTGAAATATCCCAAGATCAAAACCAGAGATTCTGGCCCTAGAATAACCTAGTAAGGGCGCGATCACTCATTTGATGATTTTAATTTTTGAAGACATGAATGGACACCTTTAATGAAGTAAATGCTTGTGTTTCAGAGCAAACTAGATTTCAAATGTTACAAAATTGTAGTAATATTTAATTTTTTAAGTCAAGAAATAATCTGGTGGTGGGGGGCCATGTATTAATTAATGTAAGCAACTAAAAACATAGCCTAAATATACGCACTGAAAGACAAAAATAAATGCACTTAAGTTAAGGTTAACCATCCTACCAGCACCCTAGCCTTCCTCTCTCTGATAGGAGCACTACTTATCCTGAGTCTCCCACTGAGAGCTCTGCTTAACTCCCAAGTTGGGTGGGCCTGTGGCTGCATCTCTGATCAGGAAAGCAGTGATGGGCAGCTACATTGAGAGATGAAACAGGAACCCAGGAATTCAAGGGCAGGCAGAGTAACAAAGTAAGACCTGACCATTGTAACCATGTAATGGGACCCTAAAATATGGAAAAAGCATATCTTACAATTAGCATTTCTGCAGGAAGTCTCACAGGAGTCTGGGGGAGGAAACATCCCAAAGCCCACATCACTAATGAGAAAATGTCTCCAGGAAAAGACTTATCATTTCACAGCTGGAAAACGTATGTTTTTAAATACTTTTAAATGTTCATTTACTGGTGGCCCAGCTGCATGCCACAGTGTGCATATGGAAGTTGGAGGACAACTTGTGGGAGCTGGGTCTCTCCTTCTATCAATCTCGGATTCAGGCAAACATTGACAGCTGAGCCACTTCCCTAACCCCTGATATTAGCTCTCACTCAAAATCTCAAAATCTTCATATGCATATTTAACTTTGTTTCATCCTCTTTTTTGTTTGTTTGTTTATTGTGAGGAAAAAGGTCTTTCTCTGCCATTCTTGCCATCCTTGAGCTTGCTATGTAAACTAGGCTGGCCTTGAACTCACAGAGATCCACCTGCCTCTGTCTTCTGAGCACCGGGATTAAAAGCATGTGCCATCATGCGTGGCTTATTTTCTTTTTAGAACTTTACTTATTAGTATTGTGGGTGTGTGCGTATGTACACCTGGGGGAGGGGTTCAGCTGCTACAGTGTACTTAGGACCTGAGGCAAAAGGGTAGTGAGTTTAGGCTAGCCTTGGCTGTATAGTGAGCCCTTATCTTAAAAAACATGAAGTAGGTGACTGGGCTCAGTGGTTTGGAGTACTGGATTCTCTTCCAGAGTACATACATGGGTTCGATTCCCAGCACCCACATGTCGGCTCACAACTGTCTATAACTCCAGTTCCACAGGATACAAAATCCTCTTCTAGCTTCCACTTGACACCAGGTCTGTTCATGCTGTCCAGACATATATAGTGCACATACACACATGCAGGCAAAATACCCATACACCTAAAAATAAAAAACAGATCTCTTAAAAGAGAGTCTACACAAAGGTAGATTAAGTGTAGGGGTGTACATCTTTAGTCCCAGCACTAGGGAGGCAGAGACAGGCAGACATCTGTGAGTTTGAGGCCAGCCTATCTTCTACCTGGCAAGTTCCAGGACAGGCAAGGCTACATGGTGAAACCCTGTATCAGATTGATAGATAGACAAGACACACAGACAGATAAATATGTATGTACATAGGTACATACATAGATACATACACACATAGACAGACAGATGATTAAAAACAAAAGCAAGTGCGACAACAAAAGAGCCCTGTTCTGATTGGCAGCCGGCCTCAGTGGAGATTTCTTCGTTTCCTTTACTAGTTCTTGCCCCTCCACTTCACTTCCGGGCATCATGTTGCTGCAGTCCTACTAACATTCCCGCCCTGCCTCTCAGAAATAACATGACCAAAACAGAACTCCAACTCTGTTATTTTCCTCTTGTCCATCTCAGGTACCTCACTGCTCAAACAAAAAAACCTAATTAGCCACCTGACTCCTCTGTCCCTCATCTTCCTGCATTCAGTCTGTCAGTGGGGCCTATCAGCCTCTCTGCCTCTCCCGGCTAAGGAGCTGTCATTCTTTCCTGGGATTTTACAATCGGTTCCTATCTGGTCTCTACATTTCCATTCTTGTCACCTTCCCACTTTTCTTTTCTCTGTTGAGTACCCAAAATTATGTTTTTATTCTTGTTGTTTGGAGGCAGGGCCTCTTATACAACTCACACTGACCCCAAATTTACTAAGTAGCTGAGAATGACCTTGAACTTCTGATACTCCAGTCTCTGCCTCCCAAGTGCTGGCATTATAAGCATGTACCCGCACACCTGTGTTGGATAGCTTTACGTCAACTAGACACAACCTACAGTAATCAGAGAGGAGGGAGCATCAATTGAGAAAATGCCTTTGTAAGAAAGGCATACCCGGTGGTCATTCTCTTGATTAGTAATTGATGTGAGAGTGTTGTTTTGAACAAAATGTCAATCATTCCGATTTTACCAACAAAGACTGGGGAGCCAGAGGCTGGGGTAAAAACCTGCTAGCTCAGAGAGGCAGAGAAAACATCCAGCTTATCTTCCTCCTTCACCAACATCCCAGACCTCCTTCTCCTCTATGTCTCCCCAAACTCCCCAAACTCAGCGTGCGGTGAGTCTATCAATCCTCTTGACTCCCTCTTACTCTCCATGGTTTTTTTCTTAATCATCAGTCTTATATTCACTGTCAACAGGTTGCTTGCTCTCAGTCCTTGACCAATCGTTGACTTTAGTTAATCCTGTTTATAATATTCACGAAGAAAGCTCTTAGATTAAAGGTGTGTGCTAGAGCAGAGCCACCCCACAACTGGAAACAGGTTTTTCAGTAAACAACACAATCTTGGGTTCACAGTGTCACAGTGTGATCCAATATACGGTAACATAACATCCCCGCCCCTTTGACTAAGTAAGAAGGAAAGGTTTTAACTCTAACACAGTAAAACTATTTACAGTAATGAAACTAACTCCACCAAGCTTTCTACAATGTCCTGCTTGGTTGTATTTGACAGTTTTAGGATTAAGTATTTTTGAGTTCAAAGTTCTGTGTTTGGTGGCAATCCTGGCTAGGTAGAATACAACAGTCTAGTCAAAGTAGCCCACGGTTTGTACAGACCCTGGCAGGCACTAGCCTGGGGCTCTGAGCAGGCATGTCAAGCCTGCCAGCCAGAGGTGGGTGATACCACTTGCCCAACTTACTATTTTTCTTGGGACATTTTCTCTTGATGAGCCATCATTTTTCTTCAGAAGTTTCACTTGTCCAGTGGTCTCTAGATTCCTTAGTTGGATGTTTTTATTGTCCTGGAAAGATAAAAGCAAAAGCCTGCTCCAACCTTAAATCTGGGGGTTCCCTTTTTGGTGGGTTATATCTTTCCTAATGCAAAATGTTTTTTTGTTTGTTTGTTTGTTTTTTGTTTTTTGGCAACAGTAAAAGTATTAACTTTCAATTAAAAAATTCTTTTGAAAATTTGAAACTAAATATACCTTAGTATGTGTGGGTAATTATACCCATATTCTCTTTTTATATAAATTCAAGGTTTAAGTGTATTTACTTTTAGATCACAAAAGACATTTATTTTGAATTCCAGCCTGCCTTTGGCAAGTGGCTTTTAAATTTAAATCACTGTAATTCTTATTTGCCCACCTCTCCTTCCCAACTGTTGGGATTAAAGGTCTATACCGTCCAAGTGCTGGGGTTAAAGGTGTGAACCACAGCTTGGCTATGGATTCTCTCTTTTTTTTTTTTTTTGGCTATGGATTCTTTATAACAGTTGTTCTCATAGGGTTGTCCTGGTTTAATTTGGGTTTCCATTTCCCCTTATTTTTTTAGTGTTAGGGGTAAATTTTCAATTTTTTTTTCAAATGTGTAATCTATCATTCTTGTTGATTTGCTCTGTATTTGTTCCCTGGAAAGTTTTAATAGTCTAGTCTTAATTAAACATGATGTTAATTTGTTGACTGTCTCATTATCTTCAGACATTTTGTCTGTATTACCTTATGAAATACCTAAAATTTGACATCTTTGCTAAATTTTGCTAGGTTTTGCCATTTCATTCATGACTCCCAGTTATCTGCCATTTAGTGGTTTTGCATTTTGATGACCATATAGCTACACATTGCACACACACACACACACACACACACACACACACACACACACACACACACACAGCATGGGCTGGAGCAGATAGAGATTTTCTTTTGGTTTCCCTAGTTGTTCATTTTAGATAGCTATTGGTGCTGTGCTGATTTTGTGGCTCCTGCCTCAGTACTGACCATTCCGACACACTCACCCCCTCCCTAACCCTGCTCAAATATTTTATCCTAGCTCCAAATCACTCCAACTTTAAGAGATTTAGAAAACAAGTTCAAACTGTAGTAAACCTTTGAATTTACTTAAGACATTTAAAATCTCTTAGCTGTGTTATTAAGGCCCAACAAAAATATCCTTTTTATATAAGAAGAAAACTCAAAAGTCGATGTCCAAAATGGTGTGGGCCATGTGGCAATCTACACTCTGACATGGAATGAAGACATGTGGTTTCAGAGAATACATTTTTCATTTCATGCCAGTAAGGCAAGTATGGCATTGGTAAATTATCTTTGGAAAACATTATTATTATTTCCTTTAATTTTTTTATGCCTGATCAAATGAAAGGCATTTGTTAATTTTTATAAATTAGTTTGGAATGAATGACCAAGCTATTTAGTGAACTATAAATTCGAGCTGGGCACTGGAGGAGCATGCCTTCAGTCCCAACACTTGGGAGGCAGAGGCACATGGATTTCTGTGAGTTCAAGGCCAGCCTGGTGCCTGGTCTACACAGCAAGCTCCACGACAGGCTCCAAAACTACACAAAGAAACCCTGTCTTGAAAAACCGAAAACCAAACCAAAACAAAAAACTATCACCTCTCTTTATTCAGGGGGCCTCTCCTGTTCAAATTAAATCTTTATCAATCTTGGTAGTATCCACAGCTTTTCTTCTCCAGTGGAAACAAGGCAAAACTTCTTTCCCAACACAACACATATCCCAGTGTCCATTCTGAGGTGAACCCATCTTTAAGATACACAGGCTGATTTAATTCAGCAGTTTTTCTACTATCCAATGTTGCTGTAGTCATTGTTCCTTTCTCATTAGCATGTAAAAAATTTAAAGTTAGGCTTGGAGAGATGGCTCAGAGGCTAAGAGCATTGGCTGCTCTTTCAGCAACCATATGGTAGCTCAAAACCATCTATAATGAGATCTGGTACCCTCTTCTGACATGTAGGCATACCCACTGGCAGAACACTATATGCTTAATAAATAAATCTTTAAAAATTGAAGTTAGTAAAGCACTATGCAATCTATTTCTGGAGGTTTTTATTGCACCTTTTTGTTTACTAAGCATATGTTGTAAAGTGTGATAAGCTTTTTCTACAACTGCCTGTCTTGTAGGGTTTTGTGGTATACCTGTAATATGCTTTATACTGTAACATGCAGAAAACCTGTTTCATTTTACTAGAAGCATATGCTGGAGTATTCCACCATGTTTGCCATTATAACTGAGGATCAGGTTCCAATATTACTGTTGCCAAATCTTTCTAGTCTTGGGGAATAATTTTTATTTATTTCGTTTTTTGTGAGACAGGGTTTCTCCAGGTAACAGCCTTGACAGGCGTTGTTAAGTAGTCTGGGGTAACCTCGAGCTTGCTATGTAGCCCAGGCTAGCCTAAAAGCACTCCTTCTGCCTTTGCCTCCCAGGTTCAGGGATTCTAAGCAAGTGTCAATACGCTCTGCCTTTTTATCATATCTCTTCCCTCTTCCTTAGATGGTCTCCCAGACAACAGAGCCCTCCTGACTTTCTCCATGGACACTGTTCCGCTTGCCCTACCTTCACTTATTCCCACCACATCATCTTTTATATACCTAGTACTCGTCCAGCCATTTGCTAGGACTGCTGGCCCAAGTACCACCAGCCAGATAGCCTAGAGAGAGAGAGAAACTCATTGTCTCACACTAGTGTCCAAAGCAAGGCTTTCAGCAGGATCGATGCTCCCTCAAGGGGAAGAATCTATTTGAGATGGTTACCCAGCTTTGGAGAACTTCCATATTGGATTAGGGGTTATGTTAGTCAGTGTCCTGTTGCTGTGAAGAGACACCATGACCACAGCTGGAGAAGTAGCTGAGAGTTCCACATCTGGGCCTGAAGGAAGAGGGAGATACTGGTACCGGCTTGGGCTTTTGGAACATCAAAGCCTATCCCTAGTGGCACACTTCCTTCAACAAGGCCACACCTACTCCAACAAAGCCACACCTTCTCAAGTAATGCCACTCCCTAATGACCACGCATTCAAATATATGAACCTCTGGGGCCATTTTTTTTTTTATATGCATTGGTGCTTTGCCATGGGTGTCAGGTCCCCTGGGACTGGAAGTACAGATAGCTGTGAGTGGCCATGTGGGTGCTGAGAATTGAGCCCTGCTTCCTCTAAAAGAGAAGTCGGTCCTCTTAACCATAGGAGCCATCTCTCCAGCCCTGGGGGCCATTCTTATTCAACCCCTACTGGGTTCAACCTGATGTACTCACTAAAACTCAATCCACTGCACAGATAGGATTTCCAAACCACATTTAGTGTGTTCTGGGCAGAGAACATTCAACCTATTACACCTACCATTGTCTTAAGTGATCTTGTTTACTTGTCTGCCGTCCAGTCTCCCCCTCTAAAATGTAAACTATTAGAGCAGTTTACTACTGTGTCCTCCCAGCCCTGGAACAGTGATGGGCACATATTAGTGTGGTGGTGCACGCCTCCCTCTGCCTCCTGAGTGCTGCAGTTAAAGGGATGCACCACCACCTTCTGGCTTCTTTAGTGTTCTGTTCTGGGTCATTGACCCATCTATTCCTGAGTCTGTCTCAGGGGATAGGAGGGTCTTATGGCGTCTACCACAACCACATCTAAGTTCCCCCCCCCAAATATTTAGCTTTATAATTTTATAAGATGTCTCCAAATCTGAAAGTGCTGAACATTTCCTAATTAATAATTAATTAAAAATAGCTTGTAAGCCAGGTGGTGATGGAGCATGCCTTTAATCCTAGCTCTCGGGAGGCAGAGGCAGGTGGATCTTTGTGACTTCGAGGCCAAACTGGTCTACAGAGCAAGTTCCCAGGACAGCCAGAGCTGTTACACAGACAAACCCTGTCTCGAAAAACAAACAAACAAACAAACAAACAAACAAACAAAAAAGACACTTTAAAAATGGACATTGAAGGAATAATAGAAGTGGTTCCACTTGGAAGTAACAGATCTAAATCCCTAGCACCCTCAAAATCAGAACAGACCATGGGCTTCAGTACACCTGCCTGCGCATGCTGCGCTTCCCCGCTCAGCCTCTGGAGGGAGCCCCGAGCCAGGGAAATCAGGAATCTGGACCAGAGGTCCTTGCGCCAGAAGGCGTCAAGGCGTCACGTCTGGTCCCGGGCGGAAGTCTTCAGCTAGCCGACCGGGAAGTAGCTGAAGACCGGGCGATGGGAACTCTGGAGGTCTCGCTCCGGGGCGGAATCGAGGCCACCGTGCCTCCGCGGTAGAGCGAGCCTGGGCGGCAGGCTCTGGAGTCCTGAGGTGAAGAGCTTCGGGGCCTGAAATGAGACCTTAGAAGGAAGGAAGCTTAGGGACCGCGACGGCCACTTCAGTGGCCCCTTCCCCCGCCCGGGAGTCCCAACTGCCTTAGCCTGGCTCTGCCCGGAAGCGGGTGCTCTTGGTGTCACACCACTCCCAGAGGGAGAGGCGCAGACCGGGATTTTCCTCTTCACCTCCTCCAGCACCAGAGCAGCGGGTGGCCTCGGGCCCGAGGTTCAAGGGCGCCGATTCTTCTTAACATCGTTTTTCTCCGCTGCCGTAGGCATGGAGGGGTCTAAGGCGTCCAGCAGCACCATGCAGGTGAGCTTCGTGTGTCAGCGCTGCAGCCAGCCTCTGAAACTGGACACGAGCTTCAAAATCCTGGACCGGGTCACCATCCAGGAACTTACAGGTCAGCAGGAGCCGTGGGAAGAGGGTGGTCAAGAGCGTGGGAAATGGGCAACCTTAGAGACATTGGTCTTCTGGTGACAGTCTCTGGTTTTTTGGTTTCCTCATCAGGGATCTAAAGTTCTGATGTTGTCTCCAGAGTAGAGGAATCTCCACATATAACAAATAGAATTTCTTGAGGACTTACAGTGTACCAATACCAGGTCCATTGCATTTATTATTTCATTTAGTTCCTGTAGCAATCCCCGTAGAAACCAGGCTTGGTGGCTCATCCATAATTGCTGCGATCAAGGGGCAGAAGCTGCCTCAAGTTCCAGGCCAGCTTGGGCTACAAAATGAGACCCTGTTTCCAAAAATAAAAAGAACAGAGTGCCTTGGTTGCATCCTTTTACAGGTGAAGAATTGAGGTTTAGAGAGGTCATGAGACTTGAACTTTCCTGAGGCCCACCTAAATGTAGGAGAGTCTCAAAAGCCCTGTGAGTTCGAGGCCAGCCTGGTCTACAGATCGAGTTCCAGGACAGCTAGGGCTGTTACACAGAGAAACCCTGTCTCGAAAAACCAAAAAAACAAAGGGGGTGGGGGGTGGAGGTGAGAGAGGCGAATAGGGAATTTAAACAAGCACACAGACCTGGCATTAGGCTTTGTTTTATCTCTCTAGACTTCTGTTTATTTTTCTTCGTTATCACTGTTATTTATGTGTATAGGTGTTTTGTTTACATATCTATCTCTCCTTCACGAGAATACTTGATGCTTGAAGAGGCCAGAAGAGGGTTATTGGATCCCCTGAACTGGAGTTTTGAGTGGTTGTGAGCAACCTTGTAGGTGCTGGGAATTGAACCCAGGTCCTCTGCAAGAGCAACAAAGTGCTCTAAACTGCCAAAAGATCTGTCCAGACCCTATTTTCTTCTTCTTTAAAAAAAACATTTAGTTTTAGACAGAGTCTGTCTATGTAGCCATTGGCTGGCCTCAAACTTAGAAATTGTCCTGCCTCTGCCTCCAGAGTGCTGGGATTAAAGGCATGCACTACCACATCAGGCTTGTTTTCCATATTTTTAAAGGTAAATTGTTTTACACTGAAAGTATAAAGAAAGTAAAGACAGGGCCTACCTTTCATCCCTTCCTCTCCCAAGTGTTGGGAGTAAAGGCATGTGTTACCATGCCTGGTTTATATGTATGTATGTATGTATGTATGTATACATACATACATACATACATTAACTATTTTATATGTTTTTAAAATCTGATACATTTGTGGGGTAACATTTGATGTTTGACTACACATATACTATTCAATCATGGTAGATACATTTGTCTCTTCCAACATTTATGGTTTCCTTGTGGAAACCTTCCTCATCTTCCCTTCTGGCTTTCTGGGGCTGTGCGTTGACTATTGCTACCTGAAGTCAGCACTGAACAATAGAGCTTATTTCTCCTCTCTAGCTGGCCTTTGGCCTTTACCCATCTCTCCCATCTGCAGTCCCTAGTAAACCACCATCTTATTCTCAGTGTAAATGAGATAAAGCACATATGAATGAGATCATTATGTGTCTTAAATGACAGGAGTTCGTGTTTAAAAAAAAAAAAAAAGCTGAATAGATTTCTATTATGTTTATATTAGCTCTGTTTTTGTTATTGCTGTTTTGTTTTGAGATAGAGTCTTGCTATATAACCCAGGCTGCCTTTAAACACATGATTGAAATTTCTCAGCCTCCAAAGGACTAGGATTGTAGCCCTGTACCACTGTACCTAGCTCTCCTCTGCCCTCTCCCAAGGCCAGGGTTTGAGATCAGGGCCTTGCTCATGCTAGCCAAGTGTTCTCCCACTCAACCACATCCCCAACTCTACATTCTTGACATATGTGTACAGACAGGCTATAGCTTCCCAGGAAATTCTTGTATTCCTTCCACATTATTCTAGGGGAAAGGGATGCTAACTTGTGATGGAAAATTGTAAACTATAGGACTGGAGGGAGGTTAAGAGAACCTACTACTCTTCCAGAGGACCGGAATTCAGTTCCCACATCAGGTCACTCACAACTGCCTGAAACTCTAGTTCCAAGTTCCAGCCCTTCCTCCTGTCCACAGTCCCCACACTAATATGCATAACCCCATACTCAGATGTACACACAAACACATAATTTTTAAAAATTGTTCTAATTTTTTTAAAGGTGTTAAATATTTAATGAGTTCCTACCTGCCCATCACTTAATTTCAACAATTACCAAAACATGTTCAATCAAGTTTGGTCTGTAGATCCATCCATCCTCTCTACCCAGAAATACCTCGAAGTAAATGCCTAGGACATAAAGACTGCTATAACTCTATGATTCTTGAAGTCCTGATACCCATGTGCTTTTAGAATTTTAACATCTTCAAAACGGGAAGAGGGGGAGGAAGACATATTTCTCTATGTATAAAGGATTAAAAAGGGAGGGGGCATAGTGGTAGCACAAATTTTAAAATCTGGGGGGGGGGTGTTGTTTCAAGACAGGGTTTTTCTGTATAACAGCCTTGGCTGTCCTGGAACTCGCTCTGAAGACCAGGCTGGCCTCAAACTCACAGAGAGCCTCTGCCTCCCGGGTGCTGGGGTTAAAGGTATGTGTCTCCACAGTCCAGTTGTGATGGCATAAGGCTTTAATCCCTACATGCAGAAGACAAAGGCGAGTGTATCACTGTGAGCTGAAGGCCAGTCTGGTCTAGCTACATAGTTCTAACCTTTTGGGTGCTGGGAATTGAATCCAGGTCCTTTGCAAGAGCAACAAATGCTCTAAACGGCTAAATGACCTGTCCAGCCTCTACTTTCTTCTTCTTTAAAAAAAAAAAAAAAAATTATTTGTTATTTTTAGACAGTCTCACTGTGTAGCTATTGGCTGGGTTCAAACTCATAAAGACTAATCTGCCTCTGCCTCCTGAGTTACACAGTGAGACCCTGGAGAGAGAGAGAGAGACTGGTAGGGTTGGGGCTGGTCATGAGGCTATTTTGGGTTCTTTCCCGTGCTGTGGGACGCTCTCCTACATTGATAAGACTGTTCTGACTCAGGATTTTCCTTGCCCTTAGCTCCATTACTTACCACAGCCCAGGCGAAACCAGGAGAGACCCAGGAGGAAGAGGCTCACTCGGGAGAGGTAAAAGAAGCGCCCTCTCCCCATCCTCCTCACAGCGTGCTAAATGGGAGGCTGGCATGAAAACACCAGAGTACTGACTGGGATTTCTATAGAATATTTGGTGCCCCCCGGGCTTTGGGGATTAATAATAAAACGTGGTTATGAAAGGTATTCCAGCAGATAGTGCTGCCCACCTGTAACCCTAGCACTTGAGAGGCTGAAACCCTGAGGGTCATGAGTTGGAGGCCAGCCTGGGCTATTTAGTGTTTTTCAGACCAGTCTAAGATATGTATATCTTAGCAGAGACTGGGAATGTAGTTCAGTTAGTCCAGAGCTTGCCTGCCACGCATAAGGTCCTGGTTTTGATCCCTAGCTGCACATTAAACTGGGCCTGGAGGCAGGAGGATTGGAACTTGAGGGCCATTTCTGTGTTTATAGCAGGTTTGATGTCAGCCTGGTATACACGAGACCCTACCTCTAAAAACAAACAACAAAAAGAAAGTTGAGGACTGAGGTGATAGCTGTGAGATGTGCTTGCCCAACAGGGGCAAGTTCCTAGATTCAATTCCCGGCACTGCAGAAGAAGAAAGAAAAAAGTTGCTCATGGTCAGTCCACTGTGGATCATTGTAGGTACCAAAATGTACCCTAAGGGAATAAGGCATCCCTTAAAAAATGGAATTAAGCCTGGTGTTGGTGGCGCACACCTTTAATCCCAGCACTTGGCAGGCAGAGGCAGGTGAAGCTCTGAGTTCGAGTCCAGCCTGGTCTACAGAGCAAGTTCCAGGACAGTTTCCAAAGCTACACAGAGAAACCCTGTCTCGAAAAACCAAAAAAAGAATTATAGCCGGGCAGTGGGGACCACTTGTCTTTAATCCCAGCACTCAGGAGGCAGAGGCAGGAAGATCTCTGAGTCCAGCCTGGTCTCCAGAGCGAGTTCCAGGACAGCCAGGGCTATACAGAGAAACCCTATCTTGAAAAACAAACAAAAGGAATTATAAGACCAGCAAGATGGTTCAGTGGGTAAAGGTGCTTGCCACCCATCCTGACCACCTGAATTTTGGCGTGTACTTGTACACGCACACACATACTAATAAATAAATATTTTTTAAAAATGGTTTAAAAAATGTGAGTATAGACCAGCATAGTGGCTTATGCCTGTAATTCCTAGTACTCGGAAGGCTGAAACAGATAGATAGTAGTAAATTTCCAGGCAGCCTGGACTCAGAGCCTAACCATCTAACTTCAAATCCTGGAACCTACACAGTGGCAAGACAGCGGACTCCTACAAGTTGTCTTTTCACTGTGGCATGTGCACGAACCTACACGTAAATCAGTGAATATAATTTTGAAAAGTGAGTATGGGCAGAAATGGGGTGGCCTCTGTATTCAGGTTGCTCCAGGGTATTCTTGGTTCCTACCTTTCATTCTCTATAGTCATTGTCTCCATTCCTCTCCATTCACAAGTGTATCTTATTTGGGCAGTGTGTTGTATATGTACCATAAGTGTAACAGATCAGCAGTGTTAGAATATATAACATGTAAAAATGTTAAGCAGTCAGTGATCAAGCTGGGGTGTGGTTCAATGATAGAGCCCTTGCTTTGTGTGGCCAAGGCCCTGGGTTCAGTCTCCAGCACTGCACAGTGATGATAATAAAATAATGATAACAACAATAGTAATGATAGAGGTGGTTTTCATCACTAAAAATAGATGTTGTAAGTTGCTTTTCTTTTGCAAGGAGCAAGTCATTGTTTAAGTAGAAGGTATTTATTTGGGAGAGGACTCTAGTAGGAAGCAGAGAAGGAAGATGGGAAAGGGAAAGACGCCTGGAAGGAGACATGGTTGGACACCAGGGAGCTCCATTCTGTGGAGCAGCACCTGGTAGAGGGCGTTGACTTCACCCCTGAGATTTATCTTCCAGAATAATAAGGGAGTATTTATCCACCTGTCCGAAAGAAAAAGTGGATTGGGAGCTGTTAGTTCTGGCCAAATGCTCTGCAGACTGTCTAGGATGCAGGTGCAGAAGCAACCTGCAAAGAAGCAAAAGAGGCAAAACAAGGAAGAAGAAAAAAAAAAAAAAACCCATAAGTGGTATACTTTGTGCTATGCAAGCTTCATTGCAGACTGTTCTGCCTTTCTTTTACTATGCTTTAGGGTGGTTGCTTCTCTAACTGGTGTTAAGAAAATGCAAGTTGCACCACAAATAAAGTATAGTATCCTTAGGAAATGCAATTATCAAATTATACTCAGAAATTGTCTGTGCTGTGGACCCTTTCTTAGTTCACATATACTATGACTGTGTCTGAGCCCATGGTGGTGGCGCATGCCTTTAATCCCAGCGCTTGGGTGACAGAGACAGAGTGGGTCTCTGTGAGTTTGAGGTCAGCCTGGTTTATAGAGTGAGTTCTAGAATAGGTTCCAAAGCTACAGAGAAACCCTGTCGCAAAAAAATCAAACCCCCCCCTCCAAAAAAAAAAAAAAAAAAAAAAGAAAAAGAAAAAAACAAAACAAAAGAAACCACAAAACCAACCTGTCTGGATCTCCACTTTATTTTTTGAAACAGCCTTTAGCCTGGACCTGATCCTGGAGCTGGCAGGTTAGGCTGGCTGGCTGATTAAGCCTGGGAGGTTAGGAAAATTTCCCAGTTCTGCAATTACAAGTGCACGCCACCCTGCTCTCCCTTGGTTTATTTTTCTTTTTGGTTTTTGTTTTGTTTTGTGGGGCTTTTTTGTTGTTTTGGTTTGGTCTTGTTTGTTTCAGAGACTGGGTCTCTGTATCACCCTGCTCTTGTGCTTTATAGACAAGGCTGGCCTTAAACTCAAGAGACCTGCCTGTCTCTGCCTCCCAGAGTGTTGGGATCAAAGGCATGTGCCATCATGCCCCATTTATTTGTTTGTTTAACTGTGGGGGTCTGAACTTGGGCCCTCTTCCTTGAATAGAAAGAATGGTATTTACTTAGCCATCTCCCAGTCCAGGCACTACCCACTTCTTAGTTGCTCTAGTTTATCAAGTTTTGTGGTTATCAATCTAGGCTGAGGTCAAGTAGTTCTCAGACTGTGGGGGAAATAGATTCTATTCTAAGTTGCCAGAATTCTAATGCTCACTCACTTCTTTCTCAGGAGCCGTTTATTGAAGCTCGCCAGGATGGTGTCTCTCGAAGATTCATCCCCCCAGCCAGGTGCTTACTATTCCTCAGTCCCCTGTTTCTTGCCAACGGCCAAGGGAATTTTAATTAAAGCTAAGAATTAAGACTTGGGACCAGGTGATGAATGATCATCTAGCCTTTTGTCCCTTTTAGGAGAGATGAGTTCCCTTATACATGACCCTTCACCTTTCAGCATTGTTGCCTTCCCCCCCTTTGTAGCCATCCTCACAGTGGGAAGGGTGAGCACCTCTGGTGTTGAAGAAGTGAGGGGTGTTGAGGGAGCAGTTGGGATGGGTTCTTGAGAAGTTTTTTAGTAGTACTTGTTAGGTGTTTAGGGTCTTAGGGTCTTAGTTCTCATCAGTGTAGCAGGTAAAAGTTGCTGTCAAGAAGTGTAATACTAAAAACATGGCTTTTCTTGATTCTCCTTCCTTTTTGCTGTAAACATCCATATCAATTTTTGATGTCCCTCTCAGCTAACCCTGTCCTGTGGAAGACCAGCATGGCCTTCCCTTGGGAAATAGGCGACCCTGGGAGGTCCAGGAGGCTAGGAGTGGGGGTGAACCTTGAGGCCCCTCAGCCAATGCTCTGACAGTGCAGTAGGTGGAGGGGGCCTCTCTGCTCCCTCATGTGGCCCATGGGCGGGGGGCTGTCTGCAGGATGATGTCTACAGAAAGTGCTAATAGCTTCACTCTGATCGGGGAGGCATCTGACGGTGGCACCATGGAGAATCTCAGCCGAAGACTCAAGGCAAGTTGGCCTCGTTTCACTGCCAAGAAGTTTGGGTAATTGGTATAGGGCAGATAGCCCAGGAGCAACCCTATCCTGACTGTCCCATGCTTCCAGGTCACTGGAGACCTTTTTGACATCATGTCGGGCCAGACAGATGTAGATCACCCACTGTGTGAAGAATGCACAGATACTCTGTTAGACCAGCTGGACACTCAGCTCAATGTCACTGAAAATGAATGTCAGAACTACAAGTAAGTAGCCAGAGTCTGGGCCTGAGAGACTTCTCGGCCCTTAGGACTCAGGAGCACCGTTCCCCTCAGGCTTGTGGAACAACAGGCGTCCTCTAGTCAACAGATTGTGTGTGTGTGTGTGTGTCCTTGCAGACGCTGTTTGGAGATCCTAGAACAAATGAATGAGGATGACAGTGAACTGCTACAGAGGGAGTTGAAAGAGCTGGCCTTAGAGGAGGAGAGGCTGATCCAGGAGCTGGAAGATGTGGAAAAAAACCGCAAGGTAGTGGCAGAAAACCTGGAGAAGGTCCAGGCTGAGGCGGAGAGACTGGATCAGGAGGAAGCTCAGTGAGTGCTTGCCCCTGCTCTTCTGCCTTCCTGCCTTAGCACCAGGAGAGGGAGTGGTTTCCAGCTGAGCATGCCTGATTAGGTCAGCATCAGTCAGCACTGAGTCTGCTCCAAATCCTGCATCTTGTTTCTGGGCTTGTTTCCAGGGGAGTGTCGGGAGGGCTGTGGACGAAGACTTGACGTGATAAGTGAAGAAAGGATGTTGTTAGTTAAGTAGAGTGATGGCGCCAGGGCTCTGAAAACACATGTGGTTCACTGGGCTAAAGGGCACTTTCTGTCAGCCCTGATGACACACATGGTGGAAGGAGAGCCAACTCCGGCTCTCACACAAATACATAAATGAAATGAGAGACCTACTCTTTGATTTTTCGAGACAGGGTTTCTCTGAGTAGCCTTGGCTGTCCTGGAACACTCTCTGTAGACCAGGCTGGCCTCAAACTCACAGACCTGCTGTCTCTGCTTCCCCAGTGCTGAGATTAAAGGTGTTTGCCACCACAACAGGCTAACGCTCTTAATTATTTCACTTCTGAAAAAAAAAAAAAAAAAATCAAAAATAGAGGAATTTTTTTTGTCTTAGTTCATAAGAGTTCTTTCTCCTATATTTTTAAATATGGGCATCTGGAATTTGAGACTTGTTTTTCAAGAGACAGTTTGTCTTTGAAACTGTCCTGGCTGTCCTGGAACTCACTCTGTAGACCAGACTGGCCTCGAACTCACAGAGATCCACCTGCCTCTACCTCCTGAGTGCTGGGGTTAAAGGTGTGCTCCACTGCTGCCTGGCAGTTTGAGGTATTTGTGTACCTTGTAGGCAAAGCATTCCTCTGAGAGGAATCCATGCCAAATGTAGAGTTCTTCTGTAGTTAGCTCCAACAATACCACCAGCATAAGTCCTTCAGGAGAATGGTGGGAAGGGGACTGCACCTCCACGACCAGCCTCTGATGGTCCCCTTGGTTGCTCACAGGTATCAGCGGGAATACAGTGAATTTAAAAGACAGCAGCTGGAGCTGGATGATGAGCTGAAGAGCGTAGAAAACCAGATGCGGTATGCCCAGATGCAGCTGGACAAACTGAAGAAAACTAACGTCTTTAATGCAACCTTTCACATCTGGTAATGAGGGCTGGGGAGTCACATCTGGGAAGCACCTCCCATAGAAGAGGCACTGTAGGCCATCTTCACCTAAGCCAGGTTTATGTCATTCCTTGTAATAGGACAGGTATAATGTGGGGTATATTTGTGAGTGCACACAAGTAAGGGTCTAGAGTGATTAGCTGGTGGTTCACACCTTTAACCCCAGCACTCGGGAGGAGAGGCAGGTGGATCTCTGCGAGTTTGAGGGCAGCCTGTTCTGTAGAGTGAGTTTCAGGACAGCCAGGGCTACACAGAGAAACTCCATCGTAGAAAAAAACAAAAAAAAAACAAAAACAAAAACCAACAGGAGTTTAGTGATATCTGCCCACCGAATCCTGTTGTCTGGTGCTGCTTTTATAATGTGTTTTTATTGTGTCCATGTGTATAGGTGCTTACCCTCATATATGTCATTGCATCACATGTGTGCCTAGTGCCCACAGAGGCCAGATGAAGGTTGCCGGACCCTTTGGGACTGGAGTAACAGGAAGTGAGCTGCAGTGTGGGGGTTGGGAATCAGATCTGAGTCCTGTGGAAGAGCAGCCAGTGGTCCTAAGAGCTGAGCCATCTCTAGCCCTGGTGCTGATTTATTAACCCCAGGTTCATCCATGTATTTATTACTAAATTAGTAACTATTGAGTGTCTGCTGTGTGGAAACCACTGTGCTAAGCACCAGGAGGGTCACAGCAAACAATATACAGTATGCCAGTTACTTATTACCTAGAAGGAATGCATAAATAATAGACCAGTGTGATCATGGGCCCAGGGTGCTGTGAGAACATGAAAGGGTACCTTCCCAGTTTGGGGAAGCTGAATGGAAAATTTCACCTGGAGAAGGCAGATATGGCTGAGGGGCAAAACAGATGTCTACAGAGGAGTTGTTGTTCTGGCAAAGAGAACATTGTGTGCAAAGGACTAAAAGCATCTCATTATGACTGAAGGTTGAGTGTAAAGGCACAAGTGACTGGATAGGAAGCTGGAAATTACCACTGTTAAGTCATTTGGAATTGATCCCAAAGGCAGAGGGAAGTGACATGAGTGCATTTGTATCTGTGGATGGTAGCTTTACTTACAGGGTGAGAAATGAGCTGGGAAGGAGGCATGTGCTGGGACTCTAACCTGAGATGGAGGAAAGTAAACATTTAAGGATAGTGGGAGAGATGGCCAGCCGGTTAAGAGCACTGTTGCTCTTGCAGAGAACTTGTTCAGTTTCTAGACCCACATGGGAGTTGACCACCATCTGTAACCCAGCTCCAGGGAAGCCAATAGGCATGCATTGGTGCAAATTCATACACATACAGTAAAAGTAAATAAATCTACAAGAGAGAGAGGTAGGAGGCAGACTCAGTGGAGCCTGATGGGTTTGTTTGGCTCTGATACTTGGTGTTTGTTTGTTTGTTTGTTTTGTTGGGGGAGGGGCATGGGATTATTCAGTGATTCTCAGTTCTGCTTGGACATCGAAAGAACATGGGGAGAGGTGATGCCTTAGGTTTGGAGCAGCCAAGGGGAGTTTTTTTATATATATATATAATATATATATATATATATTATATATATATATATGTGTGAAGATAAGGAAAGGGATTTATGCTAGGTTTTTGGTGACAGTGGGACATCTCAAAAGTTTTATGATCTCTATTTCTCCCCTGACTCCCTTTCTCCCCTTCTCTGTAGGCACAGTGGACAATTTGGCACAATCAATAACTTCAGATTAGGTCGCTTGCCCAGTGTTCCTGTAGAATGGAACGAAATCAATGCTGCTTGGGGCCAGACTGTGTTGCTGCTCCATGCCCTAGCCAATAAGATGGGTCTGAAATTTCAGCGGTAAGAAAATGCAGCCCTCTGGTAGCACCTTGTGTGAGGGGTGCTGTTGATGTACTCCTGCTATACCGCATGGCACTGCTCCGCCATAGCAAGAACGCTTGCTGCCAGCTGGCACAATTTCCCATGGGTGAAGGGCCTGTGCACTGTTTCCCCTTTGTCACAGGGCTCTTCCCTGTGATGTCATGAACAGTCATCTTCAAACTGTGTGACTCTAGCAGCAGTCCCAAAAGTCTCCAGAACCTAAGTTTTCCCTAACAGAGTTTCAGTGTTTGCTTTTAAAGACCCACCAGGGTGTTCAACCTTTTGATACTACGAGACAATATTGTGGTCTACAAATGTGTTGAGCTTCATTCATAGCTATCCTGGAACAAGGGCAAGTCATCCACACCTTCTAAACCAGAATACCAGGCACAGTGTTGAACACAGATAATCCTAGTAACTGGGGGAGTTGAAGCAGGAGGACCAAAAGTTCAAGGTCAACCTGGTCTACATAGGGAGACCCTGCCACTTTAAAAGCAAAACAAAGCCAAAACATACATTCATTGACAAACATCTCATTATATAATAGATGAAATCTTTTTGTAAAGTCTCTAGACATGGACTCACAACTATAGGGAGTTGGAGGTAGGTGGCAATAATAAATAAATCCTTGGGTAAGATGCAGATTGAAGATTACTGGGCTGCAACTGTGCAGTCATCACTGTAGAAGTCCTGTAGCCATCTCTCTGCATCTCCACTGTAGGTATCGACTTGTCCCCTATGGAAATCATTCGTATCTGGAGTCCCTGACGGACAGATCTAAGGTACTCTGGGAGTTACAGATTTCTTCTTTATCCTAACAAAATGGGTTCATTTGGGGGCTAGGGATGTAGCTTAGAGGCAGAGCTTTATCTAAAGTACACTACTCCTTGCACATAAATAAACAAACAAACAAACAAACAAACAAACAAGGCTTAGTTTCTATGCCAGCTGACATTTTTCAGTTTCTCAAACCATCTCATAGGGTGCCAACATCTTGTTCAGGCTTAGCTCTGGGGTTTGTAGAGAAAATTCAGGTTTTTATAGCCTGTTGAGAAAAGATCTGGGCAGATTAGAGGAGAGCATGCTCTTGAGGGTGGGAATGTACTGAAGTCCAGTAAATTTCCATTGGTAGGGAAGCTGCTATGAGTTGGTACTTGCCCAGGGCTGTTGGAATCGTTGAGGGTTATAGAAGACACTGGTCAGCTAGAATGCATGTTCTGGTGAGCGCAGACAAAGCTTGGGTGATTGGAGGGCAGGGAATGACTGGGGACATGCCCATAGCCATTTCTCTCTTCTTGAGCAGGAGTTGCCGTTATACTGTTCTGGGGGATTGCGGTTTTTCTGGGACAACAAGTTCGACCATGCAATGGTAGCTTTTCTGGACTGTGTGCAGCAGTTCAAAGAAGAGGTGGAGAAAGGCGAAACTCGATTTTGCCTTCCATACAGGTGAGAGTTGGCCCTGTATCCCGAGGGCTGTGAATTAAAGGGCCAGTGAATGGGAGCAGACCGTAGAAATGGCAAGAAAGGAAAGAGTGCAGAGTCACATGGCCACCTGGCCCCTGGAGTTAAAGGACATTGTCCTGGGTACTGGTGGGGGTTTTCTTGGCACAGAGCTCAAGTTTGCAGCCTTGTTTCAGAAAGGCTTTTCCTGCAGCCTTTGGAAAAATACAAGAATGCGTCTCTTAGTGTTGCAGCCCAGGAGACTAGTCCAAGACACTGACTTGAGAGGCAGAGAGAAGGGGCCACACCTATAATTGTAGCACTCAGGAGGCTGAGGCAGGAAGACTTATGATCTTAAAGGTCAGTCTATGCTTCATAGTGAGAAAAGGAGTGAAGTTGCGTTTTCTCGAACCCTAGTGCAGTTTTTATTTCTTTGCCTCCCTTTTTGCTCCCTGAGTTGAGGGATGCGGGCCTGGGCAGACAGTGAAAAAAAAAGAGTACTGTAGCCTTCACTCTGCCCCTGCTGCAGCCTTCTCATCTGTTTGGGTGTGTGTCCTGCCCTTGTACTCTGCAGTGACAATGAGGTTCTTGTGACAGACAGCCTTTGATTTTAGGGTTTCAGGCAAATCCAGAATGCACACCAGCAGTGGCTCTTCGCCCAGCACTCTGTTAGATAAAATGACGTGGATGGGTCATGACCAAGTCCCTGCCCATTTGCCTGAACCGACTTAACTTGGATCTGTTACTAATGAGCCCTGCTTTGTCCCTCTGCAGGATGGATGTGGAGAAAGGCAAGATTGAAGACACTGGAGGCAGTGGCGGCTCCTATTCCATCAAAACCCAGTTTAACTCTGAGGAGCAATGGACGAAAGCACTTAAGTTCATGCTGACGAATCTTAAGTGGGGTCTTGCTTGGGTGTCCTCACAGTTCTATAACAAGTGACTTACTCCTTAAGGGATTGGTTTTGTTTGGAAAGATGCTTTAAATTAAATCTGGGTAATATTAAACCACATGTTTACAATACCACAAAGACAAAAGCCACTTTATTTTAAAATATCGTATGACAGATAGTTTCCAGAGCTACAAAACACCATGTACAGCAAACAGCCCTTGCCATAGTTTTGACTCAACCCCATGCTTTCCTTTCCCTTTTTCTTTCCCCTGAAAACAACTAATTTAAATTTGCTTTGTTTTTTTAAGTTAGTTGAATTGACATTGATGTGTTTTCACTGGATTTTATCTCTCTCAACTTCCTGCACTTATAATACAAACCAGAAGAGTTCTGAGATGATGTTAGCACACAGTGGGGTGATGTGGGGAGGGACACCGAGTCAAAAGCTACAAGTCTAACTCTTCCCTCATGCAGTTCTAGTATTGAATGCCTACTCTGTTATCTGTTAGAATTATAAAATGGTGTTTGATACTGTTTGAGACATGTCGAGATTTAATTATTTGTAATAAAGAATTTGCTATGGTCTGTTAATTACCAAGAGGTGTGATGGTAAGTTTTTCCTTAGAATTGAGTATTTTGTATTCTGGAAGAAGAATTGAGTTCCAGTCAGTTTTGTAGAAGTTCTGTTGAAACATGTTTTAGTTTAAAAAATAAAGTAGAACAGTAAGCCAGGCATGATGATACTTAATCTCAGAACTCAGGAGGCCGAGGCAAGTGGATCTCTGAATTCCAGCTCAGCCTGAGTTGCAAGCCAGACTGGGACAAATAATAAGATCCTGCCTCAAAAAAAAAAAATAGCTGTAGTGGGAAGCAAGAGAAAAAAGACTACTTCCAAGATACTCAGTCAAGGTCATTCAAAAGCCTGTTTTAAAACCCGGGGTAATACTTATCTCTATATCTGATATTCTCTTTTAATCAGATTAAATTAGGAAAAATTAAATGTCAAGCAAAAATGAGCAAATGAAACAAAATGTAACTCTCTCCAATTCTTTGATGTTTTTAGCCTGCCATGACACAAGAGGACATGTTTGTCTACTGTAACTATCTCTGATGTAGAAAAAAAGTGCCTAAAATTGGAATGCAAAATACTGTTCAAAGGGAATTTAGAACTTTTTACCCTCTGTGTGGAAGTAAACAAAGAGAACACAGTGACAGAAGGCTGTGTCTGGGGTTTAGCCAGCCTCATGTGTTTGAGGAAGCAGCAGTCCTCAGAGCTCTGGCTGCCTTGTGGGGAGCAGGCTGCTGTTGCCCAGGAGTGCTCGTTCCCACGCTGTGAGTCAGGATTTCATAAGAGAACTCAGCAATGCTCTCCCAGGCAATGCCGGTGATGCTCTGCAGATGCCCCACAACCTTCAGAAAGAATACAGATTCCTATTGCTAGACAATCTCACACACTTTAGTGCACAAACACTCATACACACACACACACACACACACACATAAATGCTTGCTTGAAATATTCTCCCAAGCCTAACAAACTTTTCATTTTTCTGAACACAAAGGGAAAATTAAACCCAGATTGTTATGTCTGTTTATGGCCAAGTATCACTGCCCTGATAGTGTTAACATGGACTCTTTTCCTAGTTATTTGTTAAACTCTGTTAAAGATAGAACAGTGGGGGGGGGGGGGTGGAGAAGAACAGTTATAAAGGGAGATGAACACACCGAACTTGGGCCTCTTTCAATTTTATAAAAGAAAATAAAAAAACATTTCCATCCTACTCTAATTTTCCAACCTTCCCTTCTTGACTGTTCATACAGTTCCTGGGTGCTGGCACTTCTCTTCTGCAGACTGCCCTCTGTGTTCCTTTCACTGACAGTGGATGCTTTCTATTAAACAAATGATCATGCTGGCCCTGCTCAGTGGTGCGTACCTGGCTCCAGCATTCATGGTTTTGGATGAATGCACTTGCTGCAATGACTCCAACTGCCAACAGCATGAAGTCTTCCTTCACAGAGATAAACTTTTCCCTGAGTAATTAAAACCATATTAATTTTGGAACTAGTATAAAATGTGACTCTAAATTCTAGGGTCATAGAACTTCAACTGAGTTATTCATGTTGCTCGTCTTAGACTTTTAGACATAGAAAAAGGTGGTCAGGTAATAGCTGATGTGTTCCATTGTCCCCCAGCTCAGCTGAGGTTAAAACATGCACCTTCCTAACTGTGAGGCTTTGGCCAGTCTGACTTTACAGTAATCAAATACTTTTGTCCAAGTTACAGCCATGTGACAGGCTTCTCCCCCCCCCCCCCAGTCAAGTGACTATAAAAGCAATCCAGCACTCAAATTTTAACTAATTGCAAAGGAAGAAGTAGAAAAGAATGTTAATTGTTTGCAATAATTTACTCTTAATAGTAAAAACCTTTAGATTTTCCTGATTGGGTTCAGTCATCACCATGTGAGCCACATAATGGAAGTCAATAAGAAGCAATTAACCTGTGCTGTTTCTCGGTACCGGGTACTGAATTTTCTAGACAAGTACTCTACATCAAGCTCCAAATGCCTCATATTCATATCTGTTCCCTACCATGTAACCCCAGAAGGAGCCTACCCTAGAAATTTCTTACCCTTGCAGCTGACTGGGTGTAGAGTTCTCAATTGAAGCCCTCAACAGGCTGTCATAGATGGGTTCATGCAGAAGATAGACCAAGTCGAGGAGGGTCAGACAAGTCGCATGTAGTTGTGTGGCTGGGACCACACAGCCATTGTACCCTACACAGAATATGGGCATGAAAGACAGCATGAAGTTGTGTTTTCTAGTCTTAATCTTAAGACATAAAGCTGTTAGGTTGCTAATGTGCTCCCTGGTTGGTACACACTACTATGAAAGATATGTTAGCGGAAGGTCAGTTTTCTTTTGAGACAGTCTTCCTGTGTAGCTCTGGCAAGCTTGGAACTTTGTGTTGACCAGGCTGGCCTCAAACTTGGATCCACCTGCCTTTCCCTCCCAACTGTTGATATTAAAGTTATGTGTCCGGCCAGGTTAATTTTAAAGGACAGACCTCCATCTGTAATACATATATGCAATTATAATATAGTTGTTCTGTCTTATACTTCTCGGTAAACCCAGCTCTTGGATCCTGCAATAAGAAAGTGCCTAATGAGCCTGGCATGGTAGTGCATACCTTTAATCCCAGCACTTGGGAAGCCAGCCTGATCTACAAAGGTACAAGACAGGGCTGTTACACAAAGAAACCTAGTGTCAAAAAATAAATAAAGAAAGAAAGAAAGAAAGAGAGAAAGAAAGAAAGAAAGAAAGAAAGAAAGAAAGAAAGAAAGAAAGAAAAGAAAAGAGAGTGCCTAATGAATCCAAATAGAAACCAGGTGCTGAGACCTCTGAGCTACCTTCCCTGATGGTGCTGAGGGAAGCATCTTCAGTCATGCAGAAACACGCAGCCTTCCTACTGCTCCTCATGGTAGGTTGTGTCTCCTGCCCCACATCCCTGAGTGCATTTGTTTTTGTTTTGTTTTCTGTGGAAGTCTGCAGCCCACATCTCCTGACACATTTAATAAAGTACCTAGAACTTCAAGGAGCATCTCCACATATGCCAGAGGAGTGGGCAGATTTATTTGGAAGTTCAGGGACTTCAAAACATCCAGCTCGGATTCTAGCAGCTCTTCTTTGGTGCATATATAACCAAGAGCCTGGAGGAAGTTCAGGACTGTAATGTTGCTGACTATCTGAGGGGAAAAAAAGAAAGCAGAGAAAAGATGTCAGGATGTAGGTCATACGGCCAGCAGCAGCATCCACAAAGCACTTCAAGTCCACACCGGTCTCTCTTGGTAATCCCACTAGGTTATGCAAGCACGATTACTTGCAGGTAAACCCAGGTTCTCCCTTGTCCAAGTCATTACACATGCCGGATTTCCCCTCCCTTATGCCTGTTCCTTTCTCCCTCCTCTCCCTAATTTTGTTTCGACTTTCTTTGTAGCCACTACACTTTGTCTAAATAAACTTCCTGACTCCCCAAACTGATGAGGTTCCTTCTCAGCCCTCGGTTTACACTAACAGATCACCTTTTTACCCATGACTTTTCCCATTGGGTAAAGGATTCCTTGAGAGTACAGATAATATTTTTTACTATGATAGGCTTGGTATCTACTGAAACATCTAGCCATAGAAGAAACTCAATAAATATTTGCTGAATGGGTGGTATTTTTCTATACAGGCACTGGATAGTAATATGGAATAATTTATCCTTTTTGGGTATAACCATTAGCCTTTAGTGCTGATAGGCATGTGGGTAATCAGGTACCTTATGTAAACTGTCCCTTAGTCCAAGAGGAGGAAAGGTGACCTGTATGAATGATGGCATCTGTCCAGCAATTATACTTTGGGAACAGAACTTCAGGCTATTTAATAGCTGCCTTGTGTGACTGTGTGTGTATTCAGGAGGTATGCTTAGGAAGCATAATTACACTCTGGAATTTCCACATGAGTAGTATCACCTCGCTTAGGAGTAGGTTTCTCACAGCCACCTTCAAGGAGCTGCTTTCTTTCTAACACTCAGGTGCCCTGAGCAACCCAGCTCCTTACTTTGTAGTGGAAAGACAGTTTGCTGGCCAGCTGAACACATGACACCAAACGGAGGATAAACTTGTTGAGAAGCTGCTCTTTCAGAGCCCTCCAGTTCTGCAATTCTGTCTTATTATTTCCCTGCTGGAGTGTGGCTTGCTCACAGATGTTCTCTGCCTGCTTCACCATAAACCTGTATGGAAAGAAAAGGATGAGAGCTACTATCACACCAACTAAGACTTTGTGCTGTAGACATGCTCCATATCCTGCTGGGTAACAGATGCTGGCTAGGAGATCTACATTTGCAAGCAAAAGAAAGGCACAAAGCCAGCATCTAGGTAAGGGGTGACGGACTAGTCCTGTGTAAAGATCTAGGCACACTGCCGGCCATTCTGAGGGGCACTAGGACAAAGGCCTTATGCACAGGCTTTACCTTTCTAGGATTTCTACGGCCTGGTAGCTCACAGATTTCTCCAGACACCATTGTTCAGACAGGAGAAACACAAACTCTGCCAAAACAGGAAAGAAGAGCTTAATTCACAAGATGCAACCCAAGCCACTCTGTGAAGCCACTCTTGGCGTGGTGTGGAAGCTATGATGGAACCGAGAGGAGAGGGTCAGGAGGTGAGAAAGATGAGACAGGACAACCAAAGCCGAGCTCGGTTTCCTTTGCTGCCAGTGGGCAGATCAGAGGCATGGAAAAAAGAGTCTGCCTCAGTGCCAAGTCAAGGGCTTACCAAGCTCCCTCCAGGACCCTACAGCCTCCCTGTGGGGCTCAAGCTGATGAAAGGTTTGGTCAATTACACGCAAACATATACCAGCTGGCCTAGGTGGTCTCTACTTCATGCTGGGACCCCTTGCTTCATGGAAGACTCTTGGATGGGTTAAAAATCCCAGCCCCTTATATTCTGTTTTCGGTGGAATGTTGGCAGGGACAGAAAGCTCCCTCCTGGAGCCTTTATAGTCTTTATGACACTGTTTGTTTAGTAACCACCCTCTGCAGAACTCCCATTGCTTTACAAACACAATTCACCTTGCAGCTGGCCGCTGCCTCTCCACCGTCAGTTTGTGATATAAATCTCTATTGTTACTGTGGAGTGACTGGCTTTGAAGAAACACCCCTAACTCAGAGAACACAGCCCAATTTAGAGGGAAAGAATCATTGAGAGGGTGGGAGGGTTAGATACTTTGGCAAGATTTTATGCTGCTTCTCTTTCCCTTTGAAAGAACGCTGTCAGATAAAATTCTATTTCACTTGCAATATCATTAGAGGGTGGAAACGAGAGTAAATGTCAGTTCTCTGTAAAGAAAACTACAGACCCAAGACCTTTTATCATTGATCAGCAAAGAATTAAGAGTTGGGATCCTATATTTCAGCCTGTATACATACATGCAATTGTCACATGTCTTCCAAGAAAAATCTGACTTTCTTGGAAGAAAAACAATTTATCAGGCATGATGGCAGATGTTGGTAATATCAGCAGGTGGAGGGAGGCAGGAGGATTTCGAGTTCAAGGGCATCTTCATTTACATGGTAAACTGAAGACCCGGCCCTGAATTTCTTTAAGGCTTGACTTACAGCTCTGTTACTTCTGCTTCATTTGCTTCCTCAAGTGTCTGCAATTTGCCTCCCATCTTTCTCAGTTTGCTAAAACAATTACTTCAAAAGTCAGCAAAATTTCCAAACTGTAAAATAACACAGTACTCATATGACCTTCATTTCTGTTGATAACACTGGAAGCACCTCGGACTGCTGAACACTCCCCCGTGCCTGTCTCCCATTGGTTGGTGGGTTCTTGCTGTTGTTTTGTTTTTTATTATTTTACTTTTTTAAAAAGATTTTTAAAAGTGTGTGTGTGTGTGTGTGTGTGTGTGTGTGTGTGTGTGTGTGCCCAGTGCTTTTGGTGGCCAGAAGTTGTTGGATCCTCTGGGGCTGGAGTTAGAGGCAGTTGTGTGTTGCCTTATGTGGGTTGCAGGGGACTGAATTTGGGTGCCTGGAAGAGCAGTGTAAACTCTCAACTACTGAGCCTTCTCTCCAGTCCCTTCTTTTATGTGGACATATGTGGGAGTGAGTGTGTATATACACTACGATCATGCAAGTGTCTGCAGAGATAAAAAGCAAAAGTAAAAACAAAACAGGTTGGGTCCCCTGGAAGGCAGCTATGCTCACTACTATACCACAAACACATGTGGGTCCCCTGGAACTGGAGTTACAGGGGGTTATGGGACTGCCCATGTGGATGCTGCAAATGAAACCCGGGTCCTCTGGAAAAGTGCCAAATGCTCTTAACTGCTGAGCCATCTTTCCAGACTCTAGGTTTGGCTTCTAGGATAGGGTACTGGTGTATCTTAGGCTAGGCTAACCTGGGACTCACTATGTAGTATACTTTGGCCTGGAATTTGCAATTCTCCTGCCTCAGCTTCCTGAGTTCTGGGATTTCTGCATGAGCCACTATATGCAGCTCACTGTATTATTGACTCTTCCCTGTTCCAATTCCCTGAGCACAAAATGTTTCCCAAGGAATTGTCCTTGACTTGCTTCTCTTCTCTCCTACTAGGAGTATCATGAAAATAATTTAAAAACCTCTATTTCTAGTTCTGACCTTTTAAAACAGTCTGCTATTAACCTTCCTATGGATGTTCTTCAAATATCTTAAACTCAGTAGATTCAAATCAAAACAATCTCTCCCTAAGACAAAGGTCACATTTCCTTATTTCTGTAGTGTGTGTGTGTGTGTGTCAGTGTATGTGAGTGTGTGTGAGTGTATGTGTGTGTTTGTGTGTGTGAGTGAATGTGAGTTTGTGTGTGTGTCTTGTGTGTGAGGATATATGAGTGTGTGTATGTGAGTTTGTGTGTGAGTGTATATGTGTGTGAGTGTATGTGAGTGTGTGCATGTGTGTGGGTGTATGTGTGTTTGTGTATACGTGAGTTTGTGTGTGTGTAAGTGAGTGTATGTGTGTGTGTGTATGTGAGTGTGTGTATATGTGTGTGAGTGTATTGTGGGGGGGTATGTGTGTGTGTATATGTGAGTTTGTGTGTGTTTTGTGTGAGTGTATGTGAGTGTGTATGTGAATTTGTGTGTTGTGTGTGTTGTGTGTGTGTTTTAAATCCATTCTTGTCACCCCCTCTATTATCCCTCTGACTTTAAATGAACTCCTCTACCTCACCTCCTTCAGTCAAGCCCATCCTTTATACATACAAAATCATTTTTACCAAGGCAAACATTACAGCCACACTGCTTCCTCATTTAACTTTCAGTGTCTTCAAGCTGGAAAGACGGTTTAGCAGTTAAGAGCACTGGCTGTTCTTCCAGAGGACCTGAGTTCGATTCCCAGCACCCACAATAGGTAACTTACAACTGCTTATAACTCCAGTTTCAAAGGATCTACAGGATCTACACCCTCTTCTGTCTTCTGGCACCAAGCATACACATGGTACATATACTTACATGCCAGCAAAACACACATATACATACATTAAATTAAATAAGAAATTAAAAAAATTAGTAAATTTTCATGTTTCTGCTAAACCAAGTATAAAGTCCTCCCCCATGATTTTCAGATGTCTACTTGGAATGCCTCCAACTCCTTTCCAGGTTTTAACTTCTATTGCTTTTCTATATGCTCTGGCCAACCTGGACTACAACTGTACCTATAGTGAGATATTCACTTTGTCCTTACCCTTATTAAACCACAATATGTACCCTCTCCTCCCTCTCCTCCCTCCTGCTTTCCAAAGCTTTATTCATGGTATCCGTTCTGGTAGAGACGCGATTCCCTTTATCTTCAACTAAAATATCACCATTCATTCAAGGTGTCCTTCAAATGTCACAATCCCTTGACCACAGCTTATCACTCCTTTAAATTCTCATAAGAGCTTGTATTCTCTATGTCAATTTACCTAAGCATACTTGCACCTACTGGTTTGTATATTTAATATCCCCACCCAAAGACTACAGAGTTTGAGAGCAATGACTATATTGCTGTTTCATCTTTCTATCCCAGGCAATGTCAATAAAAAGCACTCTAAGCATGTTTACAATGAAGAGAGTAAAACTCCACATGATGCCATATGCCTTTAAATCCCACCACTTGAGAGCCAGAGGCAAGCGTTATCTCTGTGAGTTCGAGGCCAGTCTGGGCTACAGAGAGAGCTCCAGGCCAGGACTCTACAGTAAGACCTTGTCTCAAAAAAGGAAGAAAAGGTGTGTGCTGGTGGGGTGGGGTGAGGTGTGGGGAGAAGGGGGACAGGAATCGAGAATTCCAGTAAGGCTCGTTCATCACTTACAAGCCCCACGGCCTAGCATAAAAAAGAGTACTAGCAAAATATATCTGCGTGAAAAACAAAGGTCAGTGCTCCCAAGTCTCCCATACACCCGACTCCCCACTCTGTATCCACACCCACGATCCGGGTCTCCCTGAAGCTGCCCATCCGTCCGGCAGCCTCCTTCACCGCTCGCTCATTCTGCTGGGCCAGGTGAAGCAGAGCATTTTCGATGGTCTCTGTGGCAACCGCTCCAAACTGGAAGTCACTGGAGTTAGCTAGTCTCGGCCTCAAGGGTCCTTCCATACTCAGAAGTCTTTCGGAGCACTGGGACAGTTTACGGGATCCATAAACTGGCTTCCTTAGCTTATTTCCAGAATCTTCTGCCACGCCTTGGATTCTCCCAATATGTTTGTCCTTGCCTCGAATCTGAGGAAAACGTAATTCCCACCACAGCCTCGAATTGTCAACAGCTTTTGGCGCCCCAACTGTCACGAAGCGCTCAGCCAATCAGAAAACGCAACCTCTTCTCGCCTTTCCTGCCCCTCCTCTAAGGCGGAGAGACCCTGTCTCTACCCAGAAAACTCCACGTGGACTACAAATCCCAGAGTCCCTTGCGGCGGTCAAAGAATACTATTCCCGACGAGCTCCGGGCTGGGTGGTTTAAGGCGGAGCAGCAACATGGCGGCCCCTGGAGCTGGTGACCCTGTGGATGCTAAGGATGGAAATGCCCCGTTCGCTCAGCGTATCGACCCGTCGCGGGATAAATTGACCCCTGCGCAACTGCAGTTTATGCGGCAGGTGCAACTTTCCCAGTGGCAGAAAACACTACCACAGCGGCGGACCCGGAACATCGTGACCGGCCTGGGCATTGGGGCCCTGGTATTAGCTATTTGTATCCGTCCTGGCTGTACCACTTATGGGGTTAGGGGAAAAGGAACGAGACGTGTAGCTTTTAATGTGTGAGCAAAATGGGGTTAATACCCAGTCTTACTATATCTCCGCTGCTCTTAGTGGTTTAGTAATAACAGTTGAGTTAAGGGTTCAAAAGGGTGACACTCCAGAATCATTAATTTGGGGTAATGACAAGGGTGGTAGGAGAAAGGAATGCCTCTATGCTTTGTGGTTTCCTGAACCCACCCCACCAGATGGTTATACCTTCTATTCAGTGGCTCAGGAGCGTTTCCTTGATGAGCTGGAAGATGAGGCCAAAGCTGCCCGAGCCCGAGCTCTTGAGAGGGAGAGAGCCTCAGGACCCTAACTGTACGGACCACCTTCAAACTGCTGGAGCCCCTGTACGTGTTGAATGATGCCTGGTGGTCTCACAGCATCCCTGGCCTCCTAACTTCGGACTATGATTGAGCCCAAGAAGCCAGAAACTGTGCGTTTGGCCACTGGCAAAGGGGGGTTGCTCATTTCACATGCAGTTTGTACAGTTACTCAACCTTCTTATTTCCTTGTTCGAGAGGTATGCAACCTTGCCTTTCCCCAAACTTTGTGGTTTACCCCCTTCACCTCCCAGGGGCCCAGCTGTTAAGGAGGAGGGTGTGGCATATCTGCAGAGTTAGAACCTAAAGTGGGAAAGATAGGGTCAAGTTAAGAGTAATAAAATGAGTCACCTCTCCTGAAGCCAGGCTAGTGTGTGGGGGCCCCGGGGACACATGGCACTTCACGCCGGAACGCTCCCTGGCAGTAGCTACAGTGGTGGCATTGCCCCAGGGAGCTGTAAATGTTTAACTAGAATTACCTTTTCCGTGAGATCTTTCCACCTGATTTAAGGGGGAGATTACTGCACTGTTGAGACTGAACCAGGTTTTAGGGGAGGGAAGGTCACTCTTGCTCTCTGCCTTCAAGAACAGACTGATGTCACAGACTTTTCCCATCCCTGGATGGGCAGGTGACCTCCATTATTTTAACATTTTAACATTCACTGCCTATACAAGCCTTAGAGTGGGGTCTGGCCAGGAGGATCACTGGTCATGTAGTTTCCTCATGACCTGGTGGCAAAAAGCCAGAAAACTGGACAGCTTCCACCCTGCCTCCCATCATGAGATGACAATGGCTTCTGGATCCCCGCCCGCCTCACCCCACAAGTCTTTGTCCCCAGTTCCTAAGGCATGGCAGATACAGATCCACATTCGTTCCCAGTGTTTTTATTGGTAGCTGTTAATTTTGTGGCGTGAGCACACCTCCTACACTCCCAGCTGGAAGCTGGCCTTCTAAAGCATCTGGACTTGGGTGGGATTGCTTAGTGGTTGGGCCTGGCCTGGGCTGGAGCAGGGAACAAATGACATTTCCACAAAGCAAAGAGTTCCCACATGTCTGACTCTTCAGGGTAACACAACCGCATTCTCCATGCCCACAGGCCTTCCTTCTACCCGCTCAGCGCTGGGGTGTTCTGTGCTGAGTTCGGTTGGTCACAAAAGCATCAGGTTCTGAGAGCCCAAGTGCCTTGGTGGGCCCTGGTGTTGGGGAGACATGGGACTTCTGTTCTGAATTCACTGGAGGGGAGAAGAAAAATGCTGAAGAAATGTCCAAAGGGGAGGGAGGCAAAGCTGCCGCCAGTCACCATTCCCTGGGCTCTCCCTCCCTTGGGCCCGCCCTCACCATCCTGCCAACATCCCCGGCGAATGTCACCCCCTTGCTTGCCCGCTGCTCCTGGGAGCCAGTGCTGCTGCCACTCAGAGAGTTCCTTCGCATGATGCCTGGGAGCAGGGTGAGGGAGGGAGGGCACTAAGTGAGGAAGGGGGCAGCGAGGAGGGGGTCTAGTCCCCCAGAACCAGGGCTAGACCACCAGGGCCTGACAGATCTTGTCAACAGGGAAGGAGTCTCAAGGGAAAGATGAAAGCTGGGTGGCTGCCATCTCACCGGGGCCAGGGAGATCAGAGCGCTGCAGGCTGTTGCGGCGGGAAGTGGGGAAGCTGCCCTTGGAGAGGCGGCGCTGGCGGCAGGACAGCATAGCAGCCGGGGCTACAATGCCAGGTGGGGGCTGCTTCCCAAGCCGGCTGTACAGGGCCTCGATTTCTTTCTTCTGAAGGGTCTGCAGTGCCTCCACTTCCGATAAGTGCCTGAGGGTGCACGTGGGGGGAGGGGCAGCAAAAGGCCTGTCATACACTGTGATCTCCCAGGTCTAGCTCTAGCTCTGCCGCCGTCTTCCCCAGACTCACTTCTGCCGAAGATTTTGCAGCTCAGCCCAGAACTCCTCATCCTCCCCGCTGCTCTCAGACTCCTCACTGCTCAGACACAGGCTGCTGTAGGAGTAGTTCATCCACACAGGGCTGGGATGACTCAAGAGTGGGGGGCTTCCCCCAGTTTGGACTCCATCGTTCCCTTCCTCTTCCATCGTGACCCCTAGGCCCTCGGCTGCACGGTCACTCTCTGCCAGAGCCTCCCTGGTCTCTGGTCCTTCTGCAGCACTGTCCTCTGTGTCTGAGCTCTCTGAGGTCAGGGAAGGGGTTGGAAGTTTTAGGGAACTGGAGAGAGTTGGGGGTGCTGGTTGCAGGGGTGGCTCTGCTGGTTCCTTGGATGAAGTCACTTGGAAACGCCCAACAAGCTGGGGCTTTCCCTCTGCAGGAGGATAAGGAGGAAGGAAGAAATCTAGCAGACTATAAAGAAATGTGTTGGAGGTAACAGGCAGGGGTCAGAGACCTCACCTTCAGAGATGGGTGTCAGTCTAGCTTCACCCAGTAGTGGCTGAACAGAATTTTGGGAAACCTGCAAAGTGCGGTACCATGAGGAAGGAAGGGATCCAGAACGGAGGCCACCCTCATCCCTCCTCACGCCCTACTCACCTCACGCTGTGTCTCAGCCTTAGCCGTTAGGGGTGAAAGGCTCTCCGGGCTACAAGAAGCCAGGGGAAGGGGCATGCTGGGCCGAGGACCTGGAGGAGACTGAGAAGGAAGCCCAGGGGACGGGGACAACAGGGACTGGGCCACAGTCATCACAGCCAGAGAGAAGGCACTGGCCAGAGAGAGGAGAGGGGCTGCTGTGGTAGAGGGGAGGGGGGGAGGAGAGGGGCAGATGGGAAAAGAAGGAGGGTTAGGAGTGATTTGGGAAGAACTAGGAGAGAAAGGGTGAGGAGAGCCGCTGGGGAGAGAACTCATAGGGAGATGCGAGGATGGGGGTGGAGACTGAGACTCGCTGGAGGAGGATGGGAGTGGGGAGCTGGGGGCCTGTGGACAGGGCATTGAAGAGGCCCCGGAGAATGGGCAGGGATAACATGAAGGTGAAGTGATGGGAAAGATGGGGCATGGGAAGACAGGAGGGGTCCCGGGGGAAAATGGGGCTCCAGGAGACAGGGGGGTTCCAGAAGATGGAGAGGTGGAGAAGGCTGCCCAGCTCCTCTGTTCCAGGGAGATGCTTCTCTGGGGCTCTGTTGATGAGGGAGGGGTGAGATTCCAGATTCCCATGCCCTATGCCCTCTACAAGGTCAACCCAGGGTTGGGATGGACAGGAACAGAATGTGGAACCTACCATCGGATGGGCCTGGGAGGGCAGGCAGTACTGCTGGCTCTTCCTGAGGGAGAAAGGGGGCTTTAGTCACACTGGGGAAAGCCCAGTCCTAGGTGGAAAGTTACAGGCTGGGATTCTTAAGCCAGGACCCGCGCACTCCTCGAGGAGTCCAGACTTGAGCTACTGGGGATTCAAAAGTGTATGTGCTGAAGTATTTGACGGTAAAGAGGCATAAGATCCGCCAACCTATTCTCAAGCAGGGCAAAGGGACATAATGTATACTATGGAGCAAGAATGGGAAAGCTAGTCAAAAAGTACTAACAGCCAGCAAAACTGGGCAAAGGGCGTCTAGGGATGTGCTCTACAGTACTTGCAATTTCTCTGTGCGAATCTGCACTTATTTCAAAATAGCAAGCTAAAAGGATTCATTCACTGTTTTCTAGAACAAGAGTCTGTGGCTTTCATCATACTCTCAAATAGAGTTAAGAGCCAGTTGTAAGGTCCTCAAGATTAAGAGAAATTAATCCAAGCAGACTGCTAAGGGCAGAGTCTTTTCCTGCTGGGGATGTCTAGGGACCTGACCTGAGGGCTCAGGGCATCTTCGGCAGCCTCTGGGGGACCAGGGTCTCTCTTCAGCAGGGTCTCCACTCGCTGGATAATCTCCCGGATCCTGCTCAGGAATCCATCTCGCTCCGAGGGCAGAATGAATTCGTTATACACCTGGCAGGGGTTATGGGATAGGAGGAGGCTGTTACCACACCCTTGCTGCCCTGTCCCCAGTGTTTAAGCTCATCTGTTGACACTTGCATCATTTGCTAAGTGTGTATTGTGTGCCGGGCACCAGTTGAGAAGAGTTGTAGTCCAGGAGTTAACATGCCTAGGTTGTGTGCTGTCACATTCAGCACCAACAACCTGCTATGGTCTGCTAATTTCCTCCCTTTGCAGTGTAGATAACTAATGCTCAGGTTAAGTTCAGCTGGCCTGAGCCCGGAGAGATGGCTCAGTGGTTAAGAACACTAGTTGTTCTTCCAGAAGACCTGGGTTCAATTCCTAGCACCTGTAACCCCAGTTCCAGAAGTTCTGACACGCTCACACAGATATACATGCATGCAAAATACCAATGCACATTAAATAAAAACAGACAGTTTTTTAAAAGTTCAGTTGGCAAGCCGGGCTTTGGTTGCGCACGCTTTTGTCTCAGCACTTGGGAGGCAGAGGCAGGTGGATCTCTGTGAGTTCAAGGCCAGCCTGGTCTACAGAGCTAGTTCCGGGACAGGTTCCAAAGCAATACAGAGAAACCCTGTCCCCCCCCCAAAAAAAAATGTTCAGTTGGCCAAATCCACACTGTTTGAATCCAGGTCCACCGAAAGCTGGAGCCTGAGTTCTTTACACAGTTGCATACTTTTCTGCACTCATATAGATAGATTATAAAGTACATCAGATGGGGGCCCAATTGTGATGGCAAGGTTAAGCAAAACAGGTATCAGTGGTAAAGTCACTTTCCACTCCACAAACATTGAGTACCTGCTGTCTACCATGCGTTGTGGGAAATACTGTTGAGTACAGGGAAACGTGAAACATCTTAGTGTTCCACCCCACATCAGTACATACCAGGCTGCAAGCCATCCTGGGATAGGTAGAGCACTTCAGTGCCTTGCTGGTAGTGCGTATGGGTAAACTCCCCTGCCTCCTTTTCCCCCTTGGAGGTGAGAGGATCTTCTTTAGCAAGCATTTCAGACTTGGAAGGTCTAGAGATCTGGTTCACAACAATGTGGGTACTGTACTATTAAACACATGGTAGTGACATTTATGTTGTGCTTTTGTCTTACATTGTATTTGCTTAGTTGGTTTGACATTTTCTTCTTGTTGTTTGAAGATGGAGGGTGATAGGGTGTGTTACTACTTTGTCCAGAGTGGCTTCAAACTTGTGACAACCCTCCCATCTCAGCTTCCTGAGGGCTGGGGCTACAAGAACATGCCACTGTGCCCTACTCACACTGTGTGTGGATTTTTTTTTTTTCTTTCTTAAACCACAATTTAATCAGGCATGGTGTAACACACCTTTAACTCCAGCACTCAGGAGGCAGAGTCAAGCTGATCTCTTTGAGTTTGTGGCTAGCCAGGGTTACAAAGTAAGTTCCAGGACAGCCAGAACTACACAATGTGACCCTGTCTCAAAATCACCAAAACCCACCACCAACAACAACAAAAACCCCACAATTTAAAAAGTGCTAATAATCTATAATTGGGCCATCAAGATGGGTAAAGCTGCTTGTCATCAAGCTTGACTTTATGAGCCGAGTCACATGACCATACAGTGAACGGAGAAAAATGACTCTCACAGCTTGTCTTCTGGCCTCCACATACAAATAAATAAGTGCAATAAAAAAATCTGCAATTGATCATCCCCTCAATGCTATTCCAATGAAGGAACAGGTCATTCACCTCTGGGGATGGGAGAACCAGGGAAGGGTCACACAGGAAGTTTTGATGCTGAACCTTATAAATGTGGAGTAAGAAAAGCAACCCTGGACCAAGGAACTATGGCCACTTCCACGCATCACTATATTAGATCACATCTTTGAAAGATAGGTAGTAATTGATGAATAGTTGAGGTTCAGGGTTGAAGGAACCTGCCCAAGAAGCTAGGGGTGTATACAGCTCAGTGATACAGCACTTGCCACAAGATCCTAGATTTGATCTCCAGCACCACAAGAAAGAGGGGAAGAGGCGGTAATGGAAGAGAAACCTGGCCAAGTTCACCAAATTTCAACACATGAAACTTGAACTCAGGTGTTACATAAAAGCCTAGTGACTAGGCAGTTCTTAACCTGTGGATCTCAACCCTTTGGGGGTCTCATATCAGATTTTTTTTTTTTTTTACATTATGATTCATAACAGTAGCAAAGTTACTGTTAGGAAGTAGCAATGGACTGATTTTATGGTTGGGGTCACCACAACATGAGGAATTGTATTAAAGGTCACAGCATTAGGAAGGTTGAGAACGACTGCTAGGTTAACCCGTTTTCTGTTGCACCCTGCCCATAAGAGAAGGGAGAAGAGCAGAGGCCAAGAAAACATGAGCCATGAAAGGCACAGCACATTCTGAAGACAGGGTTCTGTTGCGGTTGGATGGACTATGGTTCTAAAGGCCATGATTCCTAATTTTAGAATCACAAAGCTGATGATGAAAAGCAGCAAGATTAGGTCCACATCTCAAACTCTGCTGCAGAGATGTGAACTCGTGAGAAAAGAAAATGGATCGCTTGGATTGTGTGGGTTCTGAGTGAGCATGGATAGAAACCATGAGGGAAAGTTTTCAGACCTACAGACCCCTGAGTAGATAGAAGCAGAGACAGGAAGGTACCCAGCCTCTTCCAGGAACTTTTTTTTTCAGAAACCTGTGTGGCTTTGATAAAAGACTCTGGAAGGGTCACATGGCTTGACAGCAGATGACAAGCCTTAGGTGTTATGTGACACCTTTCTTTGTTCTGGAGACTAGGTCAATGGCGTCAAGTAGGAGGTGCTTTGGGAAGAATTCCTAAGGCCAGGTGTTTTCTCCACTGTCACAGAGGCTGAAATCTGCCACTCCACTCTGCTGAAACTGTCTTCCATTGAGACTTAACAAAAGCGAGTCCTTGCTCAGGATTCCCCCTGTGCCATCGGCTCGAAACTCACTGTTTTCGCTAACACCCTTCTGCTTCTTTGGCTCCAACTTGCCATCCTTCAGTAACTTATCTCCCCACTTCTTGTTCTAGAACAGGATGTTTTTAAGAGGCATTCTCAAAGCCTCCGTGCCTCTCACCTTGCAGGTCTATGTTTCACCCTCAGCTCTAGACTAAGGACTCCTAAACCCATCTCTCTCCATCTCTGCCTGGCCATATCCTGTCGCCATGGAAGACCTTGACTCAGCTGTTGCTCAAGCTCTCCATGACCCTTAAGAAACCCTGCTTTCACTTCCAACTTTTCTCATTGAGTAGTCTGCTCCTCTTTGTTCCCCTGATACAGGTTGCCCTTGATATTCCTTCTCCCTAACTTCCTAGGATATCAACTCTGCAAATATTTATTGGGCATCCACTACCCACACTGTACTACGTCAAGAACTTACTGGATTACACAGCAATTTTCCTGAAGCAACTCTTAGACCCACCCTTTCTTCTCCTCCATATTCCCTTCCTCCTTCACTCCCATCTGGCTTCTTGTGTCCACCTCCCAACCAGATTCCTTATTCCTAAAACCCTCCCACATCCCACAGCAGAATGGTCTACATAAAACCCATTCTCAGGGCTAGAGAGATGTCTCATTGGTTAAGAGCACTCACTGCCTTCTCTTCCAGAGGTCCTGAGTTCAATTCCCAGCAACCACACGGTGGCTCACAACCATCTCTAATGGGATCTGATGCCCTCTTCTTCATGCAGACATACGTGCAAATAGAGCACTCATATACATAAATAAATAAATATTAATCGAACAAAAAATATCCTCATCATGTTTCTCTCTGCCTAACTTGCTTTGTTTGCTTTATAAGGTCTCATGTAGCCTGGGTTGGCCTTGAACTGCTGTGCAGCCAAGGTTGACCCTGAACCCCTGATCTTCTTGCCTCCACTTCCTAAGTGCTCAGGATTTCAGGCATGCACTGCCGCAGCTGGCCCTCGTTAGCACTTATGATCTGTGCGGAATTCCACTTCCCAGAACCTTCCTGTAGATCCCTTTTCTCCTGTGACAGAGGTTTCCTCACTGAGTCCTCACAGCACTCACATTAATGCTGTTGATCATGCTATGCCTCAGGCTGGGCATGCCCTTTCCACCCTTCCCTGCCATTTTCCTTCTTATTTGCTAGGGCATGGGTAAATGCCACTCCTTCCTGTGCTGCTCCATCCATCCTTTACTTCAGTCACAGTAGGACACCTCTAACAGGAACTATGTTACACATCACTCTGTCTACCCAGTCCTTATTGACCTCCAAGTGTCCAACCTGACTGAATAAATACAAAGTCTGAAGCATCTTCAGTGTCCCTCTGCCAACCAGTGTTTATAAACCCTTGCTGTGGGGCCAGGGTGTGTCAGCACCAGTGAATACCAGAAGGGAAATGCTTATACCCAAATTTGGCCTATCTCTCTCCCTCTCACCATGGCAGCTGCAATCTCTTCTGGGCTGTCCCCATCCAGATCAAATCGGAAGGTCACCATCTTGCTGTTGTGGGTCTGTAGCTGGCACTCCACAACTCTGTCGTTCTGGTCCGAGACCTTCAGATTCAAAGTCAGCAGAAGGGAAGAAATCAATGTTCTGCTTTAATCACGTTTCCCACACTACTCTAGCCAAAGCACATGGCCAGAATGGACAGAGAACAGTTTCTACCCCCAAGTCTGGTATTGAAACTAGACGAGATCCTCATGGGCACCAGTCAGACACTACAACTCCACTCTCCTGGCCCCACCTCCCTGGGAGTTCCCCATGGTCCTGTAGGTTATTCTCCCGTCTTTATGCTCTCCTTACACTAGTGACCCGAAGTCGGGATCGGGGTCTCCGTCGAAGGTTCTTCCCTGGTGTTTTTCTCATTTGTCCCCCTTCTCCCATGTCACTGAGGCCCGATGCTGCATCTGAGGCATAGCTGGACAGGGGAAAGAAGACAGAAGTGTTTAAGCGGACAATGGGAGCCCAGAACTTTCTGTGCCTCACCCTGGTACCCCAACTTAAACCAGAACATACCTGTCCCCTGGAGAAAAGTCACTTCCAGGGCCAGCCCGTGGAATGGACAAAGCAAAACCCTGAAAGAGATTCAATTCATGAGGTCAGGAGTCGATAACGGTTGATAATTGCAGTGACCCAGGGACATGGTGTCAGGGGTATGGGGACAATACTAGGGAAACAGAACCGGAGAAGATGGGGACAAGAATGGTGTGTTTTGAGAACAAGGGGGCAGGTTAGGGGGTTGGGATTCAAGAGAAAGGGATAGGTCATGGGCTTTGAATGACCGGAAGGTTCCCGAGAGACCCCCTCTCACCGAGGGCAAGCAGAGATGGGACTCAGCGGGGCTGGATGGCACCCCCCCAGGGGGCTGAAGGGCAGGGTCTGAGGCATCCAGGAAGCCAGAGGAGCTGAGGTAGCCATCAGTCTCGCAATCCGCTGGTAGGGGAGGGAGTGGGTCAAATAATAATAATAACAACAACAACAATAAAAATAAAGGGCTGTGGTGGTAGAGGAGGGGACCTGCCTGTGTAAAGAGCGGCCTGGAGCCAGGAAGGAATTGTGGGCATGTTTGTCCCTAAAGGAAGGTTCACAGCTAGAGTTGGAAGGTTGGGTAAGTGATAGCACTTCTGGGCTGGACTTCTGGGACCTAGAATTCAAAGTCAGGGTAACTTACAGGTGGTAGATGAGTAGCTTGCATGGCGGAAGAGGAAGGATTGGTGCTGATCAGCCTCTGGTTCCTCAGGCTCTGGGGGGAAGGCACTGGGGGTACCAGGAGCCATGGACACAGTTGCTGGAGGAGGTCCTGACTCTGGTGGGGGCACCTTCAACTCCCTAGCTTTTCGAAGTTTCTCCCGCTTCCGCTGGATGGCAGCAACCCGTTCCCGAACCGCACGGGCCACTGGCTGGTAGTCAGCTTCACAGACTAAGCCCAAGGCTACCTGGACTCAGGATGGGAAAGGAGACAGTTTCAGATTCCCCCAAAGACCCACCAGGGACCAGGAAGCTACCTAAGTTAGCAAAATGCCTGCACTCACACACAGAGTCAGGCACGCATGCTGTAATCCAGTGCTGGGGAGGCAGAGACAGGCTTGCTGGCCACCCAGTTTAGCCTAATTGGCAGGCCCCAGGTACCAGTAAGAGACCCTGTCTTAAAAAAACAAAGTTGCTGGTTCCTGAGGCATGACACCCAAAGTTAACTTCTGGCTTCCACAGGTATGCACATACACATCCGTATATGCAGAAACAGACAGACAGACAGACAGAGGATGGATCCATCAGGACACCTTTAAACTGACTTCTGGCCTTCACGTATATGCACATACACATCTGTACATTCAGGGAGATAGAAGGAGGGGGAGTGAATCTATTAGGACACCTTTTTGAGGAATGAGGAAGAAGTTATTTACTGACTAACCACCATGTCTGTTAACTGAAAACTCATCATCATTAAGCCTTCTCAATAACATTGTGGAGTGAATTTTGCTGTTGTTGTTTTGGACATAATAATACAATCATGAAGACCTGACAGCCTGAGTGAGTTAGATATCAGGCTTGGTAGTGGGCACCTTTATACAGAGCCATCTTGCCTGCCCTCAAGATCAAATCTTGATTTATACCTGCAAGGGATGTGTGTGTGTGTGTGTGTGTGTGTGAGAGAGAGAGAGAGAGAGAGAGAGAGAGAGAGAGAGAGGGTGTGTGTTCTATGTGCATGTATGAATGCATGTGCCCGCTTTGACACGGGCCCTGGGGTTGGAGTTCAGGTCTTCGTGATGGGAGGAGAGAAATGACCCCCACAAGTTGTCCTTTGACTTCTACTTGCCTGCTATGGCACCTGTACAGCCACATACATATGCACAGTCACACACAAAATAAACAAGATGTAACTTTTTAAAAAGATTTCATCCTCATCCGGAGTCAAGCTGGGCAGGGCTTTGGCTTTGCCCTTCTCTCACAGTTCAGTCTCAAGTTGTTGTTATTTGGGATAGGGTCTCACTGTGTACCCCTGGCTGGCCTGGAGCTCACAATATGAACCAGGCTGCACTCACAGAGATCCACCTACCTCTGTGACCTGAGTGCTGGGGTTAATAACGTGCCCCATTAAGCCAGGACAGTCTCAGGTTCTCGACCCATCCCAGACCTTACACAACTGCCATTTCTCTATGGAGAATCCATATCCTCACCCCTCCTCCCATTCAGGCTCTCCTCAGGCTCTTTTAAGTTTCTACCCTGGTATTGTCTATCCCCACACCTGCTTTCTTTTCCACCAGTATCTGCTCATCACCTCCTTTCTCCTTTTCCTTAAATTTAGAAGTGAGCTTTGCGGGTGAGTAAAGGAAGCGTGGCAGGGCCACCTGACCAAATCTGAAAGGTTTGAGATTAAGTCTGGCTTTGTCATTTGTTTACTTGGGACTCTAGACAAGATAATCTCTCTGAGCTTGCATTCCTCCATTGATAAGTTGGATAAAATTGCCTTCCAAACAGGCTCACGTGAGAATGCTTTCTTTAAGCCGCAAGTGATGTTAAGGAGTACCGAGCACCTGGAGAACAATTAGGGATTGGGGAGAAAAAGCCACTAAAGCATTGTCTGGCCATGGATAGTTTCTAGTCTAGCAGAGGAGTGAGATGGGAAATGCATTTCGGCATAAAACAGAGCCTACGGTTTGAGGCTGTGTAGAGCCCCACTGATTTGGAAAGAAGCATTCAATTTTTAACTCCAGAGGAGTGGCCTTCCTGAAAGTGATGGTGTTAAGCAGAGAGGGGAGAAAGAGACAAAGAAGGTGGAGAAGAGAATATAAATAGATAAACTACCAAGAAGGGCATTCCACGATAAATGAGTGCAAGAAGCAAAGAAGGAAGGTTAGGGATCCAGGGTTTGTTCTGGAAAAGAACTCTAGTATGTGCAGGTGAATTAGGGAGAGAGTCTGGGTGGGGGACCTCCTCTCGCCACGCTAGTGTCCCACCCTGGCTCTCCTATTGACTGATGGCTGCTTGGCTGAGCCCCGAAAGCGCTCAACAAAAGCAGGATCTATCTTCTCACCATCTCCTGAGCGACCTCTTCAGCAGCGTCCCTGCCTAGCTGGAACAGGAACTCAATGGCCTGGTTGTCCCGTGGGCGCCCCCCGCGCCGCGCGTCCTCCATGCGCAGCCAGAGCTTAAGACCCGGCTTCTCGCCGTCGTCCTCTTCTGCCAGCTCCACGTGCACACCTCGTTCTTCGCGGAAGAACGCATGGGCCAGGAGATCCTGAATGGTGAACCTGGGGACAGCGGGGAAGTGAGCGGAGCCTGCCACCAACTGAGCTTCGTGTCCAGGCTCCCTAAGCCCCGAGACCCCACCTCTCATTCTTATCCGTGCGGATGCAGCCTTCAATGATCTCCTTCACCTCCGGCATCTTCACCTTGTAGAAGCTGTTGGGCTTTGTGCCCTGCAAGAAGAATTGCATGAGGCCTGGAGCCAGCTCTCGGGAAGTCTGCAATGCAGGCAGTCTCCAAGGCTCGGGTGGGGGTGGGGATGCTGGTACTCGATTTCAAACCCCATTCCCGCCATACACTGTTGGTGTGACCTTGCCCAAGACTTTCCAGCTGATTGTTTTCTCATTTGTAAAGCGCAGAGCAGAACATTTGCCTGGCTCACCTGGTGGGGCAACTACAAAGATCTACTGAGACTAGAGAAGTTGTCGGTAAACTCTTAGGATTACACATATTCTTACTAGCTTCTGTGAGGGACTTATGCACGTACAATATTATTTCCGCTTCACTGGAGCCTCTTTCTGTCTGGCCCGACTTTTATTCAGATGAAGGGAACTGGCAGGAGAGTGGGAGGGCTCTGGGGATCCCTTCTTCCCCGAACCCCACCCTTCTCACCGAAGTGACCTTGCGGTAGATTTGTGCTGCATTCTGACACTCAGAGTAGGGATACTCAGATGTAGCCATCTCCAGCATGCACATGCCAAAGGCATACACGTCCACCGCCTCATCGTACTTTTCCTCATACATCTCGGGGGCCATGAATTCCGGGGTCCCTATTGGACCCACAGAAAGAATCAGGCTTCTTCCTCTTGGTCTCCTCCCTCCACTTGGGTATAGCATGGGCTAAGTAGCCCGAGGGCAGCCCCAGGAGTTCCGGTGACCAACTCTTGCCCAAAGTGTGTGCTGGGGGCAGGAAGAATGGGTCACCCTAGTTCAGTAGCCCTCCAGAGCCCTGTTGGAGCCGGGGGGGGGGTGTCCCACGCTCTTACAGACATAAGGGATCGAGCAATGGCTGGAGAGACGCACCAATGACGCTCTTGGCAAAGGAGGCGCGCTTGAGTGTGGCCAGTCCGAGATCGCCGATTTTGACAGAGCCCGAAGGGCCGGTAATGAAAACGTTGTCACACTTGAGATCTCGGTGCAGAATGGGGGGCACTCGGGAATGTAGGAAATGAAGTCCCCGCAAGATTTGACGACTCCAGCGCTGAAGGACTCGGGGCTTCATTTCCCGGAACCGCCTCAGGTACCTGGGAGAGAGCGCATAACCATGGTCGCGGTGGGGATATCTATTCCTAGATTGGGAAATTCCCTCTCAGCCCACCCTTGCCATCACCTCTGTGTCCCCTGCTAGCATTTTTTTAACGTAGGTCCGTCTGGGCCAAAAAGAAACCGAGTCAATGAGGTACAGTAAATAGGTTACAAAATAATTCTAATGGTAAATTCGTAGATAGGGCGGCTGCCAAAGGTGCTGTGGGAGCCGGAAGGAATGACTAACTGTCCCAAGCGTGGGGGAGGACTTCACTAAGGAAATAACTTCTTGTCTTGAATGACTATAAGTTCAAGGGTGAAGACAAGAAGGGATGGAGATTTTCCAGACTGAAGGACCACAGTAGTGACAGAGCAGGGTGGGAGGAGTCATTGACAATTGGGTTGGTCTGTAACTTAAGCTAGAGATGAGAGTGTGTCTTAGGGATTTTACCCCCCAGGGCAGTGGGAATCTTGAAGAGGTTTAAGGAGAGAGTTAAAGGGTCAGATTTCCTTTAGGTTGCAAGAAGATGGGATAATTTGAGGGGGCGGGGCATCAGTGGTGTGGCAGCCAGGTAGGGAACAAGATGAGCAGGGAAAACACAGCGGGAAGATGTTAAACAAAGACTTAAGACACCCCGCTGTTGAGAGTGAGGGCGCAACAAAAATAAAGAAATTTTTTTACTGGTATGCTGGGTGGACATTGTCATTCATACAGGTCAGGGACGAGATAGCCTGGTTTTAGCTGTGGAAGTCTGAGGTGATTGGGAGAAGTTCCAGGGGCCTCAGAGTGACGTCCCATCCTCCCCCTCCCACCCAGACCAGAGCTCACGTCTTGAGCGTGCCCGAGGTCATGAGTTCAGTGACCAGCACGATGCAAACCTGGCCCCTCAGCACCGACTTCCACGAGTCATAGAAGCGGACGATGTTGGGGTGCTGCAGCCCCTTGAGCATTTCAACCTCCTCGGAGAATCGCTGCCGTTCTGCTCGAGATAATTTCCGAGTCTGTGGGATGGGACGTCGGGGTCACGTCAGACCCAACCCCCCCCCCCCAGGAAGAAGAGCACGGGATATCTGGGGTAGAGCTGGGAAGAAAAGGAGTACTGGAGCATATGGCCGGGTTTATGGTTGATGAGATCGCTAGCCAGAAGGACAGCAGACCCCCAACTATTGGTTGGTCCCTTCTTATTGCTCCAAAAATACGCCCATCCTGGGCCTGGGGCAGCACTCCGGACCCCCACTGGACACAAGCGTCTTTATGCAGCCAGGTCTGGGAGCCGTGCACTCAATAGCGCCTTTGTGGCCTCTAGAGCCGACCGTGGAAGTGTGTGTGTTGGGGTGGGGTTGGGGGGGAGGGAGTTGTGCCCTGGGGCTGGCAGCCGGCAGGCAGCAGACAGACCACGGGCCGGGAATTGGGGCCGGCAAGAGGTTGGCCCTAAAAACTACGAATTGCAGGATCTAGACCGAGGTAAAGGAAGGTACCAAGAAAAAAAAGATCCAGTACCAGGGCCAGGAGACCGCCCCCCCCCCATGTCTGGGGGCTGCCCCGCCCCTCCTTTTCCCCTCTCCCTCTCCCTCCCCCTCCCCTGAGTCTGGCTGATTCTCCTGGCCTGGCTTGGAGCCTGGGGCGCGGCACTAGTAGGCACTAGGGGAGAGTCCTGTGCCAGGGCCGAAGTGGAAGGACCCTTCCTCCTGGTTTTGTCCCCTAATCTGAACCTTAGTTTCCGGGACCACTCCTACTTAAAAGTGCAAGCAACGGGATGAAGAAAATGCCAATCTGAATCCTTCTGAAGTCCAAAACTAGCAAGCACTCAGCTCCTTTGGCAATGGAAGAGGAGAACCCAGGTATGTAGAGAGGTGAGAGCCGGACTGAGCTCCAGCTTGAACTAGAGCTTCCTGTCCCTGCTCTTTGAAGCGGTTGAGAAGTCTGGAAGGCTAACTGCTTCAGAAGGGACCCGGGGAACCCCCTTCTGCCACAACTACCCTAAATCTTTTTGGAGGTGGAGAAGGTCTTGGCCTCAGCTCTGGGCCTCCCACATCCCAGTCTCTACGTTTGTAAAGGAGGAGGAGGAGCAAGAGGACCAGGGTCACAGCAGAAAGTCTTGGGCCTTAGAGGAAAAAGAGAGGAAGGAGCCATGGTGTCCAGGGCAGGAGACTGGAGGGGCTGCCCCACTACCACTCAGTTTCCCAACCCTCAAATTTATATGGAGGCTTGAAAGTGAAGCTATCTATGCGCATTGGCTCATTGGGAGCTACCATGTACCGACTGCCTCAGTTTACCCTGAACCCACCCCAGAGTCAGTGAGATCATGCTGCCAAGGAGAGCAAGGGTGCCTGGATATCTGACAAGAAAAAAAAAAAAATGATCCTTCCCTTGAAGTTGTTGTCCAGTTTTCCCAACCTACGACCTCCAAGGGGCCCCATCCCGAGGTACTACAAGGGAGCACCCAGCCACACCTGCAGCTCACACCAGGCCACCTCTACCGTGGTGTCGGTGTCTAGCCCTCGATACACGGTCTTGAAGGAGCCTCTTCCAATCTCAATGTCAAACTTGAGGTATCGGCCGTCCGGAGACGTTGCCACAGCCTGGGTCTCTGTGTCCTCTTTCTCTTCCTGCTCCCGTCGTCGCTCCCGGGCTGCAGCATCAAGAAGTCTGGGTGGCTCCCGGGACCCGGGACCTCCTGAAGGTCCCGTAAGCTCAGGACTTGTCGAGTCTGCAGCCTTCACCGGGGCTGTCCCGGTCCATGTGCCCTCGGGAGTTTCTTTGGAGCTAGGAGGTGGGCTCTTCGTGGGGCCAGCGGTGTCCGGAGGATCGGGGGGTTCCGGAAGGAGCGAGGCTGGTTGAGACCAGGAGCTCAGCAATCCCAAATCGACTGAGCTGCGGCGGCTCGGTCGCGAAGAGCGTGGCCGGGGCTCAGCCTTCCCAGAGAAGCGGCGCACTCGGCGAGGAGGTGGCCCCAAGCGTATCGGTCCCGAGGAGGTGAGAGACGGCGGTGGCCATAGAGCCAAGTCAGCCTCAGTTTGAGACATGGGGACCCCGGTCTCCGTAGTCCGAGGTGCTAGCATGGGGAAGGGCCGGGAGCAGCAGGGCGTAAAGCCAGGCGACTGGAGGCGGCAGCCTGACAGGCAGACCGGCTGGGTGCGCAGCGCTCCGGCTGAGCTGCTGGGGCCCCAGCCCCCGGCTGGCCGTTCTGGCGACCCGCCCCCAGCTCCGCCCCATGACCCGCCCCCAGCCGAGACCTGTCCTCACCACCCCCCAGAGCCACCCCCTTGTTAGCCTGGCCGGTTGCGCGGCGTGGAGCTGGGGTGCTGCCCTCACCTCGGCCGGCGGTCTGCTGCTTAGCCCCCCCGGCCCGGTGCCCTGCTCTCCAGAGTCCCCGCCTTCAAACCTTCTTCCCGGCAAGAGCTGCGTGAGTGGGAGGCAGCGGAGGGTGTGCTTCTGCACAAGGAGAACGCAAGCATGTTTGGGATGGGGGAGTTGGAGGACACTGGAACGGGATGAGACGTGACCATGGCTCCCATGCCTCAGTGGGAAGGAGGGTGGCTGGGGAGGGGCACCACCAGCCTGCACACCCCAGATAAGGCAGCACAACCCAGTTCTAATCAGGAGTAGCCCCAGACCTACATCAGTGTTTGAAAGGTAAGGTTTTCCTGACTCAGCTAGACCCCTAGTCTGCACAAGGATGGGTGTGTGTTCTCCAGGACAACCCCCAACCACTACCACCAAGAGCTGGTCACCCATCAGCTCCACCCCATCTTGGCCTGAGTCTGGCCCTGGCCAGAAAGGCTGTTTTCGCTGTGGGCTCTCTTTCCTCCCCTTCTGTTTGCCAGAGTCTTCAATAAACCAAAGTCCACATCCGGTTTACCCCCCCCCCCAGCTCCCCTTGGCCACAACTACCCCACCCAGACCAGATGGGTGGAGGGAGGGGCTTCAGAATAGTTCAGGGACTTCCATGGGGGAGCAATTAAGTGCCTCCAATTTAGAGAGCAAGCAGCCCTCCCCAAGATGTGTTCCAACAGCACTCCTCCACACAACCCACCCAGCACGTGGGAAAATACAGGCTCACTGGAGACCCCGTGCACAGAGGCCCTTCTCTTGTACAAAGGCCAAAGGGTTCTTCTCTTCCCTTGGCTGGGACTCAATCAGGTGGAACAAGGCCCCGCCTTCCATAGCCGTATTCTAACAGTAATAACAGACAAACAGTGGGAGTAGAGATTTTAATATCATAAGTCAGAGTGGGCCCGCTTTCACTGCCAGGCCCCTTCTGAGGCTTCCTATCTTCAGATTGCCTGGAAGGCTGCCTGCAGCCAGGGTTTTCCCCCATCCCCTAGGAAGGATCCAGCACCAGCCTGAGAGGGGAGGCAAAAGCAGCTAAAGGAGTGGGAGGGGGAGGAGAAAGAAGCTTGTGCAGGCTCATGTGGGTGTGTACTTAAGTGTGAGAACACATGTAAAGTGTCAGGTTTATAGACCCTGGCCCAGGGACAGTCTAGGATGGAAAGGAGGTAGGGCAAGAAACACATCCTTTCTCCCTGGCACCGTGGGCTCACCCCTATCCCAGGGACAGGTAGAATGAATTAAGTGGGAAACATCCCTAAGTCCAAGCTTTCAGGACTCAAGCCCTTTGAGTCTGGTGGAGTGACTGATCCAGTCTGTGGGACACTTGGTCTGTCTCCTGGAAAGCCCTGGAAAGGTGGGAGGTAACAAGTAGAGGGAGACAGGTCCCCACTAGAAGAACTTGACTCCTCGGCCATCACTGACAGTGATAATCTCAGCCTTGTGCTCCTGCTGTAGGGCCTGCAGAGCACGAAGTAGGGTCGCCTCATCCAGCCCATGGAACTCTAGACAGGAAGAGACAGTCAGTCAGGACACTCAGCTCTTCTGGCCATTGAGCTAGACGCTGACAACTTCCAAAGCCAGAATATTCTATTTGTATGCAATCAGTACTGCTGCAGCTGTCACTCATCAAGGGTGGAAGGCAGCCTGGGTCAGCATGAAATGAAGAGGCTTATTTCACCCTGCTCAATTCTAGCCCCCAGAGCCCTCTTTCCTGTTGCCGTTATCAAATAACTATTATCAAATAACTAACTTAACATGGACACCTTTTGCCTTTTTGTTTTGTTTTTTGAGACAGGGTTTCTCTGTCTTTGGAGGCTATCCTGGAACTAGCTCTGTAGACCAGGCTGGCCTCAAACTCACAGAGATCTGCCTGGGACTAAAGGTGTGCACCACCAACACCCAGCTGAACACCTTTTGCCTTAAGGACCACAAAGTAACCCTGATAACCTGACTTAGGCCAGGGCCCATGCACTGGACAGTGACCCCATCCAAACATCTGTACAAACCAGGAGGATCTGCCTTAATACATGAAAGTACAGTCGTCACCCTCTAGCCATAGACTGCTAAGGTTCATAGCCAATATCTGCCCTTTCCTGGTTGGAAGCGAGCCAAGGGCCAGTGAAGTTTCCAGAGATATGGGAAGATAATGTAGAGATTCGAGAGGCAGCAGACAAGCCCTGACAGGCTTGCTCACCTCAACCCCTGAGGGAGCCCAGCTCAAGTCAAGGAGTGAGCATTGTGGGGAAGCCTCTAGCTTTGTACAGGCTGAGTGGTGGGCTGGGCCAGGCTGCAGTGCTGAACACACAGGGTGATGGTGGGAACAGCAAGCAGAGGCCTGCAGGGAAGGGGGAGCTGGCCAAGCGGTGTCAACTCTGCAGGAGCAGTCATAGCCTGGCAGAACCCCACACCCCCCTTACCCTGGCAAAGACCAAACTTCTGGTGATCCTGAGATCAGAATAAAGTCACAGAAAAAAAAAAAGAAAGAAAGAAATAAAAAAAAAAAGAGCTAAGAAGGTGTTTACCCTATGTAAAAATCAAAGGCCATACAAATCCTTGTCTGGCACAAACCCCAACGGTTTTAAATGGGGGGGGGGCTGGGGATGTTGGCCCAATCCCTTCAGCTGACACCCACAAATCTAGAGCCTTCTACAAGAAGAAAGGGTGAAAGAGAGCTTGAGTCAGCAAGGAATGAGATTCCAAGTTTAATCCCCCACGCTGGTTCCTTAACTGGCTTCTACAGCAACCACTTTTAACATACCCCCCTGAAAAATCTTCTCAAAGTACACAAACATCCACACCAACAAAGAGTCGTTTTGTTGGTGAATTCGAGTGGTATGGAATGTTTAGACGAGTGTGAAGACGTTTTCAATTGTGCTGGAGAAATGGCTCAGTGCTTATGAATACTTGGGGCTCTTGTGGAGGTTTGGTTCCCAGCCCCTACATGCCAGCTCACAACAGTTCTCGGGGTCATCCAATGTCCTCTTCTCGACCCATGGGCACACATACACACTCAGGCAAGCACTCCTGTGATTAACATAAAAATAAATCTTTTTTTTCTTTGTTTTGGGTTTGGTTTTGTTGTTTTTCAAGACAGGGTGTCTTTGTAGCATAGGAGCATGCCCTGGAACTCAGAGAGATCTGCCTGTCTCTGCCTCCCACGTGCTGGGATTAAAGGCATGTGTCATCACCACCCCCAAAAATAAATCTTTTAAACAAAACAAACTGGGCGATAGTGGTGCACGCCTTTAGTCCCAGCACTCGGGAGGCAGAAGCAGGTGAATCTCTGTGAGTTCGAGGCCAACCTGGTATACAGAGCAAGTTCCAGGACAGGCCCCAAAACAATACAGAGAAACCCTGTCTAGAAAAAACAAAAAACCAAAAACAAAACAAAAATCCCTCAGAACTTTGCATTATGGAATTCAGAGACACAGATGTAGAGAAGAGGCCTCTGACTGGGAGAAGAAGAAGGAGTTACCTTCATCCTCCGTGTCTTCCCCACTCGTCAGTTCATATAGGGTGAACACAGAGTTGTTCTGGCCGCTCCTGGAAACCTGTGGGCACAAACAAGGAGGGCTGAGTAAGTACCAGACCAGTCTCTTGGGAGAAGGTAAACTTCAGCTCTACCTTTTTCTCCAAGAATGGTGCATGTTCCCAAGCCAGAGCTGTTACCTCTGCAGTGTCCTAAACCCATAAAGTCTACAGGTGCTATATTTGTGTGTGTGTACACACACTTGGAACCACTAAGCCACAGCCATTCACGTGTCTCAAAAGTGACCTCTCACCCTGGTTGTTTTCTGTTCAGGAATGGGTGGTGTGTGTTTGTTATTTTAGGTCGCTGATGCCCACCCCACCTCCCTTCTCTCTTGGGAATGTTTGGGGCTGGTGGTAACCAGGAATTTGAGGGACAGAGTCCTCTGTCCTCACACCCACACTGGTTCAGAAGGTCTCATTCATGTGAACAACACCATGCAGGCCCAGTGGGAGAGGGAACCCAGGGTTTTTTCCTCCCTTCCTTTCCCCATTTATCTCCTGTGGCCAGAGGCTCCAGCCAACAATAGCAATCATGGTTCCCAGTACTACATTCTCCAAACATGGCCTCACGTAGCCTCTGGCCTCCTACAGGCAAAGAAAGGGAGATTCTGTGCAGCAGAGACATTGAGTCACTGAAGGGTGGTTGCCAGAAAGGTCCATGCTTCCGTTTTTTGCCCACTCCCCACTCTGCCAAGTGTGGATCTAAAATTGCCAGCTATCGGCTGGGCACAGGCAACAATTCTTCTTTGCCATGGGTCATTGCTTAGTGCTTAGCAGGGTGGCCTCACCCATTGATAAATGAGTTTCCCCCATTCTTCTGGCCTCCGCCACATGATCAGGAAGCTAGACTTATTCTTATCCAACCACTCGAGGTTCCCTGTAAAACAGATACTTAATGAAAGCATCATGCTCTAAAAAAAGGGACAGAGAGGCAAGCACCAATACGGGACAGGATGGAAAAGCCTCCACTTTCAGAATAAGAAAGTCAATATTTGTTTTACTATTCTTATGTATGAAAGCATCCTATCCTCCTTAGTCCATCTCTTAGGGTTTAGGTCGCAGAGGGGTTTAATTTTGTGTGCTAATGGGGGGGAAAGAACTGGGCCATTTCAGAATACTTGGGGTTTCAAGATGAAGGACAGAAAAAAGAAAAAGCCATTCAAAGGAGAAGACATTCTGCTCTGCCCTCAGGAAAACCTGAGTAAAAAGAAAAAATAGATATGCAAGGAACTGAGCCCACCTTTCTTCCTTAGCTCTTCTAACACAATCTGGATTGACTCCACAGGAAGTTTCCCTGGTTTAAGGTTAAGGGAATGGCCTATGTATGAATTTCGTAAAATACAAATTTTTTCAGAGCAGGGGCCCATGATGAGTGTCATCTAGGACCTTCCTTTCCCTGCCACACATACAAGAAGATGTCAGTTAGCATTTTCTGAATATTTTGGAAAGGAAGGTAAAAAGAAACTTCCAAGAGCTAGCAGAGAGTGGTGGCACAGGCCTGTAACACCAGCTCTTTTAAGATGGTCACAAGAGAGTCACCAACACAAGGATGGGCTGGGTTACAGAACCTGGGTCTCAAAAAAAAAAAAAAAAAAAAAAAAAAGCAAGAGTTTTAGAAAATAAAGGGTGTTGCCACTGCCCTCATTCTCTGTCCTTTTCTCCACATATTTTACCTATGAGTCAGACAGCAAAAATAAATGACCCTCACTTCCTGGGAGAGGTGGTTTAAGTATAGAAAATTATTAAAGGTGGTTTAGGGGTCTGAGCCTCAGAGAGGAGATTCAAATAGTTTAAAAGGGTCCAGGTTGTAAATCTCTGGACTTGACTTAAAGGCCCAGATTGTAAGACACACACACAACGCCCCCCCCCAACCCTGGCACTTATTAATCCTAGGCTAAGGGGAGGCTGGCACTGCCTGGGAGGGAGCGTGTAAAGGGATTGTCTGCCATGTATCTCAGCCTTTTCCCTAGTCCGGTTTGAGTAGAAACCTGCCTACTGTGGGCAAAGGGGGGCGGGAAGACGCAGTCTGGACATGCAGAGAAGTGTGAGAGTGCGTGTGTGTGGGCTATGGAAGAGCCTGAGGGAGGATACGCTGCAGCTTGACGTTGTTGAAGAGCGGGCTCTCCTGGGCTTCCATCACCGTCATGCTGGACTGTTTGTGCAGGCGGCAGAAGGACAGAACCAGAGAGCACCAGGCGGCCAGCTGCTTCTGCCGAGTGTCCACGTTCGGCTGTAACCTGCCGGGTGAAGGGAGTGCGATGCAGTATTAGCGTGAGAGGGCAAAAGCAGCTCCATTAAGAGCAAGTGAGGGGTTGGATGGACGGAAGGCGGCCGGCGACTGTCTCCCCCGGAACCCCAGGTGAATCATCAGGGCTGAGCCCTGGGCCCCGGGGAGGGGAGGAAGGTACACGGGGCTTCTCGGGGTCTGGGCCTCACGTAAAGAAGGGCGGAAAGCGGTACTGCCACGGCCACTCGAAACTCATCGCCATCGTAGTAGCCCAGAAAACCCGGAACCGACACGGGGCTTCCGGTCTCCGACTCAGCATGTCCGGGCAGATAGCGCAGCAGAAAGGTTCCGGACTCCTCTCCCGAGGCCCGCGGCGGGTTGGGAGCGGTCCTTGTCACCAGGCAGTCTGACACTGCCCTAAGAAATTTCACCATGCAGAAGGGTCCTTGGAAGTATTTTGGTTTGAATTCAGAAAAAAAAGAAGTGACTTCGCAAACTGCGCAGTTAGTAGAACGCCAAGTAGAGCCTACATCTCGAGGCTTCTTTTCATTAGTGTCAATTACCATCCCGTTTAAGCTCAGCTCGCAGTCCCATGTCTCTTGCATTCCCACTGAGGCTGACTTTACTCCTTAGTTTACTGTAGAACCTTGGGGACATATTGTGTGTTTTGCATCACTCTAAGCAACTTTGCTCTCTTCAAGGATTCAAAACCAACATTCTCACCTCTCAACAACCTCGCCTTTTCAGACTCCAAACTACTGATCAGTTCCCAAACCAGAATTATCGTTTCACTCTCCCAACACTACTCCCACTACTGAGCTATGGAAAATTGCTGAAGGAGAAAATGACCAGAACGTGTTTACTGAATCCCAGGCTCCCTAAGTAATCTTACTACTGGGCTCTCGGGGGAACCTTGTTGAATCTAGAAATATAAGGTTGGGAGTCTTCTGAACTGAAATGCAATATGAGCCCCTCTGAGGGATGAGAGTGAAAAAAAAAATGTATTGAAAAGAAGGCTGATGATATTTGACTGCTCAGAAATGCACCTTTAAAGAATGAGGGGAAGCCGGGCTGTTTTCGTTGAGTCCTTGTCATCCTCATTCTTCAAGATAGTCCACCCGTGTCTATCCTCCTGCTCCCTACAGAGAATCCCTTGGTCTTTCTCTGTCATAATGTTTAATCCATACTTCAAACGGTCCTCTCTCCATTTTTCCTTCCTCTTCTTTTTGGACTCAAAAGTATCAATCTTCCTTTTTTAAGACCAACACTTTGCCATCGCTCTTGCCTCTCTTCCCATTTCCTACAGCACATCCCTACCATCTTACCTCTCTCCCTTTCTCCATAGCTTAGTTTACTCCTGCTTAAAAGTAATGTTAGCCAGTGGCAGTGGTGGTGCACGTCTTTAATCCCAGCACTAGGAAGGCAGAGGCAGACAGATCTCTGTGACAGCCTGGTCTACAGAGCAAGTTCTAGAACAGCCACAACTGTCCCTGTCTTACAACACAGAGAAACCCTGTGTGTATGGGGGATAATGTTAGCCAAGCAACCCTTTAATCCCAGCATTCAATTTTTAATCCTACTGTCTCAACCTTCTGAGTGAAATTATATATGTGTGCCATACCTTATTTGTCTTATTTGTTTTTACATGAGATCCTACTAGGTGGCCAGACTGACCTTGAACTCTCCATTCCCCCGCCTCAGCTTTCCCAGAACTGTGTTAACAGGTATGTTCCACTACATTTTGCTCTTGGCTCTCTCTCTCTCTCTCTCTCTCTCTCTCTCTCTCTCTCTCTCTCTCGGTTTCTTGAGACAGGGTTTCTTTTTGTAGGGATGACTATCCTGGAATTCACTCTATAGACCATGCTGGCAATGAACTCAGAGATCCACCTGACTCTGCATCTCAACTGCTGGGATTAGAGGGGTATGCTACCACCACCTGGCTCTCTCTCATTCTTTAAATGTGGGCATTTCCCTAAAGTCAGACCTCAACTATCTTCTTTTCAATACAGTTTTTTACATTTATTTTCAATTAACTTTTAAAGCTTTTATACTTCCTATAGACAGACACATATTGTGGTTGAAGGTGAACGTAATCCCCAAATAGTATTTCTCCCCTTCCCCTTCCCCAGTGTTGATTCTCTGTAGGATATAGCAACTCATCCCATTGTTACCTCTTTCTTTCTTCCTTCCTTCCTTCCTTTCTTCCTTTCTAATTTGAGACAGAGTTGCATGCATTCCCAGCTCTTTATGTCGCCAAAGATATTTTACTTCTGATCCTCTTGCCTCAACCTCCCGGTTGCTGAGATTAGAGAAGTTAACTGCCATACCTGGCAACATCCTTTCTTTCTTTTTTAAGAAGACATTATTTTATTTACACCTTATGTGTGAATTTATGCAGGAGACAAAAAGAGGGTCCCCTGGAGTTAGAGTTATAAATGTTTGTGAGTTGCTTGACATAGGTGCTGGGAATCGAACTCTGGTCATCTGCAAGAGCAGTGAGCACTCTTAACCTCTGATATATCTCTTCGGGCCCCTGCATCCTTTTCTTTAAGTCAGTCCTGAAGGTCAAAGTCTGGCTCACCTGTAATACCGCCCCTTCACACCCTCTCCATGCCTGATCCTATAGATTCTCTTCATTGATTTTAATCATAACTCCTGCTCTATAATTAGTTTCTACTTCCCCACTTATCAGTTTGGCTAAGTCTTTCTTTTCTTTTTTAAAATGTATTTATTTTTATTTTATATGCATTGGTGTTTTACCTGTATGTCTATCTGTCTGAGGGTGTCAGATTTTGGAGTTACAGACAGTTGTTAATAGCCATGTGGGTGCTGGAAATTAAACTCTGGAAGAGCAGTTGGTGCTCTTAATCACTGAGCCGTCTCTCCAGCCCAAAATCTTTATTTTCTCACTTGTGAATGCCTTTGTTGTTTGTTTGTTCTTGAGGCAAGCTCTCACTATGTAATTTTGGCTGTCCTGGGACTTGCTACATAGATCAGAGTGCTGGGATCAAAGGTGTGAGCCACCATGCCAGGCTTCACTCCTGGATTCTTACAGTAACTTCCCAATTCATGCTCATTTTCACTCTCTTCTCTAGGGAATACATTCTACCTAAGGCCTTACCATGAACCAACTCATCAGTCACCCTCTTTGTGAGTTCATGTTCCAGTTGGGATGAGAAATGTTTCCCTGGAACTAGAGAGATATCTTAGCAGTTAGGAGCACTGACTGTTCTTCCAGAGGTCCTGAGTTCAATTCCGGGCAACCATATGGTAGCTCAGCACCTTGAATCTGGTGCCTCTGGTAGCATGCAGTCAGAAGACCATATACATAATAAATAAATAAATAACGCCTTTAAAAAATGTTTCACTGAAGGTTTATGTATTGAAGACTTGGCCCCCTGCTGTGTTCATTATTGAGAGATGCTCAGATCATGAGGAGTCTAACTTCATCAAGAGGTAATTCACAAATGAATTCATGGGCTTTTGTTTGTTTGTTTTTTTTCTTTTTGGGGGGCATTTCCAGACAGGGTTTCTCTGTACCTTTGGAGCCTGTCCTGAACTAGCTCTGTAGACCAGGCTGGCCTCAAACTCAGAGATCCCCCTGCCTCTGCCTCCTGAGTGCTGGGATTAAAGGTGTATGCCACCACTGCTCAGCCTACGTTTTTTATTTATTTTTACATGTCAAACTTTCCCAGGGGATGAAAGCCTCTGAGAGCAGAAGCCACAATTGCTCTAACTTGCCTTTCCAACACTATGCTGCACACAGGGTTTTACACTACCAGGCCCCTGATGTGTATTAGTAAAACGAGTAAAGACAGATATGTATTCATGGGAATAGAGCAAATATTTATCCCAGCTGAAAACTAAAAAATATCCTTAGGTTACTGCTCTGTGGTGGCGCATGCCTTTAATCCCAGCACTTGAGAGGCAGACTCCGGTGGCTCTCTGAGTTCAAGGCCAGGCTGGTCTACAGAACAAGTTGCAAGACAGCCAGGGTACACAGAGAAACCTTGTCTTGAAAAACAAAACAAAAATCCTTAGGTGACAGATGTGGTCTGAGAGAAGTATATCTTTAACAACATATAGGTATGTTCCAAGAAACAAAGGCAGATATCTATAAAACAGATAAGCATGTGCCTGGAAATAGGCATGCAGTATGTAGGGAAGCAGATATTTCAACAGGGAAAACAGAAGCCTCTAAAGTCGCTGACAGTGCTGCAAAAGATAATCAGAGGTTTCCATGGAAAGTGAAGTTGCTTTGCATGTGTGTGGGGGCACCTGGCAAGTGTAGCTCAGGAAGGATCAGAGATGGGAGTTCCCCCAGTGAGAACTGGTCCTCACTGTCTGGGAAACAATGCTCATGTACAGAAATGGTGAGTTGCAGAGAAGCAGATGTGTCCATATTTCTCAGGAAGCTTATAGAAGAGCCCAGCTAAGAACTTGCTTGTTAATGAGATAGCATGTTTCAGAACCCCACTGTCCAGTGTTCCTCAGCCTGGAGCTTCCCATAGGCTGTCTGGTTGTTGGCTTTAGTGGACACCAGGGGGCAGTGTGTGGCCATGCTGAATCCAAGATCAGGGATGAAGGCCAGGAACTTGGGGAGGGGGGTCCTTAGAATCTTATAGAGGAAGCCCCCAACAGCCTTGGGCCTCAATCCTAAGGTCCTTAAGGATAACTTCCTGTTGCTAGCCACATTTTTTCGTCCTGTCTCTAGAGTAAACTGAGGCACAAAAAAGGGCAAAGCTGGGCTCCTGGGTAGCCTTTCTTCCAGGAGTCAATGTAGAGATTTCTTGCCCCTCCTCCCCCACTCCCCAGCTGCTGTCCAGACCGGAAGGGAGTCTCTTCCTGCTTGTTTCCTGGAGCTGGGTTTGGATAGGGGCAGGAAAGGCCCCTCCCTGGGAGGAAAGACTATAGGAACATGGCCTTCTTGTGGAGGCAGAGGGCAGGTGAAATGACCAGAACAGCAGGGGCATCTACATTCTTCAAGCTGTTCCCGGTAATGAGGCCCCATAGAACTATCATCAACACAGATCGCACTAAGAAGGGAATAGTGTACAAAACCCCATTTTTTAAAATTTTATTTTAAAGACGATGTCACTTGGCTTCCCTTTCCACCAATCCAAAGGTCTGTGGAAAAGATGAGGGTGAGGAAAAGAGGGTAGGGAGGGAGATTCCCGGTTCCGGCAGAGGATTGACTGCTGAGCAAGGGACCCCTTAGGCCTGGGCATCACTGTCTTTACTCCTCCACACCACAAGAGTGACCAGGAAAGGGATGAGGCAGATCGGGGCGATGATCATGGCTAACAGCACGTCCTCTGGGGGATCGGAGAAGGTGGGCTGCACCAGGGAGCAGTTGGTAAAGTGTATCAAGTGAGTCTCAAAGATGATCCTTTCTGCCAAAGGATTTGGGAAACCCAGGCCAAACCTGTCGGCATGGTACTCCAAGCAATACTGCAGGTCGCTGTAATGCCTGGGGGGCAGTAGGGGACTTGAGTGAGGAAAGGGTTGGGCACAGAGAGAGGGTGTCCCGCATTCCCTCAAGGTCCACCCACAAGGAAGTGGCCCAACCCCTGGCCTGAGCAGCTGGCCCTTCAACACAGCTCCTACCTGCTAATCAAAGTCCAGTTGCACCAGTCCTTGACAGAGTCCATATGACTCTTGTAATGATACCAGCAAGGTAGGACATTGATTTCATAGCTCTCCTCCATATTCCCTGTGGGAACAGACGCTTGCTTCACAGTGATCACACCCCTGGCCCTCCCTTCAAGCCTTCTGACCCAGGTATTTCCAAAGTAGAGAGAGCCCTTTGCCTTTACACAAGGGAAACCCTCCGAAAATTTCCCTAGCAGAACACTTGTGTCTGAGCAGAGGTCCGGGCTCTAGAAACCTGTAATGGCTTCCATGTGCACAGTATTTCCTCTCCCGGCCCTCAAACACATCCACATACACTTTGTCTGGGTCTTTTTACCCATTTGGGGCAAGACACCTTAAAGCTGGATTTGGGCTTTGTGGGATAACAGGCGCAAAGACCATAGGAACCCCAAGAGACACCAGAGAGGTTAGTGGGGGACACACAGGCCCTAGGCTTGCCCTATGAAATGACCCCTCCCCTGTGCTGGCTTTATCCTTCCGCTAGGTCGTTCTCCCACAGATTCGGACACCCACCTTTTGACAGCAAGCTGTCCTCAGCGGGAAGAGATTGATTCAGGGACTCCGGGGAGGTTGAGACAGCTGTATAAAGACATGAGAGAGAAGGGCGAAATGATATGGGGAGAGCTCTGAAAAGTGATGCCAAGACCCTGGAAAGTCAGCACTACTTTGGAACATAAAGAAAAATAATCTCTCCCTCCCTACTGGATTGTCCTAGTGCGGAAAGGGAGCGGCTGGTACCAGCTGTGCCCCACTTACACCCGGGCCCAAAGCCCCCTCCCTTCTTGTCAGTCCCGGACCTCCCAAGACCTCTCCTCCAGGTCCTGGCAGGCATTCCAGCTTTTCTTAAGTGGGAAGCGCCCTGCTGTACCAACCCGGAGATGTGCTCAGGGCCCATCTGCAGATCAGAGGTGCTCCGCACGTCGGTTGGTACTCGCACGGTGGTCCTGTGCTGGCCTCGGCAGCCCAGGCCGGTTCCCCTCCCGGACCTTCCTTGTCTCCCACCGGGGCCCCCGACGCTGCGCTCACCTCCCAGCAGCACCAACAGCAGCAGCACCAACAGCAGCAGAGGGAGGCGGAGCGGGGCTGGCCGCCCGGCGCGGATCATAACAAGCAGCGATCCACCCGGGGCGCGCTCCACCAGGAACCGGGCCATCACGCCTTGGGCGAGAAGGCGAGGAGGAGCGGCGGAGTTGAGCTGGCCCGGGCGGGGGCGCCTATATCCCCGGCCCGAACCGCAGGAAGCCGCGCCGCTTCCTCGGAGGGGCTGGGACCGCGGCGGCCACGTGGGGGGCGGGCTGCAGGGGGAGTCACTACCGCACCCGCGCCTGGCGCCCGCGCCTCGCTCCGCCTGGCGCGCCTTGGCCCACTCTCCCTTCCAGCTGGGTCTGCGGGGCTGGACAGCTCCCCCTGTAACCCCAGAACCGGGATCCACTTCCCGCCCCATACTAACTCTAGTCTCCCTGCATCAGCTGAGGGGTGGGGACCAGCTGCTGGTCCAGATCTGGGGATGAGGGAAGCGGCTGGGAGCTCCAAAGGTTTCCTGACACATTGGTGTCTGAGGCAGGGGATTTGAGGAAAGCGGCGCCAGGATCTGCGCCAGCCGGCTACGAGTTTCTTTTCCCAGGGAACACCCACTGATGTCACCCTTTCTGCCAAGTCCCAGGGAAGAGAAGAGGGGCCTGGCTCTACTGAGAAATGGAGAAGGCCAGGGAAGCAGGGTAGGGAAGAAGTAAAATCTAAATAACTTCCCTTCAAGGCAAATTCTGGGTCCTTCACTCACAAACCTGGTATGGCAAAGCAAAAGTAACATGACTACATTTCCAGGAAAATGGCCACCCATGATGCTACAATAAAGGGAGGGATTAGAACTTCCAATGTGCCTCTTACTGTTTTTGCTGCTGCTGTGAGTGGAACCTCAGTCCCAAGGTATGCATATTATCATCGCCACCAGTTTTACAGGGGAGGAGGCAGCTAAAGCCCAAGGAAAGACCCCAGGACTTTAACTGAGAAGTTCTGGTCCTAATTCTACTTTCCTACTCCCCAGCTATTCAGCCTTGAAGTCCACATTTGTCATCAGGACTCCTCATGCAATATTAGGTCCTTGCTGTCCTGATCTGCTGTTGAGGACTTAACCTCATCTGTGGAAAGAGATTGCACTTCCTCCGCAGAAGCCGGTTTTCTTTTTTTCTCTTCCTGAGTGACTTGACTATTGAGAAGCCCCAAGGCTCAGCTTCAGCCCCCACTGATCCTGCTGCTATCAAAGCTCATCTGTTGCTGTATATTTGGCCAGCGATTCATTAGCCTGAAGCAGCCCAGGAGCTGATTTGGCTATGGTGTTCAACTCCAGGCACACAGCTGTCAGCACAAAACTTTCCCAATTACTCCCAGATATTGACCCTTGAACTCAGCTCTTGCTGTTGTGACCGTTTACTGATTCTTATCAACCAAAGTTCCCTATTTTATTTTTTGAGACAAGGTTTCTCTGTGTAGCGTTGTAGACCAGGGTGGCCTTGAAAAATTCGCCTGCCTCTGCCTCCTGAGTGCTGGGATCAAAGGCATGTGTGCCATCTTGCCTGGCAAGTCTAAATTTTTTAAATACTTATTTTTGTGTGCTTTGTCTCCTTGTCGTCATTTTTGAAAGAGGATTTGGCTAAGTGGCTCTGTTGGCCAGGAACTCACCATTAGATCAGGCTGGCCTTGAACTTGCAACCATCCTCCTTCCTCTGATTCTTGAGTACTAGAATAACAGGCATGTACTGTTGTAATTTAAGAAAAGCAGCTTAAGAGAGAAAGAGACCATGAAACAGGGTTCAAGCACAGGGTTTTTTTGTTTGTTTGTTTGCTTGCTTGTTTTTGTTTTTTTTTAATTAGGGAAAGGGATCATAAAAAGAGAGAGAGGATGAGAAATAAAGAGGGATGGGAGGTGGATAGGGCCTTTTAAAAGAGAATATAGTGAATATGCATAGGTGGTGCTCTTAGTGGCTGCAGCTGAGGGCATATCCTGTCAGAACCCCAAGGGCAGGCCAGTACAGATGCCTGAGTACTAACATATACCACCATGCCCAGCCTAAAATATCATCTATTATTTCCTTTAAGAATGTAGGTTGGGCAGTGGTGGTGCCAGCCTGGTATACAAAGCAAGTTTCAGGACAGCCAGGCTGTTACACAGAAAAACTCTGACAAAAAAAAAAAAAAAAAAAAAAAAAAGGACTTATATACTTTATGTGTATGAGCTTGTGTGTGTCTGGTCCCCACAGAGAGCAGAAGAAGGAACTGGAGTTACAAATGGTTAAGAGCTGACATGTTGGTACTGGGAATTGAACCCAGGTTCTCTGCAAGAGCAACATGTGCTCTAAACAAGTGAGTCATCTCTCCAGCCCCTGGGGGGGAAATGCATATTTGATCCCCTCTCCCCATTATCTAATCTCCTTTCCTTCTTCCATTCCCTTTAACCCTCTTCCCCTCATAGTCCCCACGGTGGTTTAAAGGGGAATGCCCCTCATAGACTCATGTGTTTGAACGCTTGGTCCCTAGTTGGGGGAACCACTTGGGAAAGGTTTGGAGGAAGTGCCTCACTGGGGCAGCAGGGTGACTTTGAGGTTTCAAAAGACTCATGCCACTCCTAGTATTCTCTTTCTGGGTTATGGGTCAAGATGTGAGTACTCTGCTGTTCATTCACTAAGATGTGGACTCCAACCCTCTGAAATCATAAGCCAAATTAAATGCCTCCTTTTAGAAGTTGCTTTGGCCATGGTGTTTTATCACAGCAATAGAACCAAGACAGTCTCTCTTCTAATTTCACTTCCCCCTGCTCTGTTCTATTTCCTCTCTCTCTCTCTCTCTCTCTCTCTCTCTCTCTCTGTCTCTGTATCTATGCATGTGTGTATTTAAATCTAGATACTACATATGAGAGAAAACGTGCAATATTTATCTTTTTGAGTCCGGTTTATTTTGCTTAGCATGATTATCTCCAATCCCTTCCCCTTCCTGCAAATGACATATGCTTCAGAGTTTATTTATGGTCAAATAAAACTCCTCTGTATAGGAGCCACATTACCCTTTTCTTTTCTTTTACTGTTTGTTCTGTTACGGTTTTAGAGATGTGGTATCACTTAGGATCTACCATGTCACGACATTTTCTTTCTTCTTTTATTTATTACATTATTAGTTGGGGGTTATAGGCATATGCCTGTAACAGCTCACATGTAGAGGACAGAAGACAATTTTTGGGAGTTGATTCTCTCCTTACACTTTTACGCCGGTTCAGTGGATTGATCTCAGGTAGTCAGAATTGCATGCCAAGTGCTTTTCCAGCTGAGCCATCTTGCCAACTCTTATATCACATTTTCTAGGCCATTTCCAGCTCTTGGCTAATGTGAACAGCACAGCAATAAACATGTATGTGTAAATGTCACTACGCTACTATGACAAACTCTTGTGGGGTGATATAGCTGCATTACATGGTAGTTATATTTTTGTTTTGTTTTTGAGGAATGCCCATACTCACTTACATGCCCATAAAGGACGGCCTGTTAAAATCATTCCTGGCTGGGCGGTAGTAGCACACACATTATTCCCAGCATTTGGGAGGCAGAGGCCAGGTGGATCTCTGTAAGTTCAAGTTCAGCCTGGTCTACAAAGAGAGTTCCAGGACAGCCAGGGTTCCCAGTGAAACCTTGTCTCAAAAAAGCCAAAAAATAATAGTTATTCCTGAACTTGGGAGCCCAAACCCTCTCTTGCAGAATCTGGGAATGGTCCTGCTTATTGATTTTGCTCTCCCCATTTTCCCACACCAGTTGGATATTTGGATGTTTCACTGACCCCTTGAGTGAGTTCTGGTAACTAAGGTAGGGTCTCTTAGGAGGGGAGGATGCTTTGAGGTTGACAGGGAACTATAGTCCTTGGCTTCCTCTTCAAGGAGGTGTAGGAGATAATCTTATGATCCTGAGCTAAGGCTATTACAAAGAGAAACCCTGTCTCCAAAATCCATTAATAATAATAATTTGCCAGGCATAGTGGTGCACACCTTTAACACTAGCACTCAGGAGGCAGAGGCAGGGGGATCTCTGTGAGTTTGAGACTAGCTTAGTCTACAGTGAGAGTTGGAGGACAGTCGGGACTACATAGAGACCCTGTCTCAAAAAAATCAATAATAATAATAATAATATTAACAATAATTTGATGTTTATTAATGCTTTGACACACATGTCACACATAGATGGACCATATGTATGCCTGGTGCTTGTGTAGGTCAGAAGAGGGTGTTGGATCTCCTGTAGTTGGAGTTACAGATGGTTGTGAGCCACCATTTAGGTCCTGGAACTGATCTGGGTCCTCTAAAAGAGCAACAAGTGCTCTTAAACTGTAAATCAGCAGATTTCAAATAGTGGATTGTAACTATCCATTGGAAAACAAATACCCCTGATGGTCTTAGGAACTGAGACACTGCTTGTCTATAAAATTACAACTATGAAATAGCAATGAAATAATTTTATGATTGGGGGTCATCGAAACATGAGGAACTGTATTAAAGGGTTTCAGCATTAGGAAGGTTGAGAACCACTGCTCTAAGCCATCTCTGCAGTCCTATGCATGTTTTAGATTAAAACAAAGCATAAATGAGATTTGATATATCTTTTACTCAGTTACTTTAAATTTTTCATTACATTTTATTTATCAGTGTGTGTGTGTGTGTGTGTGTGTGTGTGTGTGTGTGTGTGCATGTGTGTGCTCATACCACAGAGGATGTGTGGAGGTAAAAGGACAAGTTGTCAGAGTCCCTTGCTCTCTCTTTCCACCATATGGAGCCCAGGGATTGAACTCAGGTTGTCGGCTTAGTGGCAGGTACCATTACCTGCTGAGTTATCTTGTTGACCCATTCAGTGCCTTTTTTTTTTTTTTTTAACACCTAATAGTATGTGTTGGATAGCATCTATGATACTGCACATAGACATGTCTTTCCTTTTAACCATGGCACTATGTTTTATTTCCTTTTTCCTTTTATAGTCAGTGAGTCTAGTGTTAGGACTCTTTCACAGTCCCTTTATTCCTCTGGCCACCCCACTCCCTATGTCCCAGTGCTTGCAAACAGAAGAATCTGGTTCTGGTCCAGCTGGATACTATCCTAGATTTCTTACCCCAGTGCAGATTGGTTCCTTCTGAGCAGGGATCTTACTGCCATATGAGTTCCCCTCTTGTACCAGGCCAAGGGCCATCTTGCCCAGAGCAGGGAAAGAGGTGACTCAACTCTTTGAAGGGGTGCCATTTATACTCTTTAACTTCCCCCTACACACCCACAAACCCAGAACAACACAGACGGGAGTTAAAAAGCACCAGAGGCCTCCTATACCGCGAAATTCTACGCAGGGCATCCTGCAGTCAGTTCACACATGCTGGCCTCTTCCCCAGCTGTCTGCAAAATAAAAAGTGGAGCACAGCGATGATGAGGGGGAGTGGCAGGGTAAGGAAAACCAGAAGTCCTGGCTAGGAGGGGTAGATCCTTCCAAACCAGAAAGAGGAGACAGACTTCTTTGGGGAGGGGGGAGCAGGAAGGCGAGGAGCTACCAGCCTGGAGCCAGCTGGCTAAGACAGGGGACATAAAGTGGGTAGAGACCCAAGGACTTCTCCATCCCGTTTCTTCATCTCCAGAAGCCTGGCATACCTAGTGTGTCACGCAACTCTTGCTCAGAGAAAAGGGTGCCTATCAGAGGGAGCTTTGGCTTATGAGTTGGTTAAAGGCAAATGGTTAAGCCTTCAACTTAACAGAGTTGTGAGTCTAAAATGAAGTGATTTACTTGAAATATTGAACTTCCTACACAGCGTTCTCAGGGCTTGAACGGGTTGTGCTTGGCGTTATATAACACCCAGGCTCCTGGAGTGTTAGGGTGTGGGGATGGCTTCATGGGACAGTTCTGAGGAGCAGTGAAGGAGACAGCAACCCTGACATCTGGCATGGGGTCCTGGCAGCATCCCTGAGAGTCCCGGGTATTGAGAGACTAGCAGTTCTCAGTGCTACTGGATGTTTTCATCCAGTGCTGGGGATTAGATAGTAGCTAACATCCATCGAACACTTACTGTGTGTTACATTACATGTCTCTGACATTTTTTTGATGTGCTTAGAATTTTTGTAGTGCTTAGAGTTAAATCTAGGACCTTGTGCATGTTAAGTGAGTGTTCTACCAATGAGCTATATTTCCAAACTCTTTGCACACATCCTTTTTTTTTTTTAATTAAAATTGTTTATAGCTGGGCATGGTGGTGCATACCTTTATTCCCAGCACTCAGGAGGCAGAGGCAAATGGATTTTTGTGAGTTTGAGCCTAGCTTGGTCTATAAAGCAAGTTCAAGGTCAGGCAGGACCCTGTTACATAGAGTAGTCCTGTCTTGAAAAATAAAACAAAACAAAATTTTAAATATCTGCAATTTTTTTTTTTGTTTTTTTGTTTTTCAAGACAGAGTTTCTGTGTATTGCTTTGGAGCCTGTCCTGGCACTCGCTCTGTAGATCAGTCTGCCAGACTGGCCTTGAACTCACAGATTGCCTGCCTCTGCCTCCCAAGTGCTGGGACGTGCACCACCAACACCCGGCTCTGCATGTATTTTTTTAAAATTTTATTTCACATGCATTGGTGATTTTGCCTGCATATATGTCTCTATGAGGGTATCAGATCCCCTGTAATTGGAGTTACAGACTGTTGTGAGCTGTCATGTGGGTGCTGGGGATTGAACCTGGGTCCTTTGGAAGAACAACAAGTGCTCTTAACTGCCGAGCCATCTCCCTGGCCCCAAAAGAATGTATATGTACACATGTTGCACATAGTCTTAAAAACTTGATTCACTGGGGCTGGGCATGCTGGTATACACCTTAATCCAAGCAAGAAGTAAGTGGGGCTCTTTGAGTTAGTTTGAGGCCAGTTGGTCTATATACGGAGTTCTAGGCTAGCCAGGGCTATATAATGAGACCCTGTCTCGAAATTTAAAAACTTAGTAATATCAGATTTTTATTCTCAGTGGAGAAATGAGATAGTTGAGGACACTGCAGAGCCATAATTTGAACCCAGGATAGTGTGGCTCTAAGGGCCATGTATAAACTATATGATTTATCACACACTTCTTATTCCAGACCAAAAGCTTATTCCCTAGTGGGTCTTTTTTATGGGGGAGGATAGAGTAGTGGAGATTAGTCTCCTTCATGCTAAACAGACTCTGCTGTTGAACTATACCACAAGCTAGCTCTCTTTGCCAGGTTCTGAGAGGAAGACAGAGTTCTTTTTAGGACCAGATGGACTCATCTGGAAACAAGACTTGTGCAAACTGCTTCCCCCTCCCTCTCTGACCCAGGCTGGACCGTGACATCACATAATAGAATCTGTTTTTCTGAAAAGAAGCTAGGCCAGATTTATAGGAATGACACTCAGACAGCATGATTGAGAAGGACTGCGGCCAAAATGACCACAGCATACGCCCAACGATGCTGAGAACACAGCTAGTCCCTGAGCACCTGGAGTTGACTCATTGTCACTCTCAGGATCCAATGCCACATGCAAAGATTGCTGGGACCCTCTCTGCCCCTCATTGCTGTCCTGTGAAGCCTCCCTCAGGAATACTGTCTAGCAGCTCAGGAACCTGGATATCACATAACAGAGTATACTATCCTAAATCATCAAGTCTGGGGACACCAAGCAGGACACCAAAGTGTCACACAACTTGCCTCATTTGAAATGTGACTATTAAATGAGGTATGATGGTAGTCCAAGTTCTAGACAAAGAAGCTGGAGCTCAGAGAAGTTGAATAATTTGAGGCTGGAGAGATGGCTCAGTGGTTAAGAGCATATGTTGCTCTTGGAGCTTGGTTCCCAGCACCCACTTCAGGCAGCTCACACCCACCTGTAACTCTAGCCTCAGGGAATTTGATGTCCTCTTTTGGATCTTGTGAACACGGGGAGCGCGCGTGCGTGTGTGTGTGTGTGTGTGTGTATGTATGTCTTCTCTCTCTCTCATACACACAATTTAAAATAGTAAAAATAAGCCAGGCATTGCTGGCACACACCTTTAGTCCCAGCACTTGGGAGGCAGAGGCAGGTGCATCTCTGTGAGTTCAAGGCCAGCCTGGTCTACAGAGCTAGTTCCAGGACAGGCTCCAAAGCAATACAGAGAAACTCTGTCTTAAATAAAAGGTAAAAATAAATATTTAAACCCAGGACTTGGGAGGCAGAGGCAGATGAATTTCTGTGAGTTCAAGGCCAGGTTGGTCTACAGAGTGTGTTCAAGGACAGCCAGTGCTATGAAGAAAAACCCTGTCTTGCTGGGCAGTGGAGGAACATGCCTTTAATCCCTGCACTAGGGAGGCAGAGGCAGGCAGCTCTTTGGGAATTAGAGGCCAGACTGATCTACAGAGTGAGTTTTAGAACAGCCAACCAACCAAATAGAAACAACAAAAATACCACATTTAATGGATAATGAAAATAACAAACAAATCCAACATGTTAAGCAATTATGATACTAATGGTCCATACATGCTTAATATACAGTATCTGTAATACAAGCCCATCTAATATTACAAAAGACAATTTGTTTTTTTTTTCCTCATCTGTTAAATGGGTATTATGAATTAAAATGTGTTTGGATGACAAGTTGATAGGGAGGTGACTTCTGATGGTTGATCACCATTGTCAACTTGATTAGGCTTAGCAACATCTACGAGACATGCCCAGAGGCACGTGTGTTTCCAGAGAGGTTTAAATGAGTAGGGAAGACCCAGTGTGAATGTGGGTGGTACCAGCCCATGGGCTGGGTCCTGGACTAGACCAAAAGGCAAGCTGAAGGCAGCCAATAGTGCAGCGGCATTCATCTCGCTCTGCTTCTGGGCCTTATAGACAATGTGACCAGCCACCGCATATGATCTACAACAGCTCTCACGGACACGCCTTTCTTATCGTGATGGGCTGTACCCTCCAACTGTAGACCAGAAATAAACCTCGCCCTCCTTATGCTAAGTTTTGTCAAATATTGGATTATAGCAACGAGAAGAATAAGTAATATCGGAGGTGTTGCAGTTTGACTTGGCAATGTCCCTCACAAGGCTACATTTTTGAACACTTGATTCCTAGCTGGTGGCACACCTTCGGGGGATTCTGAAAACGGGGAGAAATGAATGCTTTCTCCTTTTCCCTTCCTCGTGTTTTCTTCAATCTTGGAACCCAGATGGAGCATTCCTTTACACTGTCTGAATACATGCCACTGTGATTGGTTTAATAAAGAAGCGGCCTGGCCAATAGCTGGACAGGTAGAGGCTAGACAGGCTAGAGTGAGAAGGAGGGGAGGAGTCTCTCAGGAGTTCGGAAGAGATGCAGAGGAAGCAAGAGATGAACTTTCCATGTTAAAAAAAAAAAGGTATCGAGAGCCACCAGGGAAGAAAGATGTGAGATAACAAGCAAATAAATAAGTAAATAAATAAATCCAGTGGTGGCACATGTTTTTAATCCCAGCACCTGGGAGGCTGAGGCAGGTGGATCTCTGTGAGTTCCAGGCCAATCTGGTCTACAGAGCTAGTTCCAAGACAGGCTCCAGAGCTACACAGAGAAACCCTGTCTCAAACAAAACAAAACAAAACAAACAAACAAAACCCCTCAAAAAAGAGTTTAGGGTCTGAAGAAGTGGCTCAGTGATTAAGAGCACTGACTACTCTTCCTGAGGACCTAGGTTCAATTCCCAGCATCCTCATGGTAGCTTACAACTGTCTGCAATTCCGGTTCCAGGAAATCCAGTACCCTTACACAGACATACAAGCAGGCAAAACACCAATGTACATAAAATAAAATAAAAAGAAACAAAAATAGTTCTTACAGGATTCATTAAATAAATAAATGAAAGGAAAATGAAAGAAAAGAAAAAAGGTAGGAGCTATGTGATAGAGCTTAGATAAGAAAATATGGGTTAATTTAAAATGTAGGAGTTAGCTAGTAACAAGACTGACCTAATGGCCAAGCATTTATAATCAATGATAAAAGTTCCTGTGTGGTTATTTGGGACAGGCTGGTGGGAAAGAAAAGTCTGCCTACAGTGCCACACGCATTCAGAATTCCTCGGTTAACCCTCTCTAGAAACGTCATCAAAGAAACAAGTCACTAGTGAAGGACTTTTGCATGTTATATGTGACCCTGCCCATGGTTTCTGTCTTTTTTTTTTCTGCTTCCTGGTCTACCAAAAGTTCAACAGCCTCTGCCACTGCCACGTGCTCCAGCCACCATGAACTAGGCTGCTCTGCCTCTGTGCCCATCCTTTTCTTCTGCGATGGGCCAAAATTGCGAAATTATGAACCAAGTAATACACGTATTTCCTTAAAATGGTTCTACCAAGTATTACAGTCACATTGAAGTACAAGCGACTAACACAGGGGAAAATATGAATAAGTTATAAGACCTAAAACACTTAGAGCAGAGCTTGGCCATAGTCAATGTGTATAATTATTGTTGTTGCTGCGGTTGCCTTTGTTGTTATGAGCATACTCTTGGGTCTGTATATCAGCTCCGTTGCTTATTTAGCTGTGTAGGGCCTGTTTTAAAAGACATCTAACACCTCTAAGTGTGTTTCATAGCTGCCCGACGGGATGACTTGATGGCCCTTATTGCTCAGTACAGATAATACATATAAAGCATTGGGCCAAATGCCTTGGACTGTGTGAACATGCATGTAGGTGAATAGCAGTTACTAAAGATGCAGCTCAGTCTGCTGAGTGCTTACCTAATGTTCTGCAAGCCTTAGGTGAGATCTTCAGCACTAGATAAAGCAGGTGTGGTGGTACATACCTGTCTGTACTCCCAGCACTGGGGAGGTGGAGGCAGGAAGATCAGAAATTCAAGGTCATTTTCTGGACATAGGAACTCCAAGGCCAGAGGGTGATATGCAAGACCCTCTCTCATTAAATAAATCCTTAAATGACAAGTTTCTTTTTAAATTAAAAAGCAGTTACCCATAAATGTGTATCATGTATGATAACAATATGACAACTATATTTCTAAGATAGTTTGGGTCTCTCCAGTCTCATAAGACAGCTTCCCACAGTTTCCATTCTATAATACCCCTTTTATTGTAAAGAATGCAGATTTGAAGTCAGTTAGGTTTAATCTGGGATGGAATTTCAGCTCTCCTTCTTACCATGGACCGTGTGGCAATTTCTCCAAGTTCTTTCTCTGTAAAATGGGGATAATTATAACCATTTTCAGGTATTTTGTATGGATTACATAGATTCACAGTCACTGTAACAAATTGTTAAGTGTTTAAATAAATGTGTTTTATCCCCTGCCGTGTGTGTGTGTGTGTGTGTGTGTGTGTGTGTGTGTGTGTGTGCATGTGAGTACAAGTGTCTAGGGTTGCCAGAGAGAAAGTCAGATCCCTGGAGATAGAGTTACAGGCTGTTGTGAACCACCTAATGTGGGCTCTGGGAACTGAACTCTGGTCATCTGGAGGATTAGTATGTGTTCTTTCTTTGTTTTGAAACAGGGTCTCACTATGTAGCTCTGGCTGTCCTTGAACTCACTGTGTAGATCAGGCTGGCCTGGAACTCAGAGATCTGCCTGCCTCTGCATCCTGAGTACTGGGATTAAAGACATGAGCCACCACTACCAGACTGCAAGTCTTATACCTTAGTTCCCTATACTGGCATTTCAGACACTAGGCTGCTGTGTCTGGTTTATGTATTTTATTTTTACTCGTGTGCAATATCATGTATAGATGCACATACTTGTTCTGAAAGAGATATATAGCTTGGTGACCCATCCTAACCTCAGTGTTTTACAAAGGACCAATACGATTACACTATCAGTGGGGTGATCTGGTAAACTGATAAGCCAGGAAAGAGAAAGGGGAAGTCACCCAGCAAAGGGGAACACCCCTTTCCTGCCTGCCTAGGATTTGTTTGTCTTCCACAGAAACTGTTCCCTGCTGATATGGGGGGTCTGCGGAGTGTCTAGCTTTGATTGGCGTCTTTAGTACAGAGGAAGTGAGAGTCCCTTAACTTTCAGCTATTTCCCTTTGGACAAGCAGACTGGAGCCCCTAATAGATTCAGTTTCTGGCGCCACTGGTAAGAGCAGAAAGCCAGGGACTGAATCCAGAATCATGATGTCAGAGTTAGAAGACCTCAGAGGAGGGAGGAAGTTTAGAGCATGGGCTGAGGAGGCAGAATGAAGGCACAAATCCTGGCCATAGTACTTTATAGCTGAATAACCTGAGAGAAAGTTCTAGAATCATGTAAAGACCTAGTTTCCTCAGCTATACAAGGATAAGAATATCCCTGACTAAACTGCTCAGTGGTGGTAGTGGCCCATGCCTTTAATCCCAGTTCTCAGCAGGCAGAGGCAGGTGGATCTCTGTGAGTTCGAGGCCAGCCTGGTCTATAGAGTGAGTTCCAGGACTGCCAGGGCAACACAGAGAAACCCTGCCTCTAGAAACAAACAAACAAACAAAGAATATCCCTGACTGTATATGAAATGAGACCTCCCTTGTCAGGGAAGCACTTAGCATAAGGCCAGGCACATAGGCTGCTGTCATTTTTGTTTTTATCTAGTTCTGCAATTTCACTTTCACAGTTGGGGCTCCTGATGACCAGAAAGGAAGCACAGCTCATTAGCTGTCCAGCTGACCAGAGCTACGTCCCAGGCGGGGCTCATGCCTGAGAGATCAAGGCCCTGCATTAACTTGAGCTGAACTCTGAGCATGAGGTGGGTAGCAGCGCCCTAGCTGTGGGGTTGGACCTTGTGGGGTACTACAGATCAGGGCATGACCCCCCAGCCCCCCAGGCCCCACCAAGTAATCTCCTGAAGAGGCAATCTCTTCCTGCTGTTATTTATTTTGTAATTAACAAAAGCTGAGGAGCCCTGTTTATGTTTTGGCTTGGAGGCTTAGAGTTGAAGTTTCTAACTGCCCTGGACAAGGGTTTATTGTGGGCTTGCTCTTGCTTGCTGAATCAACTGCATTCTTATGATCCCTAAGCCACTAGGGACCAAAGGCTAAAGTACCTAAGGCAGAAAGTGAGTTTTCTGAGATCAGAGGACAAAGTGTCCGGCAGTGGAAAGGCTTCGAAAATCAAGCCATGGTTCCTGGCTCCAGGATGTCCAGACCTCTACTCGCTTTGGAACTGTATTGGTCCCTAAGCATTCAGGGAGGGGTCTGGCTGTTCCCCTGGTCACATCACGTCCTGGGCAGCAGCCCCAGTTTCTGGTGACCTTCCTGCAGGCGTTTAGGTTGTGCTTTGCTTTGTTTTCCTGTTTGGTTCCTCACTGCAGGGCGGCCTTTCCCTGCTTCTGGGTGGGAACTGGGGGAAGGGAGGGTACTTCGCTCCCATCACCACAGCTGTGTTTACACTTCCCGGTTGGGGAAATCTGGGGCCCAATCTTTCCATGGTCCTCTGTGTCCCCCTCCAACACTTGTTATTTGATATCCCTGGGGGCTTCACAAGGGAGGGTCAGGATGGACGGTGGGGGTGGTGTCACCATCTGAAGGGAACGCAGGTTGGAAGGGAGGATGGCAGAGTACAGAAGCCCTATTGAGAAGCCTCATCTTTCCTTTTCTACCAGGGGATGAAAGTACACTTAGAACTTGCCCATCCCAGAAGGAACAGAACACGTGATGTGCCTGCCATTTCTAATCACTGGGTTGAACAAAATCTTGCTTTGTGAAGGGGACAGAGCAGGGAGTTCTCCCGGGCCTTGTTGGGCCGGTGGTCAGAAACAGAACATGTTAAAACCAATACGATTATACCGAAATACAAGCAAATTAAAGAGGATTTAAGAAAATAGTCAAGTAAATAGCGCTCTTCTCCAGGGAGCAAGTTGAGCTGGTATTAATCAGTCTACTTGTGTTGCCAGACTCTCGGCCAAGCCCGGCAGAAGGGCTGCCAAGGCAAATGAGGCATTAGGTTTCAGAAATTAAACACATAATTTTATTTTTCCGCAATAGGGGACTTTCAGAAAAAGAACCCGTCCTATTAGACTAGTCAGTCGGCACACTGTGTCCAGTTTCTCTCAGCCCCAGAGGCCTCCAATTTAAGAGCAAGATGAGCAGTGAGAAGCCAAAAGTGACACAGTTATTCCTTTCTCTCCGTAGCTTCCCGGGGGTGGGGCCTGGGAGGAGAGTAGGGCTGGGATCCTGGTTTTTTTGTCTTTCAAAGTCCAGCTGCTGACCACTGGCCAACAGTTGTTGTCCCCCCCCACCCCCAAGGACAAAGACCTACAGGTTGGAAAAGAAAAAAAGAGGTTCAGAGCTGGCTAAACAAAGCTGGCTGACGGTATCTGGTGGAACAGGGCCAGCTGACAAAGTTGACTGGTCTCAGGAAAAATACCTGGCCCAGCACATCAAGGAGGGCCACTGGCAAACAAGTTTTCCCCTAGGAACCTCATGCTCACTGATAATGCGGAGAGTTGTTTTTATAGTCCTTCATTGACAAGGATTGCTAAACCCGTGCTTAGTCACGTGCCAATTATTGTAAGGGGGAAAATTAGAGTTGACAGCTGGGCAGTGGTGGTACCCAAATTTAATCCCAGCACTTGGGAGGCAGAGACAGGCGGATCTCTGTGAGTTCAAGGCCAGCCTGGTCTACAAAGTGAGTTCCAGGACAGCCAGCCAGGGCTACACAGAGAAACCCTGTCGCGGGAAAAAAAAAAAAAAAAAAAAAAAAAAAAAAAAGTTGAAAAGGGAAGCTCAGTAATGTAGCTAGACTGAATGAGGAGGTAGGACTCTGGGCTACCCAACTCTCATCCTCAGCTTCCACACAAATCTCCGCAACTTCCTGGCCACTTCAGAAACATCCCTATAATCAATTTCCTTCTTATCTCATAATTTTTCTTTCTCTCATCTCGGCTATTTCTTGGCACACCTCCTAAGCCAGGTCCCCTCCCTTGGCTTTAGTTACCACCAATATGTTGATATGTTGTGCCCAAATTCTTAACCCCAAAATCCCTCCTTCCAATGCAAATGCAGAGTATTTTATTGTTAACGAGTTAACTGCATTTACTCAGGCCCTTCATAGGCAGTTCAACAAGGGAGCTGGCCTGAGAAGGACCCGGAGAAATCTGGAGGCTAGGAACTTACTGGGCAGCATAAGGGGAGTACCTAGGGGTACGCCAACAGTCTCAGGATTGGTGCACCTCCCTGCTTGAGTGACTTGTCCTGTGTTGATTGGTCAACTGGTTGTTATGGTCTATAGGCCCTCCCAGGGTGGTTGCCATGCTGTGTACATCACTTCCTTGCCACATGGAGGCTATCTGACCTAGGGCTGCTCATGTAATGTCAGAAGTCCATAAAATAAGCACATGTGCTGAGTCAGGGCCTTTGTTTTGCTAGGTCTTTTCTGCAGCCTATCATGGCTGCTAATGCAGGGGGCTGGGTGAGGGTCTGGTCCCATCAGATGGTTCCCACACTTTTCAATAGTCTCACTGATATTCAGATCTTCTGAACCTCTTTAGATTACACGTTATTTTTGAGAAAGTTTGGTTCTGCCACAAGGGCAAATAGACTAAGGCCCCTTGCTGAGCTTGCTTGCTGTTAAAAGGCTGGCATATGCTGTCTTTGATATCAGCCTCGAGTTTTTTTTCTGCAGCTGTACCAGCTTAAGCACCTGAAGTCCTCCAGGCAAGATGAGGCTGGCCGGTTAGCCCACCCCAGCAAATCAACAGAAGCTTATGCCTGTCTTTGTTCAGGGAGATGTTTGATCTCTTTGGTCAGTGTTGTGTCCTGCCTGCTCGTGAGTCGAAGTCCCGTGAAATTTCTTGCGCATTTGGATCAATCTCATTTCTATTGTTTCCATAATAGAAGATTCCAGCTCTCATTGCAATACTTCTCAAACGGCTACATGCTACAATTACACCAAATGTTTTAAAAACTCTGAAAGCCCAGGCTGTCACCTAGACTAATTAAACATAATTTTCTGGAGGGTGGAAGGCAGGCCTCTTGGGTTAATTCGAATTCTCCAAACAATCTTAGTATGATCCAAATTTGAGATCCACATATACAGAAGGCATCAGAAATAAAAGAATATCATCGGAAGCTGCAAATACAACATAAAGGAATGCTGGGTGGTGGCGGCAGCGGCAGCGGTGGCGGCGGCGGCGCACACCTTTAATCCCTGCACTCGGGAGACAGAGGCAGGAAAATCTCTGTGAGTTCGAGGACAGCCTGCTCTACTGACTTCCAGGATAGCCAGGGCTACACACAGAAACCTTGTCTGGAACCTCCCACCCAATATAAATATAGGAATATTTACCTTGATTGGTTATTGAACGAATAAATACAAGGGAAAGACAGTAAAGTGGCATTTTATTTTAAACTTTCATTTATTATATTATTATTATTATTAGTGTGTGTGTATGGGTGTGGGTCAGTAGAAATGCTGCAGCCACGTGGGTATTTGGGGATAACTTTGTATAGTTGGTTTTCTCCTTCCACCTTTATATGGATATTCTGGGGATTAAACCCAGGTCACCAGGCTAGCCCAGAAAGCACATTTACCCTCTGAACCTTCGCACTGGCTTAGGAACCCAAAGCCATTTATTTATTTATTTGATTGATTGATTTTTTTTTTTTCCAAGACAGGGCCTCTCTGTGTAGCTTTTGAGCCTGTCCTGGAACTTGATCTGTAGACCAGGCTGATCTCAAACTCACAGAGATCCACCTGCCTCTGCCTCTGACTTTTTGCCTATGAACCTCCTACCCACATGTGATGAAGCATATCCAATGCAGATGGGTCAAACTTATTTAGGAAAGTGAAAAACTTGTGGCTTGTTATCTCCCATGAGCAACAGCCTCCAGCATTTCAGAAACTATCTGTCCTTGGGCAAGGGGCTTTCTGATCAGAGGCATTTTTGTTTCATGGATCTCTAAGGCATAGTAATCAAAACTTAAATGTAACTTTGGCTCTCACACTGGGATTAAAGTCATGCACCATTATACCTGCCTCCAAATTTTTTTGATAAAAGGAAAAGAATAGTAGGGACTGGAGAGATGTTACAGTAGTTAAGAGCACTGGCTACTTTTCCATAGGACCAGGGTTTGATCCCCAGCACCCACATGATGGCTCAAAATGATCATCAACTACAGTCCTGGGCCCTCTTCTGGTCTCCAAGCATGTCTGCACACACATGGTGTGCACATACATATACCCAAGCACGCACACACAATAAAATAAATAAATAAATTTGTTTGTTTGTTTTTCCAGACAGGGTTTCTCTGTGTAGCTTTGGAGCCTGTCCTGGCACTCACTCTGTAGCCCAAGCTGGTCTGGAACTCACAGAGATCCTCCTGCCTCTGCCTCCTAAATGCTGGGATGAAAGGTGTGCACCACCACAGCTCGGCCCAAAATAAGTAAATCTTTAAAAAAGTAATGGAAGTCATGTATTTTTGTCAAGGACATATAGAAGTGAATTTGTGCCCTTATTGTATCACATTGAGATGTACTGCTGAAGCTGGCAAGATGGCTTAGTGGGCAAAGGTACCAGCTAACAAGCCTGACCTGATGACCTGAGTTCTATTTCTAGGACCCACATAGTGAAAGGGTAGAAACAACTTCTGAAAGTTGTTCCAAAGGAGCACCATACCAATCTCAGCATTCTGGAAGCAGAAGCAGGTAAATCTCTGTGAGTTCCATGCCAGCCTGGTCTGCAAAGCGAGTTTCAGGACAAGCTCCAAATCAATACAGAGAAATCTTGTCTCAAAAAAAAAAAAAAAAAAAAAAAAAACCCTCAAATCTCTTCTGGAGAGGTTTAAAAGAAATTATTGAGGCTAGATGTGGTGGGGCTTGCCTTTAAGCCTAGCCATTAATGTATTGTAATATTTTGCTTTCCTGTATGTCTATGCATCACTTGTGTACATGGCAACTGGAGGCCAGAAGAAGGTATCATATCCCCTGGGACTGAAATAACAGATGGTTGTGAGCCTGGGTACTGTGGGTGCTGGGAATTGAACCTGGATCCTTTGGAAAAGCAGTGTTCTTGACCTCCATCCAACTCTCCAGCTCTTTGTGGAGATATTTTGATACAAAGTTATACTTTTAAGCGAAGGGGAGACTGACAGAAATAATCAAATATGAGTAAAACAATAACTTTGAGCCCACAGGTATCTGGGGTGTGTGTCCATAGATGAGAGGCAGCAGAATGAAACCATTCTAGGCTGACTTCATTAACTTGAGACATAAGTTGTCTAAACACGGTCGGGGATGGTATGCTTCTGAATAAAGTCTTCAAGAAGGTATCCGTGGCTCCAGGGAGATTTCTCCAGAGCTTTTTCTTTCCTCTGATAGCGCCAATAGGAAAGTGTCGGACTAGGACTACACGAATTTAGCCCAAACACACCTGGGAAGAAGGAAGCCCAGGTGATCAACGCGCAGAATGCGCACGCGCCAGGAGGGGGTGGCCACTGGGCGTGGCCGCGGCGCAGGGGCGTGGCTGCAGCGCGCAGGCGTCCTAGCGGCGGGTCCCTGCGTCTCAGGATGGAGGGTGAGTGAGTAAACAAGCTGTGGTTGGGCGGTGGGGCCCGGTCCTGCGTGCTGCGGCGCCGGGTCCTCAAGGCTAGAATGGGCAAAGAGATGAGGGAACTGAGCGGAAGCTGAGGGCTACACCATTGCCTGGCCCGGGGGCAGCGCGACGAAGGATGCCGTCGCGAGTGTTGTGGGATCCGGGCGAGCGCGTGCTAGGCTGCTGGGGGCCGCGTTGCGGAGGAGGCGCGACGGGGGCGGGCCCGGCTGGTGGATCCCGTGGGAACGTCGGTGGGTCATGGAGCCTGCCAGGCATCCTGACTCTTGTAACCAGGGTGGGCAGAGGCCCGGGTTGAGCTCGCAGTGGCTTTGATGTTGCGGAAGGGTTGGCCAGGCCGAGAGGACGGCGAGGTGAGCAAGGCTCTTAAGGCACCAAAGTGTAAGGGTTAGAGGTTCCCAGGGTCGCGCGGCGCCTCCACAATACTTTGCTTCCGTAGCTTGTCGCTGATCCAATCCGCCTCCCTCCAGTTCCCGGTTTAGATGAGGATTCACCTTCAAACTAGGGCTGTCTTTCCCGTCCCCAGCATTCTCACGGACAATCAAACGAGGTAGATGCACATGCCCTGAAATAAAAGGCAAGGTGCTGTGTTTGAGACACACTTGTCAGGAAGTAAATGTGAGGCAAAACTTTAAAGGAACCTTTTTAAGACTTAATTATTTTATGTGTGTGAAGGTTTTGCCCACGTGTATGTGTGTGCACTACGTGTGTGCCTGGTCCAGAGATCAGAAGAGGCATCGAATCCCTAGGAACTGAAGTTAAGGGTGTTTATGTACCATGTGGATACAGGGAACCGAACCAGTGTGCTCTGCAAGAGCAACAAGTGTTCTTAACCGCTTAGCCATATTCCCAGTATGTGGGACAAATTTATTTTGATTAAAAAAAAGAAACGGCTGAGATGATGTAGGTGGTGAGGCACAGGGAAGAGGATGGGTACAGATGGATATTGTTAGCGTTGGAGGATGGGAGATAAAGGATTTTGAATGTTTTTTCCTGCCTGAGAAGCTAAGAACTCTGCCAGAACTTTGTTATTTTTGATAAACCTATTTTCATCTGTGGAAACTCAGGTGTGACCCAGGAGATGATCCGCCCCCATGGGACTAGGTACACATTAGGAAAGAAGAACTTAATAATAGCACAGAAACATGGACTCTGGTTGTGACGATGCTGGCCTCGAATCCCTTGCACTTGGACCCTCGATGTAGGAGGTTTAGGAGTTCAAGGCCAGTCATGTGGAGGCTGTCCTGGCCTTTATGAAACCAGTCTCAAAACAACCACAAAAACCACACACAAAAAAGAAAGAAACATTTGTAAAATTGCAACGTTGAATGGGATATGGTGTGCACACCATTAATTCCAGCACTGGTGGGCGGGACAGAGGCCAGTTCAAGCATGGCCAGAGCATTTAGTGAGTGCTTGTTTGAAGAGGAAAGAAACCTGCAATAATACGATTGTCAGGATTTATGTTTGGGGCTGGGCCTGGTGGGGTACACCTTTGATCCCAGCACTTAGGAAGCAGAAGCAAGCAGATCTCTTGGTCCAGGACAGCCAGGGCTGTTACACAGAACAACCCTGTCTCTTTTGGGGGGTGGGGATACAACTAACTACCCAAAGACCCTTTTTCAGATAGACGATGTGAATCAGTTTAAAGAGCAAAGATGTCTGTGTGTTTTACTTTTGGATGTACCCCAAGCACCAAAACCAGTATCCAGCACATGGCAAGTGCTTACTACAGTGTTTTGAGTACATAAATGAGAAAGTGTATGTTCCTAATTCTGCCACCTACAGGGCCCATGGAGGCTAGTCATGGTGCTTGATGCTAAAAGCCCAGCTTTCAAACTCTGAGGTTAATGTGCCTTTTCATGACAGCAGTTACATTGTTGCTCTTTGAAAGGCCTCTAGACTAAGGCTGGAATTCACATTGAAATTTTACTTTCAGAAAGCCTGTTCAGCGGTGCTCTATAGTTTTGAGATTGGAGGGCTAACTGAGGAAGGAAAGACTGGCAGGGAGTGGAGGTCTGTGCTAGAGATCCAGCTCCTGGTTTTGGTCCCCAGCACTTTGAAAAACAAACAGACCCAAGCCTGCTGTTAAAAAAAAATACTTCCATTCTGGAAAGTCCCAGGTTGTTTTGTTTTCTTTTTGTGCACGTGTGTGTCAGGTTCCTGCTTTGAGTCTCATTAGGTCATCATTTGAGACTCCAGTACTCCAGACCTCAGGGTCATGGGTTTCGTTTAGTTTCTGTCCTTCTTTTTTTTTCATTCTTTTATTTTTATTTTATTTTATTTTATTTTTTTTTCATCAAGGCAGGGTTTCTCTGTGTAGCTTTGGAACCTGTCCTGGACTTGCTCTGTAGGCCAGGCTGTCCTCAAACTCAGAGATCCGCCTGCCTCTGTCTCCCGAGTGCTGGGATTAAAGGTGTATGCCACCACCCTCTGGCTTATGCGTTAAATTCTTACTCCTTTATCTAATACTTATATGAAACAAGTCTAAGTGAAGTCTTGTTTTTATCAAACAATAACGGATAGTCCCTGATACTAAACTTTATGCTGATGTAGTGCAGAACCAGCCAAGGCAGGGCCCTGCCCGAAACAGGCTCCTGTAGCTCTTCTCCAAGCCAGCGTTTTCCTCAATTCCTGGAAATAGAAATAAAAGTCTCCTCCCAAAACCAACCCTGCTTTGATTTTTGTCACTGTTTTCCCCAGTTGCAGTGACCTGGTTCTGTTGACCACTAGGAAATACTAATGTTACAGTTCTTTAGTTAGGATTCCAGTTCACAGCAAACTAGGCATGGTGGCACATGCCTGTAATCCCAGCACTAGGAGGTTCAAGTAGGAGGCCCACAGTTCAAGGTCTCCCATGATTACCTAGCAAATTTGAGGTTAGGTGGAATACATGAGATCCTGGTGTTTGCTTTTTTTGAGACTCGGTTTCTCTGTGTAGCTCTGGCTGTCCTGGAACTTGCTCTGTAGACCAGGCTGGCCTTGAACTCAGAGATCCACCTCACTCTGCTTCCCAAGTAGTAATAAGAGGCCTATTGTGCTCAGTAACTAAACTTGTCATATGTAAATCCTTTGGAGAAATAGAAGGATGCCAACAAGGAATGTGTTGGGTTGCATTTATAACTATCCTGGGATGTGACACTCGTTGGGACACACCAGAATAAACACAAAATTGTAAGTACTATCATAATTGAAGGTCTGTTCCATTGTGTTCCTTGCCTCAGGGCTAATTTTCATACAGATGTTGATAAAATTGAGACCAGAATGACTTCAACACACACACTCACACACACACACACACTCGCTCACACTCACACAAACACTCTAGAACATGCAGAGTAGGTTTAGCTCTACTCATTTCTATTATGAATTGAAAAGGAAAAAACAAAGGGCTGGAGAGATGACTCAGCTGTTAAGAGTCTTTGTTGCTTTTGTAGATGACTTGGTTCTTAGCACCCACATGGGCCTAACTCCAGTTCCAGGCGATCTGACAATGTGTTATGAACTCTCAGGGTACCAGACCCTACCATGGCACATATACACGCATACATGTAGACCAAACACATAAAATAAGTGCTAATTAAAAACAAGATGAAAAATTGTAAAGCTGTAGTGTTGTGTGGCTCCAAAGCCTTTCTTAGTTTGCTTATTAACTATAATCCAGTTATTAAAATAGTGAAGGGCCAGGTGTGGTCTTCTCAGTGGTGCGTTTTCATTTTTCTGCTGTAGCAGGTTGTGTGGTGACCATGGTTCACTTTGTTTTGTTTTGTTTTTCTTTGTGTGTGCATATGAGGCCAGAGGACGTCTTTCAAGAGTAGTGTCTCTCCACGGTGTGGGTTCCATAGGTGGAAATTGGGTCGTCAGGCTTTGTAACTCAAGATGGCCAAGTGAGATAGATAAATGCTGGCTCATGGGCACTCAGACATCACAAACGTTGTACAAGGAGGAAGTGTGATTAGTTAACTTAAGGGCATTTTCATGTGCGTATATTCCTTGCCAAATAAAAACCCTTGAGGGAAATTAGAAGTGGTGCTATTCATTGTTGGATTATTCTATTACTGCCATCGCTCTTAACAGACCGTGTGTGAGAGAGAGCATTTCAGTTATGACCTCTTCCTTTATTGGAAATACTGGCATTTCTTGGTGGCCATTTCCTCTACGCAGTCTAAACATACACGGCCACTGCCACAGCCATCACTCTCACTCTCCCATCACCCCCACTGGAGCACTGGCAGCAGCCGTTGGTCTAGTAAGTTCTTCCCATTATTAATCTCCAGTTCCAATTGAATAGTGATCTGTTCTGAGCCTATTATTTCAAAGTATGAAGTGTTTGTTCCTGTAATCTTTGCACTTGGGAGGCTACTTCAAAGCCATCCTGGGTTACAAAGCAAGACATATCTTCTTAAAAAAAAAAAAAGGGTTCCAGAGTGGAGGAAAGATGGCTGAGGAATGAAGGCAATGATAACTACTGTTAAAGGAGGCTGTGGTGTCTCATTGAATTGTAAATTACAACATTTGTGTTTCAGTAAAGATGACCTAAGATTTCTGAGTTAGCCTGTCCAGTCAGTGGTTTGAAGTGCTTTTTCATTTCCTGGAGCAGGCTGTTACTATTTTCAGGGCAGAAGTGACAAACCATGTGTGACACCTATAATCACTGCACTTGGGAGATGGAGACAGGAGTATCAGGGATGTAGAGTCACCCTTAGCTACATAGGGAGTTCAAGAGCAGCCTGGATTATGTGAGACTTTGTCTTAAAACACAAAACCAAAGAAACAGTTGAGAACCAGGCAGTCAACCTGTGCAGAAGCAAAGGCTTTCAGAAATTAGGTGCTGAAGATTTCAGATGGGGAACTCTAAGGTTGTCAATATGCCCATAATTCAAGTGCCGATAAAAGACGCTTAGATTTGAAACCATGTGCTGTTTGACTTGTTTACACATGCCTCTTTAATCCCAGCCCTGAGAAGGTAGAGCAGGCAGATCTAACTAACATCAAGGCCAGCCTGGTCCACATAGTGAGTTCCAGGCCAGCCAGGGCTGCAAGAGAGACTCTGTGTCAAAACAACAAAACAAAAATAAAGTCTTTGGAAAAATCTTGAACTTCAACTTTAAGACACGGTGAACTTCATGGGCAGTGGGGGGGGGGGCGGGGAGGAATCACAACATGTAAAATCCTTAAACATTTACTCATCTAGCAGTTTGGTGGTGGCGTACACCTTTGATTCCAGATCACGGGTGGCAGAGACAGGTGGATCTCAAGGCCAGCTTGCTCTCCAGAGCTAATTCCAGGATAGCCAGAGCTACACAAATCCTGTGTTGAAAAATCTAGATAGATAGATGGATAGGTAGGTAGGTACGTAGGTAGGTAGATAGGTAGGTAGGTAGAAGATAAAACATTATTGACTTTAAATTTTGCCTGGGGCTGGAGAGGTGCTTGCTGATCTTCCAGAGGATCTGAGTTTGGTTCCCAGCACTCATATTGGGTGTCTTATGTTCACTTGTAACTTCAGCTCCAGGGGATCCAAAACTCTCTTTGCCTCTTTGAGGACCTGCATGCTTTTGTGTGTACTCACACAGACACATAAATATAAATAATTCTTAAGGAACAGGAAAGATAGTTCAGTAGCTAAGAACACTAGTAGCCCTTTTGGAGGACCTGATTTCAGTCACTGTACTCAAGCCAGGTGGCTCTCAACCACCTGTAACTCCTATTCCAGGGATCTGTCTCCTCCTCTGTGAGTTCAAGGCTAGCCTGGTCCTCTATTAAGCGGATTCCAGGCCTGCCTGCCAGAGCTGTTACACAGAGAAACTCTGTCATGGGAGGTGTGTGTGTGTGTGTGGGGGGGTGTCAAGCATCTTTGAGACTTGACTTAATATGCAGAAGGGTAGCGAAGACCCTGAAGTCCTCTAATTTTCAGGGAGCATCCTGCCCAGGGGCTCAGTGTTTTCAGCAAGCTGCACTGATTCAATAAAATCCTTTTTTTATTTTCTTGCAAAGCTGAGCACTTCTTTTACTCTTAGGTCTTGCAGTTCATCAGAAGAACAGAGGCACATTATAAAATCTAGCATTTCCAGCTGTATTCCGTGAGGTAAGTAGAGCATATCACACTAAATTCTCTAAATGCTCAACTGTAGTTCAACCCCACCCCCAAAAGAAAGTTACAGTGTAATCTGCTGCTGACTTGGAGAGGAGATTATTCTGTTGTCATGTTATACTTTACATAGTTTGTACTGTAGGCGGATCTTCTATCAAGCTTGTGAGATGAATTTGGATTTGGGGCTGGAGGGATGGCTCAGCAGTTAAGAGCACTGTGTGAATTCCCAGCACCCACATGGCAATTCACAACTGTCTGTAATTCCAGTTTCCAGGGAATCCGTTAGCCTCACACAGACCCAACAGCAATGAATAATAATAATAAATTCCTTCTCTTCTAAGATTTATTTATTATATACAGTGTTCAGCCTACATGTATGCAGGCAGGCCAGAACAGATCTCATTATAGATGGTTTTGAGCCACCATGTAGTTGCTGAGAATTGAACTCAGAACCTCTGGAAGAGTGGTCAGTGCTCTTAACCTCTGAGCCATCTTTCCGGCCCCTCTCTCCTTTTAAGAAGATTTATTTATTTATGTGTGTGAGTGTTTTGCCTGTATGTCTGTGCTTTTGTGCATGAAGCACCCAAGGAGGCCAGAAGAGGGTGTTGGATCCCTTAAGACTGGAGTTACAGGTCATTGTGCTTGTAGCTCTGCCAGAGGAACTAGGTTTGGTTTCAGCATTCATACTGAATGGCTGTTCACAGCTTGAGACTACAGCTTGGAGTCTAAATACTCAAAACTCAAGCACTAGTACTAGGACAAATCCATACAGATATGTGTGTGTGTGTGTGTGTGTAATTAAAAAAATAACAAAAATAAGCCCTTAAACATTTTGAATTTAGTAAACAGGCATCCATGTGTCCAAAAAAAAAAAAAAAAAATCAAGTTCCTAATAACTATGAGGCAACCATATTGATTGCCTGGGTAATGAACTCAGGGTCCTGTTTTTTGCCAGGTAACTACTCTGCTTCTGAGCTGCATCCTCGGTTTTGGTTTTGAGACAGTTTTGCTGTGTGGAGCAGGCCAGCCTTGAACTCCTGATTCTCCTGCTCTGTCTCCCAAGTGAGGGACTTAGAGCATTCACTGTAATGACCTACCTCTGTCTCCCAAGTGAGGGGCTTACAGCATTCACTATAATGGCCTACAACCTTTTCTTTGTTTCTGTTGCAGTGCTGAGGTTAGAACCTAGAGCCACACACCTCATTAAATAGATTGCTGAGTGAGCCGCTCCATGCTGCTTCCAGTACTAAATGTAAAACAAGTCACCAAAGGATGACAGGCACTAGAATTTTTCACAGTGATACCAAAACAAGTCACCAAAGGATGACAGGCACCAGAAAATACTCCTGCAAAAGCCTGTTTTCAGCTGAAACTTTAAACTCGCATGTTTGTGTTTTCAGATGTACATTTTTATGATTAATTTAATGAGAATAGACACATAATTGGTGTATTCATTTGTGTCTAAGGACATCTTCCTTTCCTGGTAATCAGGTGCAGTTTGTCATCTCTGTCTCTCTCAAGTCCAGGAAAATGGATATAGCAAGTCCCCCAACTTCCAAATGCATCACCTACTGGAAAAGAAAAGTGAAATCTGAGTATATGCGCCTCCGGCAGCTCAAACGGCTTCAGGCAAATATGGGAGCAAAGGTAAGGAGAGAAAACAAAACAAGGCTTCCCAGAGCAAGGGTGTATGTTCTGTGCATTTCTCCAAAGTATAGGTTCTGGGATTTTTCCCTTTGAGACCTGCATTGACTCTTGACAGTCTTCCCTGGGCTTTCCTAGGCTCTGTATGTGGCAAATTTTGCAAAGGTTCAAGAAAAAACCCAGATCCTCAATGAAGAATGGAAGAAACTTCGAGTCCAGCCTGTTCAGCCAATGAAGCCTGTGAGTGGACATCCTTTCCTCAAAAAGGTACTTTGGGGGTGTTAAGCTGGCCTTCCTTTCTCCTTGGACACGAAGTTACAAATCTTGCTTGAAAATTAATCATTTTGTCTATTGTCCTCCTCGATTCTTGAGTATAATTGTGACTTTTTCATAGAGAAACAAAACATTTACCGTCTCTTTGCCTGGGTTTTGTGCCCAAGCTACATGACAACCTGTTCTGTGCCTAATTTAGATCCTAGGAATTCTCTAGGTAATGGGCAGAAGTGTACTTTTCAGAGGGATTTGCCTTACTATGAATAAATATACTCACTTATTTATTAAATTGAATTATAAATTTAAAAAGCACATTGTGGCTGGACATAGTGGCACATGCTTTTACAGCCTAATTCAGGAGGATGAGGAGTTTGAGGTTGGCATCTGTTACCCTGGCTACCTGAGAGCCTGTCTTTTCTTTCTTTTTCTTTTTTTTTTTTGTTTTTGTTTTTGTTTGTTTTATTTTTGTTTTTCAAGACGGGGTTTCTCTGTATAGCTTTGGAGCCTGTCCTGGAACTCGCTCTGCAGACCAGGCTGGCCTCTAACTCACAGAGATCCGCCTGCCTCTGCCTCCTGAGTGTTGGGGTTAAAGATGTGTACTACCACTTTCTGCTCATTCTAGCTTCTTAAAAGGCAACACTTTTAATTTTTTATTGATTGTATTTATTTATTTTTGCTTACATGTGTACGTGCACACGCATGTGCTTGTTCTCATGCATGAAGGTAAGTTCTTTTCTTCCTACTGTGGGTCCCAGCAGTTAGACCTAGGTCATCGATTTGGTGGCCAGCATCTTAACCTAATGAGCCACCTTGACTGCCTGATCATATTTTTTAAGTACAGAAATCTGGTAGTATAAAAAGACGAATGATCAATCCCCAAACAGATACAACTTTTAATTTGTACCCCATTTGCTTCCCCATGCAAAGGGTCATCACCTGTGCTGCTGTGTCCAAAGTTGAGACCTTTCAGGGATCATGCCCGATCTCAGGCCCTGGGGCTTGAGGGTCCCTTAAGAGACCACACTTTGGTTTAAGTGAGCATCGTTGAGTATGACAAACGTCGTGCTGAATTCTGGGAGACACAGGCACGAATAGGAGACAGCTCCTGCTTTCCACAGCTCATGGGTTTCAGGGGCCGCTGCTAACACCCTTCACCTTCTTACCAGCTTGGGAGAATTTAGAGTCATGTCTCAGTGGTTAAGAGCACATGCTGCTCATGCAGAGGACCAGAGCTCAGTTTCCACAACCCATTTTGGTGACTCCCAATCCCTGTTACTCTAGCTCCATGGGTCTGATAACTTCTAGCCTCTGCAGACCCCTACACTCACTTGTACTCATCTGCAGACACACACTGAAAAACACAACTCAGAATAAATCTAAAGAGATTGAAAAGAACACAGGGATGGGAGTGTGCTCAGTCAGTAGAGTGCTTGCCTGTGCATGTAAAGCCCTGGGTTGGAGCCTAAGATCTCTCTGCATGAAGCAGGGACAGGACACACATCTGTAATTTTGGCTCTTAAGGGGAAAAAAAGAAAATATTGAGACCTTTTTGGAAGGAAACTATAGCCCCCCCCCCTTTAGTTTTTCAAGACAGATTCTCTCTGTGTAACTGATTTGTATTCAAGATTCACCAACTCAAAACAGAGCCTCCCAAGGAGGGTATATATATTGTATAAGAATCAGAATGAGCCACAAATACGATTGCTTTCAGGCTTATTTCCTCCTTCCTATTCCTTGAGTAAACAACACGGCACAAAAAGTGTTTTGTATGAGTTTATCACAACTCCATATAAAAAGCTTTGCCTCTCCCCCCTCCCCTCCCCTCTCCTCAAGATGGAGTTTCTCTGTGTAACAGCCCTTGCTGTCTGGGAACTCACTCTGTAAACAGGGCTGGCCTCAAACTCAGAGAGCTGCCTGCTTCTGCCTGCTGAGTGCTGGGATGAAAGGCGTGGGACACCACCACCCACTTTACAGTGTGTCTCTTACAGTTTTGTTTTTATTGTTTTTTCTCTGAAACTCACTGTGTAGCCTAGCCTAGCCTCAAACACACAGCAGCTCTCCTGCCTCAGCTCAGCCTCCTCAGTGCTGGGATTGTAGGCATGGAGCCATCATAGCCGACTCCCACTGATTCTCTCGAGTTGTATGCTCACTTTCCTTCTCTGTGACTGCTTTTCTTCCAGTGTACCATAGAGAGCATTTTCCCAGGTTTTGCCAGCCAGAATATGCTGATGAGGTCTCTGAACACTGTTGCCTTGGTTCCCATCATGTATTCCTGGTCCCCTCTCCAGCAGAACTTCATGGTAAGTCTCGGAACCATTGTGGCAGTTGTTGTCCCGTTATGCTCATCTGTGTGAGCGAGCTTCTAAAGATTGTCAGGGCATTCTACAAAGCCCAGGCATCTCTCTAAACTCATATACATTATAGGTCACTGAGAGCCTCAACAGGCACAAGCACCTGCCGCTCGCCTGATAACTTGAGTTCTTTCCAGAACCCACGTGGTAGAAGTCAAGAATGACCCTTGCAAGTTGTCCTTCACCTCCACATAGATGTGCCCCACGTGCATGCATGAGCTCGCACAAACACACACTCACACTCTGCAGGTTGCCCTATCCTTTTAGATTTTGGTGCTCCTTAAAATATTCTTCTGATTGCTGCTTTTTTTTTTTTTTTTTTTTTTTTTTTTTTCCTTTAATCAACGAGATAGGACAAGACTCCCAATTTTCTTACTGCTTTGACCCAACTTTGTGATATTAGTCATAGTTAAATGTGGCTGAATCAGACTCTCCAGGCTTAAGCAGACTGCCAGCTCTGCTGATGGAGCAGGTCTTTTGGACCCCTCTAATAGCAAGGTGCTAAGAAGGCAACAGAGGTGGCTCTGGGTAATGGTGCCTTCATCAAGCCCTTTATCCTGCCTCCTGCTAGGATACAGCTCTATAAGAGGGCGTCCTCTCTCAGATAAAACTTGCAAATTATTTTACTTGATCCTTGGGGATTTAAGAATGGCTGGGTTGGCCCTGGAGAGTGTAACTAAGTGATAGAGCATGTGCTTAGCTTTGGTATATGTCTGTGTTCTCTGCTGAACACCATTCTCTTCTTTAGAATTATTTGTTAATATTGACTTAACTATTTTTCCTCCTAAGAGTAATATTGCCTCTTTTGTTTGAGGTTTTGTTGGCAAAACAGAGATTCTCTTTTCAGGAGACTAGGAAGCCAAAAGAAAGAACAGCTAGCAAATGTTCCATTGGGTAGGAAAGGAGAGAGACGGGGTAGCTTGCGGCATGGATCCACCTGGTTTTCTCTGCAGGTGGAAGACGAGACAGTTTTGTGCAATATTCCCTACATGGGTGATGAGGTGAAGGAAGAAGATGAAACTTTTATCGAGGAGCTGATCAATAACTACGATGGCAAAGTTCATGGAGAAGAAGGTAGTGTGCTGGGCTTGCTGGCAGAAGGAAGTTTCTAGCTGTCTGCTGTCCTCGCTGTGCCACCACCCCTGTGTGTGTGTGCTGAAGAAGATTCCAATGTGAGGGTGTGGTTTGGGATTAGAATTTTGTATTTAAAATCCCAGTTAAATTGCAGAAAGAGCTGGGTCACAAAAAGAATTACCTCAGCTGGAGAGATGGCTCAGTGGTTAAAAGCACTGGCTGCTCTTCCAGAGGTCCTGAGTTCAATTCCCAGCAACCACATGGTGGCTCACAACCATCTGTAGTGAGATCTGGTGCCCTCTGCTGCCCTGCAAACATAATGCAGATAGAACTGTATATATAGTAAATAAAAATCTTAAAAAAAAATAAAGAAAGAAAGAAATTGATATCAGGTATCTTATAAAAAAACAAAGAGAATTACCTTGTAATCAGTGGCTAGGAGAGTGTTTATTGAACAAGTGAACTTAAATTGCCCGTAAGTCCAGGAGAGTCCATTTCATTTTCCGTTTCCCTTTCTCTGAGACCAGCTAGAACATCTCCTGTTGTACTACTTTGACCCAGGTACCTTTGGATTTCTCAGAGATTGACTTAAATATCCTTATTTTGAAAGGCAAATCATTTGAATTTAGTTGTAATTTTTTCAAATTCTTGTGAGATTAATTTTTGTGTTATGTATCTGATTTTGCCTGCATCTGTGTACCACATGCATGCAATGTCCAAGGAGGCCAGAAGAGGGCAGTGAACCCCCTTGGAACTCAAATTATAGATGGTTGGAAGCAACTCTGTGGGTGCCAGGACCTGAATCCTCTGGGACACTCAGTTTTCTTCTCCAGCCCCCATTGTAACATTTTTATTTTTATTTTTATTTTTATTTTATTTATTTTTTTTTGGTTTTTCAAGACAAGCTTTTTCTGTGCAGCTTCGTAGACCAGACTGGACTTGAACTCACAGAGATCCTCTTGCCTCTGTCTCCAGAGTACTGGGAGCTGTACTCTGCCCAGCTGTAACAATTCTTTTTCAAATTGTTTTAAAGCATGTATTTTGGGGGTGAGGTCCACAGGTGCCACAGTATGGGTGTGGAGGTCAGAGAGTACATTCTCCCCTTCCAGCATGTGGGTGCAGGGATTGAACTCAGGTCACCAGGCTTGGTAGCCTTTACCCAATGAGCCATTTTGCCAGCTCTTAGTTTTAATTCTAGAAAAGGTTATCAGTGAATAAAAAGTAGGGAGAGGAGCTGGGCATGGTGGCACACCCTGTAATCCCAGCTACTCAGGAGGCCGAGGCAGGAGGATTGCAAGTTCAAAACCTGCTTACGGCTATATAGGAAGTTCAGTGCCAGAGTGGGCAGCCTCATGAGACCTCATCTCAAATCAGAAAAAAAGACTGGGTATATACATATAGCTCAGTGGTAGAGGCATGGCTAACCCTCCCACAGTCCTGAGTTCAGTCCTCACTACCAAAGAAACAAGTATGAAGAGGAGGGACTCCCTGTGAATTTGTCAACCAATAGCCCTTCCTACTCTTGACAGTTGTGTTGCTATTTCCGCTAACCTTCAAAGGTATCATACATCCACAGCACCCTCTAGTGTTCAAAGACATTATTTCAAGTTGCAGTGTAACCATGAATTATGATTTTAGGGAAAAAATGCTGTCTTGAATAAGAGAAGTCACTGTTGATACATTAGCAGAATGCCAAGTGAGTTTTCCCTTTGCAGTTATTTCTCTGTCTTGCTTGGGATTGTTGGCACACCTTTGTAGTTGTTCTCTGGAGACAGGGTTTCTCTGTTTAACAGCCCTGGCTGTCAAAAACTCACTTTGAGATCTACCTGCCTCTGCCTCCTGAATGTTGGGATTAAAGGTGTGTGCCCCGCTTGCTGTTGAGATTTTTGAACTGTAAATACACTGTTAGCAGTGACCACAGATGTGAATAACCCAATAAAACTAAAACCTCTACTGGGTTTTCTACTTAGCCATCTAACTGTTGCAATTGTTAGAGCTAATCAAATAGTATGCTACATCCCTAGACCTCAAGAGTGGGTGTAAGAAAGCCTACCTAGACGCTGGGGATTTGCCCGAGTTGATAGAGTTTGCATTGCATAAAACCAGACATGGTAATACACACCTGGAATCCCAGCACTGAGGCTAGCTTGGGATACAGGAGACCCTGTCAGCCCCGGCTGTCCTAGAACTCACTAACAGACCAGGCTGGCCTCAATCTCATAGAGACTCACCTTCCTCTGCCTCCCAAGCGTTGGGATTAAAGGTGTGTTTCACCACACCTGACAAGACCCTGTCTTAAGGGAGAAAGAACCTACCTGGGAAGGTGAGTGGAGTGTGAGGTAACCTGAGCTCACCTTGATCCTTGTGTTTCAGAGATGATCCCTGGGTCTGTTCTGATCAGTGATGCTGTTTTCCTGGAGCTGGTGGATGCCCTCAACCAGTACTCAGATGACGAGGAGGAAGGGCACAATGACACCTCCGATGGGAAGCAAGACGACAGCCAAGAAGATCTGCCAGTAACAAGAAAGCGGAAGCGCCACGCTATGGAAGGTGCATAGCCCTGCTTCCACAGAACGTTGACATTGACAAGGACAGGGGAGAAGGAAGAACTTACAACACACTGCTCTTTAAAAGCCATTCATGGTTCTCATTGATCCACTTAAAAGAGAAATAGAGTCCTTAACTGATAGCTTCAGCTGGCTGTGAGCTAGCTGAAGAAGAAAGTAGAAAAACTTCTAGAGTAATAATCACTGCTGTTCGTTTCTAATTCTAATGTGTTTGGAAAATCTTGGGAAGGTATAAAGGAGAAAATAAAATTATACTACAATCTTGCTACATAGAAATAATCAGATTTTCAATTCCTTATAGATTTTAAATTGTACATATATAAATCAGCTCATGCAAAATTGAAATTGTGTGGGTGCGTGATATAAACTTTTACCTTCTTAATTAAATTTTAGGAATATTTTCCATGTCACTAGTATTTAATTCAATATTACCGGGCTGTGGAGATAGCTCAGTGGTCCTCTGCAAGCATGAGGACCAGAGTCCAGATCCCCAGAACCCATATGAATGCAGAGTGGGTACGGTAGCCTGTCTGTAATTCCAGCCTTCAAAGGTGGGATCCTCGGGACAAACTGGCTGGGGAGACTGAGACTAGTCATGTCGGAAAACTGTGGGCCAGTGAATAAGACGGAAGCGCAATAGAGGAAGATGATTCCAGGCATTAACCTCAGGACCTCACCCGCATGTGTGTCCACACATGTGCCCACATATGCAGACATGTACACAAACATAAAAATGGAAAAAGAAACTATTGAACTCTGAGTTATGTCAACCATATGTCGAGGATAGTATCTCTCTTGTATGGCAAAGTTGCAGTGTTGACCTTGTTCCTCAGCACCAGTGTTACGGTAGGATTCATCTGTCTTCCACTCTTCATGACTCTCCTCTTTCCCCTGGATTCTGACAGGAACCATAAGCTTTCTTATCAATACGGTTGGTGTTTGGATGAGCACAGCAGCTCTCTAATCATTGTGCTGGACAAAGAGGAAAAATGCAAATAGGTCTATCTGCACTCAGGTGTTTACTGTTGTTTTGAATTCAGGCAACAAAAAGAGCCCCAAGAAACAGTTTCCAAACGACATGATCTTCAGTGCCATTGCTTCAATGTTCCCCGAGAATGGTGTCCCCGATGACATGAAGGAGAGGTAGGGAAAGCTGTTCCACTCAAGCTATACCCAGGGTTTGTGGGCAAATCCTTATCCCAGCTTGGTTTTTTTGGTTAGTAAAAAGCGCTGTTGCTGGGTGTTGGTGGCACAGGCCTTCTAATCCCAGCACTTGGGAAACAAAAACAAAAAAGCCCCTTTGATGGTGAGCCATGGTTTGCCTACACTTCTGACAGGTTTACTTACCTCTCAATGCCCTTTGGGACCATTCTGTAATGGTTTTTGAGGACATCTGGGCAGAAAACTTACTCTGTCCTTCTGGGTACTTGAACTAGCATTGTACTTCCCAAGCCGCCCCCTTCTTAATTTGATACTTACGCCCAGCTAATTATGCCCAGTTCGGGGACTCACAGTGCTGTACCCACTTGGTTGTTTACCATCTCCTGATCGGCCAAGCCTGTAGAAACCACCTTTCCTCCCTTGGCAGGCCAGGCCTGGATGGCAAACCCTCTTGCTACAGTGGAGACAGTTTCCTGGAGAGGAATGCTCTATTTTCTTTACAGGTATCGAGAGCTAACAGAGATGTCAGACCCCAATGCACTGCCCCCTCAGTGCACACCCAACATCGATGGCCCCAACGCCAAGTCGGTGCAGCGGGAGCAGTCTCTGCACTCTTTCCATACCCTTTTTTGCCGCCGCTGCTTCAAATACGACTGCTTCCTACACCGTGAGTACGCCTACTCTGTCTGAGGGCTCCCCTCCTCCCGCTGCACCCCAACTTCTTCCCTGTCTGTGTTCTCAGCTCCTGGTCTCCAGGGCTTTGCAGAGTTCCAGTTCTGTCTTTTATTTGCTCAGTGACAGTGTGATGTGGTTTGCATGGACAGGTACAACTTAATTAAGCACCGTGATTGTCCTCTGGTGCCTTCTGGCTTTGAAAGGATTGTGTTGCTATCAGAACTAACTTTTGTGTACTTTGCCGGTCACCTTTCATATGAAATTCTATAGCTGCCATGGTGCCCGAACTCAGTTTTCCTGCTCCCTCTTCCTGTCCAATGGATAGAGCCTTGGAAACACTGCACAGCTTTTTGTTTTCCAGCTTTCCATGCCACGCCTAATGTATATAAACGCAAGAACAAAGAGATCAAGATTGAACCAGAACCATGTGGTGCAGACTGCTTCCTTTTGCTGGTAGGTTCTTAAGCTGTTCTGACATTGTTAACACTGTTTAGAGTTGAGCAGGAAATGGTCCTTGAACTTTCTGTGTCTGGGAACACAAGCTAAGTGAGTCAGTCCGTGGCACTGCAGGAATCTTAAGGAGCTCCCAGAAGTGGTAGGATGGTGTCGTCACCCTTAAGGGTAAGTGAACATTAATAAAGGATTTTTCGCTCTAAATATCACCTACTTAGAGGCTGAGACAGTTGTTAACTTTCTGAACAAAGAGGGCTGTACGTGTGTGTCGGTGCTAGAGTGTGTGTGTGTGTGTGTGTGTGTGTGTGTGTGTGTGTGTGTCCTATGTATACATGCTGTCTATTTTGTCGTCTCTAATACATACAGCTGTAGGAAGAGCACATGAAAGGACTGAGTCATGACTGCCCAACCTCATGACCCCTTTTGTGGCTGTCCTGTGTATCTAAGGGGAATAGATCAGTCATAGCCTGGACCCACGTCTGCTTGCTTGTTACACAGGAGCCAGTGCTTAGAACATAAAGAAAGAGGTGAAGGGAAGTAGATCGATATACTCAACAGCTGACTGGCAGCTTGAGGATAAAGGGAGGGGGAACATAACCTTAAGACCCGTCTCCAGGCAGTGGTGGAGCACACCTTTAATCCCAGTACTCAGGAGGCAGAGGCAAGTGGATCTCCGAGTTCCAGGACAGCCAAGGCTACACAGAGAAACCCTGTCTCAGAAAAACCTCTCTAAAAAAAAAAAAAAAAGCAAACAACCCAAACAACCATTTCAGGAAACTCAGGGACACAAAGGGCTTACAGGGAGAGAAAGAAGGAGCAGACAGGAAGGCCATATTAACTAGGATCTTTGTCATTCAGGGAGTACCCTCCTTTTTTCTCTTGACTGGCACATCTCAGTGGTCCTCAACCTCCTGATTATTCATATAGTTAGTTACATAGGTAGTTAATTAACTTCTCACCTTTGGAGTACTCCACACTACTAAACAGTAATGATCTTATCTGTCACTGGCATTCTGGATTCTGCTAAGTGCAAACAAAGGTTATTTAGCAGTTAACATCGTAATCTTTAGGATTTAGAATGTTGGGCAGAAAGAGGAGAGTAAAGTAACTGAAAAATGGACCGCCATTTTTTTTTTTCAAGATTTCTCTGTAGCTTTGGAGCCTGTCCTGGAACTAGCTTTGTAGACCAGGCTGGCCTCTGACTCTAAGAGATCTGCCTGCTTCTACCTCTCAAATGCTGGTATTAAAGGCGTGCCCACAAATGCCTAACCACCATTCACTCCTTCACTGCCATTCCTTCATTCATTCTGGCTTCTTGCTGCTCAATGGGGCAAAGATGGAGGATTGGGAAACAGAAGGTTTTGACATGGTAAAGTATGTAACACTTTGCTGAAGGGGTAGCTAAGGTATCGTTGGTGTGTGTATAACATAAAAATTTGAAACCCCGAGTATTCTCCTATTGTTGTTGTTATTAGGAGTGTTAGTTCTGATTTTAAAATGATTTCAAGGATGAATCTGATTCTAGGTAGCATCTAAGAAATAAATGTAAAAGCCACGTTCTCTATATTTTCTCCTAATGACCCACTAAGTCCAACGGCCAGCATTCTGAGAAGATAGAGATAGGGTTGCTGTATGAGAGTCCCATGTCTGGACACTCAGAAGCACAAAGGACTTGTATGGTCGGAAAGCATGAACAGGAGGCGGGGATTGGAGGGCTGTGTGCTGAGTGAGGTCTTGGTCAGCTGGGGCATGTGTCCTTTCTCACTGACTGGCAGGTCTCAGTGGGCCTTGGTCTTCTGAAACTAGTTTTTGTAGTTCTGTAGTCAGACTCACTTCAGTCATTAATTTCAAGTGTAGGGTGAAGTGTTCCATAGCACATGTGTGAGGAGTTGGTCCTCTCCGACCATGTGAGTCCTAGGGATGAACTCACTCAGGTCGGCAAGCTTGTGGAGCGAGCACTTTTGCCCCCGAGCCACCTGCCCAGACATGCTGCTTTTAAACGTCCACAGTCTACATGATTTGTGTGAGGTGTACAGTACCGAACAGTAACTTTATACGTGCCGGTGTTATCTGGAGGTCACCAGATATTCTTGGGTTCTATAAATCTACAGTGAGATTGTAAATTGCTTAAGTTGTGACTTGTTTTTACATTTCAGATGCCAGGCAGAGGAAGGGGAGGTAACCTTGTGGGGGGGTGTTGAAGTACTTGTCCAGAGCAGCTTCCAGAGGAGGGTCACACTATTTAGCTCCACATAATAGCCTGTGCTCAGGCAAAGGTTGTACTTACTACCTGATACAGTTTCTGCCTCTGGTTCAAACCACAGTGTAAAGCCAAGTGCCTCTGGGAACATTTTTAGCAGGGTAACAGAAGGGACATGTTGCTCATCTGAAGTGAGCTATGTGGTTATAGCAAAAAAGAAAGAAATCAACTTTGTCCAGTTTGCCCTTCTGTGTGTCAAGTCCCTTGCTGTCCTTTAACATGCATTATCTGTTAACCTCATGACAGCTAGGTGAAAGAAGTTAGGAGTTATAAAAGTCACATATTTTGCACAGTTTATTAATAAGTCAGTGTTTATAGCATTTTTAGATTCAGGCCCTGATCAAAATCCAGAGCCCATGCTTTTTTTAATTATTCCAGGCCTTTCCTCCCAACGTAATGTCAACGTACATCCCTTCTATAACTCGAAAGGGTACCGTCGCCACTCTGAAACCCCATGGATGTCTGCCCAACTTCAGATAGCCAGATGCACACGTTCATTTGTGCTGGGCTCTCTTCCCCCAACTTTTGTTTTTCCTTACAGTGTCTTTAATCATAACAAGATGTCCAGCCCTGCCAGAGCAAGGCTTCGGAATGTTAACCGAGAACTCGGTTCCATTAAAAGCTTCAGTAGGAGGCAAAAGACTTAAGCGGTCTGGAGAGAAACCAGTAAACCAGTGTTTGTAATTTTTCCTTTAACTTTTTTTTTTTTTATTACAGTGCTGGGAATTGAACTTAGATCCTCGAGCATGCGAGACGAGTGCTCTAACCCTGATCTTCACGGCTCACTCTCGTTTTCTTTAAGAACTTGGTGTTTTCAGACTAGGCTCAGGCCTGCTTCGGCCTCCCAAGTGCTGGGGTTCTGTGGCTGCACCCCCACACCGCCACCTTTTTTGGGGAGCTGGGGGTGTGAGGGAAAGTTGGCTTTCTGAGACAGGGTTTCATGTAGCCTTGAAAGTCCTGACTCCGCCAGTGCTCCCATATGCTGGGATGACCACGACGTCAGGCTTGTACCCAGCTCTGAAAGAACATACTTGATCCATACAGCTCTTCCAGTGAGCCACATCCCTAGCCCATCTGCTTGGATTTCATTTTCAAACTCATGTCATCCGGTCAGAAAACATGTCTGACTATTAGATATTTTGCTCTTTTTACCTCAAATAATTCCCTCATTCATTTCTCCTTTTGGTGTTGGTTTTGAGACAAGGTCTCAGTGCGTTTCCCTTGTTGGCTGGGAACTCATTCTGCAAACCATACTGGCCTCAAACTCCCAGAAACCTGCCTGCCTCTGCCTCCCAAGTGCTGGTGTCCAGCCCTTGTTACTTCTTCTGGAAGTTCAGTCCTGTGAGTTGATCCATATTCTGAACTTAGTTGTTCTTTTCAGAGTGTAACTTGCATTATTCTTAGATTGCAGGATTCTCAGAAGTTAGCTCTGTAGGCTTGGTTTTACTTATGGTAAGCAGTACTTTGGGGTAATTATTTCTTGGGCTTGGATGTAGCCCAGTGGTAGAGCGCTTGTCTATGTGTGCAAAGCCTGGGCACATTTCCCAGCACTGGGGAAAAGAGGAAGAATATAAGCAACCAGTGCTGTGTGTTTCCCATGGTGGGGTGTGTGCCATCCATCAGTGTACCTAGTCTTCAGAAAAAGGTAGAAGTGTTAGGAACCAGCTGTGACCAATCTGGGTTATAGTTTATAATGTTCTTCAAAGTCTCATATGTAGACTCGGGGAGAAGCTTCTAAGTTAAACATTGATTATGTTCTAATCCAGAGATTGGACATATATTACTGAAACAGGCTTTGTGGTCATATGTGAAGAGCAGTGGCCTAGGAATAGGAGCCCTGATTCATGTATCTACACTAGAACACAGAGCAGGATTCATCAGATTTCATCCACTCTGACCCTTGTTTCCTCTACAGGCGATGTTCTTAAATTCCAGATAGCTAACACAAGAATGAATTTCATATATTACTCAAAGCTGAAGATGTGTAGATTATCTTTTTTAAGATTATATGGTACATCTTCTGTGAAAATGGATGTTTTGGGGATGTTTAATCACTGTCAAAATATGGTCACACTTGGATGGTACAGATAAGAACCAAAGTATTGTTACAGATGAACCTTTGTATGGTGCCATCAGCCTGGGGACCTCGTGCCTAGCCCTGTTTCCTACCTGTAATGTGTTCACCACAGGAAGGAGCAAAGGAGTATGCCATGCTCCATAACCCACGGTCCAAGTGCTCTGGGCGCCGCCGGCGAAGGCACCATGTGGTCGGTGCTTCGTGTTCCGGTGCATCCGCCTCTGCTGTGGCTGACACTAAAGAAGGAGACAGTGACAGGGACACTGGCAATGACTGGGCCTCCAGTTCTTCAGGTAAACAGAAGATGACCAGGGTCGATGCCAAGCTCTTAACATGTGCCATTCACCCCTTTAATTCTCAGGAAGCAGAGGCAGGCAGATCTCTGAGTTCAAGGCCAGCCTGGTCTACGGAGTGAATTCCAGGACAGCCAGGACTACACAGAGAAACCCTGTCTTGAAAAACCAAACCAAAACCAAAAAACATAATTTCTTTCTACAAGTTTACCTGGAAAAGCAATGACAATCTCTCTCTCTCTCTCTCTCTCTCTCTCTCTCTCTCTCTCTCACACACACACACACACACACAGAGAGAGAGAGAGAGAGAGCGCACTGTATAGGTAGGCCAAGCTAGCAGCAAACTTGAACTTGTTCTGATCCTGTTGACTGGCTGGATTTACAGATGTGCCCCCGTGGGTTGGGACCGCTAATGCTTCCAAACCTAACTGTCTCCTTTTCAGGCATGGTGATGTGCTCTGACTCAGGGGCCCACAGCTGCACTCCACATTTTTGTGTTTTTCTCCCTTGCTCAGAGGCTAACTCTCGCTGTCAGACCCCCACGAAACAGAAACCCAGTCCAGCCCCACCTCAGCTCTGTGTCGTGGAAGCCCCATCAGAGCCTGTGGAATGGACTGGAGCTGAAGAATCTCTTTTCCGAGTCTTCCACGGCACCTACTTCAACAACTTCTGCTCGATAGCCAGGCTTCTGGGGACAAAGACGTGCAAGCAGGTACTTGCTGAGAGCAACAGGGTGAATGTGGCCTCTGTTCTCAGCTGTCACCCCTCTACTGTCTTAGCAGGGTGTGTCCAGACAGAAACTGTCTTGAGTTCAGAGTCTTGTAAATCTCTCCTTCTAGACCATGGAGAGGCATTGATCACAAACTGTCTGCTCTTTTCCTTGCCCAGTGTCTAGAGAGAGAGAGTGTGTGTGTGTGTGTGTGTGTGTGTCAGGAGGAGGGGAGGGAGAGAGTGTGTGTGCATTGTATTTTGTTTGTTTGTTTGTTTGAGACAGGTTTGACTGACCTGGGGGTCACTAGGCTGGCATTGAACTCAGAGATCCACTTGCTTCTGCCTTCCAAGTGCTGGTATTAAATGTGTGCTGTCACACCAAGCCCTTCATCACATGCTTTATTGCAGGTTTCCTATCCTAGGTTTTCTAACTGCCACCCCCAATACCTGGGTGCAGACCCTCAGCCTTCTCCCTCATCCCATCCCTGGAAACACAGTTTGACAACAGCTACTGATGCTCCAGAGGCAAGAAAAGACTGCAGACCGCTAAGATGGTTCTGCAGGTAAAAAACGCATGATGACCCAAGCTCAGTTCCTTAGGCCCCCACACATTAGGAGAGAAGCAACAATTTAAAGTAGTCTTCCATCCTTCACATTTACACTGCAGTACACACAAGCCTACACAAACACAAGCATGCATATACCGTGAACAAAAGAAAATACAATAAAATTCTTCAAAAGAGAGTACAGACCAGAGCTGAGAACCAGGTGTCTGCGCCAGTCTGTCCAGCAGGAGGGGGTCCAGCAGCAGATCCCTGTCACATGCTCCCTGACTTCTGCAGGTCTCTGGTCTTTTGCTAAGAGCACATTCTCAAGCATTACTAGGCCTGGCATTTCTGAAGGGTTGAGAACCTGTTTCATGCTCTTCCCTGTGACCGGTGAAGGAAGTATGCACAGAAGGGATTCACACTTCCATTTTGGAGCCCATGTCTGTTTCCTTGCAACACATTTTTTTTTTCAGATTGTATTATTAGTGTGTATGTATCTCTGTGTATGGTGTACTGTGTGTGTGAGTGTGTGTGTGTGTGTGTGTGTGCGCGCGCGCGCACGCGCATGCCATAGCAGTTCTGTGGAGGCCAGAGAACAACCTTTGGGAGTTGGTTCTTTTCCTTAAACAATAGGATCTGTGGACCTAACGCAGGTTAGGTTAGCGTTAGGTCCACAGGGTTGCTTGGCAAGTGCTTTTCCTGCAGAGCCATCTTGCTACCCCAAAGCACAGGTTCCTTCACCTAAAAGTCTGTAGAATTATATGTGGGTTTTTTTTTTTAACGTATCTTTTCCTGGTACTGTTACAGTTTTTACAGGATACCAGAAGGTTCCTTAGTCAAAGAGGGAGTAAATGGGAAAGGAGAGGGAGAGGAGATGAAAAATAAATGCTGTACAGGAAGAAGTGTGTGGAAGAGGAAGCAGCCTGCCTGAAGTGCTGCCCTGATGGACAGCCAAGGTCTGCTACCTTTCTGCCAACAGAGGGAGCCAGTGCTCACCCAGTGACGCCCTTCCCATCAGGCCTCACTCAGCACCTGAAAGAGGCAGAGCTTGAGCAGCTCCCTGCGTGAAGAGTGGAGATGACAGGCTGTGGTGATGGGCAGCGATGCTGTGTTCCCTACTCCTGTTTCCCCAGTCTAACCTTCAGAGCCAGTGACCTCCACCCCTGCCATACCCTGTTTCTTTCTGTAAAAAGATGACTATTTGCACATTCCAGATCCTTCACAAGCCTAGCCAGTCACTTGCCTGGTCACCTGGCCCCAGGGTGTGACTGGTCCTGTCGGTTTCTCTTCTAGGTCTTTCAATTTGCAGTCAAGGAGTCACTGATCCTAAAGCTGCCAACAGATGAGCTCATGAACCCTTCGCAGAAGAAGAAGAGAAAACACAGGCAAGGATGACAAAGAACCCTTACTGTTGTCCGGGGTCTCACCTCCTCTCAGTCACCCTTGCCTCCCTCCCTCTTGGCCACCACTCGCTGGGCAGAGCCAACCCATCTCACTGGGACACTCAGATGAGAGCTGCTGTCCACAGTAACCCTGAGGGTCTGTGACTAGGGCCAGCCCTTCCCTGTTGCTCACACTGAGGACTCTTGTACTAGCTGCCTGGTTTTGCTTTTGAGTTTCTAGCCAGTAGGACATGGCTGGCCTGTAACCCTACCCTAAGATTGTTTCTCCTTCTTAGGTGGTGACCCTCCTCTCTACTTATCACCTCTCAGGAGTTTGTTCCTTTTCTTTATCTAGATATTTGCATGTGTTGTTTTTTCAGAATTACATTAACAGTGTTTAATAATCGGAAGTTGAAGAAAGTTAATAGCTGGGCATGGTTAATCCCATTACTCAAGAGGCAGAGGCGGACGGGCCTCTGTGAGTTCAAGGCCAGCCTGGTCTACATAGTATCAGGCCAGGCAGGGCTACATGGTGAGACTTCATGTGAAAAATAAAACCATCACTCTGACAGCCAGGTTCCCTGATGTGTATTACTAGCCAGAGAAAGGATGTGGCTCTAGCTCTAGCTACAAAGGAAGTTATGTCTCTCTCCCCTGTCAGCTTCCTCACTGGAAGGCTTTCCCTCCTGCCGTCTTAGAGCTCTGCCTGGCAAAGAGAAGGCAGGGAGAGGGAGGAGCAGTACTGTGATAAGAGACAGCTGTGTGTGAGTTTTGCTTTGTTAGACAGGCTCTAGATTCTGCATGCCGAGGTAGGTGCCTCCTGCTGATGACCGCTGGAAGGGTACTTCTCCGTTATCAGACTGTCCCTCAGAGCAGGGCACACTGTCCTTTGTCAGCATCTTCAGAGGACTTGACGCAGACCTGTCTGTCTCGTCTCTCTCTTCCTCCTAGGTTGTGGGCCGCACACTGCAGGAAAATTCAGCTGAAGAAAGGTGAGTTCACCTGAAGAAAGGTGGGGGGTGGGTCAGACTTAGTATGTGCTTAGTATGTTCAAGGTCACGGGCTCCATCCTAGGCACACGTGCGCACACACAGAGATAGACACAGAGTTCAGACTGAAGCCTCACCCTGTGGTTACCACTGTGCCACACCTACAGCTCTTTGTTGACCCTGGCTGCTTCTGCAGATTGTAGATTTTTTTGCAGCATCTCAAGGGCTGAGCCAGCGGCTACAGCTCAGATGCCCTCTCATGTTTAGAGTAGCTGCCTTGTTATCTCGGGCCATCTGCACACCCTACCCACAAAGCAGATACCTCACATGTTTGTGTACAGGGGTCAGCCATTTTTATCAGGTGCTAAGTGTGTGCAAGGTCATGGTTAGGACAAGCTTGCTTTGATTTGAGGAACATTTCGGGGGGTGAGGCATCAAAGGAGCCTGGTCGCAGCAGTGTCCTCCTCTGTTCTCTTCTAGATAACTCTTCCACACAGGTGTATAACTACCAACCCTGTGACCACCCGGACCGACCCTGTGACAGCACCTGCCCCTGCATCATGACCCAGAATTTCTGTGAGAAGTTCTGCCAGTGCAGCCCAGACTGTAAGAGCACCCTGCTTTCTCCATCGTCAACCAAAGTGGTTGGCCTTGGAGTGTCCAGGCTCCCTCCTGCCCCATAGCTGTCTGTACGCCTTTGATATCTCTTTGCTATGATGCTTCAGGCATCCTACAGGGAAGGAAGGTGTGAGCCATCTGCAAAGTTGTGAGGGGGTTGGTCGTTCTGTTTTTATTTTTAAGACATTTTGTTATTTTATGTATAGCAGTGTTTTTCCTGCATGCGTGTCTTCCCTGTGGGCATACCTGTTGTCCAAGGGAGTCAGCTCCCCTGGAACTGGAGTCACAGACAGTTGTGAGTCACTGTGTGGGTGCTGGGAATCAATCCCAGGTCCTCTGGAAGAGCAGCTGGTTCCCCTTGATGCGGAACCATCGCTCTAACCCCTTTTCTACTTTATAAAAGCAACTCCTAGGCTCACAAAGTCTCTCCTTGTTCTCCCAACTCTCCTCTCCCTCCCCTACCTACTCTCCTGTATTTTCAAGCAGTTTTCCTTTCTCCATGGCTAGCTAGGTAGCTGAGGTTACAGCTTTGTGCCACCTTTCCCAGCTGTGAAAGTCAGGTGGGAATTCTGGAATCAGGAACTAGACATGATACTTCTCCCATCTTCTCCTTTCATGGAGAACCCTGAAACAGGAGCCTTTCCTGCAGTGCATTCACAGTCTCCTCTTTAGGGTGTTGTTTTTAAAAAGCATTAGGGCTGGAGAGGTGGCTCAGTGGTTAGAAGCACTTTCTGCTCTTCCAGAGGACCTGAGTTTGGTTCTCCTCATTGATGTCGGGCAGCTCAAAACCACCTGTAATTTCAGCTCTAGGAATTATCTGATACTTCTGACCTCGGGCATCCACACATACTTGATATACACATACATACATATAAATAAAAATAAAAGTGGACAAAAAAAAGGTTATGTGGGTTGAGTGTGATAGTATGTAACTAACTAGGTCTGGAATTCCACTGTAGGAGTCTGAGGCAGGAGGATCAGAGTTCAAGGCCAACCTGTGCTACTAATGAAACCATGTTTCAACCCCTATCACCAGCAGAGTTGTTTAGGTGGATACAGTGTTACATACCTATTAACCCTAGTGTGGGAGGAAGGCAGGTGTATCACTTGGGCGGAGACTTAAACCCTGCCTCATAACAGAACTGGAGAAGAGGGGAAGGGAGAGGGGGGAGGAGAAAAAAGAAAAGAAAAAAGATGGCTGGTTAGGTGATTCAGCAGGTAAAGGCAGCAAAACAAACTTGCCAGGATGCCTTGGTCAGGTCCCTAGAACAACACAATGTCTGTCTTATCTCCACACATGTGAATGGTAGGGTGTGCCTACACCAGTGTTCACACCCTCTAAACAAATAGAATTTTTAAGAAGTTTGAAGAAAAGAAAAAGAATACGGAGAAGTCTTGGGATTTTGAGAGTTTTTGATAACCCAGGCCTAACCTTGAACTCCTGCCCCTCCCTCCCAGCTATTGGAATTATGGGCATGTGCTACCACCCTGGACCCATATGAGAATCCTTTATGTTTGTTTAATAGCTGAAGACTGAATGGTTGTGGTTCTAGGGGTTGGACCTATGACTGTCTATCTTATCCCAGCTAGAGTTCTTTAAAACACATTCTTTCCCACATATGTTAATTGAGCTGGGTAAAGAGCCTTCATTTCAACATATTAGCTGGAGTTTATTTTGTTGTTGTTTTGTATTTTGTCTTGTTTTGAGACAGGGTTTCACCGTGCAGTCCTGGATGGCCTTAAATTCACAGAGATCTACCTGCCTCTGCCTCTTGAATGCTGGGATTAAAGGCGTGTACCACCATACTTAGCTTAGGAGTTTGACTATCTCATAGGAGCTGGAATGGGTAAAAGTACACTCTGTTCTTGTAGAAAACTCTATTTCAGTTCCCAGCACCCACATCAGGCAGCTTACAAGGAAATAATAGTTTTAGCTCCAAGGGATCTGATGCCACCTTTTGGCCTCAAAGGGCTCTTGTATTCAGGTGCACATAGTCACCCACAAGTACACACACATAATTAAAATTAAAAATAAGTATTAGGGGGCTAGAAAGACGGCTCAGTGGTTAAAAGCAGGGAACCTGGTTCTGTTCCTAGCACCCTCACAATTACCTGTAACTAAAGCTCAGAGAGGTCAGCCACCACCTTCTGGCCTCTGTGGATCCTGCATGCATGTGTTGCACATAGATAATCAGGCATACACATGTACTAATAATATATAAATAAATATTTACAAAATAAATATGTGTGTATGTATGTTCTATATACATAAAATACAAATCTTTAAAAAAAAGTATGTACACACATAAGTAATAAGTATGTACACACATTAATAAGTACAATCATATCTAGTAAGAGACAGAAGTCTGGGGGTCAGCAGAAAAGTAGCTCTCAATTCTGATCCCACCTAACCCTTCTTCTTTGGGTAGTGCTATTAATGGCAGCCTCTGGGCTTGCAGAAGGCAGTGCCCAGGCAGCTATGCTGTGATTGTCACCTAACAAGGAACAGATAATGATCTTAGCCACAACACTTAAGTGCTAATGCTGGGGAGGGCTACAGGTGGAGGATGGTACAGAACGGATACATTCAGTTCTCAAAATGATACTTGTTTTGATGAGGACTTACTGTGAAAAGCACTGATTTCATTTTTTCTGGGGTTCTCTCCATCTCAATTCCAAATCCTATCAACTAGGATGAGAGGGGGCCCTGTTGGGGAATCTCCATGTGACCTGCTTTTTTTTGTCTATTGGACTTGAATGTTGGGAATTAGTTCATAGTTTGTATATTTGTGTAAGTGCGCTCATGAGTGCGCATGTATGTGCATGTGTGGTCCGAGGTCAGCCTTGGTGTCATTCCTTGGGAGCCAGTTAACCTTGTTTTCTCACATGGAATCTCTCACTGCAACTAGGAGTTGCTTATTAGGGTAAGGCTATCTGGTTAGTGAGCGCCAGGAATCCCTCTGTCTCTACCTTCCCAGCATGGAGGCGTGGCCATGCCTGGATTTTATATGTGGGTTCTGTGGATCAGATTTGGTTTCTCATGTCTACATGGTAAGAACTTTACCAATGGAAGCATCTCCTGAGCCCCGAGGAGGTACTCCATTGTGTAAGGGAAAGGCCTCTTGTACAGGGGAAGGACTCTTGTGCCGCTCTGCTAAGAGTTCTTTAACATGTCACATTTACTCCTCTGCTGCCCCTGAGTCTGACCTGCACCAGTGTGGGCCTGCTTCCTAATAACCGTCCCCATCTCCCCACTCAGGCCAGAATCGTTTTCCTGGTTGTCGCTGTAAGACTCAGTGCAATACCAAGCAGTGTCCTTGCTATCTGGCAGTACGGGAGTGTGACCCTGACTTGTGCCTCACCTGTGGGGCCTCAGAGCACTGGGACTGCAAGGTGGTATCTTGCAAAAACTGCAGCATCCAGCGTGGCCTCAAAAAGGTGAGGTCTTTTCTTGGGTCCATGGCCCCAGGTGTCACTTGTTCCTTTCGCTCCTCAGAGGGTTTGTGTGTGAAAGGGCTCGACAAAATGTGTCAGTGGTCAAATTAATCAAATTTCCGATCCTACCTAAAGGAGCAGAGGGCTGTGAACCAAGGATGCTTACATTCTGTTCTCCCCCAGCACTTTACCACTGGACGCCACGCCCAGCCCCCGTGTTGCCCCTTCTGCTTCCTACGTTGCATGCCCAGACTCAGCCTGGGAGGTCCCCAAGGGAGAGGAGGAAAGTGCCCTCTTTCCTTTCCACTTCCGGTCGTGTGTCGTGTCCCCCGTCCCGTCCCCCCCCCCCCGTCCCCCCCGCAAGAGCAGAATGGTTTTCAGGTTCCCTGGCAGTTGGTAGTTCTTTCCACCTGCTCCCATCACACACGTGCAGGTGGGGTACTCACACCCACTCATGCCTGCCCTGTCGTCTAAGGCTTGCCTCCCTCTCCCCCAGCACCTGCTGCTGGCCCCTTCTGATGTGGCCGGATGGGGCACCTTCATCAAGGAGTCTGTGCAGAAGAATGAATTCATTTCTGAATATTGTGGTGAGGTGAGTGTTCCTGGTTCAGCCCACAGTCTTACTGGGAAGGGAATGACAAGAAGCTCTCTGATTTTCTGTGGGTTAGACTTCTGTGACTTAATCTCTAAATAACTCAGCCCAGTTTTCATGTGGCCTCTCAGGGGACCCCACAGAACTGTTTGCAGTCCTGAAACAAACCGCTGTTTGTCAGGCATTGGTGTCTGGCTCTCCCCAGCCTTCACCCTGGAGAGCCTGGGTGGAGATGGGGCTGGTGTAGCCTGAGCTTGCTGTCCTACACTGCCTCACCCAGCTCATACAGGTGTACCTTGAGCAGGCAGCCTGACACCCTCTTGTTCCTTGTCTGCTCCTCCAGCTCATCTCTCAGGATGAGGCTGATCGGCGAGGGAAAGTCTATGATAAATATATGTCCAGCTTCCTCTTCAACCTCAACAATGGTACGGCACGGCCTCCCTTTTATACCAAGGTGATCGTGTGCAAGTCTTCACACTAAGCAGCCTATGCTGTCTTCCAGGTTCAAATCAGACTCAGTCTTTCCAACAGATTACTAAAAACAAAGTGCTGTGGTTGAACGTGGAAGCCCCATAGGCTCTGCTTCATCTCTGAGTTGTGTTTGGAATGGAAACACTGGGCACTTCTACTTGAGAAGATACCCTACCCACTAGGTGGGAGTGAGGAGGCAGGCCATGCGTTTTTCCTGTCTCCTGTCACCATTCTGGGCTTCATGTTCCCACCGGACTAAATTGTTGGTGTTACCACTTAACTGATTTCAAACTAGACCTAAAGAAGTGTGGGATGGAAGCCAGGTACATGGTTCATACCTGTAATCCCAGCACTTGAGAGGCTGGGACAGGAGAAATAGCACAGATTTGAGTCCAGCCTGAGCTGCAAGTGGAGATCCTGTTTCCAACCAAGAAAAAGGGGCATAATGGCACATTCCTATAATCATAGCACTAGGGGAGGCTAAGGCATGAGAATTATGCCATCTGTTCTTGGGCCACAGAGCTAGACCTTAGTCTGTCCATCCATCCACCCCCAGGGTGGGTAAAAAGTATAGCGTTTCTTGGGACACTTCATGATTTTCTTTGATTTATGTCATGTAGATTTTGTAGTGGATGCTACCCGGAAAGGAAACAAAATTCGCTTTGCAAACCATTCAGTGAATCCCAACTGTTATGCCAAAGGTGAGTGAGCCTTCAGTAGCCTAGGAAGTGGGGTGGGCTAAATACCTCATTCACTATGATTTTATCCATTATTCAGCTTTTTAAATTTTTTGTTGTTTTGGTTTTTTTTTTTTTTTTTTTTTTTTTTTTTTTTGAGACAGGGTTTCTCTGTCTAGCTCTGGCTGTCCTAGAACTCACTCTGTAGACCTGGCTGACCTCAAACTCAGAGCTCTGCCTGCCTCTCCCTTCTGAGTGCCAGGATTAAAGGCGTGCGCCACTGCCACTCAGCTCATCATTCAGGTTTTTTCAAGGATACTCATGATTAATATCTGACATCATTTTAGGCCTCTCACTTTCATACTTTGCTTTTTTTTTTTTTTTTTTTTTTTTTTTTACTGACCGCATTAAAAATGCTTTCCCACATCGTGATTTAAAGGTCACTGCTTTCCCCAAAGTCATTAGCTACAGTAGCAAATTCAGAAGCAGCCGGTAAGCTAGCGCAGCCTTTTCCTCTCCTCTTTGTAGTGGTCATGGTGAATGGAGATCACCGCATCGGGATCTTTGCCAAGAGAGCGATTCAGGCTGGCGAAGAGCTCTTCTTTGACTATAGGTGAGGTGGCTGCTAGGAATGGGGAGGAAGAGAAACAGGAGGGGACCTTATCTTACCAATCAGAGTAATCTAGTTCCTCCTCCTGGATCTGGGATAGGTACAGCCAAGCTGATGCCCTCAAGTATGTGGGCATTGAGAGGGAGACCGACGTCTTCTAGCCCTGCGGGTCCTGTGACAGTGCTGTGGTAGTGGCACCGTCTTGGCTTTAGGCCCGCACCGCTGCTGCTCCTGCTCCTGCAATGTCTTCCACGCGGAGAACGCCCGCCCACTGCTGAGTAACTAGACCTCCACTGTACCCCAAGGAAACACACTGCCTCAGCAAGAAGGGAGGCAGATGGTGAAGACCCGGTCTCCTAGGAGACCTCGGATGTGAGAAGGGCACCTCCAGATCAGAAGAGGAGGCCTTGGGCTGGGTGGATATCTAGGCTTGTTTCTCCTCCGCTCCCAAACTGTGGGCCTCAGGAATCAATCAGCACTACCAATTTAGATTTCCCAGTCGAGTCCTTGTGCCACCGTCAGGCTCACTAAGTGAGCCTACAGGTGCTCAGGGTTAGAGGCGAGCCTGACAGGCATTACCGAGAGAACTGAGAGGGAAATGTGTCTCTGACATCAAAGCAGAAATGAAGGCTGCAGGAGGGAAAGCTAAGTGCCACCCTCCTGTGGACAGAGGGAGAGCCAGCCAGAGCCTGCTCAGGTGGCTTGGAAAAGCCTGTGTTATAGACCATGGGGGGAGAAGGGTGTTTTCAGACTCCTAGCACCAGTGACCCAGCTCCTTCCAAAGTTCTGGCTCAGTGGCGGCAGGCCCAGGCTGCTGAGCATGCTCTGCCTGGCTGAGAGTAAGCACACTGGGTCACTAAGCTGCAGTTGTCCTCAGGCCTTCTGCTCCTCAGAGCTAGGTCCATGGAGCAGCTTTGCGTCTTTCTTCAGGGTAGCTGTGTCTAGTCTAGACTAGAGAGGGAGCGGTTGCTGGTGTGCTTTACTCCGTCTGGAGTACCTGCTGTTGGTAAGTGTTCAGGGGTGGGTGAGGGATGCCATTGCACGTTCAGGAGGGTGTCACAGTGCAGGCAGACTACCGTTCTCTGAGATTTATGCAGAACCAAGCACTTTAACTTTCTTTTAGAAGGTCTATAGACTGCAGTAGAGTTTGAGCCAAGGTCTCTGGGGTCCCTGCCCAAATCCCGCTTCTGAAGGAGGGAGAGGGGAGTGGAAGGTTTTCCAGTTCTAGCTCATCTCCTGAGAGAGGCAGGAGCTGGCTTGACACGAGAACAAAAACTGGTCAGCACAGCTGCCTTGGGTCTGGTGTGCTGAGAACCGGGGCATCATTCTGGGTAGAAAGGACCCAGGCAGGCACAGCTGACCTAGGGAGTGTTGGAACCAGAGTGTCTCCCATGGACCAGTCAGCTCCTCTTGCCCCACCAAAGAAGCCAGGCTCCTTTGGCCATACTGCCTCTTAGGAATTTGCATGGGACTTGCATGCTTGTGCATATACACCCCCCTCACTGCACTGGTAGGCACTTGTGCCTCACACAGCACGTACCCAACAGCTTCTGATAGTAGCTTCTCACCATGCCCAAGTTGGGCCAGCCCCCATCACAGTTCTGAAATTGACGTCTGCCAGTGGTTTGTGTCTACTATGAGTATCAGGGATACCCTCAAGCCTACCCGTAGGCTCTGAACTACTCAATTCTCTGGAAAAACCAGAGACAGGCGGACAAGGGCCTGGCCATGAGGAATGCTTTAAAACATGTTGGTTCTAGGTTGACCTCCGCCTTCCCTCAGCAGTCACTAGCAGGCCACAAATACTCATGCTCCTCCAGCCGCCATTCCTGGTCCCTGCTGTCCTCTACTTTTAATGACGGGTCCCAACCCTCCTCCCCACTTCTGCCCCACCTCGTGTAAGATGATGGAAACGCAGAGGTGGTGTGGACTGGAGGGGAGCTGGTGTACATGTGGCTTTATTGCCAGTGAATTTCTTGCACTTTAAAGTCCTGTGGCTTGTGACCTCTTACCTAATAAAAGTGTTAGAATCCATTCTGGCAACTTGTGTCCTGTGTGCTTGGGCTGGAAGGACCAGAGGTGGTGGCCTGGCAGCAGAAACTTCAGCTCTCTGATCCCGCTATCCTCTGAGGTCGGGGGGGGGGGGGGGGGGAGTGACAGGGGAAACCATTGGTGGGTGCATAGATTGGGTTTCGGTCTTTAGGGACAGGGTTTCTATGTAGCCTTGGCTGTCCTGGAACTTGCTCTGTAGACCAGACTGGACTCAGACACAGATCCACCTGCCTCTGCCTCCTGACCGCTAGGATTAAAGGTGTGTACTATTACCATCCACTTTATATACACAGGTTTTGAGGACTAGGAATTTCTAAGCTCTCAGAGTAAAATATTCCTCATGAGTAAAATATTTAGTGGGAGGCAATAAAAGAAAAAAACCACTCCGTTTATCCCCTGACCATGACGTTAGCTATCACACACAGACTGGGGCTCTGCCACTCTGCTTTATTGGACCTGCTCAGTTGAGGGCACAACGAACGGGCTCCGCCCTGACTTTGAATGGGAGCCCAGCAAGCTGGGTGAGTGGCTGGCAGGACTCGGGAGACATCCAGCACAGAAAGAGCTTACTGTAGACTTCAGCACAGTACAGGACAGCCCACTGAGTTCTTTTTATATATAAACGTAATTTAAAAATTAGAATAATATATTAGTTTCTCTAGAGAGAGACTGTGCAACAAAAAATATATATAAAGAATATGACCTCCTGGGCAAACATAGCAGCGTCTCTAGCAGAGGGAAGCGGGTTCCTCATGCATTGAAGGGGGACAGGCACCAAGGCTATTGCATATTTTGGAAAGGGGTGGGAGATAGAGGGCTGGCTAGGCAAGGTGTCTGCGTTACTTTTTCTACTTGCAGGCTTTTTATGGCTTTGGCTGAAGCTTGTGGAGCAGTGGGGTACTAAAGTGCTAAGCTGAGGCCTCTTGGTCTCTGTAAAACAAAAGGGGTTGGGTGAGGCGGGGACAGCATGAAGTCCTCCCTCACCCCCAGCAGAGAGGAAGCAGATGGAAGACAGCTGGTGAGCAGGGCAGGGAGGGGAGGCTCAGGAGTGGGTTTTAGCAGCCTCCCCCCATGCCCTGTGCAGTCCTGCAATCCCCACTCTGTCCCTGCTGATAGTGTACACAGGAAGGGAGGCGATCCATCGTCCCTGCCCTCCCTTGTTAATCCCTACCAGCAGCAGGGACAGAGATGGCCGGAAAGGCCTGTCTAGGCCGCGTGAGGCTTTTCCTGTGGGGCAGGCCAACAGCCAGGAGGGGGCGGGGTTAAGCAGGGCATTGGTTTAGGCAGTGAGGCTCGGCCACTCCCTTTGGTCCCATCTGTAGCTCTGCCCACCAAACTTGGCAAGAGGGGGGATCCTCCGGGTGAACAGAGCCTGCTAAGAAGAGCCAAATGTCCCTGGCAGGGTAAGAGGAAGGAGTCGGGGGATTTAGAGGAGTTGGACTTGGTCCCTGAAGCCCTTATGACTCATTCAGACCTGGACTCCTCCAAGATCTGGGGGAGGTTCTGGTCCCTGGGGCCTGGACCAGAGGCTGGGGCTGGGGCTGGGGTCGGAACCTGGGTGGGAGCTGGAGTGGGGGCAGGGGCCTGAGCGGGGCCTGAAGGAGGCAGGGGAGTTTTGCTGCCAGGATGGTAATCGTGGCTGGCCTTGGGCTCGTTGGTGTGGTAGGAGCCCTTGTAGCGATGATTTTGCAGGTAGAACAGCACCAACATTCCCACAAGCCCCAGCAGCAGGAAGGCCACCAAAACTGGATGGGAAAAAGAAACAACACAGAGAAGGTCTTTGGGGTACGCATATACACACTCAGCCAAAAGCATCATGTACAACTGCAGTATACGACCCTGTGAGGCTATCCCTGTGTCTAGGTCTGAATTCTCGGCTTATCCCCCGCCCACTTTATTCTTCCCATATCTCACAGCTTCTCCAGTTTCTCATTCCAATAGATGATACTGCATCTGTTTCCTCATGGATTAAAATGGCTGCGTTTTAATATTTCATTTTAATTAAAAATTTATAGCTGCCTCAGATATTAAGTCTCCACCCAGTTATATGCTGATGTGGGCACAGCCTGTCTAGCCCTTCTTCACGTTACATCTGGTACCTTCCCTTATCCCTGAGGAACTGGGAGGGACGCTGACCGGGTGGCCTTGGGGAAGTCGGGTTAGTAGTCAGTGGTACTCACAGCCTAAGAGTATGGCCACCCATCCATCGTCATGGTAGTATGGGAAATCTAAAAAGGAGAAAGAAAGGGTTGGTTAGGAAACATCACGTTCAGAGTCATTTCCCATCACCGTTACCCCCCCCCCCTTTTGTCTGTGTTCCTCCGTATCTAGGGATTTACCTGGGGGCAGGTACCAGGGATCAAGCTCTGGTGGCACCTCTGAGACAAGGCGTGGCATAGCTCCACAGTTAGATTCCGACAGTTCTCCCTGGACCCTCATGGCCTCTGCTAGCTCAGCAGTCATGGGGCGGGGGGTTCGGAAATGGGTCTTGAGGGGAGCCACATTGTTGAACCGGACACCAGACAGGCAGCCCGAGAAACCTGGAGTGTTGTACCGCTGGATCTCTGGGTCAATGACTCCTGTCTCTGAGGGAGAGGCAGACCCAGAAAGAGGTGTTTGGGGCACCCAGAGCCCCTGCCTCTCTTTCGCCCATCTTTCTTATCCATTACTCATCCCCACTTCCTTACTCTGTACTCCAGGAGCCTCATCCGAAACTCGCCCCCAACTCATATAAGCAGCTTACCCATCACACGCCCCAGATACAAGGCCTTGGGTGAGTCCAGCTGGCTGTCCACCAGCAGAGAGAACTTCTGTTCTGTCAGTGGGAAGTAGTCCACCTGGGGGAGGAGGGAGGGAAGCCCTGGATGGACACAGCCAAGACCAGAAGGGAATTCACTCTACCCAAAGGATCGCTGCTCAAAATGAACAACCCCTGGGCCCAGAGGCAGGGTTTGACACATGGCTCAAACAATCTGCCTTTGACCCCTGGCTTTGCAGTTTACTAGTAGTTTGACTTTTTTTCTTCTCACATTTTATTTTTATTTTTTGGAACAAGGTCTCTACAAAGCCCTGGTTGTCCTGGATTCATTATGTATGTAGACCAGCCTGACTTCAAACACAGACAGCTGCCTGCCTCTGCCTCCTGAGTGCTGGGATTAAAGGCTACACATTTTCTTTCTTTCTCTCTTTCTTTTTTTTTTTTTTTTTTTCAGGGTCTGGAGGTCACCAGTACCACATCCCCACCCCCATAAACTTCTGATCCTTCTGCCTCACCCTCCAGTATGTTGAGATTACAAACACAGCCTGTGCAGTGCTGTAGGTGGGACCCAGAACTTCACGAATGTTAGCAAGCGCGCCGCCAACCCTAGGGCCTGGTGGGTTTGACATTGAGGAAAACACTTGACTTTTCCACCCTGTGTAATGGTTTGTAAAATGGAGCTCAGAATAATTGCCAACCACAGCTACTCCACAGAGCTGATGTAAGGGTCATGAGAGGTGACACATGTCAAAAATGCCTTGTATACTGAACTGTGCTTCAGACTTGCAACCATTTAACATTTTCTTGGGTGTGCCACAGCCACGATCATGAAGCCGTGACTTAACTGGCCCATCCCCTCCCACCTGTACCTGGATGAAGAGGTTACGGTAGACCCGGGTGATGTTGACACTATGGGGCTGGCCATCAGTCACTGGCCGAGTGGTTAGCTGGTACACGTAGGGACTGGTGCCCAACTGATACCGAAGCTGGAGGGTCCCTGTGGGGAAGGAGGAGGAACGTGGGGTCTCCTCTCAGCCCTCACAACCCCCATCTTCCAAAGGACTGGATTAGTCATTAGTCAGTCAGTAGCAATGGGACTTTAGACACCTGGAGGAAGAGCCATGAAGAACTTACCATCTTCCTTGATGAGCACAGCCATGTAGTCACGTACAAAGGAGCTGACATACAGGAGGACTGCAGGAGCAGAGCTGGTGCTAAAGCTAAAGGAGACCTCCTCTCCAGTAACATTGTAGACAGGCCCCCGATACCCTGGCACAGGCCGCCCAGGCTGTGGATAGTCGGGCAGGCGGTACCCAGGGCCATGGTAGCCTGGCACATAACCTGGGGTGTCGTAGCCCGGAATATAGCCAGGCTCATAGCCTGGTACGGGTCTGCTCAACATGTGGGAGAATTCCCGGGCTGCAGAGCGCAGTGCAGACTGGAGGTTATAGCGCATCCATGTGCCAGTTTCAAAGAATCCACCAATATCTGAAGCAAAGATAATAAGAAGTCTCCAGTCACAGGTTCAGAGGGCTTTTATGCTACCAACACATGCACACACTTTTAGTATCTGCCACTATTTACTTTTAGTAGAATTTTTTTTTCTTTCAGTTTTGGAGGCACTGTCTTACTTTGTAGCCCAAATTTACAATCCTTCTGCCTCAGCGCTTCAGGTGCTGGTATTATACACCTGTACCACCCCACCTAGCACTAAACAGAAGGATCACCTGAAAGATCACCCAATCTTACCTCTACATTTTATAGACAAGGAAACAAGCCTAAATGTGGGTAGTAACAGCTTTAAGAGATGGCTCAGCAGTTAAGAGCGCTGGCAGCTCTTCCAGAGGACCTGGGGTTCGATTCTCAGCACCCACATGGAAACTCACACCTGTCTGTAACTCCAATTCCAGGGGACTTGACACCCTTACACAGACAAACACACAGGCAAAACACCAGTGCACATAAAATAAAAATAAATTACTTAAAAAAAAAAAAAAGATTAGTAGTGACTTCCCCAAGGACACACAGTTTTATGTGGGGGACCAAGATTAGAACTGAAATATCCCGACTCCATGCAATTATATGTTACCATTCATATCTCCCTAGACCACAGACTTTGCCCACAGCCACCCATAGATTACCCCATAGATTACCTTGGGCCCAGCCTTGGGGAAAATGTAGTCTGGTGTATTGAATTTTAAGGCTCACCTCAACCAAGAGTCAGTTTGTAGACATGTTTTGGGAATGCAGTGATAGGTCAGACAAGAAATGGCAGGGGGAAAACATGCACTGTGAAGCCAAAGTCAATACTATAGCTAAATGTTCAGTTGGTAAAGTGCCTGCTGTGCAAGCTTGAGAATGTGAATTCGATCCCTAGCACCCACACAAAAAGCTAGGTGTGATGGCACACATTTGTAATCCCATCGCTGGGGAGGCAGAGGCAAGATGATCTTTGGGGCTCACTGTCAGCTAGCTAGCCTATCTAATTGATGAGTTTCAGGTCCCATTGAGAGACCCTGTTTGAAAACACAAGGCAGATACACCTAAGAAGCAATACCTGAAGTTGACTCCTGCCCTCCACACATGTGTGCATGTACACATAGGCAGGCACACACATATACACAAAGCAGAGGTGCATACCTGTGTGACCTTGATGGTAGATGGGAAAATCATTTGCTTAATACTGGGACTCTTGTAGCATCAGCAACTCTATCATCTCTCCCTTTTCCTGTTTGCCTTTGGAGTCAGCCAGCATCTTCAGATGCCTGATTGTCCCATTTAAGAGCTCAGAAGTTTATGAACAATTCTAGTTTTCCAAAATGCTGACCTGAATTCCCTTCCCTCTGACCTCCCATCATGCCCTAAGGTTCCATGCCCCGCCCCACATAACCAGCAACACTGACCATGATTGCAATATGGCCCATCAAAAGCCGTGAGGTCACAGTCACATGTGTAGTAGCTGTATCGCTCCACGCAGCGTCCTCCATGGAAACAGGGGAACCGGGGGTGGGTGCAGTGGCCCGTGCAGTTGGGGAAGGTGCCCTCAGAGGCATTGGCACGGCCTTCCAGGTTCAGAGTTACTCCGTTCAGACGCATGGCCCTCAAGCAGCCCACAAAAGGGCGCCTCTTAAGCTCCGCAGATCCTGGTCAGGAATAAATGGAGGGGTTGGGAGGTGTGACTCTAAGGTGGAGCACCCTAAGACCTCCCCAAAATGACTGTAGAGCCAAAGATAGGATTACATACTGAGTGGGAAGGGAGGCAGGGGGGCTAGGAGGACAGACTGGGATGTCAGGGACTGGGGAAGATAAATGGTCCCTTGGCTCACTCTGGGGCAGGGAAGCCTGAAACATGGGCTTCCTGGAAACATGGAGCATGACCAATGAGAGTGTAGGAGTGTCCTTGCCCCTGGGTTGCTGCTCACCAACGTAGAGGGGCTGGTCATACTCCAGCCAGATGTAGGTCTGCAGGGGCATGGGCCGTAGCACCCAGGGCCGATGGTCCACTCGCAGCCGGGCCTGCTTCACATTGATTTCAGCCCGGACCAAATGCCACTCGTCATCGTTGAACTCAAAGTCATCTGAGTGCACTGTCAGGTTCTCATCCCCATTGCCGATATCAAAGGCAAAGACTACATCCCGGGACGCTGGACAGCATGACAGTGGGTAAGAGAGAAAACGGGGACTCTGGCCCCCAACATCCCTCACAGCGCCCTTGCCCAAATACCACCTCTCTCCTCAACTAAGGGACACCCTCTACATAGTCCTCCACTTTGTCCAAAACTTACAAATGGCTCAAAACCACACAACCGGTTTCCCAAGCTTGCAGATTAACTGGAATAAACTTCCCAGCTCGCATGCTCAGGCTAGAAGCATAGCTAGTTATGGTTGAAACCTCAAGAGCCTGTCTGCCTTCTTCACAAGTAAGGGGCTAAGGGTCCACGGAAACAAAGCATGTGTCAAAGGGACTGTGGTCACATATCCAGACATCAGTCCAGAGTCATCTCAGACCTGCCACCTCTCAAAACAGACTGTCTTGTTCCCTAACAGCCTCTTTAGTCATCTCCATCTACCCACATTTCTCCTGGTCTGCATACTCACTGTTGAGTTCCACTCGCACATAAGGTCGGCGCCACTGGCAGAAAGGGCCCCCCATGTTCTCTAGAAAGACTCCTGAGGGAGCAGAGGTCCTAAAGTAGAAGGAGACATCGAGGCTGTGGTTGGCACGGATGGGGGGGAAGCGCAGTGCAGCTCCAGTGTGGAAGGAGATGGTGTTCCAGGAATTGCCTGCAAAAACAGCGAGGAGAGCCTTGTTAAGGAGATCGAGGGTGTGGAGTAAAGGAACCAACCTCACTGGGCAGGAGGCTTGGAGGACAGAGCGGGGAGCATGAGGGAGGACAGAGCAGGGAGCATGAGGGAGACTGGAGGAGTGGGGTGAACAAAGAGTAAGGTGTGGGAGAACAGTGAAGGGTCAGATCATAGCAGGAGTATCTGCCCACGTGACCTAGAGAGCCCCAGTGGTCAGGTGATTGCTGGAAGGGGTCTGCCACTCACGGTCCCCATAACAGCGCAGAGGCCTCAGGAAGAACTGAGCTTCAGAACTGGACCGGTTCGTATCCCCTACCACTATCTGAGTGACAGGCAGATGGTCCACAAAGGTCAGCAGCCCCTTGTCCGTTCTCCTGTACAAACAGGACACAGTGACTCAGCCCCGCCTCTCAGCTGCCCCGAGGTCCCGGAAATCCCACCATCCTGTCCCCTCACCACTGTGGCTGGTCAGCATCACAATTGCAGTGCAGGGCAGGGTCCACACAGCTCCGGTCCAGCCCACAGGCACAGCGCTGGATCCCAGGCTGAGAGCCTCCCCAGTAGAAGTGCTGCTCCTCATTTCGGCCAATCCAAAAGCTGTAGGGGTAGCCTCCTGGGGAAGATGCCAAGCAGCTTCCAGGCCCTGCCCCTCCATCAGGCTCTGGGCTCCTCATACCCAGGTGCAAGCAGCCCAGACCCTGTTTGACTCCTCCAGCAGCTCCTCACACCCCACCCTCCTCCAGCTACGCCTTGCCCTCCCTGCCACCAGGCTCAACCTGCAGTATTGAGCAGCCGGGAATTGTAGCAGGAGAACTCGATCCACTGCTCACAGTGCTGGGAAGCATTGGCCAGAGCACTGACTTCCTCCCAGGAGGCATTCCAGTATTGGATGGCCCCCAGAAAGGGCCGCTCCATGCTGGAACCTGTCACTCGAGTTGTCCACAGCCTGTCATGCCGCACAACTGTCCACGCTCGGTTCTCTGGAAGAGAAGGGACAGAGTTTTGCCTGGATATGAACATTGGCTGTCTCACTCCTTACCAACGCACCAACCCTACTACCACCTGGGGCCTTCCACGCTGAAAAATGGCAGCTGGGATGGCCGGAAGATGGAATTTAACTATAAAGCTACATTACAAAATTTTAGGTGTCTCCCTTCCACACTGTCCTTTACTCCAACTACAGTTTCATCTGTCCCCTCCCACCATTTCCCTGACCCCTGCATCTTGTACATTGGCTGGTCGATCTCCCACCCCCACCCACCAAAGCCACTTACCTCGGATGTCACAATACACCACAAATGGTTTCAGAGGTCCACTGCCATCAGGATCAATGGTGAAGTTTCCAGAAGTTTTCCCACTGAGCCGATAGGCCTCGCAAGATTCCTTATACAAAGCTAGAGGGGGTAAGGAGGCAATCATGGGGCTGGAAGGCTAGAGGAGTGGTCATCCATACCATCTCTAGCAGCTTCCTGACCCCAACAACCTTTCCCCCACTCTCCCATCCAGCTTACGTTCGTGGCAGGTAACTCCCTTGTAGCCAGTGAGTTCACAGTAGCAGATGAAGTCATCCCACGACTGGTAGCAGCGTCCATCGTGCTCACACATGTTAGGGCTGCATCTGAGCAAGGGGTCAACACCAATGGAGGCAGGCTTGAAAGGAGGTCATTCCAGGGTCCAGTGCTGTCTTCCCTTCTCCCAAAAGAAGGGAAAGTGCCTAGCCCCTGCCAGACAAAAACCTAGCCTGAATAGAAACTGTCTTTCAATCCTGGGCACCTGTAACTTTACAGGAAGAAATAGGAAAGAGGTCAGAGGTCACGGAGGAATCCGTGTGTGTGTGTGTGTGTGTGTGTGTGTGTGTGTGTGTGTGTGTAGGGGGAACGCTGACATAAGGAGAAGAGAAATTATTTAAAAAAAAAAAAAAAAAGGCCAGCCAGGCAGTGGTGTTGAATGTCTTTAATCCCAGCGCTTGGGAAGCAGAGGCAGGCAGATCTCAAGTGGGTTTGAGGCCAGCCTGGTCTACAGAGCAAGTTCCAGGACAGCTAGGACTGTTACACAGAGAAACCCTGCCTTGAAAGAGAGAGAGGGAGGGAGGGAGGGGGAGGGAGAGAGGGAGGAAGAAAAGACAAGACATCCTGACTACATGGAATGGGTTTTGAAGGGGGTCACTTGTTAGGGAGATGACCTTATAGATACCTGTCTGTGATGCCACATGTGTCAAACAGGACCTCAGCAAAGTAGCCAAGCCTCCGGAACTCAACTAGGGTCAGGTTGACCAGTTGACCATCCACCTTGAGCAGTTCCATACAGCCATGAAATGCTGTCTGGTTGGAGTGGCAGCCCCATCGACTGGCTGGTTTGGGACAACCTGGAGCAACCACATGTATGAGGCCCTTCCCAGGGGAGAACCCAGAGACCTGCCCCAGGGAAAATGCCAAAAGGGAGCCATACGTAAATGAAAAAAGGACGCTAGAACCAAAGTATACATAATGGCTAATGACCTACACCCCATGGCCCCAAAGGTGAAACAGCTTGGTCCCCTCAATACTCTCACGTGGCCCTATCAGAGAGGTAGGACCTTCCTACCCATAGACACAGCAAAGTTGTCCGCCCCTGCTATTTACCGCCAAAGAAGTATGAAGTCCCTGTGCGGATCAGCAGTGGGGATGAGACTCTGACCTCTGCCCCCTCCACATCATCAATACTGATAACTGCATGGTTTTCCTGTGCCACAAAGTTCACCTCGTGCCAGAAGCCATCATTTAGGCGGTACCCTGGACAAGAAAGGGGGATGGTGTGAGTGGGTGGGAGTATAACCATAATAAGAGAAGATTGGTTGGGGGAAAGGGGTCTTTTAAAACAGTTTTTAAAAATTGTGTACATGAGTGCAGTACCCTGGGAAGCCAGAAGAGGGAGATAGAGCCCTTGGAGTAAGAGTTACAGGAGCTGGAAAGACGTTCCTAGCTAAGTTTACTGTTCTTGCACAACATGGAAGTTGGGTCCCCACCCCCCTTGTTGTATTTTTGAGACAGGTTTTCTCTGTATCTCAGGCTGGCCTGGCACTCACTACGTAGCCCTGACTAGCCTCAAACTTGTGGTTTTCCTACTTTGGCCTCCCAGATGCTGGGATGCTGGGATTACAGGCATAAATCACCACAAGCCACACACATGCTCACACCCCCAGTGTTCTTTTTGTTTTTGGTGTGTGTGTGTGTGTGTGTGTGTGTGATGTGTGTTCGAGACAGGGTTTCTCTGTAGCTTTGGAGCCTGTCCTGGAACTCGCTCTGTAGACCAAGCTGGACTCGAACTCACAGAGATCTGCATGCCTCTGCCTCCCAAGTGCTGGATTTAAAGGCGTGCACCACCACTGCCAGGCGAGATGTTCCTGAGTGAGGAAGCAGCAGCAGCCCCACTCTGGTCCCAACAGCAGTCTAAATTCACCCCATTGCTACACTTCTTGTGTAGTGGCGGCCCTTCTAGCTCTCTCTTCGTTGTCCATAACCTTGGTCATTGACATAGTATGCAAAGTTGGAAATAACTGGCAAACATCTCCAGGAATCCCCCAGAACCGGAGAATGCCCGTTTCTTCCGGATTTCACCCTTCTCTAGCCTGCTCCTGCCTCCCAGAGCCCCTTACCAGCAGCAAACTGAAGCTTCTTCCGGCCAGTCTGTGCGATGGATACGTTGACTTGCCCTTCGCTAAGCATCAGCTCCACGTGACCCAGTCCATCCCCCAAGCGAGAGTAAAGGAGCAGCCCCGTGAGGTCCCAGGTGCGGAAGCGAAAGGAGACTGCAAAGCGGCCACGCCGAGGAAAACCAGGCACCTGGACAAAGTTGTGAGGGCCTCCAAAGTTGATGGGGTGTGGAACAGGATCCAAGCAACGGAAAGCCACATTACCCTAGAAGGGAATGGATGGATACATCAGGACACGGAGGCCAGGTATGCGTCGTTAATATTCTCACTGGGTTAAAACCCAGAGCAGAGTAAAGACCTCCAGCCAAGGCCCTTCCCATGCCCGGCAAATATGTCCGCAAGTTCGTTCGTGGAAAGGGCCCAAACAAGCCTGCCTCAGGACTCTGCTCCCTTGCGAGCTTTTTATCACTGATCCCACTGTTCACAAAGCAAAAAACTTTCTTTCTCTAAGGGAAAATACAGCACAAGCCGAATTTAGCCCAGAATTTAGCATGTGCGCATGTTCCAGAGTTGGCCAAAGAGGAGAGCTTATCAAAAGACTTCCAGTGCTTACCCTGTCACTTCTGAGTCACACGCTCCTGGTCGAACTGCCCTCCCCCCCAGCCTCTGCATCTCAATTTCCTCATCTGCTAACTAATGAGACAACTGGATCGGACCGGCTCTTGGCATCTTTGTTTTGTTTGTTGTTTGCTTCCCAAGACAGGGTTTCTCTGTGTAGCTTTGGCTGTCTTGGAACTCCCTCTGTAGACCAGGCTGGCCTCAAACTCACAGAGATCTGCCTGCCTCTGCTGGGATTAAAGGAGTGTGCCACCGCCATCAAGAGATTCACAGCTTCTTAACCAAGGGGTGAACGGCACTTACTTTCTGATTTCTTTGTACTCGCCCTACGGTACCTGGGAATCTGACTATTGAGAGTGGATCTCATCCCAAATGACACCTCTTTCTTTTCTGTCTCTTGGCTTTCCAATTGGCTTTAACATCCTGCCTTCCCAGATCCCCCTGCCCACTAGCCTCGAAGGTGATCCGCGAATGGCGCCTCACTGCCAGGTCGGCGATGTTGATCCGATTGTAGATCACATTTTCTATGCAGCCACGGAAGTTATGCCGGTAGGCCAGGTTCTTACGCGCTGCGCCCACCAGACCCCCGATGAATATCTGTGGGAAGCAGGTAAAAAAGGAGTTTCCCTAGGCTTGGGGGAACGCCTATTTTCCTGTGCACATGCACAGGAAAGTACCTTTTCCACAGTACTGAGCCCGGCTTTCATAAAGACTTGAAAAGCATTACGCTAGAGTGAGCGCTAAAGCTTGCACTTAGGTTTGAGCCTCTAGTTGGCTGTAGGCTTTCAAAAGGTCAAGTTGTCTGTCTCAGATGCTTAAAATGCAGATGGAGACAGGGTCTTTATCAACAGCACAGAATTGTGTTAGGAGGCAGGGGACAATTTTCTACTTTTCTTGATTTCCCCAAATCTGGATTTCTAGGTCCATCATAGTAGATCTGGGGTGAACAATGACAACAGGAAGAAAAGCCTCTCTACATGCGGGGGTGGAATGGGGAATCGACCCCCCTTTTCCTATTGTCACACCCCAAAATGGTGCCCCACCCTTGGTCACCTCATTGTCCAGATTCAGCCTCTCGAAGTCGCCATTGAGCACAAAGCGATGGACGTAACCATCCAGGGTGAGATTTGCATCTCGGCCATATCGGTCCACCCTCACATAGTGCCAGCTCAGGTCATTAAGGACACCGCCAGCACTCACTGTAGTGTGACCAGGTCTTGGTTGGATTGGGCTGCTGCCTGAGAACAGGGCAGGATAGAGTGAGAACTGCAGGGGGTACCCAATCAAAGCCTGGAGTGGAGAGGTGCCCATAGGCAAGTCTACAGCCATTTAACCTATCCAGGCTTCTTTGGATAGCTGCTTGTATCTCATCCCACAGGTGTTATGAAAAGCAAATGAGATACAAAATCATTTTATATGTGTTTAGGATGCCTTGTTCAAGGTCACACAGTTGGTAAGCCGATTCCAGTTCATCCGACTTCAAGCCCGCTGTTTTGCTAGCACCAAGCGCTACAAAAGGGGAAGACACAGCTTAAGCAGGGCGGCACTCTGGGGTCCGGAAGCTCACCCAGGCTCATGTGCAGCAGCAGGTGTGCTCCCTGCAGTTCAAGCGTCACATAATCTCCCTGGGCGCCCTCGGTGTGCAGCAGCAGCCCATCCTTCTCCTCTGTCTTGAAACTAAACGCGAACACGTCCCAAAGACTCTGGCTGACACCTCGCGGGAAGCGGTACGAGATGGCATCATCACCGTCAAAATATAGTATGTCGGACTCTGCGCGAAGGACAATGGGTGGGCAGGGGACCAGGGAGACTATCCCCTTCCAGGCTCCTTGCCCCCACTCCCCACCGCCACACCCTTACTGTAGGGACAGCCGTAGATGCCCAGCCGCAGGCCGATCTTGCCGCGTGGGTTCCAGGCCAGTGGCACGATGCGGATGTAGCGGGCGGTGAAGTGGTAGTGCAGGTCATGGCGTACCACCGCGGACTCATTGACATTACCGAAGAAGGTCTGCGGGAGGAGTGGGGGGGAGTAGTAACCAAGTCCCTGCCCTCAGCTTCCCCTGCTGCGATGGCTTTCAAACCTTGCCAAGCTTAACTGGAGCGGGAAAGTTCACTCCACGTCCCCTGCCTCCATGATTGTATATGGAGTGGTCTAGAGTGTCCTATTCTTTCTTCAACACACCAATCACCTTCAGGAAGCTTGTAATTCGTGAGGAACAATCTGAGCTGCACTAAATCTCAAGAGTAGCTTTCCTCACCTGTACGTCATGCTGTCCCCTCCCCTTCCCTTCAGGCTAGTACCCAGCCCAGGGCCCAGAGCAGGGGAAGCTCCCCAAGTGTATGTGCCTGGGCACCGAGAGTACCGCGTTGTGCCCTTGTTGATAGAATGGTGTCCAGCTGTCCACACGGTCTCCATAGAGCAGCATATAACGTGTGACCCAATCCCAAGAATTAAAGGCTCCTTGCGTGGCCACAGCCCGTATCCGATGCTTCTTCATTAAATCTATCTGAAGCCAGGGATTCGGGTCCCCAATCCGGGGCGACCATCCACTGATGCCTACAGAAAGAACAAGGGCTTTTACCATCCACTATCTTCTCTCCGCTCTCTGGAGTACTCCTTTCTGCCCTGGCTGGCCAAGCTCACCGTGCAGCCGGGCAAAGCGGGCTGTAGTAAAGAGCCCATAGTAGGAGGAGGCGCCCAAGGACCGTGCATACAGAGGTCCCACCAGCTCCTCATTGCAGCCATCTGTGGGGGTAGGGAAAGGATGATGAGCTTGTTAGCATGGCCCCTCTTCTAAAGATTGTGCTTTTTAGCAGTCCAAGCTGCTCTTCACTGCCCCCAGTGGCAGAGTCAACCCTACCTTAAAGCTGTGCCCTCAGCATAGGCTTCAGCAACAGCTGCTCGCTGGGGGAGCTTGCCTTTTCCTAGGGTAACTCTTTACCTTGACCTACAGATCCAAAGCCAGATCCTTCCTTCCCCTTCCTGTCCTGACTCAGTACTCCCCTAAACACAATCCCAAAACTTCAGCGTATTTAAAAACCTAAATGGGCCTCGGAACAGCAAATCAACCCCAGCCTTACCATCAATCCTGTTCATGAGCCCTCCCTGAACAAAATGCGCACCAATCCCCAAATCGGGTTTTGCTTCCAATCCAGTCACTTCCCAATCCTATTCTTAGCATCATCCTTGGCCTTAGTCAGGGTCACCAACTCCTATTTGGGTTCTAGTCATAAAAGCCAGCCCCAGCCACAAACCCTACCTAGTCCCTGGGTCAGCTCCAAATTCCAGCCCCAGCCCCTCAGGGAAAACCTTCAACTCTAGCCTGGGTCATCAGTACCGCACTTATAGCCAACCCTAACCTCAAACCCAGGCACTGGCTGCCGCTTGGATTAACAGCTTCAAATGCCTTGGGTTGACTGGTTCCTCGGCTCAGAGCCCAGCCCCAACCCAGGGCACGCGCACAGCAGCCTCAGAGCTGCATTGCGGAGCGCTGGGAGAGGCAGGAAAAGATGGGAGCGAGCCGGCGCAAGGTGGCAGGGAAGGACCAGCGACCACCCAGCCGCAATGCGGCACGCGGGACTCGCCCCCCAAAAGCTCTGGACCCTTGCACCCAACCCCTCCTGCCTCTGAGACTAGCACTCACAGTAGCCCCAGCCCCGAGCTCCAGAGACCACAGCGACGAGCAGGATGCTGAAGAGCTGGAGGAGACTCATAATGCAGCGCTGACCAGCACTGGGTGTCTGTCTTCCCGTGCCCTGCTCCAGCTAGGGCTCCTGTTCTGGCTCAGGCCCCCAGTTTTTCTCCTGGGGTTCGCGGCCGACCGCTGTTTCTTCGTCTTTACCCACCCTTCCCTCTCTCCTAAACCCTCAATCTCTCTCTCTTCCTCTCTCTCTCTCTCTCTCTCTCTCTCTCTCTCTCTCTCTCTCTCTCTCTCTCTCTCTCTCTCTCCCTCCCTCCCTCCTCTCTCTTCTCTCTCTCCCCCCTCCCCTCTCTCCTCTCCTCCTTTTCTCCGCCCCCTTCCCCAGCCTCTCTCCGGGCAGGAGCGTTTTTTCCCAGACCCCGCGCAAGCGCGTGCCTCAGTCCTATTGCAAAAGGGCGGGGTAGACAACCTGCCATTGGGAAATACCCACAAGTAACCCAAGGCCGACAAAGACTAGGACTACAGGGTGGCAAAAAGAGAAGTGGGGGATGGGGTGGACGAGATGGAGTCTAACATTTCCAAGGGAAGGGAAGAGTTTCGAAGGACACCTAGGGATGGAATGAAGGACAAACAAAAACGTGTTTCCTGAAGGTAAATAAGGTTCCTGGCTCAGAGCTGGACACCTTCACAACTGTCCACTCCGCATTTTCATCTTGCTCCAGTTTGCACATGGAAAGCCAGGGGCTCAGAGAGAAAAACAAACCTTATTCAAGATCATACAACCATTCTTTTTTCCCCCCCATCAGCAGGGATTAGATAGAAGCCAGGCAAGGTGGAATGAAAAAGTTAACCCACAGACCCTAATCTCCACCCTTCTTCGTGGTCTTTCTCCCCACCCCTTCCTTCCTGCCCCAGTAGTTATTTAACTTTACCCCCGTGGCTGTACCTCAGAAATCCTGGTAGCCAGCCAGAGATGGGGACCGAGTCCACAGAGCAGGTGGGGGTCGGGGCAGGTGGGGGGGAGGGGAGAAGGGTTGCAGAGAGGGTGGGGAAGGGGGAAGGAATGGGTTTCCCCAACTAACATCAGGGCTTTGTATCTTATGAGCTGTGTAGGAGCCTATAAAACTTAAGACCCCCTTGGTATGAGTGTTCTCAGTATGCCAGTGATGGACCTGGCGGTAGGGTGGGCAGGAGAGAAGGGAGGAGAGAAGGTAAAGGAGACAGCCTGAGCTTTAGATTTTAAGTCCAAGGCTGTAGCAGCAAAGCCTGCATCTGACCCTCCTTCCAGACGAGGGCGCTGTGCAGGGACCAGAAGCAGCCAAGATTTATTAATAATACAAATGCTTGGTCTAAGGAGAGCTAGATGTTTCCATTGTCTATTATCTTCCATCTTTTTAACAGTCCTCTCTGCAAACCTTGCCAGAACGGCTTTAGACTAGGCATAACACATTAAGTAACTTAGGTCCAGAAAGAGCAAGTGGCTGCTCAAGTTCGCCCAGAGTAGGAGTTTAAGAGAAGCAACTGCCTGGTCAGGGTACCCTAGCAAGAATGGGGGGAGGGGAAAGGTTAATCTTCTTCTGATGTTCGGGCTTCGAGTGTGAAAGACAGTGGTATAGGAATATGTCTTACATGGTCCCGCCTCTCATTTTAATGTCACCAGATCTCCTGGGAACCCTACTCCGGGTACGACGAGGAGGCTTACTCCGTTGGGCCGTTGCCGGAACTCTGTTACAAGAAGGATGTCCAGGCTTTTAGTCGAGCATTCCAACCCAGTGTCTCCCTGATGGTGGCTGTACTGGGTCTGGTGGGCAATGGCCTAGTCTTGGCCACCCATCTGGCAGCCCGACGAACTACCCGATCTCCCACCTCCGTTCACTTGCTCCAGTTGGCCCTGGCTGACCTCCTATTGGCCCTGACCTTGCCCTTTGCAGCAGCAGGGGCTCTTCAGGGCTGGAATCTAGGAAGTACCACCTGCCGAGCCATCTCAGGTCTCTATTCGGCCTCCTTCCACGCAGGCTTCCTCTTCCTAGCATGTATCAGCGCCGACCGCTATGTGGCCATAGCTCGAGCTCTTCCAGCCGGGCGGCGGCACCCCACACCTGGCCGAGCGCACTTGGTCTCAATCTTCGTGTGGCTGTTGTCGCTGCTCCTGGCCCTACCTGCTCTCCTTTTCAGCCGGGACGGGCCGCGGGAAGGCCAACGGCGCTGTCGGCTCATCTTCCCCGAAGGCCTCACGCAGACTGTGAAGGGAGCAAGTGCGGTGGCGCAGGTGGTCCTAGGCTTCGCGCTGCCTCTGGGCGTCATGGCAGCCTGCTATGCGCTCCTGGGTCGCACGCTTCTGGCCGCCAGGGGGCCAGAGCGGCGGCGTGCGCTGCGCGTTGTGGTGGCCTTGTTGGTGGCTTTTGTGGTCCTGCAACTGCCCTACAGCCTCGCCCTGCTGATGGATACAGCCGATCTACTGGCAGCACGCGAGCGGACCTGCTCTGCCAGCAAGCGCAAGGACCTAGCTCTGCTGGTCACCGGCGGCTTAGCGCTGGTCCGCTGCAGCCTCAATCCGGTGCTTTATGCTTTTTTGGGCCTGCGCTTCCGCCAGGACTTGCGGAGGCTGCTACAGGGTGGGGGATGCAGCCCAAAGCCCAACCCTCGAGGCCGCTGCCCCCGCCGACTCCGCCTTTCTTCCTGCTCCGCTCCCACTGAGACCCATAGTCTCTCTTGGGACAACTAGGGCTAAGATTCCGGGGGGTGGGGGGGCTAAGGAAACGATCCCAGGGAGGGTAGTGAGAAAGGAGGAGTAACTGGGGAAATGTTGAGAAAGACTTGAAGACCTAAAGGAATTGCCGCTGCGCTTAATTAAATTGATACAATGCAAAAGAGACGCAACCCAACTACTGTTACTATTTTTGAATCACTAACTTTGGAAACGAGTTGCAGCAGGGCCAAGACAGTGGGTTACACCTCCACCCTACGCCCCTGCTTGAGCCCGAGTGGGAGGCGTTGGGGAAGGGGGGTTGCTGAGTCGGCTAAAGCTTTAAGTACTGACACTCCCTCTGCCTTACTCAGTCTCTGCCAACCGAGGTGAGGTGGGAAAGCTGCCAGGTGAGGAGGGGCGGGGTTCCCGCGGAGTCGGTGTAAGAAAGGGCTTTCTAACAACCCTAGCTCTATCCAGTAATGGCTGCTTTAGCAAGTACCTAGCTCCCAAGCATGTGAAATGTGTAGGGTCATGCTATCCCAAACTGCGTATGCGTGGGCCCCGCCTGGAGGCAGGGGTAGAAGGGAAGAGATTCTAGTTTGGGGTGGGCTTTGGATTCATTCTAAAGTCCTGCAATGGAAAGAAAAACACTAATTAAAAACTCGAGTCTGCTGGTGTGTTAACAGATGCCCTAGTACTCTAGAGACTGAGGCGCGCGCGGGGGTAGGGAGGTGGGGAGGAGGAATCAAGGGCGATATCCTACCTAAGAAGAGAAAAATTGAATTAGTTTTTCACCCAGGATTAAAAACGGGGAGGGGGCATGCAATTTGCAAATTTCCAGAGAGGAGTTATTGGGTATGTAGAAAGTTGAGAGTGAAGGGTACTTGTGTGGAGACCAAGTAAAAGGAAATGCACTGAGCTTGCCAGGAAAGAGGGAGGTTAGATATAAGAAAGAAATCTCCTGCAGGCAAATGTCGAGGATCTTGAAGAGGGAGATTATGGTTGTGAAGTCTCTGACCATTTTCATCCAACGTGGATGGCTTCTAGAGATAGTGCATTGATTTCTGGTCTTTGCTTTGCACAATCACAAATACCAGGGTTGGCTCAAACGAGACAATTTAGTTTAGTATCCGGTCAGCAAAGCCATATCCACTGCTCCAGCCCGGAGTCTAGGGGCAAAAAGGGCGTGGCATACAGGTCCCTAGAGGCGTTGGCTTGAAGTATTCACTCCCTCCCGCCCAGCCCAGCTAGTCGTTGGTCCTAAAGCCTCAGGCTTAGGACCTTAAAACTTTGGCTTCTTGGAGCCAGAATTCAGGGAAGGCCCGAAAACTCCGCAGTTAATCAGAGGGGCGCACACTACGCTCTGGAGCGGACCTGGAACCCCGCGCCAGTGACCACGGCAATCGCCGCTGAGTCAGCAGCGCGCGCACGCACGCGCGCACGCCCGCTGTCTCGGGCTGTAGCACCGGCCCCGCCCTGGACTCCTAGCGCCCTTGTTAACCCCTTCTTGCTCAGAAATGCAGTATATTCATCCCGAGAGGCCTCCTATCTATTTTCCGAGACTACAGAATTCCCTAGCATGCCTAGCCACTCTCTCCAGGTCAGGTCAAAGCATTGTTAATTCGTTTTTATCTGAGGTCTTTGTCTGAGGCTTCCCGAAGTTCCTTTTTCACCTCGACAGTGGCATGACTAAGATCTAAAACTAGACCCTTTTAACTCCAAGGATGGAGAGCTGCCTCTGCAACTAACTCTTCAGCGCAGGTGTGAGAGGTTTCGCTCTCTGCTTTTGCAGGGATTCCAGGATGTGACAGGTAACCAACCACAAGGCAGTAGCCCGGCTTCCTACCAGCTTTATGCCCTACCTTATCCAGACCTTCTAAGGTTTTTTTTTTTTTTTTTTTTTTTTTTTTAATTTGCTGCTTGGCGAGCCAAGAGTTAAACAAGAGCACGAAGGCGGGCCTACGTGACGCCACAGGCACCCCGAGTCCGACCTCAGAAGATGGGGCGTGGCTAACATTGCACCGCCCCCTCCTTTCCCAATTTCCCCCGCCTCTCCCCGCTGTCACTCAGCCAGAAGCACATGATGCAACCCGCCGCACTTTCAAGCCTGGGATTGGTAGCCCTAGCCGGCGCGAGGCACAGAGATTGGGCAGAGGAGGCTGTGACGAAACGTAGACCCTGCCCTGTAAAGAAGGGAGGAGAGAAAGAAGAGGGAAGGCGGAGAGAAGGGGGGGAGGGAGGCGGGGTCCGGGAGCTCAGCTCGCGCCCCCAGCGCGCCAGTCCCGGGGCTGCAGGCGCAGCGCGCGCCGCCCGGGCCCCGGCCACCGGACGCCCTACCGGACACGACCCTCCCTGGAGCTTGGACAACCGCCTACCACGGACACTGCACCGGACACTGCCCCCCACAGGGCTGGACACTACAACGGACACAACTTCCCAGCTCCGGACATTGCTCCCTGCTCCCTTCCCCCGGCCCTGGACGCTTTACCCCTCCTCTGCCGGGACCCAGACATTGAGCCCCCAGAAGGCTCTGACGATCGTCCTTTTGCACCTCAGCACCGGACACTGCCTCCTCACGGCCCCCTTCTCTCTTCTCGCGCCTCATCTCTATCCTGAGAGTCCGAGCACCTCCAGTTTCTCCGATCTACCCTGTGCTCGGGCGACACTGCCCGCTCCCCCATTCCCCGACTGCTCGCCCGGATGCCTCTCCCCGGGGGATTGTGGTGGCTCCTTTGCTGCCGTCGAGGCTTCACTCTTCTGCACCGAGACTACGGAGACGGCGAGCTTAGCGGGGACGGGGACGAGGACGAGGACGACGAGACCTTTGAGCTACGGACCCCAAGTCCTGCAGGCGGCGGGAGGGTAAGTCTGGAGGGATTTAGAACCGTGTTCAATTCTTCTCACTACAACCGGTCGTCACGCCTGATCCTGCTCCAGACTCGGGCCAAACGCCGTCCTCTTGGCCAACTGGAAATGTGGGGGGGAGATTCTTGTCTGGAAGCCAGAGTCCCGGGAGCTCCAGGGGCGAGTAGCCCTACACGGGATGTGCCTGTGGGCCTCGCGCCGCACACAGGGCGCTGTCCACCTGCTGGGGGCCCTGAGGCAGAGGAGGCGTCACGCGTGGCCCGACCTGGCCCTGCCTCTCCCTTCCCTGCCGGGCCCGCGTCCCATCCCGTCTCCTTCCGCCTCCGCCAGAGCCAAAGAATGTGGCGAGGCCGGCTGGGCGGCTCGAACGCCTGGGTTCGCTTTGCTCACAGTTCATGATCGCTGGGGCCAGATGCGGGAGCTCTCACCGTGGGAACCTGGGCGAGGGAAAAAAGACACCCTAGAGTTGGGGTCTGCATCGGGTATCCTACAAAGAAAAAGCTGGGGACGATGGCCCTTTGAGGACTTCTCATTATCCTGCCATTTAGGACAGAACTCTCTGCCTTCTCTGGTGAGGCTCCTGGAAACCCTCTGGTGAGGGTCACTGGGCTGCTGGTTTTTTTTTTTTTTTTTTTTTTTTTTTAATCAAATCTCCTCTGGGAGACATTGAGGCACAACTGGTGTGTGAGACCTCCATCCCTTGAGGAGCTCTCCCTCATGCTCTTACCCACCAGAAGCAACCAGACTTCTGTGCGCTGTGGCCTGGGTCAGGCTCCCATCCCCCGCTCAGGGGTCCCGAGCAAGCTCCGTGGCTCCATTCTTGGGTGGGGCGGGCTGCACCGCAGCCAGCGCCGGCGCCAGCACCTGGCGAGGCAGAGGGCAGATAAATATAGAGGGGAGGAGGAGGGAAGCAGGGGACTGCGATTAGGGGAGTTGGTCTGGGGGCAGATCAGTACCTGCCCTCTGGTGGTGTGGTGGAAATGGGTGGGCTCTCGGGGAAAGGACATGACCTAAGAGTCCCCAAGCAAGGGCAGGTTCTCTGTCAAACAGGCCATGGCCTCCCTCCTGCCCCACCTCCACCCCCTCTCCGAGCTCAGGGACAGGTGTCCCTGGTCCTCCTTCCCCCCCCCCCCATCCTGGCTTAAGCAGTCTGGGCGCAGTGGGACCATGGCACAGTTCCTGTCTAGCTAGCTTGACTGAGTTGGTTTTGAGGCCTCCCTCAGACCCCAGGTTACAACTGAAGTTCCTAGGTGGGAATTGAGGGTGGATTGCGTCTGAGAAGGGCAAAATTCCAAATTCCCTCTGGCCTGAGGAGTGTGTAGCAGCCTCTTGCCCTCCTGAGCCCCCTAGCAAAGGGGCAATCTTATCAACTCCCTCGGGGTTGTCTGCAAAAGACACAAAGCTCTTGAACAAAATCCTATACAGAAGGGTCTCTCTTCCCTTCATTCATCTCTGTATCCACCCCTTGCCCAGGCTTGGGTCTTGCACTTTCCCTAGGAGCCCATCTTCCTCTTCTGAGCAAAGCAAGGAGGGTGAAGGAAAAAGTTGAAGAAGCTTCCACGGGGAGAAGGGATTTCATCACTTCTCCAGTTTCAAAGATAGAGAAACTAAGGCCCAGAGATGGGAGGGGACTTGCGCAAGGTATGGCAGTTGCTTAGTGGTCCGGAGGGTATTGGAATCCAGGTTTCCTGACTCCCCAGCCTGGTACACACACTCTCTCTCTCTCTCTCTCTCTCTCTCTCTCTCTCTCTCTCTCTCTCAATCTCTCTCTTGATTGCATTTTCAAAGAGCAACGGAGATAAGCCTAGAGCTTTGGTTCTTAGCTCTCAGGCATTCTGTAGTGATCCACAGAGACCTGTAGAAAGGACGAACCCAGAGTGGCTCTGGCTCTTCCTGCTCAGTCACGACCCCCGACTGAGGCATTCCTTCCTCAACCCCCTAATGAGAGCTGTCATGGTCTTATGCAAAACCACTGGTGGTGTTGGGAGAAAAGTACTCTGAATATCTTCCTGCCCATCTCTCCAGGGCTCCCTGGACGTTACGCTGACTCAGCCAACAAGGAGCGGGCCGGTCTCAGACAGGTGAGCCTCTACTTTGAGATCCTTAGTTCGGAGACCGCAGCTAGTTCTCAGGACCTTCCTCTACTTTGAGATCCTTAGTTCGGAGACTGCAGCTAGTTCTCAGGACCCCCTTCCTCGCCATCTTCCCTCCCCGGGTTGTGCAATAAGGGAGAGGCCCTGTGCTGCCGGACGCTGTGGTTTGGCTGGGGTCCCGGGGGGGCGGTCCAGCCGGGGGCGCGGGGAGGAAGGGGGGGTCCTAGTTATTTCTGGTGCAAGGTCAGAACGGCCCCGCGGTTCCCACAGCCTGGAGGATGGGTGCCCAGCTTGGGACCATGCACCCCTCGCAGCCTAGGGACCCCTAATAAGGAGCCCCCTGGAGGCGGAGTGGAGGCCCCTCAGCCTCACCCAACTTTCCATCTCTGGCCCAGGCTGCAGAGCTGGGAAGAGACCTGGAGCCTCATCCCAGACAAGGGTCTGCCGGAGGACGACCCCGATGTTGTTGTGAAAGGTGGGACTCCCTGGGTGCAATCTGGAGGCCCCCCAAATACAGCCCTCCAAGGAGGGTTCTTGTTAATCTCTTCTTCCTGGTCTCCTCCCAGGATGGCTGTATAGGGAACCCCGCGGGGGAGGGGCACGGCCATGGCTGCTCCCACGCCGAGCCTGGTTTGTGCTCACCAGAGATTCCCTGGACCAGTTCAGCAGCAGCGGGAAGGGGGCAAGGCGCCTCGGAAGCCTGGTCCTCACGAGCCTGTGTTCGGTGACTGGGCCAGAGCGCAGGCCCAAGGAGACCGGTGAGACATCTCGAGAATCTCTCTACCTTCCTGGCAGGGACCCCCAACAATCCCTGATTGCTCTTTTTGACCTCTCTTTCCACCAGGTCTGTGGTCAGTCACTGTGTCTGGCCGGAAGCACAGCATCCGCCTCTGTTCCCCACGCCAGGCAGAGGCAGAGCGCTGGGGGGTAGCACTTCGTGAAGTGATTGCTTCCAAGGCCCCCCTGGAGACCCCTACCCAGCTACTGCTCAGGGACATACAGGTGAGAGAGTTCCCCAGTAAGCAGCAGGAGGGTGGTGGGCCTAAAAGCTTTCTGGGCTCATGGACAGCTCCCTTCCCCCATGAAGGTAACTCTCTTCCTGACCTCTAGGAGAGTTGTGGGGACCCAGAGGCAGTGGCCCTCATCTACAGGCGGAACCCTATTCTGAGGCATTCCAGTAGTGCCTTGTATGCCCCACTCCTGCCCCTGCCCTATGGAGTCAGCGCCCCAGGTGAGTGAGTGGACCCCAGGTCAAGTCTCCTTGATGGGGATAGGGTAGACTTATGGTAAGAACCTGAGTTAGGGAAGCTGGCAAGGCCTTAAGAGTCTTCAGGGTTCTTCTCAAAGTCATATGGGTGAACCTGGAAGCAGCCTCAGTTGGAAGGTAGCAAAACCAGAACATAATAAAATCTCTGCCTCCTGTACCCACTTCTGAGGGATTCATTCTGACCAGTTTCTTCAAAAGTATTTCCACTTTCCTATCATTTTCATTATACTCTTAAGACTAGGGCATCTCACCTTTACAGGTAGGGGGAAACCATTCCTGGGAGGAATTGTGCTGGCCTCATGCAGGTATACTTGTCCCCACAAAGGGAGTACTACTGATCCAAGTCCTAAGGCTAGAGGCTTAAAGAATGCCAGGAGATAAATCCTGGTTTTCGGTACCCAGAGCAGCCTTTTTGGGGCGGCTGACCAAAATGGGTACCCAGCTAAAGAATGGGGGGAGAGGTTTAAAATCTATGTCTCTTAGTCTTTCTACTTAACTAGGAAAGGTTAAGCAGCCAGAAGTGGGGGGTAGGGGAGGATTCATGGGAAGCAAAGGTTGAGAGTTTGGTTCTGTGGACCATTGCTTTCCCTTCACTTTTCCTGTCACTCGTACCCTCCTCTCCATGCCATCCATCCCCTGTGTCCTCATACTCCCTTTGACCTTCCTCCCAGGGTGCAGCTCTGTGTCCCCTGTCCAAACCTTCCCTCCGCCCCCACCCTCCTGCAGGTCCAGGCTATGCACCCTTGCGAGAGGAGGCGGTGAGGTTGTTCCTGGCACTGCAGGCGCTGGAGGGGGCACGGCGCCCAGGGCCCCTGATGCAGGGTGTGCTCCAGACCTGCCGGGACCTGCCTGCACTCCAGGACGAACTTTTTCTGCAGCTGGCTAAGCAGACTTCTGGTCCTGCTGGTCCCCCTGGGCTCCCTGCTACTCAAGATCCTGCAACCCTGCGGTACTGGCAGCTTCTCACTTGTATGAGCTGCACCTTCCGGCCTGGGGGAGCTGTCCGAGGGCACCTCCTGGGGCATTTGGAGAGGTGAGAAGGGATGCCTCAACCAAAGAGCTACAGTGCTAGGAAAGAATGACAGGTGCAAGAGAAATGGAAGGCCTAGATCCAGAGAAGCAAAGAGACACGTCCGAGAGCAGGCCTGGTACCTTCGTGGAAATTACAAGATCATATCCCACTTGTGAATTACAACAAGGCACTCCCTTTGAATAGAAGAAATATTAAAAGGCAGGATTTAAGAACGCATAGTGATGTGGTTGGGTTTCAGATTTTAATCACAGGAAGATCAGGGAGCTGGAGGAAGTGGGCGGGACAATTGTAGAAGAGCAGGCAGGAGGCTTCTCGAGAATAATTCAGTTCCATGTAAAACACCCGGGACACATTTAGATTGCGCTGAAGAAACATGAGTTATAGAGGAGGAAATTGACCAGATATGCTGGGGAATCATGCCTAGAACCTCAAGCATGTTAAGCAGCTACTGAGCTTTGCATTTTTATCATTGGCCACGGTAAAATAAATTACAATTAAAGATAGTAAGAGAAGCCCTTGGAACACTGGTCATTGGATTCCTTTTAATCCAGGACGGAGCAGGCACTCCCGGACTCAGAACTGGCAGAATATGCACGCTTCATCCGGAAAGCTCTGGGCCGGACTCGGGGCCGAGAGCTGGTGCCTTCACTAGCAGAGATTTCAGCGCTGAGTAAACGGCAGGAGCTCTTGTGCACAGTGCACTGTCCTGGAGCTGGAGCGTGTCCTGTGGCCATCAACTCCCACACTACAGCGGGAGAGGTGAGGCCAGAGAAAGACTCCTCTGCTTCTGCAACCTGCCCTTCCAGCGTTGTTTATTTATTTGGTTTTTTATTTTATTTGTTTGTTTATCTATTGTTATGGTACTGGTGATTGAGCCCAGGGTCTGTCTCCAGCACACCAGGCACCCTTACCAGCTTCTCCTGCCGGGCTCTGGCATTAAGTTTGTCCCTAGTCTCACTCTTGTTGCTTTAAGAAAGCCAGCGAATGGTGGTGACAAAACTAAAGAGAACCTCTCCAGTAGGACCAGCTCTTTCCAGATTCTGAAAAAGACCCCCAGTGATCTTTCCCTCTTCCTCCCTTCTTAGGTGGCTCGAGAGTTGGTTGGGAGGCTGGGCTTGGCTCGGAGCCAGAACGCATTCGCCTTGTATGAGCAGCGAGGGGTCCAGGAGCGAGCCCTGGCTGGGGGGACCCTCGTGGCCGACGTGCTCACCAGGTTTGAGAAGTAAATGTCCAGCCCCCATCCCCGCGCTGTGTTAGCCAATCTACTTAGCTTTTGTCTACCACTAAGCTCATTTATCTAGGCGTGCCTGTAGTAGCTCCCTGATCTGCAGACAGGTTCCTACCCGCCAGTGGTGTGTAGTCCACTTAAAATGCTCGCCAGGGCTCCGCCCCAAACGTTTCTTGTCCCGCCCCTTTCCCTAGTAGTGCAAGCCCAGGTTGAGGGGGGGGGGGTGTTCCCTCTCGGTTTTAAAGTTATCTTTTTCCCTTTTGCAGTCTGACCTCAGAGGAAGCCGGACTGGAGGACTCGCCCGATTCCGGGTGGAGATTGTGCCTTCGTCTTCACGGACCTCTGCACCCAGAAGGGCTAAACCCAGATGGTCACGAATTGCCTTTCCTCTTTGAGCAGGTGAGATCTCTGGTTTTTACTACTCCAAACCGACCAAAGCCTGAACTCTCATTCAGGACCATCTTCGATTTGTTGTGACAACTCCGTGGGAGACTTTCCCCAAACCTAGACCTTCTCAGATTCCATCCATGCCCGAAGGTGTCTTCACAGCTCCTTCACTGATGCCGCATGCCTCCCTTGCAGGCTCATGCTCTGCTGTTGCGCGGCCGGCCGCCCCCGCCAGATGACACGCTGCGCGCCCTGGCGGCATTGCGCCTCCAGAGTTTACACCAGGACTTTTCCCTGCGGGGGCCCCTGCCACGCCTGGACCGCCTGCTGCCGCCCCCCACCCCGCCGCGCGAACCACCTCTGCGCTCTACCCCCAGGCCACAACCCTCCGCCGCCCTGCTGGCCGGGGCGCTATGGAGCCCCGGCCTGGCTAAGAGGAGGGCAGAGCGTGCCCGGCGCGGCTGTACCGGCTGCTCGATGGGAAGCACAGCCCAGGTGGGAGGAGGAGGCGGCGCCAGCGCGACGACTGCTGTCCTGGGCGGCTGGAAGAGGCTACGGGGCATGGGTCAAGCTGAGGCCATGGCTGCCTACCTGGCTCTGGCGGCGCAGTGTCCGGGGTTCGGCGCTGCTCGGTATGACGTTCTGGAGCTGAGCACGGTGAGGGGGAGAAGGGGACTCTGATGGTCCAAGCCCCAACACCTTTACCCCAGAGGCACAGGCCCTCCCTTCCCCACCAGGATCATTTTATTCCTGACATGTAGAGCAGCTAGCAGCTGCCCATCTCAAACCCCTGGACTCTCCAGCATTTGGGCTTGCACCTCCAGGGTGCTTCTGGCCACTCCACACCTGTGCTGTGAATCAAGGGTCAAGGAAGCTCCCAGATCACAGCCATCTCCCCCTACCAGAAAAGAAGATGCAGAGTCCTTGCCTTCGTCTCTGACCCCACCCATCTCTCTGCAGGAGCCTGGTGGAGGTGCTCCACAGAAGCTATGCTTGGGTCTGGGAGCAAAGGCCATGTCCCTCTCCAGGCCTGGTGAGACAGAACCCATCCACAATGTCAGCTATGGTCATGTGGCCGCCTGCCAGCTAATAGATCCCCACACCTTAGCATTGAGGGTGGGTGACAGTCAGCTCCTCCTGCAGAGTCCCCAGGTGAGAACAGGGGTTGTGAAAGAGAAAACTGGCGTAGGTATAACTATAGACTCTTGGATTCTGGCTGTGGTCAACAGCGAGCTTAAGGAGCTTGCATTTGGGGGAGTCAAATGATAAACAGGGATTCAGAAAATAAGATAAACACTGCAAGGGGTAAGTGGACAGGCATTGACTGAAGCACTGGGTAAGTGGGAGGGGATTTGCAGGAAGATAGGGGGTGGTGAGGGGCTTGGGGGGATCCACAACTGCAAGGGCTAAGAGTGCTTAGCATTCAGTGTGTTGGGAAACTGAAAGGAAGATGACAGATAACACCGAGTGTTTGGGGAGGTGAAGTTGCCAGAACTGGGGCATGCCAGAACCTATGTGGTGGGGAAGCTGGAGATCGGGAGCTTAGGAAGAGGAAAGAAAAAAGGGCCCAGTGGCCCCTGCTGCACACTGACCGCTGCCCTCTCTTAGGTGGAAGAGATCATGCAGCTGGTGAATGCCTACTTGGCCAACCCCTCCCCAGAGAGGCCCTGCCCCAGCTCTGCTCCTCCATGCCAAGACCTGCCAGTCACCTCCCCTCCCAGCCAGCACCAAGGCCTGGAAGAGCCCCAGGGACAGTCTGGCTGCCTGGGGCAGCTGCAGGACTAAGCTTGCCAAGAGGTCACAGCTTTGCTTTTGCCTATAGACTGACTGAGCTGGGGGGGGATGATCTGAGATTTAAAGAAACCATGGACCCTTTTTTGGCCCTGCAGGGACAGGGTACACCCACACTCAAGGGCTGCAATGGGTGTGGACAGTTTTCTAGTTTGTTTCTTAATTTATTTGTAGAAGAAAAAAAAATCCTTATTTACACAAACGCTTCCTGTGGGAGTGTTGTCAGTGGGACAAGATGGAGCTTCATGGGCTGCGCGTGCACGCATGCGTGCGCATGCGGAAACACACACCCCACCACCACCACCCACACACACTGGGCTTTTACTAGGCACTGAGGGGAGTCTGAATACCACAGAGCTCCACCCTACTTGACCTTCAGGATTTAACCTCCTCCTGGCCAGTATGCCATCATGGGGTGGTAGGTGGGGCAGGCAAGAAGGCAGTACTGGAAGCTGGCAATTACTTACACTCTGTTGTCCGTTGAGTGGTGTAGGGGTGGCCTCCTGTCATCCCTGGACTGGAGGGCAATGAGTCATCAAGACTGGCACTACCCAGATTCTACCTTGGTGTGCAGCCTCTGGACCCTATTAGGGTCAATGTTTGGTAACCCCATGCTTTCAGAATGAAATGGAGGGGAGCCTGGAGCAGCATGCTGATGTAAAAAGGTCTCTAGCACAGCCGGCACAGGCCTACTCTTGAATTCTTATCCTGTCAGGTTGGGTCAAGTAGTGTTGAGTTCCTGGAGACTCTAGTGGTCCTAGGCACGATAAGTTCCAACTCTTCTGACTTGTTCAGAGCACAGTTCAGCCCCTTTGACCGTAGACCGACCCTCTACCTTCTTGAGTGTGAGAGGCTAAGGCAACATTGTGTAACTGAGACTAGCATCTTAGGTACTGAGGACACAACAGGTCATATTCTTTCAGTAATCCTGGAGGGGGGGCTGACCCCTAGTCAAAGAGGCTGGTTTGAGGCAAGGGGTGGGTGCCTGTGGAAACATACTGAGACCTGGGCTAAAGAAGTTAGAGTAGGTGAAGGCCAGCCTACTGTCAGAAGCTTCGCTCACCCAGTCCCATAATCACAGATCAAGCTCTGCTATAGCCATCATCAAGCTTTATTTTTATTAGAAGTAAACAAGCATACCAAGAGTCAGGCTGAAAGGGAAAAAATAGGAGTAATCCCTAGGCTGGACATGAACCTAGAAATGTGAGATGATGTGGTATCAGAGGGTCCAGGCATGGTGGGGAGCTGCCCTTGTCCAGGGCCAGCAGAGAATATAATCACTGCTCATGGGTACCCCAGGAGATGTAATCTGGCCGTGTAGCAGCATGGTATTCATCAATGAGCTCCTGCACCACCTCCCTGGACTTGTCCATCTCTTCAAAGTTGTCCTTGAAGATGTCCTCCTTTCGGAACTGCTCCAGGAAGGCCCCTCGCTTCCACAGTTTGTCATACTGCTGGCAGGAACTTTCAAAAAGCTGGAGGAGAGGAGTGCTTCAAGAACTGCACCCAGTGCAGGGCACTGACGGGGCAGCTGATGATGGAGCCACTGGGACAGAGTGGCCAGGAACTAGGGGTGTGGTTCGAAGATGGCAGCATTGCCTGCCATTCCTGAAGCCCTGGGCTTGGTTCTTGGTAACACAAAGACAAAGACAGACTGTACTCACTGAGGAGATACTGGTGTGGTTGGCCATCATGAGCCCACTGACCCGGTGGGCTGAGGGCAGGTAGGGGGACTTCCTTGACAGGGCCACCTGGATGCTGGCTGGGCCCCAGGGGATGAAGTTGGCCAGCTTCCTTTCCCGGATCCTCTGCAGGCTCTTGTGGACCTAGGGTGGACAGAGAGGTTGGTTGCTTCTCTTCCACACTGGGCAGCACAGGGTGATGGGGCCTCCCTTACCTGGGTGGGGTCCACCTCTCCCTGGATGATGTTGAGGATGGCGATGTAGCAGTGGTTGGTCTGACGATCCCGGCCTGTGGACACCATCACGTTCTTGGGCTGTAGCAGTCGCCTCATGACATCCAAGACCGTTGTCTTCCTCACACTGGCCACCTGAGGGAAGGGGGGTTCACAGAGACCATGTTAGCAGTCAGGGAGCAACTCAGATGCATGGACAGACACAGGAGAGCAGTCAACTATGTCCCCGTCACTGGGATGTGTCTCGGTCTCTGGGGAATGACTTTAGATCATCAGGTCTGTGCTGAGTCTCTGCCATGGGTTAGGACCTTGGCTCTCAGCTCAGCAAACCCAGCCCTTGTGCATGAACAGAAGCAGATCCCCAATCAGCGCTGCTCCTGCAGGAGCCAAAGGCAGAAGGAAGTGGAGACAGGGTAGCAAGCAAGTGGCCCAGTGTCTGTCCCTGAGAATAGGAGCTGGGGAGGTGGGGTGGAGAGGAGCTGCAGAGGGCAGCTCACGGTACAGCAGGGAGAAGAGAAAGGCCACGGTCCCGGGACACTGCGGGTGCTCTTACTGACTGGTCCGTGGTGAGAGGGGTATAGCCAGTCATGAGGAAGTGGAGCCGAGGAGTGGGAATGAGGGAGGCGATGAGGCCGATGAGGTCATTGTTCATGTAGCCAGGGTATCGCAGGGTGGTGGTGCTGGCTGACATGATGGTGGACACCTGGGGACAGGAGATACTACATTATGGGAGTCGACGGAGGTGGAAGGTCCCTCCTGTGATGGATGACCCTCTAGCAGAGGGCTTCCATTCCAGGAGTGGGACTCACCAGCTGGTTGATCTGGGAGAAGGATGGGTTTTGGATGTGCAGGCGGTCTGTGGCTATCCTGTTCAGGGCCGTGTTGTCCAGCACCACCTGGCAGGACAGAAGGAGTCAGTAACACCTTTTGAGGCAAAAGAGACATTGAAGTGAGAGACATCCAGCTTGGTTTCTGCAAACTCCCAAAGCAGAAGCGGATTGTTACTTTCAAAGAATTATACTGTCTCTAGGGCATGATGATACAGTAATGACATGATACAGGGACAGTAAACAAATATGTCTCCCATGTGCCTTGACTCTGGAGAGACCATAGAGAACAACAGCCATAGGCTTTACTACCATTAGGCCTATAGTTTAGTGAAAAAGAAAATATTAAAATGAGACTGGAAGTAGAGCTTATGTTCAGTCTCTCTTGCCAATAAATACAGGCACTGTAGCACACTTATAATTCCAGTTATGCAGGAAGTTGAGGCAACTTAGTAAGTTCCTGTGTCATTCCTTTTCTGGAGACTAAGTTTCATTTAGTTCAGACTGGCTTTGAACTTAGCTGTGTAGCTCAGGCTACCCTTGAACTAATAGTGATCCTCCTGCCTCAAGCCTTGGGGGGGGTGGAATGGAATTACAGACATAAACCACCACATCCTGCTAAGACCCTGTTTTTAAATAGTTACATTTAGTAAACAATATATACAAAGGGATCTGATGTTGCCTAAAGAGCAGGACAAGGTTTTGCTACAAACATGACCCTTGAATTCAAGCATAAGGAGACACTGAATAGGCAAAATGGTATTGTATATCAAGATGGGGTAGATACTCTTTGTTCAGAGTCATACTGCCCTGAAGGCCAAGATGCAGTTTGGAAGTTGGGATCTTGGTTCATAATCTGGCCCATGTGTCATAGTTTTGTTGGCTTTTCTGTGTGGGCCAGGGCTAGAAAAGGCTGTCTGTGCTTGGAAGGTGTGCCAGGCTCCTGGCTCAGCCTTCCCTTGCTCACCACACAGTCTGCATTCTGGGTCAGCCTCTTCAGGGTGAGGAGGGAGTTGTAGGGCTGGACTACCACGTCACTCATCTCATCCTGGTTGGGAAACACGGAGTATGTCTGCACCAATTTCTTGGGGTACCTAAGGGCAAAGAAGGGGGAAAGGAGAGGGTGTCCCTGTGAACTAAAAGGACCTCCCTGTCTACCAAACTCCTTCCTAAGTGCCAAAGAGCTCTTGTGCAAAAGGAGCAAGAGCAGGCCTCAGTGTTCAGCACCCAAAGGATAAGCCACAGTTTTGTAGGTCCCAAGGTAACTCCCCATCTCCCTGCTCAGTTATTGCTTCCAAAGTTTTACCTGGTGGATCTGTCCCCGTGACCTAAGGGAGCAGAGAGTAAAATTAAGCCCTCCAGCTCAAGGAGAAAAAGTGTGGAAAGTTACCTAGGAATTCTACTTTAGTTCCTACTTGGGATCGAAAGGGCTCATTTGGATTTCAGTTCCATTACAACACATTATTTCAGGAAGTTAAGGCAGGTAGTCCACAGTCAAGAGTAGAGAACATACATGCATGAATCCTTGCTTGCTTGCTGGCAGCTGCCTTTCTCCTCTTTTATGCCTTTCAGGAATCTCTAGGTGAGGTCTTCCGATACCAACCACCCAGACAGTCCCTTCCAGACATGCTAACATGCCAACTTGGTCTAGATAATTCCTCATCAAAACTCCCTTCCTAGTGGCTGGTAAGGTGACTCAGTGGATAGGGTAAAGGTGACTGCCACCACTCTTAATGACCAGAGTCCAGTTCCTGAGACCCACATGGTGAACCAACTTCCACACCCTGACCTCTGCATGTATGCATGCAGCAATAGATATGCCTCCCCAAAAGTAAACAAATAAAAATGCAATTAAAATATTAACCAGGGAATCAGGGCTAATGACCTCTTCTCAAACACAGGCTTACCTGTCATTCAGTCTCTCTAAGAGGTAGGAGCCCAGACCAGAACCTGTCCCTCCCGCAATGGAGTGACACAGCACGAATCCCTGAATGGGGAGAGAGAAAGGGAACATCCAGGGATCTCAAAGCGATTTCACTCTTGTCTCTAAGGCTCCTTGAAAAGCTTCAGAGACCAAGTAGAAGCTGAGTAACCCATGCCTAATAAGCTAACAGCACTGAGATTTTTATTTCCCATAGAACTCGGCAGTGTTTTAATGGCCCTGGTGTTTCTTGTATCATGTCCCCATATGGACGCCGGATTGACTGTTTCCATCACACAGTGGGTTAAGACGATGCCTGATCTTTCTCCCAGCATGCTTTACTGTAGAAGAGCCTCACCTCTAGACTGTCACTTCCATCTGCTTCTCTGTCTATGATGTCAAAGATCTCCTCATGAATTTTCTCACCCTGTATATGGACGTGGGAAGGGAAAGTTCAGGCCAAAGGTTCTCTTCTCCGCACCAAGAACTCCACCCTTTGTCTCTGTTGCTATCCTGAAGTACGAGCGTCCCTGTCAGAATTTTTCTCAACCCTGAATTGCTACTTTGTAGGTGATTTGCATAAAATTAGCATAGCCTCCTTCCTAGCTGTCCTCCTCGGCACATCCATTCGCCCCTTATTTATTGCCAGTCCAGTCTGGACAGGTTCCCAGATATACTTGAGCCTTGCCTTGTCCCAGGCTAGGATTACCAAGGAACTCTGGGACTGACACCTGGGAGAATCCCCGGCCCCAGTTGTTGCCAGCTCCTCCTCCATGCTCAGACAGGTAGATGTTCTCTGGGTTGTAGAGCTTGGCATAGGAGGAGTTGAGGATAGAATGGATCACCCGGGGCTCCAGGTCCAGCAGCACAGCCCGGGGGATGTAATGCTCATCATCTGCCTGACAAAGGGAAGCCAGGATGGGCCCAGTGAGCCTGGATGGCTCCTGCAGGGCCCCCCTCCTTAAGACAGCCACTCTGTTCCCATCTGCCCAGTGAGTCTCCCAGCACCGGATCGCTGCCCGTCCCTTCAGGTCCTAGGGTTCTGATCAAGTGACTGGTGGGCACCTGGTAGAAAAAGACGTCCTTGCGGTCAGTGCCCTCGGTGGCGAACTCCTCTACGATGCCCTCGGGGCTGATGCCATGCTCAGCACACAGCTGCTTCCAGAACTCGAACCCAACTAGGGGAGGGGGAAGAGGCCCAAGTCTGCTAGAGCCTTAAGGCCCGAAGAGCCCAGGCTTAGAGGCTATATTACATTCAAGAAGGTCAGCCCAGGCCTGAAGAGGCGGCTCTTGCCAGGATCATCATGCGCAATAGAGTAAGAAGGGTGGTTTTGTGGGAAGGACAAAAGGGGTTGATGGGTACCGGGCACTTGAATGTGGCCCGAAGGATAAAACCAGAGACTGGCGGGGCCCAGCGGTCGCTTGCTCACTCTGGTTGCCGCACTGGCCCAGCTGCAGGGTGATGATCTCCCGGGGCATCGCCGGTTAGACGTGAGCTTGTCAGTCCCAGCCCGGCGGGAGTCACCGCTGAGAAGAGCTCCTGGCAGCCGGGAGCATAGGACATGGGGAGCGCGCTGTTTGCCGGTGTTTTGACGCAGACGCGGACTCTGGGCGTGTGCAGTATGGTCCTCTCCGCAGCCGGCGGGCGTCAGAGCCCATCCTGGGCATCATTTTCTCTTATTGGAGTCACAGCTGGAATTCAGCACAGGCGCAGAGAGAGGCCACGCCCCCTCATGTCAGTGTGCGCGCGTGCGCAGTGAGACTTTTGCAACACCAAGGATACCAATTTGGATGTGGGGGAGGGGAAGGAAGAAGCAGCCAGGTGGATGCACCAAGTGTGGGAGTCACCTACCTACACCTGCCGGATGTGCTAGATTGAGGGGCCAGATTTAAATCAACATTTTAGTGTTGGGGAATTGAATCCATGTCCCTGAGCATAGTAAGAACCTGCTATTCCACTTAGCTACACATCCAGCCCAAGTCACATTTTCTTTTTTGAAATTTCTATTTTATTTCATATTACTTACACTATAAAAAATACAAAATTTGCCATGTGGGGCCAGGCGCGGTGGCTCATACCTTTAATCCCAGTACTTGGGAAGCAGGGGCAGGTGGATCTCTGTGAGCTCTAGACCAGCCTATTTATTTATTGAGTTTCAGGCCAGCTGAAGCTACATAGTGAGACCCTGTCTAATAGAATAAAGAAAATTACCATCTCAGACTGGCCAGGTGTTGTAAAGGCCCTTGCTGCTAAGCCTGCCACTATCTGAGTTTGATCCTGGGACCCTCATGGTGGAAGGAGAGAATTAAGAACCTACTCCTCAATTGTCTCTATATGAGTGCTCTTGGAGCCTGTGAGCCAACACCAAATAAATAAGTAAATGTAATTAAAAAGTCAATCCAGGAATAAAAAAGTCAATCCAGGTAGTGGCATATCCCTTTCATCCCAGCACTCAGGAGAGAGAGGCAAGCCAATATAGTCTACATAGTGAGAGCTAAGACAGCTTGGACGATATTGTATCAAAAATAAATAAAGCAAGATGGTAGTGGTGCATGCCTTTAATCCCAGCACTCAGGAGGCAGAGGCAGGAGGATCTCTGTGAATTCAAGGCCAACCTGGTCTACAAATCAAGTTCCAGGACAGCTAGACCTACACAGAGAAACCCTGACTCCAAAACCCAAAATAAATTAAGAAGTGCCATCTTAACCTTTTGTAAGTGTACTTTCTATGGCATGAGGGTCTTTCACGTTTTTTAACGATCACGGCCTTATTCAGACTTTTTGTTTTGATTTGGGGTGGTGTGGGGGAATAAGGTCTTATGTGACCCAGGCTAGACTCAGCCTCACTCTGTAGCTCATAATAACCTTGAACTCTTGATCCTCGTGCTGTGTTTCTCAAGTACTAGCATTATAGGCTTGTGCCACCAGAGCCAGAACTTTTTCTATGCTCCCAAACTGCAACTCCATGCCCCCAATTGTCTTTTCCCTTCCTCCCTAGCCCTTGACCATGACCACCCTTTCTGCCTTAGGAATTTGCCTTCTCTATGTGCCTAAGTGGCATCATGCAGTATTTTTTCTTTTGTTCTTGTCCATTTCTTTCAGATAGCATAATGTCTTTAGAATTCTTCTATCTATATCCATGTCAGGATGCCTCTGCCTTTTAACATTGAATAATATAAGCTATGTAGTGATGGGAGATGTCATTCTGTATATGTTTCTCATACTGGTTAATAAATAAAGCACTGTTGGCCAATAGGAGAGGAAGATAGGAGGGACTAGGAGACAAGGAGGAAATAGGAAGTAGTAAGGAGGAGTCAAGATGGAGAGTCTGGAGAGAGCTGGACGCCAGCCGCCTCCCCGGTAAGAGAAGGCCATGTGAAGATACATAGAAATGGGTTAATAATTAAAGGCAGAGCTAGCCGATAAGTAACAAGTAACCGGGCCAACAGTATTGTATCAAATACAGAGTCTCTGTGCATTATTTGGGGCTGGCGCAGCGGCAGGACAAGACCGGGCGTCGGCGGGCAGAAAAACCATACTCGTTACAAATGGCGCCCACGTGGCTAGTAAGAACTTCCATTTAAATTTAACAAAAGGTTAAAAAAGGGTTTTAGAAACAAAAGAACAGAGACAAGCAAGGTTTCTTGGTAACAGCATTTTTCTCGGTTGGACTCTGTTTTGCAAGAGACAAGCAGATATTTGCGCGGCTTCCTTTAAGGGAAGGTTCCTGACTCAGCATAAACGGCAAAAAACCGCACAGCTTTTAAATAACTCTGCTAACAATTTATTGGTGTGTATGAGAGATGGCAATGGCAGTGACCACATCTCCAAGCCGACAGCATGCTTTCTGGGTGGCAGCGCAGACCAAGGTGGTGAGCACAGCTTTCCGTGCTGGCGGTAAAAGTACCCGCCACCATCTTTGGTAAACCGTGGCTGACACAGCTATGACTTTCATTTTAGCAATGTTGTTGTTTACCAGATAAAAGACTTGTGGCCAGACAAAGATAAAGATTTACAGCAAAGACAGATTCATATTAAGAAAAACCTCTAAAGGTTTACAGTGTGTTTTAAAATATACGTAGACATGAAAAAAAATGGTTTTAAAGAGACAAAGAGGAACTGGGTGTTGTAGCACACACCTTTAATCCCAGCACTCAGGAGACAGAGGCAAGCAGATCTCTGTGATTTGCAAAGTAAACCTGGTATGCAGAGTGAATTCCAGGACAGATAAGAGTTACACAGAGAAACCTGTCTCAAAAAATAAAAAGTAAAAGAAACAGAGTAATAATAAAGCCACATAAAGATGAAAAGCTCAGAGAGAATCTGGTTACTGTATGCTATTGTGTTGTCTCTGCATTCTTTGACTACTGAAAAAATAACAACAATTGATAAAGGAAATGTTGCTGGATTAATTCAATTTATATATTTTAAAAATGCTTTGACTCAAAAATTTAAGTTCAAGGACAAGTTACTGGGGAAAAGGATTTCTATTTTTGTTTACACAGAAAATGAAAAGCTGTGGAGTCCTTGCAGACTAATGTGGTTTGATCAAGCCAGACCCCCTGAAACAGCATTCCTGGTGATCCAACATTCAAAACAGCTTGGACAAGGCAGCCTCGCAGACTACAGCCATCTTCTTAGGATCCCCATGACAGCGCCCTCTGTCAGCAGGAAGTAGTTTGGAAAGAACGACGCCCAAATTCCCAAATATTGCTTATAAATGTTTGTTTTCATTTAAATGGATTTGGTTATAAATGGTTAATGATCACAACCAATATCTTTTTAAAGGTAAAAAGGGAATTATGGTATAGATATGAATACTTTGTTTTGGAATGGATTTTCATTTATTGATACAATTTAAGGTCAATTTTGTGATATATATATTTCTCCTCTTGTTCAGGTATTGTGTTTGCATAGCTCATTTAGAAATATAATGTATAATTTAGTACAGATTTTTAGATAGTTACCTATGATAGTTAGAACTTATAGTTAAGTTAGTTAGTATTTCTAGATATACAGACATATATTTGAGATGGTTAGGCATTCTTCAAACCTTTCAAAGACCTACAGAATATGGCATCTAAAATGGTTTAGGGTTTTTCTTGACAATGAGACATAATTGTTCCTGGCAATACCACCTGCGTCAGAAAGGAAGATGGACATTAAAGAAACACGTTATGGAGTTTACTTCCAATATGGCAAGACTAGCCATTTGGACAAGATACTGCTCTTGTCTGGACTGTTTGACTTTATGCTGTATAAACTGGACATGCAGGACCCACAGAAAAGTGACTGCTGATTCAAGATGGACATTGCTATAGAGTTCCTGCTTCATGGAAGAGTCTGCCAGACAGTCTGCAGGACACAGAGGAAAGTGACTAACAAACTGCCAATACAAGAAGACAGTTTAAAGTTTCCTGCTTTGCTGAAGAGTCTGCCAGACACACTATGGCCTATGGGCTGAAGATGGAAGATTACAGAAGAACTTCAGGTGACTGACAAAGGCAAGATGTCTCTTTCATTTGTAGAGTTTATATATTATCCTTCTGTGGTCTTTGAAGGAGTTGAAGACAGATAGTTATGGTATAGACTTTAGACACACAAAGATAGAATAGATGATGGAATATTTTCTTAAATCTTGCTAAATGTTAATGGGCTAAATATTGTTAGCTGTGATTCTTATTTGATAACTGTTATGTGATATATTTTGCTATGTTAAAGTTAAAACCCTTTTTATTTAGACAGAAAAGAGGAGATGATGGGAGATGTCATTCTGTATATGTTTCTCATACTGGTTAATAAATAAAGCACTGTTGGCCAATAGGAGAGGAAGATAGGAGGGACTAGGAGACAAGGAGGAAATAGGAAGTAGTAAGGAGGAGTCAAGATGGAGAGTCTGGAGAGAGCTGGACGCCAGCCGCCTCCCCGGTAAGAGAAGGCCATGTGAAGATACATAGAAATGGGTTAATAATTAAAGGCAGAGCTAGCCGATAAGTAACAAGTAACCGGGCCAACAGTATTGTATCAAATACAGAGTCTCTGTGTGTTATTTGGGGCTGGTGGCGTGGTAGCAGGACAAGACCGGGCAGCAGGCGGAAAAACCGTACTCGTTACAATGTAGCAGTGGCATGAGCCTTTAATCCCAGCATGCAGGAGGAAGAGGAAGGCAGATCTCCGAGTTCAAGGCCAGCCTGGTCTATGGAGTGAGTCCCAGGAAAACCAGGGTTACACAGAGAAACCTGTCTCAAAACACACAAAAAAAAAATTAAAGAAAAATTGAATAATATTCTATATTCTCTATATGTATGTGTGGTGTGTATTATTGTTTGGTTTTTTTGAACTATTCTTCTTTCAATACCTTCGTCCTCCCTCGTCCTTTTCTTCTTGTAATATTAGGAACTGAATCTAGGACTTTCTTCTCACATGAGACTAGTGCCCTCCCTCAAGCTAAAATTACAACTCTCCTTTTACTTAAAAACAAACAAAAACATTGGGATTGGAGAGATGGCTCAGGAGTTAAGAGCACTGGGTTTGATTTCCAGCATCTGTGTATTGTGTGAGTTTTCCTGGGGAGACACAGCACACACATCTTCTCATCCCACACAGGAACACCCAACAGACCATAGTACAGATAACACCAAAGTCCAAGTGGATGAACCAATGTATTTTATCGGGGCCACTTACAGGAGCAGAAATGATTCAAAGATAACTGCATCACCAAAGCCCACACTGACATGGCTGGCAGCTCACTGCATGGGCAGCTTAACAGGCTCAACAGTGTCTTTTGCAAGGGACTCCGTTGGTCTGAACCTGTCCCAAAGAGCTTGCCTGGTTTCTGCTTCTTCCAGGGAGCTGGTTGCTCTGAGAGTCTTTGTTGCTGCTCAGCTTCACTTTGTCTAAAGCAACTTTTACTGCTTTCTCTAGCAGGGAGGAGCCTAGTGATTCTGGTCAGTTTCAGGGACTTCCTGGAGTTATTGAGAGTTTTTGTTTTGCTTTGTTTTGTTTTGTTTGTTTTTTTACCTTCCTGCTTAAGGAGCTTCCCTGTATTGTAGAATGTTTCAAATTTGGAGGAAAGAGTTGCACACTACTAGGTGGTGGCTAACAACTGTCTTTAACTCCAGTTCCAGAGGATCTCATTCCCTTTTCTGATTCTGGGTAGCACTGTACACATGTGGTGCACAGACCCTGCAACCCAAACACCAGTACACATAGAAGAAAAGAAATCTTTAAAAATAAAAATTTAAGTTGTTTGCCTTTTTTTTTTTTTTTTCCTTTCCCTGGACAGGGTTTCTCGTGTAGCTATGGCTGTTCTGTTCTGGAACTCACTGTAGATCAGGTTGGCCTTGAACTCATAGAGATCAGCCTGCCTCTGCCTCATGGGTACTGGGACTAATGGCATGCACCATCACCACCTGACCAGCTGTTTTAAACTGTTGTATTTGTGTGTGTAGGAATAGTGAACTCCGATCTTCTCAAGAGCAGCCAGTGTGCTTAATCTCTTGGCTATTTTTCCAGCTCTTTCCTTTTTACTTTTTAGTTTGAGATAGGGGCTCACTAAACTGCCTAGGCTGGCCTAGAATTCATGACACTTTGACATCAGCTTCCTGCCACTGAACTGTGTTTCCAGCCCTGTTTCATACTTTTAGCTGCTTTCTAGTATTCCAATGGATGAGGAAAACAAGTTCATCCTCATATCATTTGTAAGCACTCAGCTTTCATTGCCTTCTCTGGCAGGGAGGGGCCTAGTGACTCCGGTCAGTTTCAGGGACTTCCTGAAGTTATTTTGAGTTGTTTACCTTCCTGCTGAAGGAGCTTCCTGCAGGACAGAATGTTTTAATCTTGGAGGAAACTGTTACACATGTTTCTCGTTTGATCCTAAATTGCTTGCCAACTCTGACACTTCTCCAGTTCCTGTGTCTGCACTTACCCCTGGGCTATCAGATGGTAATTGTCAGTTCCATGGATCCTGGATGTCATTTGTTGTTTCTAGTTATCACAATGAACTCGGTTGAACTTTCCTACTCACCTTCCTTCTTTCTCCTCCCTTCCTCTTTCCTTTGGAAGAAAATTAGTTTTTTGAGTACACTGCAGGGGCTGGCAGTCCGGCACTAACAAGATTACTACCACCTGTGAATTCCACTTTTGTTTCTATTTGGGATTTCTTACTCTCTGAATTGCCTACTCTTTGGATTGTCTCTTTTAGACGTTTTAAGATATTCTACAGCCAGGCATGGTGGTACACACTTGTATTTCTATTTCTCCTCCTCCTTGTCCTCCTTATCCTCCTGGTCCTCCCCTTGCCCTCCTCCTCATCTCTCTCTCTCTCTCTCTCTCTCTCTCTCTCTCTCTCTCTCTCTCGTTGAGGACCAAAAACAGAGCCTTGTGCTTGCTAGGCAATCTAGGCAATAGCTCTACCGCTGAGTTGAATCCCCATCCCTGGTACACACTTGTAATTGCAGCACTTGCTTGATTGAAGAAGAAAGATTGTTCAAAGCAGGCCAGCCTGGGCTTTATGTCAAGACCGTGTCTTAAAACAAAACAAAACAAAAAACAGCTGGGCAGTGGTGGCACAAAGCCTTTAATCCCAGCACTTGGAGGCCAGCCTGGTCTACAGAGTGAGTTCCAGGACATCAGGACTACACAGAGAACCCCCGTCTCTGTTATTCTTGTCTCGAGGCTATGTCTTAGTTTTTACACCTAGAAAAGATTTTGATGGGCTGGTAAGGTGGCTCAGTGGGAAAAGAACTTGCCCCATAGCCTGGTGACCAGAGTTCAGCCCACAGAACCCACCTAAAGGAAGGTGAGAAACCACTCCACATGGTTGTCCTCTGACTTCCATTCATATGCACACAGTTGCAGAAGTTTATAAACATAATGTTAGTAAGTTTTTTTTATTCAGAAATAATTTTGTTTCCACCTCCCAATCCCAGAGTATAGCCAGCACTAACCCCAAACTCTAGCTCCAGCTTGCCATTTTAATCTTCATGTCGATAGCCACACATCTTCCTTTATGTGGTGCCTGGTTTGCCAGTCCCAGAGCCCCACATCTAACCTATACTTTGTTCCAGCTGAGCCAGGATTGTTCGGCTTCTTCCCCGTAGACCTTCAGTTCATCTGGAATGCATCTGGAGGCCTGCTGTGAGATAGAGATCCATTTTATTTTTCCCATATGGATGTCCAATTGTCTGTGAACCAATTGCTGAGGGGTTGCAGCAGCCTCTTCCAGCCCCCGGAACATTCCGAGCTGCCATTAGTCCACTTCCCTGCTGCCTACAAGCTGGCTGGACTGTTGGCCACCAGCAGTAGGCTTCTGGACTCCTATGGGTCTGGCTGTCTGGGTCTGGCTATCTTTCTCTAGGAAGGAGACACTGAAAATTGATATGCAAAGTACCTCTACCAAGTCATGATCAGACAAGGATTTTTCTTTTCTTTCCTTTCTATTTTTAAAAGAGAACTAGGCTGCCTTCCAGCCCCTCCGCCTAGAATCTACTGGACTTCGGTAGAGGGCTCTAAATCACCACATAACCCTCCCTGGCCTTGGCTGTCCTTTCTCTTACAGATTAGTTAGCAAGCCACCCCAAGAGGATATGTCAGGGAAGGCTGGCTACTGCCTTTAAATTTTGAGGGAGGGGTGGAAGAGCCTGGGTTTGTGCCTGCAGGGCGGGCGATCTTCAGAGGCCAGTCCTCCTGCAAGTCTACCCAGAAGCCTGGACTCTCACCTCCCTTACCCTGGGGGCCTGGTGTGGGCTCACTTTACTCCCTTTTAAATAAGCTGTAAGCAGTTTATGAAATCTTGGGAACAGAATTAAATTTCACCCTTTCTTGGATTGATAACAGTGCCTTCCTTATTCTGTCTTCTACTCTGCCAGAAGTGGGAAGATTTCTTCAAATCCTGGTTAATAGGTAAGCTGGCTAGAAGGCTCATACTGACACAACAGACACCTTCTCTCCTAGTTGTGTGGAGATGAGAAGGAAACTGAGAAACCTGTGTTGGCAGAACTGAGGGTAAACCCTCCCAGCTATTTCTGCTGAGAACTGATCATCGCCAACACCAATGGGCACATTTAACGCATGCCTCATGCACAGCAAAACCTCAGTGAACATTAGCTGTAGCTGTTACTCTCAACTGCATGTAATGGGAGATGAAGCATAGCTTGGGTGTTGCTACAGATGAACAATCTTGTTGAGGGAACAAAGAAAATGAATATTTAAGTAACTAAAAATGAAACACCCAAACTCAGATAGTTAAAACATACAGATTGAGTTTCTGCTTTGAATTCTGACAAGCAGAAGCCTTAGGCCCATCATTCGATCTCACATCCATCCAGGATCTCAAGGTCGTTTGTCCATGGCAGGTGTCGAGCCTCCCTTGCTCAAGGTTTTCTGATCCAGGTTATGATAATTAGTAGGATGTGGCACCTTCATCTGAGGCCTCAGACTGTCTTTCATAATACCTGTAACATTTGTAAACTAACAAGTGTTATCAAGCATCCAGGCCTTCTATTGTGAATGTCCCAGTACTGATAAGACATAGGTTCGGGTGACCCTTCATTTCATTTCTTTTTTCTTTTTTTGAGGTTAGGGTCTCACTGTGTAGCCCTGACTGATTTGGGAACTTGCTATATAGATCAGGCTGGTGTCAAAACTCACAGAGATCAATCAGCCATCATGCCTGACTACTCCTTTGTTTCTGCCTTGCCTGAAGTTACTGCAAGAGTAACTCAGGTGTCTTGTAGAGGTGAAGAGAGTTGGAGGGGGTGGTGGTGGGGTGGGGGGTGGGTGTTGAGGATCTGGGGACCTGGAAGGAAGTGGTGTGCTAATTCCACACAGAAGGTACATAAAGCTTCTCCTTGTCCCCAGGTCAGGAATCTGTGACCTCAGGGAATTCAGCTTCCAAATTAAGGCATACTGTGTTGTGGAATATTATTTTAACTAGGCAAAGGGGTTACACTTGTTTATGCTTCAGAATGTTACTTTAAGTGTATAAAGGTGTGTTACATTTGTTTATGCTGAGGAAGATTACTTTAACTGTGTAAAGGTGTGTTACATTTGTTTCTGCTGCAGAATTGTACTTTACTGTGTAAAGGCATGTTGCATTCCTTTGTGTTGCATCTGATTAATTATGTAAAGATGTGTTGCATTTGTTTCACCTTGCCTGCCTAAGGCACCTGATAGGTCTAGTAAAAACTGAACAGACAATAGTGAGGCAGGAGAGGTATGGTGGGGTTGGCAGGCACAGAGAATAAATAGGAGAAGAAATCTAGGCTCAAGAGGAATGAGGAGAAAGAGGGGTCGTATGTGCCAGGCAGCCGTAAGCCAGCAGACACAAGAAGTAGTGAAAGTTGAGACATACAGGAAGAAAAGGTAAAAAGCTCCAAGGCAAAATGTAGATGAAGAGAAAGAGGTCGATTTAAGAGTTAGCTGGAGGGAGGAGCGGAGGGAGAAGGAACCGGGATTGGTATGTACAATAAGATTATTTTTAATTTAAATAAAAGTTAATTAAAAAAGAATTAGCTGGAAATGAGCCTAAGCTAGACCGAACATTCAGAACTAATAATAAGCCATGATTTAGGACCTAAAAGAAATAGCCTGGTACAGTATGGTGTCTGCAAGATGGCTTAGTGGGTAAAGGTGCTTGCCACCCACCAAACCTGAGAACCTGAGCTCATCCTCTGGATCCACATGGTGGAAGGAGAGAATCTACTCCCACAAGTTGTCCTCTGTTCTCCACACACATCCCTGTCCCATGTACACACACACACACACACACACACACACACACACACACACTAAAATCTTTTAAAATTAAGACATGGAAAATGAAAACAACAGAGGTTAAAAGGTAAAGTTCAGCTGGTGGTACCTTTAATCCCAGCATTCAAGAAGCAGAAGCAGGTGGATTTCTGTGAGTTCAAGGTCAGCCTGGTCTACAGAGTGAGTTCCAGGACAGCCAAGGCTACACAGAGAAACCCTGTCTCAAAAACATTTTTATGTGAAGGGAATTATGGTAAAGTCATATTTTGATTATGAAACAGTTTTTTTGTGCTGTGTTGTTTACTCAAGGAATAGGAAAGAGGAAATAAGTCTGAAAGCAATTGTATTTGTGGTTCATTTCTGATTCTTTTATAATGTATCTGCTCTTTGGGGGGCTCTTTTTGGAAATGGTGAATCTTGATATTTAACCAGACTGCTCACGGTCTTGTGGAGGAAGAAAATATGGAAATGTGCTGGGTGGGAGTTCAGCATAAAGGGCTGACATTGTTGAGATGGGAAGGTGATGGGAGATGTCATTCTGTACATATGTTTCTCATACTGGTTAATGAATAAAGCACTGTTGGCCAATAGGAAAGCAAGAGAGGAGGGACTAGGAAACAAGGAGGAAAGAGGAAGTAGGAAGGAGGGGTCAAGATGGAGAGTCTAGAGAGAGCAGAACCACCAGCTGCCTCTCCCCAGTAAGGTAAGACCACGTGGAAATTCATAGAAATGGGCTAATAATTAAGACAGAGCTAGCCGATGAGAAACTAGTACCTGGCCAATAGCATTATATCAATGGGTGTTAATTGGGGCTGGTGCGGCGGCAGGACCAGACCAGCGGCTGGCAGAAAAACTACTCCTTACAGGAAGGGGCAGGCAAGAGAGACCAATAACCAGGGAAGACCTTTCTAGAGGAGGTGGCACCAGCCCAGGTCTGGATGATTTAGTTAGGAATTGAGCAAGTGAAAAAAATATATAAAGGGAGATACAAACAGAATATTCCAATAATAGTAAGTAGAGGTATGTTGATATTTTCTTATGATCTAACAAATAAAACTTGCCTGAAGATCAGAGTACAAATCTAGTCGCACTAGTCAGTCATAGAGGCCAGGCAGTAGTGGTACACACTTTTAATCCCAGCAGCCACACTAGTTAGCCAAAAAAGCTGGGAGGGAGGTGGTATACATCTTTAACCCCAGCACTAGAGAGGAATATAAGGCGGGTGGAGACAGGAGTTTAGTGTATTCAATTTGAGGATTCCTGGGGACAGGATCACCCATTTAGTCTGAGCATTGATAGAGGTGAGAACTCTCTAGTGGCTGGCTGCTTTGCTTCTCTGATCCTCAGCTTTAACCCCAATATCTGTTATGGATTTTTTATTATTTGTGTTACATAGAGGGAATAAATAGTTTGTGATTAATTATATGATATTCAGTGCCACTGGTGGTCATAAATGGGCAGATTTAGGGCTGGAGAGATATCTTAGTGAATAAAACACTCACTTTTCAAGCAGGAGGATCAGATTTTGGATCCCCAGACCCTTGTAAGAGTTGGCCAGGTGTCATGGCTGTCTATAATCTTAGCACTCAGGAGGCAGATATGGAGTCTCCTATTGCTGTAGATTTTTCTTGTCCCTCTTGATCCCGAAGCGTTAGCCCCAAATAAACACAGAGATTTATATTAACTATAAAACTGTTGGTTGATGACTAGGGCTCCTTATTGGCTAGCTCTGTCTTAATTATTAACCATCAATTTATGTATTTCCATGTGGTCTTGGCTTACCAGAGAACACCCTGCATATCCTTTCTTCCTGGGCTCTACATGACATCTCTATCTGCCTATATTTCCCAGAATTCTCCTCATCTCCTAGCTCTGCCTATAATTCCTGCCTGGTCAATCAGTGTTTTATTCATCAACAATAAGAGAAACATATATACAAAAGGACTTCTCCCTTCTGGCTTGCTGGACTAGCCAGAATTGCCAAACTCCAGGTTCAGTGAGACATCCCACCTCAATAAATAAAGTGGAAAGTGCTGGAGGAAGACACTTGATGTTAACTTAAGGCCTCTTCTACATATTTTGGGATGTACACATGTACCTTTACACATGTGTACATACACACATAGGAATACACATGCACATATGCATGTACACCACACACACTGATACACATGCAAAAAAGCATGTAGCCAGGCCTGGTTTGTTTATTTATTTATTTATTTTTACAGAACATTTCTTTATTTTTCACTAAGACTTTCCTAGAGGACATAACTAACCTTGTCACCACCCCCACCCCCCACAAAGGGTTAGTGCACTCACTGCTATAGAGCAGATACGAACAGTTTCAAGGACTGGAACCAACCTTAAATGGCAAAAAACACTTTCTCTCTGAATTATCATAAAAATGTTTTAAGTAAAAAAAGAAAGAAAATGAGCAAAGGGGCAATGGTGGTTTCAGAATGAAAAGGTCATTCACGTTTCATGTCATACATTCAATCTTGGCTCTAGTAACAAAATGGAAACAGGATTACTATCATACAAAATGTTCACTACAGTACGCTGTATGCACCTGTTTCAAGCCCACCCCTAGCCCCTAATGCTTCCAACTCAATTACTTCCCAGCCTGTTGGGCCTGTCGACGAAGGAGCACGTAGATCTTCTCTTTGATCCAGTCTTTGTTATAAGGCTGATACGTCTGTGTATCAGCTCAGTACACAAGACAGCTGAGATCTGCCAGATCGTCAATAAAATCAAACAACTGGCTGATATATGTGATGGAGGGCTGTTGGGATTCATTCTCTTCGGGTGTTCTTCATACATTTTACAAACACCTTCCATGCACTCATTCACAGACTCATAGTCAGCGTAGGTCCTGCCTTCTGGCCTCTTGGTAGGCTGTACCAGCAAAATGGTGTGAGACATTGCACCAAACACTTTGCTGCAGCTGCCGCTAACACCGCCGCCACACAGGAGCTCAGCCACAACGCCTGCCAGGCCTGGTTTATAAAGTGAGTTCCAGCACAGCCAGAGATGTTATACAGAGTAACCAAAAAAAAAAAAAAAAAAAAAAAAAAAAAAAACAAACAAAAAAAAAGACAAAAAAGGTACACATAAAATCATGTAAATACTGTCATAATATTAATATTTGTAAGTTTTATGACAACTGTGTGTGTTCTTGTGTGCTTGCAGAATCCAGAGGATGCCAGTGTTCTAAAGGAAAGACAAGAAGGAAGGATATGTATTGATGAAAATGGAAGGTCGTATCTGGGGAACCTGGCTTTTCAAAATGTAGGAGAGACTTCCATGTCTGAATACTGAAGGGATAGGGGTCCTTCCAAGGTCCTTGAGGAGGTGGAACTACTGGATGCAGGGCTAAGGTGGAGGGATTAACTGCTGGAAGGAGGAAAGGATGTGGGCAGTTAAAAATAAATCAGTAGGGTGGTAGTGGGGGACAGGAAGTTGAGGGGGCTTCAATTTTCACTGTCAAGTAGGAGTGAAGTTCTCTGGGGAGAGTGAGAGCGAGAGAGACAAAGGTAGGAAACAGAAGAGAGCTCACAAGGACAGACCAGGACTCCCAGCCCAGGAGGTGGAGAGGATGGCAAGGTTGGAGGCTGAGTTGCCATGGCAACTGTCTGCAGTTTGAGCTCCCCCGCACTGTCTTCATCTGCACTCAGCTGCTCAAGTGCTGGGGTGAGAGAGCTGGCAGGCAGGGAGAGCTAGGGCCCCGCCTCATCAAGAGGATGAGCTGAAGATGAAGGGAATAAAAGAGAAGCAGTTTGAGTTGTCCAGGCTGGGGGTGGGGTTGGAGGGATGTAAATCCACAAAACCGCAGAGGGCTTAGGAGAGTAAAAGCAGCCCTGGGAAGACCGAGACAAAGAGAAAGGAAACAGTTGCAGGACATTCTGGCACTGGAATAAGCTGGCTGTCGAGTTTAAGGTTAAGGATGGGAAGGGGTGGGGTGGGGACTGGTGAGATGGCTCAGTGGTTAAGAAGGCTAAGAACACACTACTCTTTCAGAGGATTTAAGGCTAAGAACACGTTCTGCTCTTCCAGAGAACCAGAGTGCAGTTCCCAGCACCCATGTTGGGCGTCTCACAACTGCCTGTAACTCCAGCTCCAGGGGTGCTGAATACCTCTACCCTCCAAGTGCACCTGAACACATGTGCACAGACAGACAACCTCCCTCCAACCTCCCATCCTCCTACCCCCCACACACACTTTAAAAATATAAATATAGGGCTGGAGAGATGGTGATGCAGTTAAGAACACTTGCTGTGCAATCCTAATGGTTTGAGTTCGATCCCTGGAATCCACCTTGGAAGGAGAGAACCAATCTCCAAAAGTTGTTCTAGGACCTCCATATGTGGCTGGCACCCATTGCCTGCTGTCATATGAATATCATACACACACTAATAATAACAATAGGAAGAAGAAGAAGAAGAAGAAGAAGAAGAAGAAGAAGAAGAAGAAGAAGAAGAAGAAAAGTTCAATGGTGGGAGAGATGGCTCAAAGGTTCAGAGGACTTGATACTTTCTCAGAGGACCTGAATTTGGTTCCCAGCACCTATACTGGGGAGCTCATGATCATCTGTAACTCTAGTTCCAGAGGATCTGACACCCTCTTCTGGCCTCCAAAGGCACTAAGCATGCATGTGTTGCACACACATATACATACAGGTGAAACACTCATACACATAAAGTAAATAAGACTCTAAAAAGCCAAGCAAACCAAATTGAAAAGTTTAAAGTTAAGGATTAGGGCCAGACCTGGCATCTAGCCACAGTGTGGGCAACTGAAGCAGAGAAGAGGTGAAGGGCACAGGAAGTGAGAAGGCCAAAGAACAGCCATTCTGAGGAGAACTACCCATAAGGCTGTGTGAGTCACAGGGCCAGAGGTGGGCTTGGTGTGGCGAGAGGGTCTGGTGAGTGTGATGCAGGGCATCAGGCAGGATGCCGCCTCATTGCTCCTGGCTTGTACTAACCTTGTCTTACTTATCCTCTGGTCTGAAGGGTGAATCCTTTCGCCATCTCACAAATGCTCTGCTACATGGCTGACTGCGCTGGGGATCAGGAGTTTCACCTCTCTTCTTTTTAGTATCCTTGGGGACCCTCACAGCCACATTGTGTCAACTCAGAAACGCCTGAAAGGTGCCAGCCCGCACACATAAGACACACCCCTGGGAGTCCTTGTTACCAGAAGGTTCTGGCACTTGACTTAGGTCCCTGGAAGTTGATCCCCTTTGAAAAAACAAACCAGCAAACATGAAGTAGATCACCGGAAACTTCTGACACAAACAGTGGTAGAGTTGGTAGCCTGGGCGTCAGAGGAGGAGAGTTTTCAATAAAGTGAAGTAGTAATTTATTTATTTATTTTTATTTGAGACGGGGGGGGGGGGGGGTTCATTGTGTATCCCTGGCTGTTCTGGAACTCACTGTGCAGACCAGGCTGGCCTCACTCTCAGAGATTCACCTGCCTCTGCCACTGATTACTGGGATCAAAAAGCATGTGCCATTACACCTGGAAAAATTGGAATGACTTAAAGTAATAAAAAAAAGGGTCAGGTGGTGGCATATGCCTTTAATCCCAGCATAAGGGAGGCAGAGGCATGAGGATCTCTGTGATTTTGAGGCCAGCCTATCTACAAAGTGAGTTCCAGGATAGGCTCCAAAACTGCACAGAGAAATCCTAGCTTGAAAAACTAAAAAAAAAAAAAAAAAAAAAAAAAAAAGGACTGGAGAGATGGCTCAGAGGTTAAGAGCGCTGGCTGCTCTTCCAGACGTCCTGAGTTCAATTCCCAGCAACCACATGGTGGCTCACAACCATCTGTGATGAGATGTGGTGCCCTCTTCTGGCATGTAGGTATGCATGCCAGCAGAACACTGTATGCATAATAAAAAAAAATATTAAAAATTTAAAAAAAGTAATAAAGGTGGGCATCAGGACATACACCTGTAATTTTAGCACACAGGAGGCTGAGGCAGGAGGATTGCAAGTTTGAAACCATCCTGGGAGACACAGCAAGACCTTATCTTTGTGGTCCTCCTCATCATCATTATTATTATACAGTAGTGATAATCATACTAATAAAATAGAACTATGGAATGTCTTAGTAGAATGCTTGTCTACCATGTACACAGCCCTGGGTTCCACCCCCCCCCAGAACTAAGTTGGAAAAATGGAGAAGATGAGTGCAGCTGGATGCTTCTCTACCTTCCTTTGCTCTGCCCCCCCTTATTCCCCCACTCCTCCACTCCCCCACCCCGGCCCTTTTCTGCATAGGGTGGCTCTTAGTCATCTCGAGCCTGTGAGCACTTTAGCTGTGGATCAATGACGGAGGGCCAGGCAATTGCAACATTCCATCCTACAGGGGGCGCTCCCTAAACACAAAAATAAGCGACTCAAAGGAACTTCAGGAAGTCTCTGAAATTGAGCAGATTCACTAGACCCCTCCCTGCCAGATTAAGCAATAAGAACGGAGAGTTCCCTGAGAGAAGAGCAGCCCAACTGTAAAGAAAACTCTCAGACTGGACCTTATTGCCCTGAAAAAGCAGAAACCAGCTGAGCTGCCTAGAAGGGGTTTAGACCAGCTGAGGCACATGAAAGGGACACTCTCCAACATGTTGAGCTGCCTGCAGGCTGTGCAGTGTGCCCCAGGTTCACAGTTTTGTGAGCTGTCACCCATGCTGGGTGGCCATGCAGCTGTATTTTGAGTAACCCCTCACCCATATTCCTGTAATCCAGGTGTTCTTAACCTTCCTAAAGGTTGCTGGGACTCTTTAATACAGTTCCTTGTGCTGTGATGACCCCAGCCGTAAATTTATTTTAATTGCTTTTTCATAACTATAATTTTGCTACTGTTAGGAATCATAATGTAACTATCTGTGTTTTCCGGCGGTCTTAGGTGTCTCCTGTGAAAGGGTCCTTTGACCCCCAAAGGGCTCGTGACCCCCAGGTTGAGATTTGCTTTGTAAATAATCCCAACAAAACTCATTGTTCACCAACTTGGGTTTTGGTGTCATCCATACTATGGTGTGCCGTGGGCCCCCTGTCTGGGGTGAGTAGACCTGTGTTGCATCTCCCTAGGAAAAGTTTTGTCACACAACGGGCAGTAAGGCAGGATGACCACACGTTGGTCACTTTCTGCCCAAATGAAATAACTGAGGGAATCAACCTTCAAGGAGAAGAGGCTGTGTTTGGTGAGTCCAGTGAGCAAGCTCCTGGCCCTTTTGCTTTGGACCTGTGGTGAGGCAGCTTATCTTGGTGGTGAAATAAACCCATTTACCTCATGGCCAAAGAACAAAAGAGAAGGACCCCTGGCTCCCAACATGCCTGTCTGATGTAAGGAACTCTCTCACAAGTCCCTGATTCTTATTTTTCAAAACTGGTTCTCATGCAGCCCAGGCTGGCCTGGGGTCTTGCTATGTACTCAAGGATAACATTGAATCTCTGGTCTCCTAAGTCCATTACCTCAGTGCTGGGATAATAGGTGTCCACTATCACACCATCTCACCCAGTTTTTAATCGGTGCTAGGGATCAAACCCAGGGCTTTGCACATTTTATGCAAGTAATCTACTAAACACTGAGCTCATGCCTGTCTCCTTTATTTATTTATTTATTTATTTATTTATTTATTTATTTGCAGGGTGGGTGGGGTCTCACATGGCATAGGCTGTCCTCCAACTTGTTATATAGCTTTGAACTTACCCTGTGTCTTTACCTCTCAAATGCAGCATTTACAGGGCTCCAGCGCCAGACCTGCCTCCATCCCTGCCTCTTTTGTGTTATTTAATTTGTTATTTGTGTATGTGTGTGAGTGATAAAACCGAGGGCAGCTCTCAGGAGTCACTTCTACGCTTTCGTTGTGAGTCCCAGGGACTGAACTCAACTTGTCAAGTTTTCGTGTCAGTCCCTCTGATCACTGAGCCATCTCCCAGCTTGCTTTGTCCTAGTCTTTTGCTTGTTTTTCGAGACAGGGTTTCTCTGTGTAGCTCTGGCTGTCCTGGAACTCACTCTGTAGACCAGGCTGACCAGAACTCAGAGATTTGCCTGCCTCTGCCTCTTGAGTGCTGGGATCAGAGGTGTATCTCCTCATCCCAGCTACAGGCCCTAGTCTTACTGGCTTTTCTATTTCCTGACAGTGCCAGCCTGGGAACCAAACTTTTAAACATATGGATCTTTGTGTGTGGGGAGGGGGCACTCAAGACTAAAATTCTAGCAGATCACATGTTCTTGCTTGCTTCCAAGAAGTACCCCAGCCTTGTTCTGCCTGTCTCAGGATTTAACACCTAAGAAAAACATCCACAGTGTGCTGTTTGTTTAAGCTGCTGTTAATTGGGCATTCTGTTGACTGCAGCTGAATGCATTCCTGCCGGATAGAGTCACAGGGCTGGCTAGTAACAGAGGCAAAGCCAAACCCAGGTTTTCACCCTCACAGTCAGGAATCTTTCAAGGGAAGCAATGGTTCAAAGTGTGGTCCTAAGGAGGAAGCCTCAACACTGCCTGTGAAGTTACCAGCATCACAGTGTTTTAGGCTCTCCACCCCAGGAGCCTGGGCGTAGGACCAGGTCTGAGAGCCTCTGCAGGTGGCTGCAACACCTGCAGACTACTGAGAGGCACAGTCACCAGCTGTGTTTTTGTAGCAGCTGCAGCAGCTGCAGCAGCAGCAGCAACATCTCTCAGGCATCCTGCAACTGCAGCATCTCAGAACCACTGCAGACCTCCTGACTCTGAATTTTGAGGACATCCATGGGTCTTATGCACACTCACTGCTCCACAGTAATTTGTTTGTTCTCTGTGTAGCCCTGGCTGTCCTGAACTCTATCTGTAGACCAGGCTCGTACTCACAGAGATCCGCCTACCTCTGTCTCCTGAGTGCTGGGATTAAAGGTATGCATCTCTACCACCAGGCTTGCTTCCCCACCTCCACCCCCTTAAGACTTGGGCTGGCCTCCAACTCACTATGTAGCCGAGGATGACCTCGAACTCCTGCTATCCCTGCCCAGTGTAAGAATTGTAGCCATGTGTCACTTTGCCTGACTGACTATGAATATTTCAGAATTTGGGTTTGTTAAAAATTTTATTTTTATGTATCTGTGTGGTGCCTGCTGGTTCCAGAAGAGGGCATTGGATTCCCTGGAGATGGACTTACAGACTTACAAACTAATCATGATGCATGATGTGGGTTGTGGGTGCTAGGAATGAAGCTCAGCTCCCCTTCAAGAGCAGCAAGCTGTCTTAAACACTGAACCGTTTCTCCAGCCCTCGAGAACTTAGTTTTTTTTTTTTTTTTCTTTTTTTTTTTAATATAGCAAGACCCAGATTGTTGGCTGGGCAGTGATGCCACATGCCTTTAATACCAGTACTTGGGAGGCAGAGGCAGGGAGATCTCTGTGAGTTTGAGGCCAGTCTGGTCTACAGAATAAATTCCAGAATGGCCAGGGCTTTATACAGAGAAACCCTGTCTCAAAAAACCAAAATAAAGACATACACACACAGAGAGAGGTATTGGAGAGATGGTCCAGGGCTTAAGAAGTTTTGCTGATCTTGCAGAGGACCCCAGTTTCTTTTCAGCATCTCTGTTGGATGTCTTGAAACTGCCTCTAACACTAGCTCTAAACGATCTTACATCCTCTCTGCCAACCTAGGTACCAGCGCACACATGCACACAGATACATACAGACACACAGATATACACACACAAGTAAAACTAAATATATTTTTTTCATTTAAAAAAGAAAAAGAAAAAACCACTAGGCCTGCTGGTGCATGACTTTGATCCCAGCACTTGGGAGGCAGAGACAGGGAGATCTGTGAGTTGGAGGCCAGCCTGGTCTGCAGAGTGAATTTCAGGACAGCCAGAGCTACATAGTGAGACCACGTCTCAAAACAAACAAAAGTTGCATAATTTTACCTTGTACACATGGTTTTTGTTTTTTTCCCCTTTGAGATAGGGCTCCTCTATATAGTTCTGGCTGTCCTGGATCTAGTCCTGTAGACTGTGCTGGCCTCAAACTCACAGAGATCCCTGCCTACATGTACCTCCCTAGTTAAAGGGATGGGGTTAAAGGCATGCACCATCTCTGGCCAGCAGATTTTTAAAATCTTTATATCCTTTCATTCTGCCCAGAGACAAAGTAGCTTTGCCGGGGATGGTGCAGGGCCTTCGCTGCCTGGCCTTTGTGTAGATGGAGAGTGGATCCTCTCTGCTCTAAAGCAGCCAGTGTGCATCCTGCTGTTGATTCATTGCATAGGCGGTGACAGCATGCTGTATACAGCTGGGCCGGACTTGGAGATCATTTATTATTAGGCCTTCCAGCCCTGCCCCCAGTGTCCATACAGGAAATGATGTCATACTACATCCCAGGGAAAGCAGGGAGGTAGAAGCAGTTTGCCCTGAATTGGCTGCTAGAGGAGGCAGCCATGTAGGTGAGGGATCCCAAGGTCATTCACAGCTTTTCCTGGACGTAGTTTCATGTAGCCTATGCTGATTTCAAACTCCTGGGCCTGGACCTGGAGACATGGCTCAGTGGTTAGGAGCTCTGACTTCCTCCAGAGGATCTGGGCTCAGTTCCTAGCATCCACATGGCGGCTCCCAACTGTCTGTAACTCCAGTTCCCGGGCAGCCAACACCCATGTTGAAACACCAATGCATATAAAATAAAAATAAGTAAATTAAAAAAAAAAAAAAAAAACCACAACTCCTGGCCCTTCTGCCTTCTCCTCCCAAGTGCTATGATTCAGGGTTGTGCCCACCACACCCAAGTCTCCTGGAGATCTGTAGCTGCGTTAGCCTCCCTACCCTGAGTAAGACTGGCTGTTGACCCTGGAGTGTGACAGGTCTGCCTGTGGACACTGTCACGGTGGATCTGTGATTCCTCTGCAGAGTCCCCTGAGAGCTGTTGCAATCTGCACACTAGTGACAAAGCAAACCACCTAAGAGGTTTCCAGGTTGAAACTGATCCCTGGTTGAGTCACCCTATGCTCTAATAAGGAACCCATAAACCAAGGGGCCCTGGAAACGGAGCCACATGCAGGGTCCTCCTCCTGTCTTCTGATGCACCGGTTCATGGCTCTGGAGTGACACACATGGCTTGAGGTGTTTCCTGCTGTGGAAGCCAAGTGTTCTCACATGTTAGAAGTGACAGAAAAAAAAATCTTATACTCCCTGTTGCCTTTCCACTTGCTAATGTAGCCATGTCTTTTTTTTTTTTAAGGAAGGAATAAAACTTTGTTTATAGACAACAAGACTAGGGGTTGGAGAGATGGCTTACCAGTTGAGAGCACTAGCTGCAGGGCTTCGGTTGGATTCCCAGCACCCACACGACAGCTCACAACTATTTGTAACTACAGTTCCAGAGGATCTGATGTCCTCTTCTGGCCTCAAAGCCACCAGGCATGCATATGGTATGCTTACATACATTTGGGCAAGACACTCAAATACATAAAGCATAAATCTTGAAAAAAGGACATGGTCATAAATAGAGACCCCGGAGGCACACTTTATTCAGTATAAGATAATAACTTCTTGCTGGGCATTGGTGGGGCATGCCTTTAATCCTAGCACTCAGAGGCAGGTGGAGGCTAGCCTGATCTACAAAGCAAGTTCCAGGACAGGTCCAAAGCCACAGAGAAACCCTGTCTTGAAAAACAAAAACAAAATTTCTCTCAGCCTTTAAATATCACAGCCAGGTTAGGGCTGTAGCTCAGTAGCAGAGCGTTTGCCTGTATGTTCAAGGCCCGGCCACTACCAAAATCAATCCAGAAGTCAGTAATAAATAAGCATTGCAACAACAAAGAGTGTTATGGAAATATGTCTAGAAATTGTAGGAAGGCTAGAGAGATGGCTCAGTGGTAAAGAGCGCTGGCTGCTCTTCCAGAGGAACCGGGTTCAATTCTCAGCACCCACATTGCAGCTCACAGCCGTTTAACTCCAGTTGCAGGGATCCAGGATCTGTCACCATCTTCTGGCCTCCAAGGGCATGTAGTACACACACAAACCACTCATCCACTCATAATTATTTTAAAGAAAGTAGAGAAAGGAAGGAAATAAAATGACAACCTGGGAGTATTCATGGAGTGCTTAAGTGTTCTCTGCTGTACCTATGGACCCACATAGCATTAGTATTAGTGGGTGTTTGACTTAGTTGTAAATCACCGGTAGAGATGCTACTCCTTCATTAGTACTCAGCGTGAATACTGAGTTGCTGGCAGCCAAGTCTTCCAGTGTGGCTTTGTTTTAAAGACAACGCTTGTTGCTGTAGTTATTTTTGTTTTGTTGAAGCAAAGTCTCTTGTAGTTCAGACCCTCATCTCCGTATGGAACTAAGGCTGGCCTTGCACATCCTGCCCTCCTGCCTCTACCTCCTAAGTGCTGGGATCCCAGGCATTGGCCACCACACTTGTCTTGTTTGAAAGGAGATGTTATGATGGGTTCACTTTATGTATTATCTAGATTTGGTTCCTCTGCCAAATGATGTATTCGTTTCTTCAATTCTCTAAGTGCATGTATAGCTCAAATGTATAAATGTGCTCCTGACAGTAAGTTGGGCAGGAAGGTCTCAGGCCATAAATAGTTCATAAACACCTGACATGCATTAGTGCAAAGCCAGCACAACGTCCCCTGGAGCAGAACACCCCAAGGCCTTTATGCTCTTTTGGGATGCATCTCATTACAATAACAGACTCTTCTAGAGACACAACCCCTTATTTTGCTGTGGTGATATCTTACTTGTACAAATAAAGCTTGTCTGAATATCAGAGGATGGAGCTTGCCACTAGCTAACCATAGAGGTCTGGAGGTCTGTACAGAGAAACAGGAAGTGAGGTGGTTGGGCAGAGACAGGAAGTGAGATGGGTAAGGTGGCTTTGGCTCGCTCTCTCTCTCTGATCTCTCAGCATTTTCCTCTATGTCTGACTCTGGGTTTTTATTATTTAGACCAATTAAGAACTCCATTCACATTTTGCAGACCCTTGCACCTCTAATCAGACTTAAATATTCCCCTCCTGTTCCTCCAGTGTCTTGTCCTACCACCTACCTCATCAGAGTCTCAATCACACAGTTAAGTGATGAGTTATTTACACCACAGGAGAACAATGGCAGAGGAATGCGAAGGCTGTGATATCTTGCCCATCTTTGTTGTCTTCAGCACTTAACACGTGTCTACAAATTAGCAGCCTCTCAATAAATATTTGTTGAGTGGATGAATGATGAGACTAAGAGCCAGAGACAGGAAGTGACCTGCCCAAGATCACAATTCTAGTTAGTAATGACTTTCTGGGAGTGGGATTGTCATACACTTTAATTGAACTGCACTATTTGAAACTGAGTTAAAGGCTGGTTATGGTGGTACTCACCTGTAATCCAGCACTTGAAGGGCAGAAGAAAAGGATCTAAATTTCAGGCCAGCCTGCGGTGTATATAGGGGCTCCGTTTCAAAGAAAGAATGAGGACAGTGGGGAGGGGGGGCGGAAATATCATAATAAGAGACCAAAATTGGTTTGTATCTTGGATATTTATTTTGGTACAGGGTCTCCTATGTAACCCCAGCTGGCCAATGTAGATCAGGCTGACCTCAGACTCACAGAGATCCACCTGCCCCTGCCTCCCAAGTGTTGGGATTAAAGGTATGGCAATCATGACTAGTTAGACTATATCTGGGAATACAATTTTGGTGGCAAGTTTTTTACAGAATTAGAAATTTGTGATCCCAGCAGGTAGGAAGCTAAGGCAGAAGGATTGCAATGAGTTAGAGGCCAGCCTGAGTTACATAGTGACTTCCAGGATAGGCTAGCCTAGCCCAAGAGTAAGAGCCTGTATGAATAAATAAGAATAAAGAACTGGGTTGGCACTGGAGAGATGGCTCAGTGGTTAAGAGTACTTGTTCTTGCAGAGGAACAGGTTTAGGTCCCAGCACCCACATGGCAGGTCACAACTGTCCCTAATTCCAGTTCTAGGGGATTCCAAATGCCCTCTTCTGACCTCTGAGGTCATTGGGGATGTGGTGCACAAACCTACATGCAGGCAAAATGTTCATAAAATAAAACAATACAAAAGCTGGGCGGTGGTGGCACATACCTTTAATCTCAGCACTTGGGAGGCAGAAGCAGGTGGATCTCTCTGTGAGTTCAAGGCTAGCATGGTCTACAAAGCTACACAGAGAAACTGTCTCAAAACAAAGCAAAACAATACATAGTTGTTAGCCAGGCACCCTGTCATTCTAGCACTCTGAAGGTGGAGGCAAGGAGGATCTAGCAGTCAAAGCTGTGGTTCTAGAGGGGGTTTGAGGCCAGGCTAGGCAGCATGTGACTCTCTCTATCTCTCTCTCAAAAAAGTTGAAGACTAAAACTTAAAAATATGTCATGTAGCCGGGCGGTGATGGTGCACGCCTGTAATCCCAGCACTTGAGAGGCAGAGGCAGATGGATCTCTGAGTTTGAGGCCATTCTGGTTCACAGGGTGAGTTCCAGGACAGCCAAGGCCACACAGAGAAACTCTATCTTGAAATAAAAAAAAAAAAAAAAAAAAAAAAAGAGGCAGTCATGTGATAATCTACAACATCCAACATCCAAGATGGCCTTTTAAGATGGCCTCTTAGGGCTGCCTCTACCTGCAGGAATAGGTCCATATTTGTGGAAGGAGCCTCTTGGCTTCTCACGATCAGGAAATACTAAACTAGAAAACCCTTTCCCAGAGGGATGTAGCTCAGTAGAGTGAATACATTTTTCCCCCCCTGAAGCTTCACCTATTTGTTTTTGACCACTGCTTTGTTTTGTAACAGGGTCTCATGTAGTCCATGTTGGTCTTGAACTCCTGTCCTTCCTGCTGCCAATTCCTGAGCTCCAGGACTATAGGTACGAATCACTGGAGAATAGGTGACTGAACTGGAAGTCTGCCAAAACTTGGACCAAGGGGGCATTGCTGTCGGCCTTCAGGGCAGATGTTGGAGGAGGCTGGGCTGAGCCTCTCTCTTTGATGAGCACCCGGGCTGGTACCAGAATGGAGAGGCTCCTTTGGTTTAGTTAAGACAGACAAAGTTGGAGTGGGATGTCAGCGTGGGAGAATCTTGGTAGCTGTGGCCTTTGAAGAGGTCAGTGTGACCCAGAAAATGCGATCTGGCCAGTGTCCAGATGGCAGACCTCACTGAGCTCAGCAGAGAGTTCCCAGAATATAGATTCCAGAAACTTTGCTCCAAGAATGCGCAGGTGCCCATGCTTATTGGTCCTTCTGCAGTTGGAGGGTGTGAGAGACAGAGGCAGAGGAGACTGCACACAGGACAGTGTGCTGGCCAGCTGGAAATCTCTTCATCCACCATTACCAAGTGACAAATCAGGCAGCAGAGTATTCTGGGTGGCTTGGGTAGCCTGGGTGGCCTATTCGGCTGGAGGGGAAACCGCATAAGGTCTGGGTTGGAACCATAGGTGGGAGTCTACAGGTGACAGCAAGAAGACCGGCCGGTGTCAGCCTCAGAGAAAAGATGTTGCCGCATTTGGTCACTGTGTATGTACCACAGGCATGGCTCAGTGGACAAGGGACGAACAACAGCACATCATGGATTTCATAAAAACTTTTTTTTTCCCTCCCTAAAATGAGGTCCTGATATGTGGCCCAGGCTGGCTTTCAACTCAGTATGCAGGCGGCCTTAGATAACCACGAACTTTGGATTTTCCCAATGAGTGTCAGGATTGCAGGCAAGCAATCATGCTCAGTTTTATGTGCTGCAGGGGACTGAACCCAGAGCTCTGTGCATACCACGCAAGCATGCTGTCAACTGCAATTCATTCGTGGTCAGCACACACACACCCACACACACACACACACAGAGAGAGAGAGAGAGAGAGAGAGAGAGAGAGAGAGAGAGAGCATAAATGATTCTCTTGTCTCAGCTAGGACTGTAGCTATATGCCACCTGAATTAATTGGTTAACTTTTGTTTTCAAATCTTGTGCAGGGTCTTATGTCTATGGGGAACAATTAGAGGGAAAAAATGAACCTTTTGGCCCAGGGAGATGGCTGAGAAGGTGCTTGCTGTCTGACAGCCTAACTTCAATCCCTGGGACCTACATGATAGAAGGAGAAGAAAACATGACTTTCAAGGGTCATCCTCTGACCTTTCATATGGTACCCACGTACACACAATAAATAGAGTAAAAAAATTTAAATAAAAATTTGAAACTGAGCTTTCATCCTTCTGCTTGTTGGTTTGTTAAATGCCCTTAATTATTTTTTTGCCACCAGGAATTGTTAGTATTGATTTGAGATCCCAAGAGGATGAGTCTTTTTAACAATATTTTTATTTGTGTGAGTCTGATCTCCATAGGCACCAAGCACACATGTGGTGCACAGTGGTGTGTACAGGCAAAATGCTCAAACACACACACACATACACACACACACACACACACACACACACACAAATAGTGTCACAAGCTGTGGACCAGATTTAAAACACAACCTTCTCCGAGGTAGTTCCAGATAACTGAACTATTTAAGTGCAGACTCCCCCATGTCTCCTCCCAGCTCAAGAACCTCCAACTTCAGTGCTGAACCAATGCTTCCAAGTGCTTCCGAGACACTGGGTCGGCAGGGTGTCCTGATTTAGAGCCAGAGGTCCTGAGGTCCAGAGTGTGTCACTTACCAGTGTGTGAACTCAAGGAAGTTCCTTATCTTCCTGTGCCCATTTCCTTCTGATGATAAATGACAAATATCCTTCCTCAAAGGGCCGGATAATTAGTGCATATGCAAGTGCACCATGCAGGGTAAAGGGCTCCCATAGGTAGCGATCCCTCTCCCTCTCCCAGTAAAACCGGAACCCCTTAGGTGGGGCCCCTTGTGAAGCTTAACCCTGCAACCAAGTTTCAGTTTTTATTACCTTTTAAACTTGTCATTTAGAGGCTTTGAGAGAAGGCTTAGCAGTCGAGAGCATTGTTGCTCTTACAGAGGACTAAGGTTTGGTTCCCAGCAATGATATGGCAGCTCCTAGCCATCTATAACTCCATTTCCAGAGGAGCCAATGCCATCTGACCTTGTGTACATGCATGCGTGAAAGACATTCATACATATAAAATAAAATGAATCATAAATATGTTTTAATTGTGTGTGTGTGTGTGTGTGAGAGAGAGAGAGAGAGAGAGAGAGAGAGAGCGAGCAAGAACACATGTTATAGTACATGTGTGGAAGTCAGAGGCCAGCAACTTTTGGAAGTTAGTTTTCTCTTTACACTGTGAGTATCAGGGATTTAATTTAGGTTATCAGGCTTCTACAGCAAGAGCTTGCTTCCTTTCTTTTTAAAATTGGGATTTTTTTTTTTTAAAAGGAAAGAAGAGGCTGGTGAGATGACCCAACAGTTAAGACCGCTTTCTGGAAGGCCAGAGGACCTGAGTTCAGTTCTGAGCACTGAAGTCTAGCTGCTCACAACCACCTGTAACTTCAGCTCCGAGGGATCTGGCACCTTCTTCTGGACTCTGTGGGTACCCACACTCACATGAGCACACACCCATATATAGATGCGTATAATTTAAAAGATAATCTTTACTATTATTATTATTATTATTATTATTATTATTATTATTGGTTTCTCGAGACAGGGTCTCTCTGTAGCTTTGGAGCCTGTCCTGAAACTAGCTCTGTAGACCAGGCTGGCCTCGAACTCACAGAGACCAGCCTGCCTCTGCCTGCCGAGTGCTGGGACTAAAGGTGTGCACCACCGTCTGGCTGAAGATAATCTTTTAAAGCCACAAATTCTCTGGGCAATACACATACAGTAAAAACTATTAATGGGTATGGTGCATGCCTTTAACCCAGCACTCAGGAGGCATAGTCAAGCAGAGCTCTGAGTTCTCTACAGAGCAAGTTCCAGGACAGCCAGGGCTACACAGAGAAACCCTGTCTCGGAAAACCAAAAACCAGACAGACAAGCTATTAAGAGTGTTAGTTACACACTTTGCTGGCTTGCTGTGGCTCTCCAGACATGTCTATAGAATTTTATACTTTCTCCCTCTCCTTTTAGAAGTCTTTACTGAAGGAGGACACTAGGTACAGAGGTAAAGGGACTTGCATAAGAGAAATTTGCAAGGAGTCATGAAGGAAGGGCCCAGAAAGCTATCATGCTCATGAAAGTATTTGTCTGCTAAGCTCTTGGGCCAGCCCTTCAATTTCTTTTTGTTTGTTGTGATTTTTTTGAGATGGGGGTTTCTCTGTGTATCCCTGCTGGTCCTGGAACTCACATGTAGACTAGGCTGTCCTTGAACTCACAGAGATCTGCCCACATCTGCCTCCCAAATGCTGGAATTAAAGGTGGGTGCCTTAACCACACAGCTCTCTCCTTTTTTAAGCAGTTATTTAACGTGTATGAGTGTTTTGTCTGAAAAAAAATACATAATTAAAACATATATATATATATATATATATATATATATATATATATATATATATGCACCATGTGTGTGCCTGGTGCATGAGGTCAGAAGAAGAGGTCGGAGAGGGCATCGGATCCTCTGGAACTGGAATTACAGATGGTTGTGAACTGCCATGTGGGTGCTGGGAACCGAACTCAGGTTATCTGTAAGAACAAGTGCTCTTAGCTATTGAGCCATCCCTCCAGCTCCTGGAACACCAATCTTAAGTGTTTCTGTTACCTTTTCAGACTACTTTGTTTTAACATACTGTAGAGGGTCTGACAGGGAGGAGGGCTGGAGGTGGCCATTACTAGAAGGTGTGCTGTCTCATGGATTTGAACTGATTCTCCATGGAGGAGTGCCGCTTTCTAGGGCGATCTAGAATGTTTATGGTTGGTGGAGTCCCTGGATGAGGCCCAGTGGATTAACTCACCTACCAACCCCTTGTCTAGTGGCTATGGTCACCCTTACCACCGTTTCTGCTCGTCACCTCTTGACCTAACCTCAACACATTCTCCAAAGTTACTGTCCCTATGTTTCAGATTCGTTTACACGGCTCTATTTTTGGATATGTGCTTCCTGTCCCAGTGCTCTGCCTCACCCACGTTCCAGGGCCCCTGGAGTTCCATCACCTGCCATGGAGTATTCTGAGAACATCACCTTTCAATGGCTAACTCTCTCTTGTCCTTTGGTTAAAGGCATCCCTGTTCTGGGCCTAGGCATTCTCCCCCACCCCACCCCCCTCGAGCTTCTTCACAGCGATCCTTGTCGTCCAGCCAGGACACTTCTCTCTGCCTTGCAGGATTCTCTGACCACAAGGATTTTCACTAACAGCAGCACCTGCTGCCCTGATTCCCAGAGGCCTCTCTTTTTCCACCTGGCCTCTGCATTGCCCTCTGGTTGACACAGTTTGGGGTTTGCTGCCGGCCAGGAACAGGGAGGGGCTGCCCTGTCTGGGGTGCTGGGTGATCTGGAAATAGCCTTGGCGGGAGGGGGGAGGGGCCTGGCTAATGCTGCTATTAAAGTGTCAGTCCATGCTGTAACACCTGGTGCTCACCAGTCAGAGAAAGGCGGTGTCTTCGGAGTCCACCCCTCCCCACATGGGGGATTTGTTCGCCTCTTTGGACTGGTGGACATACTGCTACTATGCTATGCAAAGCTTTCTCTCTCTCTCTCTCTTTTTTTTTTTTTTTTTTTTTTTTTTTGTGACAGGGTTTCTCTGTGTAGTCTTGCTGTCCTGGAACTGGATTTGTACACCAGGCTGACCTTAAACTTAGAGATAGTTCCACATGCCTCTGCTTCCCGGTTGCTGGGATTAAAGGCGTGTGCCACCACGCCTACCACAAAGCCTGGGAGTCTATACTTGCATTAACTGGATCCTACAAAGGAGGATTTAGGGATTGTTTGCAGCCTGGAAGAGGGCCTGTAGACCAATTACATTCAGTAGCCAGACTACATTGGGTACTCCCCCCCCCCCCAGCACCACTTATGCAGAGAGCCCAAAGGATGAAAGTTTGGCCATCATCAGGCTTAAGGGCAGCAAATGCAGAGGAGTGATGCTGAGGGATGCTGAGCATGCAGAGGGTGCAGGAGGAGTAGGTGGAGCTGAGCAGAGACCAGGTGCACACTGGCTTTCACACAAGTCACCTTCCTCTCTGAGAGGGAACAGGCAGATGGTTAACGATGACCATGCTGTGTCACTCCTGCAGGTCTTGGCAAAGGATAGGAACAGGCTGGCTGCTTTGACTGTGGTAGGACAGGCTGGCAAACTAAGACAGTCTGAAACTTGGCTCTGACTGCCTGTTTTTCTGCCTATTAGTTCTGCAAGTGTTTCCTCTCATCATGAGGGGCTGGCTCCCCTGTTGACTATCAGACTAGGCAACAGCTCTTCCATGGAATCAGTCTCCCAGCCCAGTGAGAAGGAAGTCTTTGCTAAAACACCCTGAGGGCAGGCACATTGCCTGTTACCTTGCACTGAGTGATGGGTTCTCGGCAGTTGAATCTGAAGCCAGTTAAAGCTGATGTTCCCAAGATAGGGATCAAATGTGTTTTCTTTGCCTAAGTATTCAAGGTCCCCACATCCTTGCAAACCATGGATTCATTCCATGCTCCAAAACCCCCCCCCCAAAATGAGTAGATTGCATACTAGCCTAGATACAAAAGGTCAAAAAGTGCCAATGGGTAGAGATGAACGCTGCTCAGTGGCACAGTGCTGCCTAGCTCTCACAGGCCCTAAGTTTGCTCTCCAGCATCACACAAACGTGGTGTGTGTGTGTGCCGTGCAATCATGTGTACCAGCAACAGCGGCAGCACCACAGAGGCAGAGGCAGGCCGAGCACAGCAAGTCTGAGGTCAGCCTGGGTCAGTGTAACATATCCTCATAAAAGGAAAGAGGGGCTGGTGGTTAGAAATACTTGTTGCTCTTGCAGGGGACCTGGGTTTAGTTCCTAGCACCTACATAGTGGCATGCAGTGATGTGGAACTCAATTCCGTAGGAGCCAATGCCGCCTCTGTGGGCAACCAGGTATACCCATAGTATACACACACACATGCAGAAATATAGTCAATACATCTTGAAACTCTTCCCTGTTTTAGTGTTCTATTGCTGTGATGAGATACCATGACCCTGACAACTCTTAAAAAAGGAAAACATGGCCAGGCCAGGTGTTGGTGGCGTACACCTTTAGTTCCAGCACTCAAGAGGCAGAGGCAGGCAGATCTCTGAGTTGGAGTCCAGCCTGGTTTACAGGTTGAGTTCCAGGACAGTCTCAAAAGCAGTACAGAGAAACCCTGTCTCAAAAAAAAAAAAAAAAAAAAAAAAAAAAAAAAAAAAAAAAAATTAATTGGAGTAGGCTTATAGTTCAGATAGAGGTTTAGTCTATTATCATTATGACAAGAAACATGTTGACACACAGGCAGATATGATACTGGAAAGGCAGCTGAGAGTTCTACATCTGGATCAGCAGGAAGAAACATGAGTGAGCCATGAGACCTGGCTTGAGCTTCTGAAACCTCAGAGCCGGCATCTACTCCAACAAGGCTACACCTCAAAAAGAAAGTACTACTCCCTGTGAGTCTCTGGGGTCATTTTGATTCAAACTGCCACATTTCCTATTACTTAAGAACAGACAAATACAGATGTCCATCACAGCAGACCATGTTTCTACTCTGCCACTTCGGGGCACTTAGCTGGGCGACTCAGCAATCTACTTTGCTGTTTCTTCATTTATAACATGCAATTGGTAATGAGATTCACCACTTCATAGGCTTGTAATGAGATCAAACAAAGCAACATACTCAGTGTTCATGGTCATTGGAGCTCTCACCTGTGGGGTGTGAAGTTTAGTGGTGCCCTTGACAATCCTCCAAATCTAGAAAAAAACCCACTTTGCCCTTTGGATCCTAAGGACTTCAGAGCCATAAACTCACCATTTGTCTGGGATCTTTCCCCCACTGGTCTTTTAAATAACTGGGATTTTAAAGATGGAGGGTGCTGGAGCGACAGCATAGCAGTTAAAATGCATTAGGCACTCTTCCAGGGTACTCGGGTTCAATTCCCAGCACTAGTGCAACTCATAGCTCTAACTCCAGTTCTAGGGGACCTGACACCCTCTTCTGGCTTCTCCACCACTGCCAACATGTGGTACACATACATACATGCAGGCGAAATACCCTCACATCCAAAATAGAAATAATTTAAAAAAGAAAAACCGTGGGTTGGTGAACTGGCTTGGCAGGCAAAGTTGCTTGCCTGCAAGCCTGAGACCCACATGGTAGGAGAGAATCTATTAATTCTCTCTATTGAGAGAATGTTACCCCGAGGCTTGCTTGCAATGTAGGATTAAAATGTAACGAAAACTTTACATAAATAAAGATCAATTGAGAACAGGATTAGCTATAGAACCACTTTTGGCTGTGTAGTCTAGGTCTTGGACATAGTCTCCTGTGGTCCAGGCTGTCGGGAGTGGCTCTCTAGCACTACCCTACTGGCCAGAAGGTGAAAGGCACTTTAGGCTGGCTTGCCTGGTTAAGGCCTAGAGGTAGGTAGTATGGTGGCCTCAGGCATGTTGTTGCAACCATCAGGACACTCCAGTGTGGGAATGTGGAAGTTCTGGAATGTTCACCCGCCACAGTGAGGAGGAACTGGGACCAGAGGCTGGACAGAGGAACAGATTGTATCTGTTGTTCTTTTCATTCAGGAAAGGAATTCAAGCAGGGTCAAGAGCCACCAGTGTCCTCTGCAATTTTGCCAAAGGCAATGCTAGACATGACTTTCTGCCCAGAGCTGAAGATATCGGAAGTGTGGGAGGAAACCTCAGTGATGAAGATAAAACAGGTACCACTGTCCCCAGTCCCAAAGCCCGAATTCAAAGAGACCGGTGACTTGATTTACATCCAGTGCTTTATTAAAGATAAATACTCTCAGAGAAGAAGTAAACCCACTCCCAAGCCAACAGACAGTGCATGTATGTGTGTTTATGAATGATTTGTGAGGTCCCTGATCTGTACTCTGAGGGGTAGTCAGCTAGGCAGGGCCTGGGCCAACCAGTAAGGCAGATGAGGGTCCCTGTCCTGGGGGACTCATTGCTCCTGGGTGCCCCAGGAGATGTAGTCTGGCCGTGTGGCTGCATGGTACTCATCAATCAGCTGTTGCACAATCTCCCTAGATGTGTCCATCTCGTCAAAATTGTCCTTGAAGATGTCCTCCTTTCGGAACTGCTCCATGAAAGCCTCCCGTTTCCGAAGCTTGTCAAACTGGCGACAGGTCCGTTCAAAGAGCTTGGGGCATGAAGGCAGCAGAGGTCACAAAGAATCAAGGGACAGCATGGCCCAGAGAGTCAGGCAACCACAGCTGAGTTATTCCCCACAGCCAGCTGGCAGGAGCAGGGGTAGCAGGAATGCAAACGGGTGAGGCACAGGGAGCTTATACAGCTGGAGAGGAGTGCTTCAAGAACTGCACCCAGTGCAGGGCACTGACGGGGCAGCTAATGATGGAGCCACTGGGACAGAGTGGCCAGGAACTAGGGGTGTGGTTCGAAGATGGCAGCATTGCCTGCCATTCCTGAAGCCCTGGGCTTGGTTCTTGGTAACACAAAGACAAAGACAGACTGTACTCACTGAGGAGATACTGGTGTGGTTGGCCATCATGAGCCCACTGACCCGGTGGGCTGAGGGCAGGTAGGGGGACTTCCTTGACAGGGCCACCTGGATGCTGGCTGGGCCCCAGGGGATGAAGTTGGCCAGCTTCCTTTCCCCGGATCCTCTGCAGGCTCTTGTGGACCTAGGGTGGACAGAGAGGTTGGTTGCTTCTCTTCCACACTGGGCAGCACAGGGTGATGGGGCCTCCCTTACCTGGGTGGGGTCCACCTCTCCCTGGATGATGTTGAGGATGGCGATGTAGCAGTGGTTGGTCTGACGATCCCGGCCTGTGGACACCATCACGTTCTTGGGCTGTAGCAGTCGCCTCATGACATCCAAGACCGTTGTCTTCCTCACACTGGCCACCTGAGGGAAGGGGGGTTCACAGAGACCATGTTAGCAGTCAGGGAGCAACTCAGAGATGCATGGACAGACACAGGAGAGCAGTCAACTATGTCCCTGTCACTGGGATGTGTCTCGGTCTCTGGGGAATGACTTTAGATCATCAGGTCTGTGCTGAGTCTCTGCCATGGGTTAGGACCTTGGCTCTCAGCTCAGCAAACCCAGCCCTTGTGCATGAACAGAAGCAGATCCCCAATCAGCGCTGCTCCTGCAGGAGCCAAAGGCAGAAGGAAGTGGAGACAGGGTAGCAAGCAAGTGGCCCAGTGTCTGTCCCTGAGAATAGGAGCTGGGGAGGTGGGGTGGAGAGGAGCTGCAGAGGGCAGCTCACGGTACAGCAGGGAGAAGAGAAAGGCCACGGTCCCGGGACACTGCGGGCGCTCTTACTGACTGGTCCGTGGTGAGAGGGGTATAGCCAGTCATGAGGAAGTGGAGCCGAGGAGTGGGAATGAGGGAGGCGATGAGGCCGATGAGGTCATTGTTCATGTAGCCAGGGTAGCGCAGGGTGGTGGTGCTGGCTGACATGATGGTGGACACCTGGGGACAGGAGATACTACATTATGGGAGTCGACGGAGGTGGAAGGTCCCTCCTGTGATGGATGACCCTCTAGCAGAGGGCTTCCATTCCAGGAGTGGGACTCACCAGCTGGTTGATCTGGGAGAAGGATGGATTCTGGATGTGCAGGCGGTCTGTGGCTATCAGGTTCAGGGCCGTGTTGTCCAGCACCACCTAGGAGGGATAGCACAGGGTTGGAGATCTATGGAGATAAGATAGATCATCAGAGAATCTAGCCTTGAGCCTAATGGCTGGAAACACTCATTTAAAAGGGACTCTCTCAAGCTTAGGGCGCAAATGAAAATAGACAGGAGGATGGGAGTAGGAAGGAGAATGCAGAGCTCACCACACAGTCTGCATTCTGGGTCAGCCTCTTCAGGGTGAGGAGGGAGTTGTAGGGCTGGACCACCACGTCACTCATCTCATCCTGGTTGGGAAACACGGAGTATGTCTGCACCAATTTCTTGGGGTACCTGGTGTGGTTAGAACATTACAGTATTTGATGAACATCAATCTTCTTAACATGTCTAGGGGCATTTGTCTGTGATGCGGAAATTAGGATGGGGCCACAGACCATAGGAAAGGTGGGTCTTGAAAAGATAAAGCCCCAAAAGGGCAAGGGAAGAGACACTATAAAATCCTAGGTTCCAAACCTGGATATATTCCTCAGACATTCCAGGATCTGACCCCTGGGAGTATTACTGGGTTTCTCCATGGTACCTTTACTGTCCTCTCAGTAGGAGGGAATAGAAGGGCTCTTTACTGCTCCAGCAAATAGGGAGGTATGTCTGCCGGGCCTCAAGTACCTTAGGAAACAAAGATGAAGGACCTATCTTCAACTAGTTCCCCCAGACACAGGCTTACCTGTCATTCAGACGTTCCAAGAGGTAGGAGCCCAAGCCAGAGCCTGTCCCCCCAGCAATGGAGTGACACAGCACAAAGCCCTGCATAGGAAAGAGAACACCGGTATCCAGGTGTTTAGTGACAGAATTTAATTTTAATTTAAAGCTTTTTAAACTTATTTAATGTACCTGCCTACATATATGTACATGCAAACATATATGTGCTCATATATGTGAGCCTGGTGCCTGTGAAGGTAGAAGAGGGCATCAGATCTCCCAGGACTGGAATTATAGATGAGTATGAGCCACAATGTGGTGCTAGGAACCAAACCCAGGTCCTCTGTAAGAACAGCAAGTGTGCTTTTTTTTTTTTTAATGAGTTCTCTTATATGCCAGGCTGGCTTCTTTAAGTGCTCTTAATCATCTCTCTAGCCCCTTGTAGCAGGCTTTCAAACGAGATGCATCTCACAATGTCTTGGACTCTTGTCTTCCCAAGTCCCCTCACTGCCTAGGAGACTCTGCCCTGTCTTTAATAATGACCAGTGCAAAGGATACATGAGTGGGTATTATACCAAAGAGGTCACTTTTTAAAAAATTTTAATAGTTATTGTATATGTGCGCCACTGGATATGGGCAGAGAAAAGAGGATAACGTTTTAGGGTCAGGTCTCTCCTCCTATTATGGGTTTTAGGGATCAAAGTCAGGTTGTCAGGCTTGAACACAAGCATTGCTACCTGCTTAGGCATCTCAATGGCCTTTAACAGGTGATTTCTAAATGGTGTTGCCAAGCCTCCACTTGTCCAGCTACTGACATTCCCAGAACACTCACCTCTAGACTGTCACTGCCATCTGCCTCCCGATCTATGATGTCAAAAATGTCCTCGTGGATTTTTTCTCCCTGGACAGACACGGAGATGGGTGAGGTGGGACAGAGCGTGGGGCAAGAACTGACCTCAGAATAGCCATCCTTGATTCTTACACAGATCACAGCTACTGTGCTTTGCCCTGAGAGATACTACAACAGTGGTTATAAGCAAGTACTTTACACCCCAATCCAGACGATCCATTCACGTACAGCTTTTCATTACCAGCTAGTGAGTCCAGACCTTGCTTGTGCTAGCGGCAAGGGCTCTACAATTAGACAGGCTTTCATGTAGCTCAGGCTAGCATCAAATTCTCTATTTAGCTGAGGATAAGCTTTGCATCCCGATCCTCCTGCCTTCTCTAGTAAGCACCACTGCGCCCCGCTTTATGCAGCTACTTAGGACTGACGCCCCTGATTCATAAATATGGCCATCATACTATCAACTGAGCTACATGCTCCACCCATCTTTACTATTATAGTTCATTTCTACCTAGTTATGTGAATTTGGGAAGATTTATCTGTCTCAGTTTCCTCATTTGAGAATGAAGGGCCAGATATATTTAGCAATCAAAGTATTTCAGATTTTTGAAAGGCTCTTTTATATATACATATATATGTGTACACACACACACACACACACACACACACACACACTGCATATTAACCAGGTAGAGGTTCATGCCTTTAATCCCAGCACTTGGGAGGCAGAGGAGGGTGAAACTCTGAGTTCAAGCCTAGTCTACAGAGTTCCAGGATAGACAGGACAACACAAAGAAACTGTCTCAAAATTAAATAATAAATAAATAAAATGAAATTAACATTAAATAAAAAGACCATGTTAAGGTTGGCGATGTATAGTTCAGTGGTGTGAGTTTCTTTAGTATAGCCAGGCAGCGGTGGCACACGCCTTTAGTCCCAGCACTCGGGAGGCAGAGGCACGGGGATCTCTGTGAGTTCCAGGCCAGCCTGGTCTACAGAGCTAGTTCCAGGACAGCTTCCAAAGCCACAAAGAAATCCTGTCTCAAAAGACCCAAAAAAAAAAAAAAAAAAAAAAAAAAAAAGTTTGTCTAGTATATATAAGACCCTGAGTTCTGACCTGGAATCACCAAAATAAACAATACAAATATAACCATGGAGGTCTGAGGTGCATTATCAAATAGGCTAATGAAATATGCAGGGAAAGGTATGAGTAAGAACAGTAAACTGAGCTGGGCTGTGGTGGTGGTGGTACACGCCTTTAATCCCAGCACTTGAGAGGCAGAGCCAGGAGGATCTCTGTGGGTTCCTGACGATCCTGGTCTAGAGTGAGTGCCAGGACAGCCAGAGATATACAGAGAAACCCTGTCTTGAAAAACCAAGAACCTAAAAAAAGACAACAGTAAGTTGAATAGAAACATGAACACAACCTAACTCCTTTGAGCATTGGTTTTGCTAAGCAAAGTTTGAAATATCTTTTGGTTTCAGAACTTTTTGAGTATGAAAAAGTAGATAATAGTACTTACTTCTAGGGCTATTCAGAGGTTTATGAGGCTAACATATAAAGTACTTAGAATGGCTTGCAACACAGCACTGGCTACAATGGGTTCTTAGCGTTCCAGTTAGCTCCTGAAGCCGTGTCTGTCTGGCTCTGGCACTCATACATCTCTAACCCAGTTCCATCTGTAGAAAATCACAGGGCCCACCCAATGAGTTGAGAGCCCAGCAGGGGAACAGCAAATGACCTGGGAGAATCCACTGGCCCAGTTGTTGCCAGCTCCTCCTCCATGCTCAGACAGGTAGATGTTCTCTGGGTTGTAGAGCTTGGCATACGAGGAGTTGAGGATAGAATGGATCACCCGGGGCTCCAGGTCCAGCAGCACAGCCCGGGGGATGTAATGCTCATCATCTGCCTGACAAAGGGAAGCCAGGATGGGCCCAGTGAGCCTGGATGGCTCCTGCAGGGCCCCCCCTCCTTAAGACAGCCACTCTGTTCCCATCTGCCCAGTGAGTCTCCCAGCACCGGATCGCTGCCCGTCCCTTCAGGTCCTAGGGTTCTGATCAAGTGACTGGTGGGCACCTGGTAGAAAAAGACGTCCTTGCGGTCAGTGCCCTCGGTGGCGAACTCCTCTACGATGCCCTCGGGGCTGATGCCATGCTCAGCACACAGCTGCTTCCAGAACTCGAACCCAACTAAGAGGCGGAGGGCAGGGGAGAAAAATGATATGTGGGTCTGGGTAGGTTCCAACTAGCCAGTGGGGTCCTGAACACATGGGTCGAGGGATCAGAAATTTAATCTTAGGCCTCCCTAAATGTCTAGGCTAGCGACTGGACAGGGGGAGGCCCTTTGGCTTTGGGCCGCTGGGCACAGGGTCGGGGATCGCCTTTCGTGGGGAGGGGGGAGTACGATTCTAGGGAGGACAGACGGAATCTCGGACTCATTGGACCGAAGGAACCTGCGGAGGGTCTGGAGGTTCGCTCACTCTGATTGCCGCACTGGCCCAACTGTAGGGTGATGATTTCCCTCGGCATCGCTCCTCAGACATCGGCGTTGCAGTCTCTCCCGCCAGCAGCGCCGCCGACCGCTAGCGCGCTCGCCGCAAGACGCAGGCGCCAAACAACCCGCTCCACCCCTGAACTTTCTAAGCTCCAATGAGAACTAAGCTCTGGATATGGAATTTCCTCATTCACTGGGCTTCAGTCGTGTGGACTGCGCATGCGCGCATCCTGATCGCGCTCGGCGCCGGGGACGCATTTCGACGCTGCGTTCGCGTCCCCCGCCCCCCCTCTCGCGAATGCGCGCTGGAGTTTGTACGCATGCGCGCGCTTGGGTCGATTCGGCCTTCTCCCGCCCCTCCGCAACCCAGTCGCGCTTCTGCGCAGTCGGTGTTATTGTGACTGCCGGGCCGTGGCCCCGGATGTTGTGGCTGCTGGAGGGGACATGGAGGAGGCCGAAGGGGTGGCTGCGGCCCCCAGCCCAGCTTCGGGGTTGTCTTTCAGGGGCCGCCGATCTATGTCGGGCTCCTGGGAGCGCGACCAGCAGGTTGAGGCGGCGCAGCGGGCCCTGGTGGAGGTGCTGGGGCCCTACGAGCCTCTGCTGAGCCGGGTGCAGGCAGCCCTGGTGTGGGAGCGGCCCGCCCGGAGCGCCCTGTGGTGCCTGGGGCTGAACGCGGCGTTCTGGTGAGCGACCCGGACCCTCGCTAACCCTACAAGGCGGGAATTCGTCAGGTTGCTCTAGGGGTCTACCTCTCGCCTGCCCTGCCCTGCGTTCTTTCGCCGCCCCGGCTGCCTCGCGTACTCATTTAATGATGCCTCACTTTTCCCTGCATCCTGTCCGCTCCCAGGCTTTGGCTCCCCGGGTCCTCACAGGGGATTTCGCATCTTACCTGCTTTTCCAGGGCCGGCACCCTCGCCCCGCACACTCTCCAGGAGCTTCTGGTAACACCTTGAGTCGCTCGCAGTGAGCCACAGGTGCCTCTTGTCAGCTAGGGAAAGCTATTTCACTTTGAGATCGTCTCCTGCCTTTCTCTTGCCTGTCTCAGCATGGTTTTTAGAGATTTTAATTTATGGTGGGAGAAGAGGCCGAGAGAAGTTCTTGGGAAAAAAAAAAAAAAAAAGCTATCCATGGGTGTGAGGAGAAAAACGAGCTTGAACCGGTTATCATGAATGAGCATGTTAGATACTGTCTCACCCAGGCCAGTTGGTGAAGTCGGTATGGAGCTTCAGCCTGAAGAGAATTTGAAACCACCTAGGCGGACTTCGGATTTCATAGAGTCTACCAAGCATAGTTTGGGTTTATTAATAACTAGAGTGCTGATCAAATTCCAAGGGAACTGATTCAGTACTGAGGCCTCTAGAGCTAAATGAGATGATACACTCCTGGATAACAAGTGTATGTGTGTGTGTTAGGGTGCTGGAGTGTGAACACAGCACCTCTTGCATGCCAGGCAAGTGCTCTAGCAGTAAGACTACACTTGAGGCCCATATCTCTTTTTGGTACTGCTCTTTCTTGACTTCAGATATCAGCTTTCTTCCCATTGTTAGTGTTTATTTAGGCAGGAACCCCCCCTCCCCGGAAAAAGAAATTGGTGTTCATTAAACCAGTTTGTAGAATGTGGGGTTGAGGTATATACATCAGGGGCAGGACAAAAATTCCTTTTTTTTTTTAAATGAGTCAGCGTCTCCATATATAGCCTTAGCTAGCCTGGAACTCTATGTAGACCATGCTGACTTCAAACTAAATAGATCTGCCTGCCTCTGCCTCTCAAGTGCTGTGATTAAAGGTGTTCGTCACTATATGCCTGACAAGTGAAACATGTTTTTAAAGACTTATTTCTATTATTTTAATTGCCTGTGTGTGTGTGTGTGTGTGTGTGTGTGTGTGTGGTGAGGGAGTATGTACTAGTGAGTACAGATGCCCATGAAGGCTAGAGGCATTGGATATTGGATCCCTCTTGCGCTGGAGGTACGGGTGATTGTGGGCCACCCACTGTGGGTGCTGGGAACTGAACTTCTGGAAGAGCAGTGTGTGCTCTTAGCCACCGAGCCATCTCTCCAGCTCTGCAACACATTTTTAAACTGCAACAGTATTTGGTGGCCTCCAACAGTATATTCTTTTTTTGGTCTCATATACCCCAGGCTTGCCTTGAACTCTGATCTTGCTTCCACCTCCTGAAGGTTAGGACTGTAGACATTGGGCACAGTGCTGTGCCTGCCCCCCCCCCCCAGTGTTTACTTTAGCTGTGTTTAGAATCTTAGAAGTCCTCTTGTGCTTTGTATCTCTTAAGACATTATGGCTAGTCTTTTATCTCTGGCATTTCCTGGTATTTTGCCTGCTGTGTAGCCACAATATAGTTACTCTCACAATACAGTTACATTCCCATCTCACAGTAAGAAGCTGGGGGAGGTAATACACCAAAATGAGGGTGGTTTAAGACCTAAAGAATATAGGTGGATCTCTGTGAGTTTGAGGCCAGCCTGGTCTACAAAGTAAGTTCCAGGACAGCTGGGACTGTTACACAAAGAAACCCTGTCTCTCAAAACAAAACATATCTAATGAATAATTGAGTGTGTCATTTATAGAGGGAGTCATACCTTGGGAAGGGTACAAATAATATTAAGGTCCTAGAGATGAGAGTAGTTGGACATTGGCATTCATATAATTGTTTGGAAGAAATGCACTTGCTTTAAAATTTGAGGTTTAAGCAGATTACACTCATGTCTTTGTGAGTGTTGACGTTTCACTTAGGGAAGTAAAGAATGATCATTCAGTTTTTAGACATTTAGAAGTAGGGTCATTAGTTGAGGTCAGAAAGACCAAATTGAACAGCTTTTCTTTCACTATTTGTCAGGAATTATGATGCATCCAAAAGCTGAGGTGTTTTATGCATTTTGAAGTGTCAGAAGACTAGGTAATAGTACAAAAAAGTTACCAGAGGACCAAAGAGGTGGCTCATGGGGACTAGAACCTACCTCCAAAGCCTGATGACCTGACCCAACTCTTGCAAGTTGTCCTCTGACTTACAGACATATATATATATATATATATATATATATATATATATATATATATACACACACACACACACACACACACACACACAGAGTGAAAGAAAAAATTTCAAGTCATCCAAATTCAGAGAACAAAAGTTCCTTCAATGTCTGTATTCTCAGTTGTGTTTTTTTGTACCTGTGCATATGTCCTCTTAACTCCTAAACACAATAGGTTCATAAAGGAAACTCATTTAGACAGTGTGTCACCAGGTCACCCCTCGCCCAGGTTCCAGAGAAATTATGGTGGCCCAGTCAAAAATCTTGCAACCCATATCATTCCTGGTCCTTGGCCTGTTACTGTCTTTGGGATGATAATGGCCTTCCCTCTAAAAGCTTTATTTTCATTAGTCTTGGCACCATCTGCAGGAGAGTGATTTTCAGGGCGACCAGGAAAGTCAGTAATCGTGTATGGTGACAGGATCAGAAAAGGGCTGGTTCCTATAACTTTGAACTGGCTCATTCACGGGAGATAAGGGAATGTGAGGATAAAGGAGTCCTGGAAATGTGTGTGTGCTCCAGGCTCCTTCCTCCCCCCTCAGGAACAGCCACCTGCTTTGTTCCTGTGATTGTAGGTGGTTGTTGGGGACATGCTCATAACCCACAGTTGATTCCCTATTGTGCGCTCTCTCTCTCTCTCTCTCTCTCTCTCTCTCTCTCTCTCTCTCTCTCTCGTTGCTTTTACAGTCACCATTCTTACCAGTGTTAACCATTCTTTACTGAGGTCATGGGCTATGTTGTTTGTATGATTTTTAAAAAATGTTTTCCTTCCCTAAAGTGATCTGAGAAGTGACTTAAGGGTGCACAACAGTTTTGATTTACAAAGTTAGAATCCAACTAAAGACAATAGGAATAGGAAATAGAAGGGAGAACACCCCTCCCCCCCTTTTAAATGAGTTCTGGAAAGGTTTTGTTTAGAAAAACAAACATTGATTTTAAGATTTTAGTATTTAAATGGCAAGGAAAGCCCATTTCAAAGAATGAATGTCTCACAGAGTAGATCTCTGTGAGATCAAGGCTGGCTTGTTCTATATAGTGAGTTCCTGGCTGGAACTACCCAGATTGGGGAAAAAAATTCTTTCTTAGATGAAACCAATTGACAATGTTTCTGGTGATCAGTTCTTTTTCTTTCTTTTTCCTTATGTTTTCGCTTAAAGACACGGTCTATGCAGCTAAAACTGCCCTTGGGAGTCTGTTGCCTTGGTAGGACTCCTCTGTCTCATTGATAGCCTAGAAGGCTCCCAATAAAGTCTTCAGCTTGCCATCAAGATGGGTTAGTTATGTGTTTTAGTGCTAGGGTTAAACCTAGGGCCTCATGAATGTTAGGCAGATTCTACTTCTGGGCTGTGCTGCCAGCTTTACCTTCAGTTTTTGTCTGCAAGGTTGGTACTTTCTCTGTTTTACAGTGTTAGGTGGGTAATTAGCAGTGAGCTGGTTTCACTTCTGTTTTCTTGTGCAAGCAACAGCTATCATTACGTGATACAGGTTGGGTTAATTTTTCCCTTTCAATTTCCAGTGACTGGCTCATTAACTAGGCAGTCACAAGTGCTGCACAATAATGGGCTCACTGTCCCTGTAGAGTGGGATGCTTTGTTCTGAAGTGCCACAGAGACAGGCACACTCGGTAACAACAAAGGAACCTACAAATAGCATCTTTGATTGAAAATAGATGTCATCATTATTTTTGATTGTATGTGTTACTGTGGAATGAACCTGGAGCCTCCCCATATCCTAGGCAAACTATTATTTTTGTTGTTGTTGTTTTGTTTTTCATGACAAGGTTTCTTTGTATTGCTTTGGAGCCTGTCCTGGAACTCATTCTGTAGACAGGCTGGCCTTGAACTGACAGAGCTGCCTGCCTCTGCCTCCCAAGTGCTGGGACTAAAGGCTGCAAACTGTTATTTTTAACAGACTCTAATTTATGTTATTACTGTAGATCTGTTCTATAATTAACTCTTGGAAAACTTTGTTTTGGGACTTTTTAACAGTTTTTTTTAATTATTTATTTTTGTTTTATGTGCATCTGTGTTTTGTCATGGGTCCCCTGAAACTGTGAGCTGCCATGTGGGTGCTGACAATGGTCCTTTGGAAGAGCAGTCAGTGCTCTTAACCACTGAACCATCTCTCCAGCCCCCTAGAAAACCCATTTATTTCTAGAATTTTGGATACCAGATTGTTGCTAATTGTTGTTCCAAGGAATACATTCTATTTGGACTAGCAGTTTAATCAGATTTTAGCCCCAAATAATAAAGGAACAGTTTACAAAAGGAAAATAATCTACGTGTGGTGGTGCAGGCCCATAATTCAAGTATCTGGGGCTGGTGTGTGTATTGAGGCAAAAGAATCAGGAGTTAAAGGTCATCCTCAGCTATTTAGTGAGTTCTAGGTCAGACTGAGCTATACATGAGACTGTCTCAACACCTTCCTCCAAAAGACAAACAGTGGATATATAAAACTTAACCCTCAGCCTGGTGGTGATGGTACATACCTTTAATCCCAAGACTCTGGAGCTCTGTGAGTTCAAGGCCAGCTTGGTCTACAGAGCAAGTTCCAGGACAGCGAAGGCTACACAGAGAAACCCTGTTTTTAAAAGACAAACAACAATAACAACAAAAGAACCTTTACTCTCACTGTAGGGGCTGGAGAGATGACTCAGTGGTTAAGGCAAAGGAACTGGATTTGATTCCTAGGACCCATGTGGTGGCTAACAGCATCTCCAGTTCCAGGGGTCCAACAAACAGGCTTGTGGTGCATATATGTGAATGCAGGTGAAACATTGATATGTATAGACTAAATTAATTATAAAATAAATAGGAATAAAATAGTGTTACCATTTTCTGGTTAAATTTATTTTGTTTTATTTGAAACAGAGTCTCTCAGTATGTACCCCTGGCTGTCCTGGAACTCACTATGTAGACCAGGCTGGCCTTAAATGCAGAGTTCTGTCTGCTGCTTCCTGAGTGCTGAGATCAAAGTTGTGCGCCACTATGTCTGGCTGTTTACTAAGTTTTAAGAACTGATAATATTTAATCCTTGGGATTATGTGGGACAGCAGACATGTGACTGATAGAATCCTACATTGTATGGCTTTTCTGGGAAGTAATTTGGCAACCTTTGCTAAGCTAATTGGTTAACACCTTTTCTGAGGATAGAAGACATAGGGCTTGACTAGTAATTAGTATATGTTTATTGAAGATTATTAAAAGTCTCTAAAATTAAATAATGGTGCTGGTTGTTTTACAACTCTGAATATATTCCAGACCATTGAATTGGGTAACTTTAAAGGATGGTTTTATGGTAATGTTATAGAAAATTGATCTAATTTTCTACAGTTAATTATAGATAACATCAGAGTTTGTGTTTAATGTTGTATAGTGCAACTTTTCTTTATTTTCCTTTTTAATGTAGTATTCGTGTGTTTGTGTGTATGCATGTGATGTATCCATGTGAATGCAAGAAAGCCACTGCCATTGTGTGTATGTGCAGGTCAGAGGACAACTTTGGGGAGTAGATTCTCTCTTCAGTGTGGATTCCAGGGGTCAGAGGTCATCAGGTTTGCTTGGCAATTGCTTTTGCCCACATAGCCATTTTACTGGCTCTGTTTTGTTTCTTTTTCTTCCGAGGCAGGGTCTCATGTAGCCCAGGTTGGTTTATTCAGCCAAGGATTACCTTGAACTCCTGATCCTTCTAATCTACCTCCCCAGTGCTGGAATTAGTGTGTGCACAGCACTACGTCCAATTTATATAGTGCTTGGGCTCAAACCCAGGACCTTGTGTGTGGTAGGCTCTAAGCTACATCCCCAGCCCTAAGCTTTTTGTTTTAACATTAAAAATTGGTAATATCTTAATTACAATTTTTTTTAAAGACCAGTGGTATGTATGTATATATAATGCAATCATTTTAAAAGTTATTGGTGCTTTTCTGGTAACATAAAAAAAAACATGTTTATGTATTAAGTAAAAAAGGTTTTAAAATTGGGTACATTTACTGTTCTATTGCTGTGAAGAGACACCATGACCAAGGGAACTCATAAAGAAATGTTTAATTGGGAGCTTGCTTATTATTTTAGAGTGTTAGTTCATGCTCATCATGGTGGGAAGCAGGTAGGCATGTTGTTGGAGCATTAGCTGGGAGTTTTACATCCTCATCCACAGGCAGCAGGTAGAGAAATAAACATTGGTACTGGCCACATTAATACACCTCCTCCAATAGGCCACACCTAATCCTTCCAAAACAGTTCCAAAAATTTAAGTAGGGACCAAGCATTCAGACATTCTCATTGAAACCAATAAGTTACATTTACTAGTGGTCGATTTGTTTACCTTTGTTTATTTTAGGCTTGTTACTTTTATATGCCTGAGTGTTTTGCTCCCCCTCCCCCATGTATACTTTGTGTATTCATAGTGCCCTCAGAGGCCTGAAGAGGGTGTTGGATTCTCTGGGAAGGTTAGATTGTTGTGAGCCTCCATGTAGATTCTGGGAAGGAACCCAGGTCCTCTGCAAGAACAAGTACTCCTAACTACCCAGTCACCTTTCCAGCTCCCTCTTATTGTGTGTGTACACATTCAGGGGGAGTGTGGACGTCAGATGGTTCTCCCTTCCACCATGTGTGCTCCAGGGATTGAACTCAGGTTTCTATCAGGTTTCTAGGCTTGCAAGCAAAGCACCTTTATCCTGAGCCATCTCTCTGGCCTCCCCATGCTTTTGTATGTTAATATTTTTAAATTAAGGTACTAATCTTACACTGCATAACATATATGTGGGTGGTGGATCATTTTCAAAACTTTAATTTCACATATCGTCTCTATAAAATATTTAAGATGCCACAAATTTTATCATAAGGAAAAAGTGATTTAGTGCAGTATTGAAATGTCTGCTTTTTCTTCTTCAGAAATGATACTATGGTATTGAAAACAAACAATAAAAACCTCTGTTTACTTGAGTTAATAGTTAGTGAAGTCTGTGTTCTGTGTCTTCTTGCTTTGAGTAGATCTTTTGTCCAGAGAGTGCCCTTGAGACCTTGCTGCTGAATCCCTGTGGCTTAGCATGCTCTCTTGTTTCATGTTTCCTGTAAATTGGTGGTTGACTTCAGAAGCCTGACCAGATTCAGGTTTACAGTTCTTTCTCTCTTCCTTTCCTTTCTTTTCCCCTTCCCTTTCCCCTTCCCGTTCTCCCTCCCTTCCTTTCCTTCCCCTCCCTTTTTCCTCCTCTGCCCTCCCTTCCCTTTCCCCTTCTCCCCCCTCTTTTATCTCCCCTCTCTCCCTCCCTGCCTCGTTCCCTTCATCTTCATCTCTCTCTCCCATTTTCCTGTCTCACTAGGTAGGTAGCTAGCCCAGGTTGGCTTCAGACTTATGATTCTGTTCTCTTACCTCAGTTTTCCACTATGCTTGGCCTTGTGTGTGTGAGAGAGGGGAGAGGTGGTACTTGGAGCAAAATAAGGATGGTTGCAAACCAGGTTATTTCAAAGTGATATACTTGTTTTTATTATTTCTTTTTGTTGTTGTTGATTGTTTGTTTTTTGAGGGTTTCTTTGTGTAGCCTTGGCTGTACTGGAACCCACTTTGTAGATCAGGCTGGCCTTGAACTGCCTCCCAAGTGCTGGGACTAAAGGCATGTGCCATCACACCTGGCATTTTATTATTTCTTACATTTTCTAAACCTTCAACAAATATACTTGCCCTTAGAAATAAGGAAAGTCGTTTTAAAAAAAATGGATGAACTTACAGTGAGCAGGAACACTAATAGACAAAGACAGTCCCCAGTAAAATTATTTATACATATTCCAAGTTGGCTGTATTTGCAGTTGTTTTTGCTTAGTTGGAAAGTTTTTATGCTAGAAAGTGTTTTAGTTCTGAAAAGTGTTTTGTATGTTATTTTAACAAACTTCATGGATTTGGAATTTGGTTTGTGTGTATATTTTCTAGAAAGATCTCATTATATAGTTTAGGCCAGCCTCAAACTGTTGATTCCCCACTTTGGTTTGCGAGTACTAGGGTTATAGGCGTGAACCCCTGCTCCTAGCCTGGATGTCCTTTTTCCTTATTTATTCCTGCTTATCTGGATTCCTTACCACTTGATATCTGTCTCTTGTTTTCTTACTGTTTGTCTTTTGAATCCATTTTATATGTCCTCCCTTGTTGTGTTATATTGTAAACACACAACTGTACTTGGTAAGACGCATGTCTTTCCACTCTATTATTTCTATATTTTGTGACAGGGTCTGACAGTGTGTGACTGGCTCCTCACAGAGATCTGTGTAGATCCTCTTCCCTTTGCTTCCTAAGTCCTGGGATCAGGACCACCACATCTTGCCTTCATTATTCTGTGCTTGGGTTGCTGACCAGTGGCTAGTAGGTCCTCAGGTTCGTTTGTTTAGGTAAAGTACAGGCAGTGAGAATGGGAAGTTAGGGGTTGTGATGCTACTGTAAGATAGTCTAGGTTTGTGAGAAACACTGTTTTGATACAAGGTCTCATGTAGCCCAGGTTTTGAACTCCTGACGTTATTGCTTTCACCTCTGAAATGCAGGGTTCACAGGCATGTGCTACTGTGCCTGGATAGAAAACATTATTTTTTATTGCTGTTGTCCTTGGAAACCCACCCTCTAAACGGAGAGTTAAACATTCTCTCCCTGCCTGAGTTTCTGCTTGCCAGCAGCCAGTGCTCTGGGACAGGGTGATGGTAGCCTGGTAGCCTGGCTTGTCCTTCAAGTGCCCTGAGGGGAGCAGTTGCAGCAGCACTGGGCAGTGGTGGCAGGCCCTCAGTGTGGCCTTGTTGAATTTGCTGAATTATTGGGAAGATGTGCTGGCTTTGAGGGGGTCAGTGACCTGGGCAGCTCTCCAGTTTATTTCTGTTAAGCTGCTTTCATTCTTTAATCCCACATGTAATCGTGCCCTTTAAGTGGTGGATAGGAAAGGAAAATTGGAATAGAGTTGTCACTGGTGACTGGGTTTGTGATTCTCATTTCCTTTCGTCCTTCATTTTAATTTATTTTTAAGTGTACAAGTAGTATGCATTAATATTTATTGTACAGAAATTTCTGTATGTGCCAGTTGCTGTGTGTGTATATGTCTTCATGTGTATGTCCAAATATGGCTTCTTTATTTTTGGTGCTAGTGATTGATCTGAGTGTCTTGTACAAGCTTTTAATTTGTTTTGTTTTGGTTTTTTTTTTTTTTTTTTTTTTTTTTTAAATTTTTTTGAGACAGTTTCTCTGTGTAGCTTTAGAGTCTGTCCCAGAACTCAATCTAGAGACTAGGCTGGCCTCAAACTCAGAGACCACCTGCCTCTGCCTCCTGAGTGCTGGGATTAAAGGCATGTGCCACCACTGCCCAGCCAAATTTTTTATTTTTTGGGTTTTTGAGACAGGGTCTCTCTGGCTGTGCTGGTACATACTATGTAGACCAGTCTGACTGCTGCTTCTGTATTCCAAGTGCTGGGATAAAAGGCATGTGCCACCATGTCCTATTTATTTTACTTTTTGGAGACTGTCTTGTGTGCCCTAACATGTTATTAAACTTGTGAAGCCCTTTGGATCTTTCTGCTTCTACTTCCTGAATGCTAAGAATCATAGCTGGGCCTTCTTGCATGCAGAGAACCCTACCAACTGAGCTTTGTCCTTAGCCTTTTTATTTTTTATAATATAAGAATACTATCCTTTAATCCCAGCACTCTGGAGGCATAGGCAGATGGATTTCTGTGAGTTTGAGGTCAGCCTGGTTTACAGAGCAAGTACCAGGACCAGCTCCAAAGACACACAGAGAAACCCTGTCTTGAAAAACCAAGATAGATATATAGATAGACTATCCTTAAGGATTATGTAATGTCATTAGGCAAGTACTGAGCTGAAGGAATTCCAAGGTGATGACTAATGACCAGCTCTTGATAACCTTTACCTGTTTGATCAATTGTTGTGTTAATACCTAGCGCTACTGTGACATGGAACAGCCTAGCAGAATTGTGTTAGGTGGGTGCTGGGGCCTTGCATTTTCTTCTTGGCTTTTTGGTCAGGATCAAATGTGATAATTTATAGGTGATTAAGTCTGTTGGTTTCCTTAAAAGGAAAGAAAAAAGAAAGAAAAAAAAGAGAAGGTCTTGCATAAGACAACCCAGGTTGTCCTCAAATTCACTATGTAGCCAAGGATAACCTTGAACTTCTTTCTGATCCTCCTTCCTCTACCTCCCAAGTATGAACTACCACACTGGTTTTATTTGGTACTAAGGATCAAACTAGGGCTTCATGCATGCTAGGCAAGCAGTTTACCAACTTAGCTACTTCCCCAGCTCAAGATAATGTGTTAACATCACATTATGTGTGAGGAAACGAATTTACTAAAGTCCTATTTAGGGAATCAAACTCAGGGTTATCTAACTTTATTTTTGTTGTTGTTGTTGTTATTTTTTTTATCCTTAATTATCATTGAGACAGGTTTCTTACTTTGTAGTTTCAACTGGCCTAGGATTTGCTTACATATACCAGGCTGACCTCAAACTCAGAAGATTGCCCCTCTGTCTCCAAAGTGCTTGAATTAAAGGTGTATGCCACCATGCCTGGCCGATTTTTGTTTTGTTTATTATTACTATATAAATGTGTGTGTGTGTGTTTTGAGACATGGTTTCTCTGTAGATCCACCTTCCTCTTCCTCCTCAGTGCTGGGATTATTGGTGTGCATCACCACCACCTGGCTAATTGTATGATTTTTGTTTGTGTTGTCTGTCAGTGCAGATGCGTACATGTGGAAGTCAGAGGACAACTTTCCAAAGTCATTCTCTCCTTCCACTATGGATTCTAGGGATCCAACTCAGGTTGTCAGGCTTGTGTTAACGAGTAATTTTACCAACCAAGCCATCCCTCTTGTTCCTGCTCTAACCTTGGAAGCTGTGTCTTGCTGGGTTCCATGGTACTTGATTGTAATCTCAGAATTTGAAGGGTGAAACAAGGATTACTTCAGTCTATAAGGAGATCAGATTCTGGTGTGCATGAAGATAGAGCACTCATATACATAAAATACATGAATAACTAAATCTTTTAAAAAAAAAGTTTGGAGACCAACCAAGGCAACCTAACAAGATTTTAACTCTGCTAATTGGGCTTGCTGCCAGGTGGTGGTAGTTCAAACCTTTAATCCATCACTCAGGAGGCAGAGGCAGACAGATACCTGTGAGTTTCAGGACAGTCAGGGCTACACAGAGAAACCCTACCTTAGAAAACAAAACAACAACAAAAAGAACCCAAAATGTCTTGGATTTCTGTTGTAATTTGGGGGCCATTTTCTTTCATAACACCACATTCTACTCCCTGGCCTTCAAAGGCTTGTAGCCACATCATAAGGAGAAAAATGCATTCAGTCCAATTTCAAAAGTTTCCATAGTCTGTCACAGTCTCAGTGTTTAAAAGTTCAAAGTTTCAAGCTGGATGGTGGTGATGCCTTTAGTCCCAGCACTTGGGAGGCAGAGGCAGAGGGGATCTTTGTGAGTTTGAGGCCAGCCTGGTCTATAAGAGCTAGTTCCAGGACAGACTCCAGAGCTACACAGAGAAACCCTGTCTCGAAAAGACAAACAAAACAAAACAAAGTTCAAAGTCTCTTTTGAGATTCATGCAATCCCCTAACTATAATTGTAACCACCTTTAAAATAATAATAATAATAAAAAACCATGCTTCTAACTTGTTGTGGAGGCAAATCCCATAGCTTCTTCTATCCTTAGCTCCAGAGGCATGTGGCTGAAGCTGCCAAGTTCTACTGCTTACTGGGGCTTGAACATGGCTGCTGCATTCACCAGCTGTTTCCCATGGTTGCTTTTACTGTCTAAACTTGGCTGTTCTGGAACTTCCTCTGATGGCCAGGTTGACCTCAAACTGCAAGATCCACCTGCTTCTGCCTTCCGTGTGCTGGGATTAAAGGTGTGCACCACCACACCTGGCTCTGAGTTTTTCTTTAGTTCATTTTCACCAGTTGGAAATTAGGTGAATGGGAATTTGCCCTTGAGATCACCACTCCCTTTATTCTATCTCTTAATCTGTTTATCCCCTTGAACACTGACATTCCATTTCCTGGTGTTCCTTTTCTCCTCAAATATTTTTCCTGCTCAGCTTGCTTCTTATATTATTTTCGTTAGAGTTAACACTTGTAACCACACAACAGAGTCTATACTAGGCTGCTTTGAGATTTCCTCTACCAAGGGGAAATTAATCCAGAATTCTTTAGCCTCAGCCAAACTTTTCAGACCACGGCAAACATACTCAAATTTTTCTCTGAAACCTCATGAGCCAGTCAGTCCCCCACCCCCTCACCCCACTGTTCAAATCACTTAGTACCACTGTCTTCCATGGCCCACTAAACAGTGCTCAAAGCATTCCACTGCTTTCCTAACCCAAACTCCCAAAATTCATGTGTTCATATTCCTCCAAACAAAAGCATGGTCAGGCCTATTACAGCAGTACCCCAGTCCCTGCTACCAAGTTCTGCTTAGTGTTTCTATTGCTGTGAAGAGATACCATGACCATGGCAAGTTGTTGGGGTTTTTTTTTTTTTGTTGTTGTTTGTTTGTTTTTAAGACTTACTATGTCTACAGTGTTCTACCTGCTAGAAGAGGGCACCATGTGGTTGCTGGGAATTGAACTCAGGACCTTTAAAAGAGCAGCCAGTGCTCTTAACTTTTGAGTCATTTCTACAGTGCCCCCCCCCAGCAACTCTTATAAAAGAAAAACATTTAATTGGGGTGGCTTATATTTTCTGAGGTTTAGTCCATTATCATCATGGTGCAGCATGGTAGCATGTGGGCATACATGGTGCTAGAGTTGAGAATCCTACATCTTCACTTGCAGGCAACAGGAAGTGATCTCTGAGACACTGGGTGTGGCTTGAGCATACGTGAGACTTCAGAGCCCACCTCCACAGTGATACACTTCTTCTAACAAAGCCACACCCACTCCAACAGAGCCATACTTCCCTTTGGGGGCTGTTTTCTCTCAAACCACCTCAAAAATCAATACATAAAACAAGAAAATAAGCGGCATGTTTGAAAGATGGCGATAGGCATTTACTACCATACTTGGTTTATTCAGTATTGGGGATTGAACCCAAAGTCTCATGCATAAGACAAACACTCTACCAACTGAACTATATTACCAGGCCCCCTCATTTTATTGATGTTATGTGCTACATTTATTGATCTCTGTATGTTGAACTACCACCCTTGCTGTCATAAAATGATCCTGGCTTGGGGATGGGGAAGTGAATATGTAAGCTTCCTGGCATAGAAGCAGGGGAAACTGAACATAGATCTCCAGCACCCATGTAAAAGCTTGGTGTGGTCATGCATCTATAACCCACGTGATAAGAGGTCAGGGACAGGCAAATATCTGGAATTTATGGCCAGAAATCTATCCAATTGTTAAACTCTGGATTCATTGAGAAACGTTTCAAACGATAAAGTAGAATGCCATGTATAGTGGCATACACCTTTCATCCTAGGACTCAGGAGGCAGGTGGGCAGGTTTCTGTGAGTTCAAGGCCAACCTGGACTATGTATTGAGTTCCAGGATAACCAGGGCTCTATTGGAAGATCTGTCTGGAATGATAGAGGCAACTGGCCTACACACATACCCGCTTGATACTACTGGGGATAAGCATATTAAACAAGCTGGTCTCAGACAAGTGCCATGTGCTTTCTCTCGTTCTTCCTGGTTTGTGTATTGCTACATCAAATTCTGTATGTACATGTGACATGAGGGTAGAAGTGGAGCTGTCTGGGGGAAGAATGAGAAATGCAGGGGTGGTGGGCATAGGGATGGGACAGGCTGCACTGACCTGTGTGAGGGCTTACCTTTAGTAAATAAATACTTGCTTTCATCCTAACTTGCCCCTGAACTGAATAGACTGGAAATAGTCTCCAGGAGGTCATTTGATTTAGTCCTTTACCTTTACAGAAGCAAATTACTGTCTTCATAGGAAAATAGCTGAGGTCTGGAAAGTAGGAGTGACTTAACCAAGGTATATAACTTGTTAACATCTGAGCAACCACCAAGGCCTAGACCTAAAACTCAGGTCTGTTCACTGCAACAGGTAGTACACATGTGATCTTTTTTGAACTGGCTTTGGCTTAGTGACCCTCTTCTGTTTTCTTTCTCTACAGGTTTTTTGCACTGACATCCCTTCGTTTTGTATTTTTACTTGCATTCAGCTTGATGATCATTGTCTGTATTGATCAATGGAAGAACAAAATTTGGCCTGAGATAAGAGGTAAAATTTTTAGTAGTAAGAACAACTTGAACTGGCAACAACTTTTTATATGACTTTTATCTTTAGGTTTTGTTTTGTTTTTTTGAGGGGTATGTGTTGCTTGGGACTAATAACTGAAGTCTGAATTATTTGAGGAGATATTTGAAAAGCATAAAGCTGGGCTGGAGAGACAGCTCAGAGCTTAAGAGTACTGGCTGCCCTTCTAGAAGCCCTGAGTTCAGTTCCCAGCAACCACACTATATAATAAATAAATCTTAAGAAAGGAAGGGGGAGAGAGAAGAAAAGCTTAAAGCCTTAGGCCAGGGTGGTGGTACACACATTTAATCCTAGCACTCAGGAGGTAGAGGCAAGCGGACCACTGAGTTCAAGGCCAGCCTGGTCCCTGTAGTGAGTTACAGGACATCCAGAGATGTGTAGAGACCCTGTCTCAGAAAAAGAAAAAGAAAAAAAATAAACTTATGCCTCATCTGTGGGTCATAGAGCTGAGTTATGCCTTTCTCTTGTTAAGTTGATGTCTGTGTCTGCCACCTAGGTGATGTCAGTGAGGAATATGCAGTGTTTACAGTTTTTTGCTTGTTTTGTCTTTTAGACTTAAGTGATCATATTGGATACTGTTATCTACTGAGATCGCATTCATTCATTCTTACTTTATGTGAATGGATGTTTTACCTGCGTGTATGTCTATCACTTCTGTGCCTGATACACACAGAGGCCAGAAGAGGGCATTAGAATCACTGAAATTGGAGTTACAGATGGTTGTTAGCTGCCTCAGGGTGCTGAGAATTACATCCCGGTCCTCTAGAGGAGTAGTCAGTGCTCCTAACTGCCAAGCCATTGCTACAGCCCTTTTTTTGAGACAGGATCTAGTTGTGTTGCTTTGGCTGGCCTCAAACTCACAGAGGTTCATCTAATTCTTCTTTTTGAGTACTGGTATTAAAGATGTGCACTACCATGCCTGGCCATCAAGTAAAACAAAAACAAAACCCAGTGTTTCATGTAGCTAAGCTAGCTTCCAATTTACTATGTAGCTAAGAATGACCATGAACTCCTAATCCTCCTGATAGTACCTCCTGAATGCTGGCATTGCAGGTAAATACTATCATACCTAGCTCCAGGCAGCATCATTTTACCTCCCAAGAATTTCTTTCAAATTATATAATAAGCACTAAGAAATATGGTCTCTCACTAGGCATAGTGGCGCTTGTCTTTAATCCCAGCATTCAGGAGGCAGATGCAGGTGGGTCTCTGTAAGTTCCAGGCCAACCTGGTCTACAAAGAGGACTCCAGGTCTGGAAAAGAAAAAGGAAGAAAGAAATGTTTTGTTTTCAAAAATTTATATCTAAGAAAAATTAATATACTTATTGAAAGAAAAATTAATAGCAACTCTAGGGACAGTATATACTGTGTATGACTGATATAATCATGTATTTTATCTCCATTTCAACCATTGAATAAAGCAAAATATGTAGAAATAAAGAAAGAGAATACATCTAGGCAGGCCAGTAGCTTGATTGAAGAACTACAGACTAATGAAGCATGGGGTCAGACTCTTGTTATGGCAACAATACATTAGGACTTCAGAGTCAGCCTCAGTTATTCAATGAATTGGAAGCTAGCTTGAGTACATGAGATCCTCTCTACAAACAAAAAATCTATCCAACAAACAAAAGAACCACAGCTACCAAAGGGTCTCCTGAGAACAGAGAATGGATCATTTTGGTAGGAACGAGGGGTCTGTTTTTAAGAAAGAACTTAGATTTATAAGTTCCTGAAACTTAGGCTTACATATTTAAGTAGTGAATGAAAGATCATTTCAAGATTTATTTATTTACGTATTTACTTATTTATTTATAGACAGGGTTTCTCTGTATTACTTTGGAGCCTGGCTTGGAACTCGCTCTGTAGACCAGGCTGGCCTGAAATGCACAGAAATCAGCCTGCCTCTGCCTCCCGAGTGCTGGGACTAAAGGCATGCGCCACCAACGCCCAACTATCATTTCAAGATTTTTAAAATTAGAGCTGCATACTGAGTTGAGAGTAAAGAGTAATTGGATAGCATTTTACAGGGTAGATGGAAGAAACCAAAGGGAAAGGCAGACGCTCTGTTAGGAAACTGCAGCTGTAAGAAATCATGATGTCTATGAAACTCAGTGATGAGTGTTTTGGAGAGTGTGAAGGACCATTCTTCAGTATTGATACATAGTGGATGGGTTTAGACTTGGGGGCTTTAAAGTAAGAGTGGGAAGTAAGAGTGGGAGGATGGCATGCACTTAGCGGATGAGGGCAGAAACAATGGAGGCCGGTCCAGGTGGGACACCAAAAGGAAAACTGAAGTGGATTCTGGACATGTCAGGGTTGAAGTGTTATCAGGATGTTTAGACTATAGTATATAGCTTTTAAGGACATTGCTATCTTACTTTATAGAGTCTTCAAGTAATGGCCCTGTGTCATGTCTGTGGATGTCAAAAGACTACATTATTCAGAGTAGATAATAGGTGTCTCTAAAGAAAACAGACAAATCTCTGAGTTGGAGTAGTTACAACATACCTTAGAAGTTTGGCACATCATGATGAGTATGAGCAGTCAGACATACTTGGGACCGTGTCCTCACACACACACCTTGGCTGTCCATTTATACACTTTCTTTCCCCATGGAAAATCCTTTATTTTATTTTTCATGAAGACATGAAGCCATTACTTCATTGTCTGCAGTGTAACATGGGGTCTCTCTTTTTTTTTTCCTTTTGGTTATTAATGTTTACATTTTCCTAAATATTAAAACTTGAACAGTTAGACCTAGAGGCAGCCTAATATTTTCATGTTTAGTTTTGTCTACCAACTAATACTGGTGTTTGTTTTAATATTGTAGTGCCAAGACCTGACGCATTAGACAATGAGAGGTATGGAATACCAATTCTTTTTTGTTGTTTTGATAGATTGTGTTGTATTGTTCTGGTTACATGTTCTTAACCTGGACGCAACATTATACATCTGGTCTGTTCCAAAATAATCACAACAAATTCTACAAGTTCAAGTTGAGAATACTCAATGTCTTTTCATCTTTATAGGATGAAAACTTTCTGGAAAAGGAACTTTAGTGACTTGCAACCTGACATGCCAGGGAAGTAGCTGTATTAGTAAGCCACAGTGTGAAAACTTAAGAGGCCACTAATTTAATTTGTCTCCTGGCTTTCATACTGCATCATTTAGTTTTCTGTGACCTGTGGTCACATTGGTTCCTGGCATCAGCAAGCCAGTGCTAAAGATCCCCGTGTGTCTTACAGCCTCTGCTTTCCTTCCTTAATTCACCTGCCCCATGTTTGATAGAAGGAATTTCCTCTGCTGTGATTTATTTTGGTTTTGCTTTATTCCCTCTCATTGCCTCCCTCTTAGCTGCAGTGGAGTCAGTCAGACTGTGCTTTTACTTGTATTCCTGGATTGCAATAATACAGAATTGCAATGGTCCAAGTGTGGTGAAGATGGTGCTCTAAGCACAAAGGGCCTTGGAGCTAGTGGCAGGTTCATACATGTGGACTGAGCCACTTGCTCATAGGGAGGAGTTGTCAGAACAAGTTTGTCTTCCTCGTCCCCAAATTCAAGTTTCAACCTGGTAAGCCAAGAAGACTCGTTTCACCTGGATAGCCACTCCCACACCCTATTTAAACCCGGAAGCATCGGCTGCTTGCACATCAAGGTTGGGGGGCCCTAAACAGCTTCCTTTCACAGTTCCCCCTTCTCTCTCCCATAGTTGGGGTTTTGTGCACCCTCGGTTGCTCAGCGTGCCCGAGCTCTGCCACCATGTAGCTGAAGTCTGGGTTAGTGGGACCATTTTCATAAGGAATCTTTTGCTTTTCAAAAAGCAAAACCCAGGCAAGGTAAGACCTCTCTTTTCACTGTCAGCTTTGGCCTTCAGTTCAGCTCATGATAAGTTGAAATACTTTTATGATGTATCCTCATTCAGGGAAGAAAGGGCTTAAGGTTCACAGAAACAGAGAGGTTATAGGAAGGGATTCTGACTGGCATTTACAATAAAGGCAAGAGCATGACTCCACTTGGAGTAGTCATTTTCTTTTTTTCTTTTTCCTTTTAATTATTATTCTTAAATTTCTTTTTGTTTGGAGATTGAACTTAGGGCTTCCTGCATGCTAAGCAAGCTCTACAATTGGGCTCCATCTCCAGCCCCACAGAGCAGGCCATCTTCTTGTCTCAGGAAGGAAAGGAAAGCTTGTGTATGTGCATTCTGTGTCATATTAAATGTGATAAATTGTGAGGTTTCATGTATATATATATTTTTTAAACCACCACCAGTACATGTTTACAGAGATCATTTTTGGCTAAAACTTACACCAATTTCCTGGCATGAAAGGTACAGCTGTATGAGGTTAGCCATGTAAATGAATCTGGAGTAGAAGGGAATACTTTCTTGTCTGTCCAAACAGAGTCACCATTGGACTGTGGCTGTCATTCTGACATGTCCATGCTTGACTCAGATCATAAAGAGTCATTAGTCACATCTGCATTAATCCCCAAAAACTTAACTACTGTTTCTTGCTTCTCCCAGTTCTGCTTGCTGAGCTGTGGGGTACTGACCTTTTTGGCCATGTTGGGCCGCTACATCCCTGGGCTCCTGCTGTCCTACTTGATGCGTAAGTGTGAATGTACTTTCCCCCTACAAGCTATATGTTGCTCATAACTTTTCCAGTCATAGCTTTGGGTCTAGAATAGTTGTTCTTAACCTTCCTGATGCTGCAACCCTTTAATACAATTCCTTATGTTGTGGTGACCCCAATCATAAAATTGTTTTCATTGTTACTTCATAACTACAATTTTGCTACTGTTATGAATCTTAATGTAAATATATCTGATATGTAGGATATCTAATATGCAACTCCTGAGAAAGGGTCACTTGACCTTTGACCCACAGGTTGAGAACAGCTGGTCTAGGAAGAATACCATTATACAGTTCTCCAACAATTACCCTTTTTTCATATACTCAGGGCATGATTGGTATCATTAAATGTCTTTTCACATGGAACTGGTACTCCACATATAAAGGCATAAACTCAGTTTCCTTTTGGGGAGCTTGCAGTTCTAGGGGGAATCCAGCCCAGCATGTCATGCATATTAGACAAGTGTTGTGCCCTAGCCCATTTTACTAAGGTGACATTGATGAGGGTTCACTAATGTACATGGTGTCCCATCCTGAGGCACTGCCTCTGTTTATGGAGCTTTCCAGACAGTTCTGAGGTTCCTTCTCTGTGTTCACTCTGGAGGACTTTTCCCTCCTCCACGGTACATTTCTGTAATATAGTTACTTTGTATTGGCGTGTATTGTTGGAGGTTGGAAGAAATTAGTTCCAGGTATTTTATTTTATTTGTTTATATTTTTGTGTTTTTGAAACAGGGACTCTATATAGCCCCTGGCTGTCCTGGAACTCACCAGCTAGGGCAGGTTGGCCTTGAACTCACAGAGATCCACCTGCCTTTGCTTCCTGCATACTGGAATTAAAGGCATGTGCCGTCATGCTGGGCATCTAGGTGTACTATTTTTTATATATAATTTATCTCAGAATCACATGACTGGTTATTACCATTTTGCTTTATGTGTCCACACTTCCTAGTCCTGTCCCTGGGCTGTCTGTGGCATATTATGTTGTGAATGGCCATGACCTGTGCCTTGTGGATATGGCTACACAAGTCCCTGCTCTCAAAACTGTATAATAGGGGTCATTAGTGGAGGTGCCCAGGAGAAGTAAGTAGAATTGCTCTGCAGTGTCGAGTCCTGAGGACACAGTAGCAGTGGGGTAGGTAGGATTGCTTTGTGCCATCTCCACTTTCCTGCTGTTTTACTCTCCTCAGTTGTCACTGTTATGATGTGGCCTCTGGCTGTATATCACCGGCTGTGGGATCGAGCCTATGTGCGACTGAAGCCAGCTCTGCAGCGGCTGGACTTCAGTGTCCGTGGCTACATGATGTCCAAGCAGAGAGAAAGACAATGTAAGTGTCGTGGGGTGGCTTTCTTCTACCTACAGTTAGGAAAGTGGAGAAGCCAGGTCTCACATACTGGCTAAGTCGTTAAGTGGGAGAAATAGGGTCCATGAGATGGCTCAGCAGGTAAAGGTGCTTCCCACCAAGTCTGATGACCTTCATGATGGAAGGAGAAAGCGCGCACACGCACGCACATGCACAAAAGTTGTGCTCTGACTTCCACAGGTGCACCATTTCACATGTACACAGAAACAATAGATAAAAGTAATTTTAAAAATTTCAAGAAGCAGGGGTGGTTGATAGGAATACTGGGTAATAAGGGAGTATAACACCCTGTCTCTGAGAAACCCAGGCAGTCTTGCCAGTTTTTCTCACTTATGCTCCCATTTTAACCCGATTTGAGAAAAACTCCAAATTGAAAGATACTGAAGATGTTCATAGTCCATCTGCTACTATGAAACAGCTTCCAAGTGTCCGAGCCCTGTAATGACTGCTTTTGTACATTGTTTTAAATAACCTTCGCATCAACCTTGAGATCCAAGTGGTTTTGAACTGAGTACACATTGGTGTAGGTTTTTGCACTTTTTTGGATTTTCAAGACAGGGTTCCTCTGTATAGGCTTGGCTGTCCTGGAGCTCACTCTATAGTCCAGGCTGGCCTCAAACTCACAGAGATCTGCCTGCCTCTGCCTCCTGAGTGCTGGGATTAGAGGTGTGTGCCACCATGGCCCAGCAGGTTTTTGTGCTTTTAAGCTAGCCTCTTTTCATTAATGAAAGCTGTCTGCCAAAGTGGATTGAAAACAGCTACCACAGATGCCACAGTACACTACTAGCCTGAGCTTTACATAACACAAAGAGGGTATTGTAAACGGGTCCCTCTCTTTGTTATTATTAATTTGGGTGTCTCATTAAACCCTGGCCTTCAAAGAGTTCCATATGTGGTCACCAGCTTCATTTGGGCTAACTAGTTGAAAAATGTCAGTCCTTAAAAAAGCCTTGTTTAACCAGGGTGAGATCCTCCCTTCTCCTCCCTATGACTGTTCCCACTTACACCACCTTGCTTTGTATTTACCCCTAGCAGATCCTCAGAGTTTCTGGGTGGTTTGGTAGTTTATCATCTAGCCAGAATCTAGAGATGTGTAGGGCTTGGAAAAAGGAGAGATATTGGAGGAAAGATGTAGTCTCATGTGTTACTTAGCCTCAGCATCCTTAACCTTCAGACATTACTGTGCAGACTTAGGGCTATATTTAAAGGGCCTCTTGTGTCCTGATGTTTTTGGAGTCCAAAGGGAGATTTTTTTCCCTTGAAGGCATCAAGGTCTTCTGCTCTTTCCACATAGTGCGCCGGAGAGCTCTACACCCAGAACGTGCCCTGGACAACCATAGTGACAGTGAAGAGGAGCTTGCCGCCTTCTGTCCTCAGGTATCTTGTGTGTGGAAGCTGCTTCACTGGCCCATTTTCTTAATTCCTTTCTATCTGTCTGGCAGCTCACATTTAGATGGTCACCAGGTTTTAAGCCTATCAAAGACTCTCAAGGACCCCTTACTTTCTCAGTAGCAGCACTGAGGAGAGAACCTGACGTTGTATGGGCCTGGTGAACAGCACGTTCACTTGGGTTTCCTTTTATTTTACCATCTTGGAAAAACCCGGAGCTGACATAAGTCTTTTCAGCAGCCAGTACGCCTAGAGGTTTGGTTAATATATTTTGGTTACCTAACACTGCCCAAGCACAAAAGGTTGATGAGAAAATGTTCCCTTTAGGGAAGCAGCCTAAGAGGAGTCAAGGTTGTGGGTATAGTTCCCCATTTATCCTTGGTGTCACTGGTGGGCTTGGATTACTGATGACATCATCTCAGACTTGGTGTTTTCTTTTTCTAAGCTGGATGATTCTACCGTTGCCAGGGAATTGGCTATCACAGATTCGGAGCACTCTGATGCTGAAGTCTCCTGTACAGACAATGGCACATTTAACCTGTCAAGGGGCCAAACACCTCTAACAGAAGGCTCTGAAGGTGAGAATCTTTGACCTGAGCTGATAGTAACTCTGACTTTTGCATTGTAGCTTCCTTGGACAGGGGTTTTACGTTGTTCCCTCATCTCCTGGGTTATGGCTTAAGTAGCAGTCTCACCCAAGGGTGTGGCATGGCATCACTGGTATTGCTGATTTCCTTGAAGTCCCAAGTCCTTTATTAGTCTTCGCCTCTAGCCTTATGGCCATGGTAGAGGAAAACAGGCAGTTCTCCGGCAATTAGTAGTCATGGCCATCTGAGTGGTGACGAGAAGCTAACCAGCCCCACAGGTTTTGCTTTATCTTAAGAAATACAGAGTTGAAGCTGGATGGTGCTGGCACACACCTTTAATTCCAGCACTTGGGAGGCAGAGGCAGGTAGATCTCTAAGTTTAGGGCTAGCCTGGTCTACAGAGTTTCAGGACAGCTAGGGCTACACAGAGAAACTCTTCTGAAATAAAACAAAAAGGTATGGGGTGGGGAAAACTTGGTTACATAGGGGTTGTTTTTTTGTTTTTGTTTTTTTTTTTTTTTTTTTTTTTTGTGGGTCTGGGGCAGGAGGCCAAGTAGCTATCATGTTTCACATACCTGTGTTCTCTCAGACCTAGATGGTCACAGTGATCCTGAGGAATCATTTGCCAGAGACCTTCCAGACTTCCCTTCCATTAATGTGGATCCTGCTGGCCTGGATGATGAGGACGACACCAGCATTGGGATGCCCAGCGTGATGTACCGCCCTCCACCAGGGCCTGGGAATTCCCAGGTCCTGCCTGCTGGTCGGGATGAGGCTGCACTGCCAGAGCTCCTGCTTGGTTCTCTTCCTGGAGGATCTAACCTCACCAGCAACCTCGCCAGCCTGGTCTCCCAGGGCATGATCCAGCTGGCCTTGTCAGGGGCCTCCCAGACAGACCCTTCTGGCCCACCTCCCCGAAGAGCAACAAGAGGGTTCCTTCGGGCCCCTAGTTCAGACCTGGACACTGATGCTGAGGGAGATGATTTTGAACTTTTGGACCAATCAGAGCTGAATCAGCTAGACCCTGCCAGTTCCAGGAGCCACTGAGGAGAGACTCCTTTGAGGGGGCCACTGTGACGTAGGGTTTTTCTCCCCTCTCCACTTACTGTGACGAGGTTAGGGAAGAACCCTGTCTTGTCCCCTGAATTTTATCTGTGTGCCGGGTGGCCTGGCTGATGCAGAGGCCTGCTGAGGACATACTCATTACCTTGCTGCCAGCTGGAAACCATTTTTGTGCTTAGTCACTGAAGTGAGAACGTGCTCCCCCAAGGGAGACTTCCTCCATTAGTGTGGTACTAAAGGGCAACAAAGGGGTATTGATTCCCCTTGAGGAGTCAATATTGAGGCAGTAGTGCTGTTTGCTGTTAGGTCTGGGTGCTCAGGGGCCCTCACTGATTCAGGAGCCCATCTCTTCTCACCTCGTGGGAGCCACAGAAGTCAGGCAGCAGCTACAAGAGTTGTCACCTTTGTCTTTTACCACAATTTGATTTATGTTCTCAAAGCAAGTTTGTCCTTTGGTTCTGCAGGGCAGGCCCACTTCCCGTCCCTGAGCCTATCTTCCTTTCTTGATGGCTGACCCTCAGCACTGCTAAGTGTTTGTAGAATTTAAGAAATGTGAACAGTATGTGGGGCTGAGCCTCTTCTATGTCACCTTGAGCTATAGGGATCAGCTGGCTGGTAGGGTTGGTTGAGTGCCTCTCTGTCTTGAGGTCTCGTGGAATCTTTTGGAGCTGTGTGGTTGTCTTTGGTGCTGTTAGCCCCTGGCTCCATTTGACCATCCGCCTGAGCAGTGAGCAAAGCAATACCATATCCATTTTTATGTTCCTGTTCCTTCCCCTGCTCCTCCACTGGAGAAGCAATAATTCCACAGAGGGTGGCAAAGTAGCACTTTACAAATGGCTGTGGTATTCATCCCAGGAGCCACCAGCTCTTCCTACACCAGCTGTTCTTACCAGACTGCTTCCTGACCTTTAAGGACGAGCCCAGGGAGTAAAGATGTGTAGGTAGTCGGCAGAGCCCCCTCTGCAGGGTGTTCCCAGTCAAATCATGTGAAACAAAACACCCTGATTGATCATTGGTTCTAAACCTTTGCCAGCCTACTGCCTCTCGGTCTCCCAAATCAGAGCTCAAGCCAAATTCTTCTATCCTTTTTCCCTCTTTCATTAACCCTTGCTGATCCTCAGGGACCACTCCCCCAGCACCCCCATATTTGGGTGAGGGATGTTGGACAGAGCCCATCTTCGTGTGCTGTAGGTTGGGGGTTGTGCCGACACGTTTGCTCTTGGTTGATGGACAAGGTGCAGAGGCCAGGGAGTGAAAGTACTTCACGGTGAGAAGGGGAATGGCTAGGTGCCTGTGTCATAGACACTGAGTGTGGAAGTTAGGGGTGATGGCATCTCCTCACTTTAGGGTTCTCAAATGCTTTGGACATCTCTTTCCTTAGAGCCAGATATCTTACAGGTGAGCTCTATGTGGGAAAGAAAATGGGAGGTGAGGGAAAGGAGTGGGATTTTGCGTGTTTGCATGAATGTGTAGCTTCATGCCTTGGGAGTTGGCAAGAGGAAGAGGGAGGGAAGGAGAGCAAAACCCAGAAAGGTCTTTGTTGTACCAGTGGGATCCTGCTCTGAATCTCCCGATCCTCCACTGTGAATTGGGGGTGGGGTGGGAGTGGGTGCTGGGGAATAAATCTTGTATGAGAACAATCTTTAAGGACTGCTGTTGCATGGTGTGCTCCTTTGATAGGTCTTCTCTCACTAAGCAGGTAATAGCTAATTTGAAGCCACATGGGTGCTAGGAACCAAACCAGGGTCCTCTTGGGGGGGGGGGTGGGGAAGCAAGTGCTTTTAATTGCTGAGCCATCTTTCCAGCCTCATTATTCCATTTTTATTTTTATATTTCCATAACAGGGTATCTCAAATAGCCCTGGCTGTCCTGGAACTAGATTTGTAGATCAGGCTGGCCTTGAACTCAAAAGATCCATTTGCCTCTGCCTCCCAAGTGCTGGGATTAAAGGTGTGAGCCACCATCCGGCTTTTTTTTTTTTTTTTTTTTTTTTTTTTGGTTTTTAGAGACAGTTTCTCTGTAGCTTTGAAGGCTGCCCTCAAACTCTGCCTTAAGTGCAGGGATTAAAGGCGAGCTCCACCATCGTCCAGCTTTCATTTTTAATTCTTTTTTTCTTTCTCTCTTTTGTTCGTTTGTTTTGTTTTTTGAGACAGGATTTCTCTGTATTGTTTTGGAGCCCGTACTGGAACTCGCTCTATAGACCAGGCTGGCCTCGAACTCAAAGAGATCGGAGCGCCTTCGCTGCTGTGCACCACCAACGCCCGGCTCATTTTTAATTCCTAACAATGCCCCTTCAAGTGGAGACATGTTTTGAACAAAGGCTAATGAAGTTTTAGCAGAAGGTTTGAAAAATTAATACTGTGCTCTTCCACGGACTCTGAGCTGCAAGACAGCTGCTCTTTGACCTTGAGCAGACCTCAGAAACTAGAAATATTTATTTCAGGCTCCACCGGACTGGCCACTGTGGTCAGGAATGGAAAGCACCTGTCAGGTGTTGCTGCCTGGGCTAACTGGCAACTTTGCTTTGTGGCTTGAGTAGCCTCTGCTCCAACCGTCTTTCTGGACGTTAAGACCACAGCGGGTGGCGAGCGCTCCCTACAGGCCACACAGGGAAACGGCCGCCGTTGTGTGCTCGCTTTCACAGCCACCCTCTGACGGGCACCCACGGGCCCCGCTTCGCGAGCGAGAAGTAGACACGCTCCCGTGAGTGAAGCCCTTGACCCTGAGCGGCGCGGGAGCTGGACCCCTAAGTTTCTTCCCGTTCCGACACCACCTGGGCCTAGCTCGGGTCACGAGTGCTCAAACACCGCGGCTTAAAACGGCCGGGGCCGCTCACTCCAGCCAGCGCGGAGGGCCCGGGGGCGGCCACACACTCGTCGCAAAGGCCGACGGCTAAGCTTCTGGGCCGCGGCGGAGGGAGCTACGGGGCCTCGGAAGGGTCGGGCGCTTTTCCGGAAGACTTCTCCTGCAGCCAATCAACGTTAAGACCTTCCCCCTTCACCGGAAGGAGGTGTCTCCCGGAGCAACCAACCAGCCCGCTGTCGAGTTTGGTGGCGGGAAAGGAAGGCCATGAGTAAAAGCCGGGCCGAGGCTGCGGCCGGAGGTAACGGCGGCGCCCGCAGGACCCGGGAGGGGAGCGGCCAGGGGGCCACAGGTGACCCCGTCTCCCGCCTCGTCTCCCACAGCCCCCGGGATCATCCTGAGGTACCTGCAGGAACAAAACCGACCCTACAGCGCCCAGGACGTGTTCGGAAACCTGCAGAAGGAACATGGACTGGGCAAGGCGGTGAGCCCCCTCCTTTGCGGGGTCCCCTCCCTGCTGAACTCCCTTATTTAGGCTTGGGTCCCCTTTTCCCTGTCACCGGCAGAAATCCACCCTGTCTACGTTCACTCTAATTGCTCCACCCTCCCCTCGGCCAGGCGGTGGTGAAGGCTCTGGATCACCTGGCCCAGCAAGGCAAGATCAAGGAGAAGACGTACGGAAAGCAGAAAATTTATTTTGCAGATCAGGTGAGAACGCCCGCAGATTATCGCCCACCTGAAAAGCCTGATTGAATCAACTGCCAGCATTAACTAGTTAGAGGTGTTGCGGCACCTCACAAAATTTAACCTTCAGGCATGCATTTTTGGTTTATTTACTAGTCAGGGTTTCTCTGTGGCTTTGGAGGCTGCCCTGGAACTCACTCTATAGACCAGGCTGGTCTTGAACTCAGAGATCCGTCTGCCTCTTCCTCCCGTCGCTGGGATTAAAGGCGTGTGCAACCACCGTCCTGCAGGGCTTCAGACATTCTTAAATCAGGTGTACACTGATCCCACTTCATCAGTGTTCATTTGAGGCAGGAATAGATAGAAAACCCTGGCTTCTTGTTAGCCTCATTTCCACTTGGAAGGCCTTTACCTCTGCCAAACGCTTTTTCTTCTCTTCCCCTGCCCACTACCCCAAACTTGTCAAATTTGTATTTCCCCTCCCAGACTTCTCTCGGGATGCCTCTGAAATATTATCAGTTATCAATGTGGACAAAGTAGAATGCTTAATCTCTGCCTCCCTCCCCAACTAGCTTCCTAGCATGCTGTGGTAAGGGAACCAATTTCCCCCAATTATTGGTTTCTTTTTACCTCACATGTCTGACATGTTTGGTTATTTACCAATTAGGTTTGCTCTCCCTGACCCACCCCTTTTGGAGAGTAAAGGATATAGCTGAGGGAGGCCTTGAACTTGCTCTTTTAACCCAGCCTCCTAAGTTTACAAATGTGTATGTGTATTGCCAGACTGGCTCAGGTTTTTTTCCTTTATTAATTCTAACCGGTTTTCGCTGCTCCTATTGTAGGGCACTGACATCTTGGCTATTGTAGCCAGAATGATCTAAATGCAAATGGGGCTGGTCAGATGGCTCAGTGGCGTCACTGTATTTTTAGACTTTATGAGGCATTTGGTCTCAATTCTTCAACTCTGCCATTGTGAGACAAAGGCAGCCATTCACATACAAGTGAATGGACGTGGCTACAGATTACATGCAGCATTTGAGCAGCAGGCTCCTGCTCTTCAGGGTCACCTTGCCTAAGTCACAGTCCATCCTTTTTGTCTAGCATAGGACCCACTCAGCCTCTTCCACTGGAGAAGTTTCTCCACTTCTGAAGGAATGTTGCTTCATTCCTTTAGACCATGAGTGGTTTTTATCACTAAATAGAAATGTTTCTCATGTTTTTTCGAGATGTGGTCTCTCTACATAGCCTTGGCTGTCCTGGAACTCAATATGTAGTTTCAAACTCAACTCTGCCTTCTGTGTCTCCCGAATGCTGCGATTAAAGGCATGGGACTGCACACCCATTTTCTGTCTGTTTTTGCCAACCAGGAAGCTCCTGAGGACAGGCCTTTCATTTCACCTCTTATCTTTGTGCCTCACATGAACTCACTTGTATTTCTCCTCCTGGCTGGTAGGACCAGTTTGACACAGTGAGTGATGCTGACCTCCACAGCTTGGATGCCAAAATTGTGGCCCTCACAGCCAAGGTGCAGAGCTTACAGCAAAGCTGCCGCCACATGGAGGCTGGTAAGACCGGGAACACCCTCCAAGGTGCCATGGTTTGGAGGTCACAAATTGCCAGCAGAGTGGTTCCTTATCTGCACTGCCTTATTGCAATCGGGCAACCTTTGCCAGGTGCCTAGGCTATTACATTGAAAGAAGGGCAGGATTAAGTGTGGCTTTTGTGTACAAAATGGCAAGACAAGCCACTTGCTTCCCCTGCCCTATATGAGCACATTGCATCTTATTTCTACTTTACTTACCTGTGCATCAGTCTGCTCAATTTTATATGCCATTGTTGCTTTTAGATGAAGGATAGAAAACTAATTATGCTGTAAGCCTTTTTCTTGAGCTTTTCCAGAATATGGGGTCTTATTCTGGAGAGGTCCCAGACCAAGACAGAAGCTGACCTCCCACCTCTAGGAAGCACCTGTTGAGCCCTTCTCACTGGTACTTGGGGGGGGGGCATGTGATTTCAGAGCTGAAGGAATTAACAAATGCACTGACCACTCCTGAGATGCAGAAAGAGATCCAGGAGTTAAAGAAGGAATGTGCTCACTACATAGAGAGACTGAAGAACATCAAAGCAGCCACCAACCATGTCACTCCAGAAGAGAGGGAGAAGGTGAGCTGGGAGGCTGCCTGTGCAGGTCTGGAGTGAACATGAGGTGCACAAGCGAGGATCATGCTTCTTCCTTGCAGGTGTACAGAAAAAGGCAGAAGTATTGTAAAGAGTGGAGGAAGCGGAAGAGAATCGTGAGTGAGACCTCCAAGGGTGGCTCGGGAACTGACAATCTCCAGGGAAATTTCTGTGGGAAGTGACCCAGTAGGCAGTGTCCTGTGCTGCCTGCCACTGCCCATCTGAAGGAGCTTTGTTTCTTGTCAGACCACCGAGCTATGTGATGCAATCCTTGAAGGGTACCCCAAGAGCAAGAAACAGTTTTTTGTAAGTGACTTTCGCTTGCTCCCCTGGGATCTGCCTAGCCTGCTCCCCTAGAGGACGCCTTCATTTCTCTCGTTGCCCCACAGGAGGAAGTTGGCATAGAGACAGATGAAGATCACAATGTTACACTCCCAGACCCCTGAGGGGGCCCTTGAAGACCAGGAGCAGGTGTCCTGGGCTGGCCACCTTTGAGGTTGGGGAGAGAAGTACACAGGTGATAATCAGAGATGGTCATGTCCATTTTGTTTTCCATATTATAGAGCCTCAGCAAGGACTTATAACAACCTAAAGGAAAGTATGGAATATTTATTGTAATATAATTTGATATAAAAATACTTAATTTTCTCTGGATTATCAAACCTCCCAGATATCAAACCTGGGGAAGGGAACATGGGAGAGAAAAATACAGAAAGGTTGTCAACACACCAACATTTGAGAATCCCAAGGCATCACCCTGGCCTACCCCAGACAACCTGAGTGTCTTCTGTAGCTATCCCCAAGTCTTGGGGAAAATGTAGGCAACACACTGGAGGTGGGCATTACACACAGGCGGGGTGCTCTTGAGGTCCAGCCAGTATTCAACTATAACAACTGTTGGTCTCTGGGAAGAGACGGGGCAAGAGCTGACAGGACATTGCTTCCTCTGGCACCCGCAGTGGGTGGCTGAACATGAGGGGACAGCAGGAACCTGGTAGGCCTCCCCAAGCTGGCTACAACGCTCTGGCCTTACTCAGTACTAGCCTAGGCACAAAGTGGCCTTTCACCCTTCATGGCCACGGGACTATTTCTTTTCCTTTTTTCCAATTCAAAAACTGCCAACTACCCAAACTTGAGCCAAGTGTTGCCCAAGAGACCAAGCAGAGGCAAACAATTTCCAAATTATATATATAGTGAGCAGAAACCCAATGGTTAGAGAAAGGGCTGAGGAGCCTATGAGGTTCCCTGAATAGAGTCTTGTCCTAGAGCTGTTCCTGGGAAGGGGAAGGTTGGGTGGGTCCAACATTGTGGGCAGTATAATAAATTAATGAGACGCTTTCACAGAACTTAGCCTCCGGTGAAGCTGAAGCAGGGCTGGGCAAACCAAACACCAAGTAGAAACCAGCTGACCGGTGTGAGGTGTTGCAGTCAGTCTCACAGGCCCAGCAGTTCTACAGCCAAACAGACTAAAGGCCTCTGGCCTGCAGGTTTCCAGGAACCATCAGTAGAGTTGGTTTTTCAATTGATGGAGGACGCCAATCACAATTTCTCGAAGAGTCTAGGAGAGATAATGGTCAAGTGACAGCACAAAAGATGGCTGCCCAGCCCACACATGCTCTAGAAGAGAGCATTTAAAACAGTCACCTCAGGGCTGGACAAACTTAGCTTGGTAGAGCACTTCCTTCCGAGCACTCAAAGAGGGCTGGTGAGATGGCTCAGCCAGTTAAGTCTCCTGCCATGCAAGCCCACTGACCTGAGTTCCATCTCCCTAGTGGAAGGAAATATCTGACTAAAGTTGTGCCCTGACCTCTCCATGTGTGCTATGGCACGCATGCATGTGCACACACACGCTCATACTCAACAAGGTTGTGGGAGAGCTAGAGAGATGTCTCATTGGTTGAGAGTATCTGCTGCCCTTGTAGAGGACCCAGGCCTTGTTCCCAACACCCAAACAGTGGCCCACAACACCTGTGACTCTAGTTGCAGGGGATGAAACATCTGGCATCAGACACACATGATGATGCTCAGATGTATGCAAACAAAACCGTGTGTGTGTGTGTGTGTGTGTGTGTGTGTGTGTGTGTGTGTGAGTGAGAGAGAGAGAGAGAGAGAGAGAGAGAGAGAGAGAGAGAGAGAGAGAGAAACGTTTTTTTCAAGTGAAAAACCCTGAGATGGAATGCTGCTGCTTTTAATTTTCAGATATTCCTGAAACAATGGAGACACAGATGAATATATATCACTGGTATAACTGGCATGGTGGGCATGGGTGTTCACTGCAACACTCTTTTAAGTGTTGCACTGTATTTCAAAGTGAAAATGTTGAGAAACAAAGGGAGAAATCTGAGGAAAAAACAGCCAAGCCTCAAGAGCAGAAAATAGCACGCTTAAAAAGCCCGGGACTACAGTGGGGTGGGGGTGAGGGTGTCTTGTAATCTGTGTTTCATGTTTCTAGAAACGTCTAGTAACTACTGCTAGCTTCTATACAGGACAGCCAAGAAGTAGAGTGGCTAATGAGTCACCAATGACATGGGCCAAAGCTGGACCTGGCACTGAGTGCTCACATCACCGTTAGAAGAAGAGACCTTCACTGGGCTAGGCAGCAAATAGAAATAGAATTCTAAACTTGTAGACATCCTGTAGGGTCCCAAAGGTACCTACCTTGCTGTTCTGAATGGCTTACACCACTCTGCTTGGAGTTTGTAAAAGAATCCTAGACCCCATGTCCCCTGCTGCCACATACCTGTGGCTCACAGTGTTCCTCAATCCAGCTGAAGACACAAGCTGACAGCTCCTGGAAGCTGGCCACAGAGATGGAGGCATTGAAAGACTGGAATAGGGAGTCCATGATGCCTTGAAACACGTTGAATTTCACCTGGTCAGAGACCTGGTCCTCTCCCTCATGAGGGTTGTCCTGATGTGCCTTCACAATTTGCTCATAGTTCCTAAAAGCATGCAAGCAAATAGGGCTGAGGTGCCACAGCAGGTCCACCAACCTGAGAAGCTTGGTGGTATAACCCGGAGGTCACCCCGAAGAGGACCCCAGACCTCTGGGAGTGCGTTCAATACCCCTAAACACTACCAAGTCAGAAATGAACTCCCTGCAACCTACCCCTTGTTAACCCGACAGGCGTCCTGTATGTCTTATACTTAAAAGGCTGAAGGGGACACGGTCCTGCCTTACAGTATTTACATGCATTCTCTGATACAGCCTTTGAACAAGAGAGGAGTGTACTGGAGGTGACTTCAGCACCCTCAGTCCAGCACCCCCAGTCCACCCCCCAGTTTCCCTCAGCTCACCCCCAGTCCACCCCTCAGTTTCCCTCAGCTCACCCCCAGTCCACCACCCCTCACACTTTTTTTTGTTTTGTTTTTTTGTTTTTTTTCTCCGAGACAAGGATTCCCTGTATTATTTTGGAGGCTGTCCTAGAACTCGCTCTGTAGACCAGGCTGGCCTGAAACAGAGATCCTCCTGCCCTGCCTCCCGTGCTGGGACTAAAGGAGTGCGCCACCAACGCCCGGCCCCTCTTACACTTTCATTATCTTCAGAGCTGTGACATCCTTGCGCAAGGTGGATACTTCTTCCTCCTGCTTTTTCTTCTCCTTGTGTAAAAACTGGATGTAGTCGATGGCTAGAGTAGGGGCCAAGAGAGGGGCTGGGAACAGCAAGTCTGAACCCGTTCCCCTATAAGCCAACTTTCCCCTTCCGGCCACCACACCTGGTCAGACCAGTGACAGCTCCTCCCAGTCACTACCACCCCCACCCTGTTGCCTTAGTCATACTCTTCTGTAGAACGATGGCTTTGCTGAGTTTTTGGGAGCCAATGGAGAAGTCCTGCTGCTGGCAGGTAGGAACGATGGTCTGAAGATCATCATAGCCTCTCTGGAAACAGCAGGGAAACAGGTTTCTTAACTCCGGTACAAGGCAAGCTAGCACAACCTTTTTGTACAGGTTCTGTGCTCAGAAACTCAAAGAGTTGAGAGGAAGGGGCACAGACTAGCCTAGCCCCCTCTTCCTGCACACTCGTGGGGCTAAAGAGTCAGGGTGGAGTGAAGAACCATGCAGAGCCCTCCCTTGCTGCCTGAGGTACAGGCCCTTAGTCACCTTGATAGCATCCCTCCTCTTCTGTTCAGCTTGAGTGTGAGCACGCCGCCTCCGGTCTTTGTAGGACTCCTTGTAGGACTCTTGCTGATAATCACTGTCCTCATCATCTAAACTCAGAGATGGAGGCAGGGAAAGGTCACTGTAGGGTTCACTGAGTCCAGTAAGCACATCTTTCCCTAGTTTAAGGACCTGATGCCCAGAGATGGCAAATGGAAGAACCCAGTATCTTGGATGAGGTGAAAGATAGTGAGATTCAGGCTTGGCCTGCTCCAGCCACCCCCAGGCGGACAGTGGAGCTCCCTATTTAGGAAAGATACTAAGATGATGGCATAGCTATGTTTCCCCAGGTGTGGGGGAGATTGTGTTGCTGCCTACCTGTGTTGGGGACGGAGGAGGCACTGGTGGAGCCGATGCTATTAGCTCTGGACACTACACTCCCCTTGTGGGTGCTTTCTACAAAAAGCCCTAGAAAAAAAGATGCCTCAATCACTAAGGAGTGGGGAATATTGCCAGGCCCTCAGTCACCTATGAGCAGAGTGGCTTCAAGTTCTGACTTCTCCACATCAACTCCAAAGCCGGCCACCACGGGTCACCCATTTCATGCTGCAACGCTCCCGTCTGCTATCTACGCTGCTTGTAGAACTGTAATTTCTGGCTCACAAAGGGACATCTGGATGCAATGAACATGACCAGCTGTCACTGTTTCCCATCACTTCCTTTTCTGAGCAGAAAAGCCAGGTGTGACCCATGGTTGCTGTCCTGATTATCCTCCACCCCTCCCTCTTCTCAAGCCAGGACCTTGGCGCAGTAACCGTGTGGACTGTGCTCAGGTGTGGCTGGCAAGACCAAAGATCTACACAGCCGAAACAGGTCGTTCGTGATGCGAAGACAGGGGAAGGCGGCACTCACCAGGGTCCAGGCTGTTGTCACTGTAGGCATACTCGACCTGCAGCATCAAGCAAGGGAGACGCCTGTCAGACCGTGCCTCTAGGAAAAGGCACCCGCAATCCACGGATGCATGAACTGTGGGGGCCGCTGAATGGTTCTCCCAAAGCCAAGCCTGGCTAGGCCGCAGGGGTGCCGCCCCCTCTATATGGTCCCTGCCGTCCCCGCCCCACCTCCACCTCCCAGGCACGTCCCCCTTGTTCCCGCACACACGCCTTATTTGTCTCCCCACCTTGGCACACGCCGGGTGAGAGCTGTCTTCTCTGCAGCCCCGGGGCCCGGACAGCAGGGGAGACTCTGGGGATAGCTGGGGAGCCCCGCGTCTTCCGGACCCCCTACGTGCACGAGCCCGACCCGCCCTCCCCTCGCCGGCGTGCGCGTCCGCGGAGCTTGCCTTGACCCAAGGGTCCTCCGGAGAGGCGCCCGGCTCCGTCATCGTGGACCTACCGAACCGGAAACAAGCCTGCGGACTGGCCCCCAGCCTCCAGGAAGAGGCGAGGCCCGGTCACGTGACCCAACCCACCAATCCGCACTCGCGAGCATGGGCGGGGCGAAGGCGCTACGCTTGCGCGGCTCCAGATAGTAAACGCCTGCTGGCGGTCCCTAAACCTGACCAATTCGCATTAATAAAGGCAGTGTTAGCACCCTCTATCCGCTTCCAAAAGAGAATCTAGAATGGCGGCAACATTCTGTTCAATGGAGCCCTCTCAAAAAGATTGTGAGAAGGGCTACAAATGTACTAATCCGGTGGTGGAAACTGTGAGAGCCCCTGCACCGCTCACAACAGCGTGACAAAGGGCACGCACGCGCACAGCTGATCAGACTGGCAACCACAGAAGGGTCAAGAACTTCCCCTTTGTCACATGATCTGATCCTACGAGGGTACAGTGCCACCCAACACCCGGCTGGTGTCTGACTCGGCGCTTGTGGAATTAAACCTTGTAAAGAGCTTTTGAAGTCAGGCATATAGGCAGAACAGTAACATACTCAAAAACACATCGCTAGCCACTGATTTCGAGTCTGGCCAGCCTCAAAGGCTACACTTAACCACAGAGCCCCCTGGCTTCCAGCTCAGGCCTTGCCCCTGAACTTGGAGCCTGAAGAGCTAAAGATACCTAGAGGCACTGAAGCAGGAAGGAGAAACCACACAGGCAGCGCTTGTTAACGTCTTTAATTCGGCTACTGGGTCCAGTGATTATCATTACCCATCAACAGTAGGCAGACATCACTAAAAAGGGCGCAGAACCCTAGAGGGGACTGCTCCCCCATTATCTATGTCCTCACTGCTGGGCAATTTCCAGCATGCTCGGCAGACTTCCGGGCTTCTGTGTCCTGCACAGCTTAGCTTGAGGCCCCTTAGGCCTGCCATGGGGTGAACATCGAGACCCCCATTCCTCCTCACCACTGGATTTGTTTGCACAGAAAATCCATTTTCAGATCTTGGTCTGGTGAGTCTTAGGGAGACGCTTCTGTAGAAGATTCCAGGCTTTTTCCACCTTTAGCCAGTCCAGAATGGTAGAAGAAAAGACAGTCAGGGAGACAACCACTGGACCTTCCCTCCCCACAACTTGCCCTTTGCACCAACCTGTCTCTGTGTGACTTGTGGCTCCCACAAGGTGCTCAGAACCACATGGCTCTGCTCTACCAGCTGCTGCCCACTCATCTGGCTCTGCAGCCGGCTTTGAGCAGCTGCTTCACTCAATCCGTCCCTCTCTACGATCCGTTGTACTGCCTGGGCACGGATGACACACTCATCAGGAGGGATCCCAGCTCAGTCTACTGGATCAGAGCAGGAAACTCTGCAGTGGGCTCAGATGGGGTGGAGTGGGGTCCAGATACCTCGGTCTCAGGGATGACAATGGTCCACACCTCATGTACCATATTCTGCCAGCCGGCTTCCAGCAGCATAGCGGCATCAATCACGCACACAGTCTTTCCTGTGGGAAAACGCCAGTCACTGCCAGAAGCACCATGACAGTCGCTGCCCTGTCAGCACAACAAACAGCCCTAGGGAGTGGATGTCCGCCTGGGGCCAAGGGAGATCCCAAAGGCAGTTGATGCTTAACGTCGCACTTTGGCTGTTCCCATTATTCTCCCACTCACCCTTAGTCACGGCCAAGTCCATTTCCTCACGAGCCAGCTTTGCAATAACTGGCCACATAATATCTGTGAGGGTCTTCAGCTGCTTCTGCGGAGGGGGACAGAGAAAGTGGGCAGAGGTTAGGGTCCCTGAGAAATACAGCAGCTTGGGAGGTAGGGGCTGGGAGCAAATGAGCAGAAACAGACTTTCTGTGCCAGACTAGGGAATCCGCTGCATCTCTGCATCTGCCCATGGATCTGGCAAGAGCTGTAGAACTCTTGAAGAGGGGTATGTGTGTGTGTGTGTGGGGGGGAGTTACCTTGTTGCCAAACACCCGGCTGCCCAGGACCTTCCTATTGATGGTACCGTCTTTATGGAGAATATCTGGATGACAGAGAAAGAAAACTAAGCAAAGAGGCCAGGCCATCTCCTCACCTCAGTCCACATCAGCCCCTCCACAGTCAGGACCTGTTCCAAAGGCCTCCACCACAGGCTGGTAGGCAGGGCCCCCAGGGGCGTAGGCCCGATGGCCCAGATGGTCACTGTCAATGATGTATGCTCCTAGGTTCTTCAGCCGCTGAGCTACTGAGCTTTTCCCAGAGCCGCTGATGCCTGTCAGCCCAAGCACATAGAGCCCTGCTGGGAGCTCTGGCCTCTGCTGGAGACAGTTAAGTGGAAATCTCAGTTAGCGAGGAGTTCAAGCTCCCTCCCAGCGGAGAGCCCGGGTCTCTCCTCTAGCATTTCCAACACAGGCAGTGGGTGAGGAGGAAGGGAGGCTTACATTTGGAGGCTGAAGTAGGTTTCCCAGAATCCGCTGACGGAAGCTGGAGGAGCTGACCTTGTCCTCTTCATTTTCACCGTGACTCTGATCCTTCAGCAGCTGTATCTGGTATAAGGCAAGTTCCTCCTTGCCCTGAGGTACAGGGAGCGTACAGAAGGAAGGAGGGTGAATCTGGAGCCCCACTCTGCCCTCTACCTACTTACCTACCCTTCTCCTCCTCCAACTCCACAAAAGGCAAGTTCCTTTTGGCTTCCTCCACCCTAAACCCTCCCTTGCCTACCCTGAGGCCACAGTACTTCAACAGGCCTCCCCCTCCCGTGCCCCCTGCCAGTCTCCTTCAGGGTTACATTCTCAAGGCGGAAGCGGTTGACGGCCATCCCCCCACGGTAGGTCTCCTCGCTGACCACCAGGAACTCCAAGGTGGGGTCAGACCCAGCAGGCCCATAGGGGTCCAGCAGGGGGACGATATCAAAAGTCAGGGAGGGCTTGATGTCCACCAGGAACTCACTCAGATGGTCCACACGCTCTGCATAAGGCTGGAGCAGCTCAGGGAGCAACTTGCCTGGAGAAAGAGCCAAGAGTAACAGTGAGCTCTTTCCACTGGGGTGGATGTGCAGGCCCGTTTGGGAGACAAAGTCCCTAGGCGCTGAGTCTCCCCAAGCAATGGCAAGAAAGGGATAAACTGGAACCACTGGGGGGGGGGGCGGGGGACACAAAGGGGGAAGAAAAGAGCAGCAGACACTGTGGGCTGGCGTACCCAGAAACAAGCCCCCAAGAAATGTCTACCGAGAGGCAGGGCCAACCAGTAGGTACCAGCTGGTGGGTAAGTCCAAGAACTGCCCCCATTCTTGAGGTCCCCTCTCCATTCATGGCAGTACCGGGTACCTAAACTGACCTAGCCATTGTCAGGGCTGATCACCTGGGAAACCATAAAGTGCAAATCCCTTGGTTCCCATTGGGGGAAGTTCTGCTTCCAGTAAAGGTGACTGGACCACACCCTAAGGTTACCACACGTAGTCATCGAACAGAAGTCCCACAGCAGTAGCCAGCACTGTGGCATTTTGGAGGGGTAAGAAGTGGCCCTACCCTACCTTGATCCTGGCACTGGGGGAAGCCAAGGAAACTTAATGGGTGTCCTCCACTGCCCTAGTCCAGGGTCCCTCTCACTCACTCTTCAACAGATCTTTGTCTGCTACTCCCACCACAAGCTGCTCCTGGGCCAGGACACATGCAACACTGAGCAACACTTTGTGGGCATTGTGCAAGCGGTCAAAAGTGCCACCCACGGCCCCACGGTGGTAGCCACGCACAGGCTGCTTTGGAGATCTGGCAACCGGCGAAGCTGGCCTTATGGTGGAGGGTAAGGGGGCACTCAGGGGTTCCACAGGCAGCTCTCCAGTTCCATAATCCGGATACAGCAAGACAGAAGACAGCTGCGAACAACAGCTGTAGCAACTGATTGCATAGCGCTCTAGCTGTTGTTTAACAGGGTTGTACTGGCTCCCATCCAGGGTCTGGAAGTCCGTCAGAACTACTTCTGGAGGGTGGGCCAAATTCTGGACTGAGGGCAGTACATGGAGGAAAGTGCTCTTGGTTTGGATATTGGTCAGTAAAATTCTGACGTCCAGGTTTCTGTGCAGGTCGGCACCGCTGTAGAAATGCGTGATGAAATCCAGAACTTCAAAGGTGGCCTGCAGAGGGCTAGCCTGGGGCTGGGCGGGGCCCGCCAAGTCCATGCCCGGTTGCAGGTGCACATAGAGGGTGTGATTGACCAGACGGGCCGCCGAAGTCAGGATGGGGGGCAGGCGTGGGGCCAGGGTGGCCAGCGGCGTTGTCAGCACCAGGAGGCCGGAGCGGAATACGGCCATGCTGCCCAGGCCTGCAGACAGTCAGAGAGACGAAGAGACAGTGAGTGGCTAGGCGGGCTGAGGCCGAGGCCTGCAGGGGAACTCGGACGCAGGAGGGACCTGGAGCGGGGCAGGGGGCCGTTCGCTGATCGAAACCAGAATCCTAGCAGGGGGAAGCGGCCGGGAAGCCCTGAGTCACGGGGGCTGGGGCTTCAGGAATCCTAGCCCCTCCGGTTAAACTGAACCGGCATCAGCGAAGACTCGAAGGCGGGGACTAGAGGGGACGCTCCGGCTCGAGTCGCTTCCAAAAACAGTTCTTGGATTGTTTCTACTTACACCGCCGTGGAAGCGTCCTAGGCTGCGGCCCGGAAGCACTACCCTCAGACTGCACAGCACGGAGCTACGGGAACTCGGAGCAGTCAAACGTGCAACGCGAGATTAAGGCAGAATTCTCCAGAATACCTCTGGAGCGGGGGCGGCGGGGCGGGGCTGAGCACAAATGCTTCGGGGTTGCGCGAAACACTGGCACCGGATTCTCTTAGACTGGCAAGAAGCGGGCTTGGCGGGTTGCAGCGCCCATTTCGCGGATCCCTGTTGGCCTTTGCTTCCCTTGGCTTGCTTGGAGACAGTGAAAAACCAAGATCCATCCCGGCCTTCTTTCTTAATGCCAGAGACAGGGACGGTGGAGTCACGCTGCTGTGCTTGCTCCGGGCCAGCGTTCCCAGCTACTAGACAGACAGCTCTACCACATCTCCATCCCACCTAGGGGCAAGTCTCGTTCCTTCCATGGGACACTAGGGTTTGCAAGGACGCCAAGAGGGAGATCTTAGCGCGTTAGGTCAATAACGCTGCGGGGATCTCTGGCCCGGTGGCGGTGGTGGGGGAGACCTAGGGGTGAAGATTCCCAGCGAAGTGAATGAGAGCTAGAAAACCAAAGAGAGTTGGAGGGTGTGGAGGGGAAGCCAGATAGCCATCAGAAAACATCTCAGGTAAATCGTTCATGGAGATTGCAAAGAGGAGAGCAACCCAGCCTCAAGACTTTTGAAAAAAGCCGAGCATTGATTTGCTCTCCTGGCTTTGATCCTAAGAAGGATCGCTGCAAGTTCGAAATCACCCTGAGTTACAAAGCCAGCACCCACCCACCCCATTCCCCTGACCAGGCAGGTGTTGACAGACTGGAGAGGAGACCTGTAATGTGCTGTGGTCCCGAAATCTGGCCTTGTAATCTGTTAAAGAATCAAGCTTCTTGCAGGAGACTTTTCAAACTGGATTTTAGGGAGGAGTTTAAAGGAGTCAAAGGAAAGGTTGGGGAGGTGTTAGTTGTGCATGTTTTTTGTTTGTTTGCTCGCTTGCTTGCTTGTTTTGAGACAGAATCTCACTATGTAGCCTATACACTGTTGCTTTTATTAGATGCCTATTTAGTTTACTGCCCTAAGTATAAAGCATAGAACAAAGAACAGAGTTCACGGAAGTGGATTTGTATATGTCTTGTGATGAGAGATAATAAATACAGAATGCATCGGTGGTGACCAGACAACAAAGAAGACTAAAACAGAGGGGAAGAACTATATCAGAGGGGAAGGAATACTTTTTTAGGCAGGGTGGCTCAGGGAAATAGCAAAGAACTGGAGAAGGAAATACAATTAGAGGTCAGGGGAAACGAACCAGTTAAAGATGGCAAATTTCAAGCCCGGCAGTGGTGGCACACACCTCCAATTCCAGCACTTGAGAGGCAGAGGCAGATCTCTGAGTTTGAGGCCAGCCTACTGCACAGCAGCCATGACTACTCAGAAAGGCAGAAAGGCAAGTGTCCTTGAAAGTATTAAGGAGGCCAGGAGAGCAGTGTGCACAGGTGAAGAACGTGGCATGAGAGGTCACAAAGGGTGCAGGGCTGCGGAGATCGTTCGTGGATAAAGCCCAGAGTGCCTGAGTTCAGATCCCTAGGTGCACATAAAAGTGTTTCTTTCTGTCCTCCTGTAATGCCAGCACTAGGGAGTCAGACATCTAGAACCCTTGGGGGCAAGCTGCTAGTCTAGACAAGCTGGAATCATGGGTCCAGTGAGGCTCTGCACCAATAAATAAAGACTCCCGACTTCAACTGTGGACCTCAACACATGCACACATATATCTGTACACACACCTGCCCACACACAGACACATGCACAAGCAAAAAGTGAAAAAGAAAAAAAAAAGATACAGGAAGTCTTGAGAGCTTAGGGTACAACATTAGATTTTGCTGAGATGGAGTCAGCAGAAAGTGTCTTCCACCCTCAAACTCTGAGGGTGCAAGCTCTGTCCACTGAGCTACACTCCCTGCTGACTCCAGGCAAGGGTGTTTTAAGCAGATACAGTTAGGCCTCTTTTTTTTTTTTTAAGACAGGGTTTTACTGTCTTAAATGTAGCACTGAATGGTCTGGAACTTACTGTGTAAACCAGGCTGACCTCCAACTCTAAGAGATTGGTCCAACTCTGTCTCCCAGCATGCCTGCTGTGTGGTTTTTTTTTTTTTTTTGGCTTCTCTTTTGGGGACAGTGTCCCTTTTATCCCAGGTTGGTCTTCAGCTTCCTCTGCAGTGGCAGCATGATTTTTTTTTTTTTTTTTTTTTTGAGACACGGTTTCTCTATAGCTTGGGAACCTGTCCTGGAACTCGCTCTGTAGACCAGGCTGACCTTGAACTCACAGAGATCTGTCTGCCTCTACCTCCTGAGTGCTGGACTAAAGGTGTGCACCACCACCATCACCAGGCATGATCCTTCATTTCTGATCTTGCCTTTACCTCTCAGATTCTGAAAGCACAGGAATGCTGCCTACCAGGTTTTTAAAATGATTATTATGCAGATAAGTGTTTTGCCTATATGTATGTCTGTGTACCACATGCATGCCTGGGGACAGAAGAGGGCATTGGGTCCCCTGGAGTTAGAGTTATGGGCAGTTGTGAGTCACCATGTGGGTTCCAAGAACTGAACCCAGGCTATGCCCTGGCAAACAGCAGCCAGTGCCCCTAACCACTGAGCTACCTCTCCACTTCCCTCTCCTGAAGGCTGTCCAGCAGGCCAGACTGGCTAAGTCGTCTTGCCTCCACCTGTAGAGTGCTGGCATTAGATCTAGTGCCTTCTGTATACACGTGACTCTCAGTTTGCATTTAAAGAGGTCATGCTAAGAAGTCAAGCCTAGTGGCTCAGGCAAAAGTCATCCTCAGCTACACAGCAGGTTTCAGGTTAGCCTGGGCTACCCGAGACACTGATTCAACCACAACTGGACTGATCCCAATCATTGCCAGCAGTTAAAAACTTGCTGGTTCATCTGTTAAAGCATTTACTGTTCAAGCTGGAAGATTGCAGCCAATCCTTGAAGTCCATGGTGGGAACAAAGTTGTTGCCTGACCTCCCCCCTCTGTGCCCCCGTGGAATGTGTCCCCCTCCACATCATGCACAATAATAATGAGCACATTTATTGGAAGAGAAAAACCTTAACCTAGCACCTCTGACTATACATATTAGCCGTCAGTCTTGACCCATGAGGGAGTTTGCACTATTTAAATGATTCTGAGAAGGGCACAGTTGCACAGGCCTTTGTTTCCAACACTCAGGAGGCAGAGGCAGGCGGATCTCTGTGTTAAGAGGCCAGCCAAGGTTACATAATGAGTCCCTGTCAAAAACAAAACAAAGTCTGAAATAAAAAAAGGAGACCCTGGCTTAGTTCTTTTGCTCATTACATGGTTTGTTCTGATCTGGTTTATCCGATGTGGGCCAGCACAATTCATATGCCACCCCCGGGGTCTCGCACCCGGGGAGGCAAATGAGGGAGCTGGAGGCCCTGTCCTGGTTCCCTGGAACTCCAGCCCCAGCCTCTGCACCCTCCTGCGCCTGCAGGTCAGCAAAGGCTTCATGGTGCATAGCTGCGACATAGCTGCTCCCGCTGGGATCCTCTGTGCGCGTTCGGACCAGCGCCAGGAAGCGGTCAGTGGAGAAGTAGCGCAGAGCTGGCTGTGGGGCTCGCAGCGCGGTCAGGAAGAGCTGCGGCGGGAAGAGCAGCGTGGGTTTGTGGGGAAGCCACTGGGGGTGCACCGCTGTAACCCACCCGGATACTGCGCCCTGAGGCTCCGTTTGTACCCACTTCCGTCACCTCCTCTGGGTCCTGCGCCTCGCTCAGAACTTGCTCATAGCCACGCTGGTAGTGTGCGAAGAGGTGGCGGGTCTGGGCATCTGCACGCTCCAGAGCCCCGCCCGGGCCACCCTCTAGCTTCTCATAGAAGGCTGTGTGCACTGGCCCGCACTCGATGAGGCTCACGCTGCGGGGTGGGGGGTGGGGCAACAGAAGTAACTGGTTGGTGGCGGCGATCACAAGCCTGACCCTAGCTTCACAAAGGGAGGACACTGAGGAGCTGTGCCCGGGTGGCAGATGTGCTAGAGAAAGGCTCCTATGTCCATCTGGGATCTAGTCATCTACTCTCTGTTACCCATCCTAATGTGCCTTAAGAGCTAGGATGGCTTGTGAAGTGAGATAACCCGTACCAAGCTCCCTGCATAGTGTCTGGCACACAACGTGAGCTGGAAAAGGAGGGCCAGAGGCATTGCTCTAGCGTGTCTCCAAGATCTGGTGCTGGGCTTCCCATGCTTCAAAGGGTTCTGGAGGGCTAGTGACTCACTGGACTCCAAAGGGTGGCAGCAGGACCGCTAGACTCTCGCACAAACCTTCGAGCGCGAACTTGCTAGCACAATAAACTTCGTGGAATGGCAGCCCTAGGACGGGAGACAAGGTTACAAAAGCCCTGGCATTCCTCGCCCTGGTCTGCACCCCATACTTAGCGCACTTTTGCTCACCCATCAAACCTCCTACACTCGCAGTCACTAGCACACGCCCGGAGTGGCGCCTCTTCATGTCTGGCAGAAAGGCCTGCAGCATCCGAACCGTTCCAACTACATTCACATCCAGCACAGCGCCCACTGCATCCAGCTCGTGCGCCTCCAGCGGCCCGAACAGGCCCCGGCCCGCATTACACACTGCAGGGAGAGAGGACAGACACGTCTCACACACTGCACTCTCCTCTCCCCGCTTGTCCTCCCATGTTCCCTGAACTCGGAACTTTCAAGTTTGGCTGGACACTGGGTAGTAAAGACGTGTTTTATGTAGGCTCACCCAGAACATCCACACGACCCTCGGTCACGCATGCCTGGGCAGCAGCCACAGATTCTGAATCCCTGACATCCAGTTCCAATGTCTCCAGGGAGCCAGGCGGGCATCCTCGAGCCCGGGCTGCCTCCAACAGTGGTCCCTGTGTCTTCAGGTCCCTCAATGTGGCATACACTGAAATTTAGGAGGGGATAAATGACTATCACTACCTGTGGGGGCTTGTCCCTGGCTCCATGCCTGCCCCTCCTGTACCTTTGAAGCTCTGGGACTGGTCAGAAGCCAGACGAATAGCCAAGTGCAGGCCGATTCCGGAGGAGCAGCCGGTAATGAGCACTACTGTGCGGTCCATGACTCAGAGTACCTAAGTTCAGAGCACGAAGGGTCCTAATGGCAGGCTGGGGCTGGGTATCGCTTGGCTCTGCTCCTGCCCCCAGTGCCCACCCCTTGTTGTGTCTGCTGGCAATCTCAAGGCTGAGCCAGGTCCCTGGCAGGCTCTCCCCACCCTGCTGTGGGTCAGAGCTGAGAAAAGGACATTGGTTGTGATACCAAATTGCTTTAGTTGGGGGATGGGGGCTCTACAAGTAGTAGCTGGGTGCTCGGGTGCAAACTGAGCAGTACTGGGCAGATCTGGTTACAGGGACAATACTTCTTGCTTCGGAGACAAGGGTCTTGCCAAGTAGACCAGGCTGGCCTCAGACTCACAGAGATCCACCTGCCTCTTGCCTCATGAGTGGCAGGATTAAAGGCATGTATCGCGATGGTTTTTTGAGACAGGGTATCTTATACCCAAGGCTACCTTCAGACTCATAATATACCTGAGGTTGGCCTTGAACTTCTGATCCTCCTGCCTCTACCATTACAAGATTGTTATTACAGGTGTGTGCCACCACATTCTGAAGGGACAATTATAGTTACCAGCTTGCTACTGTACACTTTGTAAGGTTGGGGACCAGTATTAAAACAGGAAAGCTAAAGTGAAGGCTGGAAAGAAATGCCTCCACACCAGGGTCCACATGTACACCCAAGCCCCTCCAGACACTCCATTAGTATATGGTACTTTAGTGTAATAGAGCCAGTCTGATTCAGCATTTTATTGCTAACAGAAAACGGTACTTTAACCCCTGGATCTGCACTGGAGGAATAGAGCAGCTCATTTCCCTCCAAGCCATCCATGTCGATCAATCACTGGTTGACACTGGCTTTCCCCCAGGTGTAAGGACCATCCTGTGATTTTTTTTGGGTTTGAAGACCTGTTCCAGCAGGTCCTGGATGGCTGATCTGTCACAAAAAGCCTGCCTGGGGGTGATATTTGAGGAAGATCTTCTTGGCTAGGTCCACAGTGTCCCCTTGGGGCTGACTCGGATACCTCTTCTTGTCCATAACGAAGGCCTGCTCCAGGGGGAAAACATTCTTCTCAAACTCATGCTGTTGGAAGGGGACGCCTCCGGCTAGGCTGTGAGCCAGGGTCTCCATGAAGAGACCCCAGCGTGGCTGGTAGTAATTAGCCACCAGTCCTGCCAGCTGCTTATTGGCATAGTCCAGAATGTTACCCTCAGGCCCCCACAGGGTCAGTTGGTAGCGGCTGTTCTGTTCATAAAACTGGGCCTCAGTTTCACTCACAGCCACTGCCCGGGCCTGATCCAACCAGGTGCCCAGCAAGAAGCGGCTGTCACTTGCCAGCAGCTCATCTAGCGAAGGCAGGAGTTTATAGGCCAGAAGGCCTCCAGCCCTAAGCAGGAGATCAAGCTCCTTATTCAGGAAGGCAGTCCTTGCCTCCTCATAGCACAAACTGACCAGCTCCTGCACTGCTTGGCGGGTGACATCCAGCAGGTCGTAGCGGAAGGCTGGGCTGGTGGTCAGGTTTGGAGCAGCTGTTAACAGCAGTCGCCAAGCCTCAAATACATCTGACCGGTTGTACCAGACAGCGGTACTCATCTGTAGGGACGGCCGCTTGACCAGCGGGCTTCGATTGTGCCCAGTGCACATTTCCCAAGAGCAGTTGTAGACACTCCTGAGCAGCAGTCTCCAGGCTGCCCCTGCGTCCGGTTGGGAGATGCCATATCGGCGGCTGGCAAAGCTGCTCACCCAGGCTGCCAAATCTGGCACAGGGTCCTTGCGCCAGCCCATCTCAGCCATGAGAGCATAGACCACTTCATTCTGGCCGATGCCCTCAGGGACTATGCCAGTGCCGACCATGGTGGAGTTGGGGAAGAGGCGGGCCGCCCTGGGGCCTTGGTTCACGGCCTCCATGGTTCCAAACAAACCGTGGTTGCCCCCAAAGTTGTGAAGCATGCACCAGATGAAGGGCTGGCCGTAGAAGGAGGCTGTGTGTATGTAAACAGGCTGGCTCTCAGCAAACAGGTCCAGAACCAGGAGACGACCACGAGGCACAGCTTCCAGCACAGCCTTGATCTGAGCAGGGCCCCAGAACCGAGGCTGGTGCTGGAAAAGCCAGCCTTGGAGCAGCCATATAGCGTCAGGGTCCACTGCAGTGGGGGGAGGGGAACAAAGATGATGAGAGAGGGGCTGATGTGGACCCTATTCTGCCTATTCTGTCGATTATCACCGGTCACAGCGGCTCCCATGACCGGTCTCCCTGCCGAACCACCATCACTGGGACCCTTCTCTCCATCCCATCTCCTCCAGGACGGTTATTATCCAGGACATCAGAGCTACCCAGAAAGCTTAACAAGGATGCCTGAGCCCCAAATTCTGGACCTGCTCAATCAGGAGATCCAGGGGTTGGGCCTGAGAATCCTCGTATTCTGGCAGTATTGGGGTTTAGATAGTGTTTGAGTGTGTTCCCCAAGGGTTCACGATGAAAAGATTAAAATGTCATGCCTAATCTGCATTGTGAGATAAAAAGGTGGAGACTCAGGTCTGTGAGCTGGCCCTGCCTGCTAGCAAAGGTTCTTAGTGCTAAACCTGAAACTCACTCTGTAGACCAGGCTGGCCTTGAATTTAGAAATGCACCTGCCTCTGCCTCCTGAGTACTGGGATTAAAGCTGTGCACCACCACTGAATGCCCTGGCTATAACTTTTCAAATAAGAAAAAACAAAAACAAAAACAAAAAAAAAAAAAAAAGAGGCTGGGTTCGGTGGTGCATGCCTTTAATCCCAGTACTGCCTCTGCAGGTGAATCTCTGTGAGTTCAAGGCCAGCCTGGTCTACAAAGCAAGTTCCAGGACAGCCAGGGCTACCCTGTCTTGAAACCACTCTCCCCTTTCAAAAAAAAAGTAAAAGAGGAAAGAGAATAAAGAAGGGTAGGCTCTGAGTGAGGCTTGGGCCTCTGGTTTTGGATCTTGCTTGGAGAGTGCTGCGCAGGGGAGCCTAAGCCACTATGTCCCTTTCAGGGTGACAGAGCACCCTCAGAGGGCTCTCCCTCACTTGGGCCCCTCCTCTTTGTAAGTGGTAGAAATGAGCCTGGGCCTCAGATCTGTTGGTCAGGATGGATGTGTAACCTCTGGCCTTTATGACCGATTTCAACAATGAGGCCGAGACCAAATAAATCTTTGTTGCTGCTGTTTTTTGTCTTTGTGTGGGTTTCATGCATCAAACCCAGATCTTTAGGTTTGAATGCCTTTGCTCACCAACACATCTTGCTACTGCCACCACCCTCTTCTGAGGTAGCTCAGGGTCTCAAGTAGCCCAGGCTGGCCTTGGACTCCTAATCCTCCTGCCTCTATCTCTCAAGCACTGGGGTTACAGGCATATGCCATCATGCCTAGCTTTTATAAAAATCTTCATTTATTTATCTTTCTTCCTATTTATTTATTTTGAGATAAGAGTTTCTCTGTGTTGCCCTGGCTGTCTTGGAACTTTTGCTGTAGAACAGGCTGGCCTTGAACTTAGAGATCCATCTGCTTCTGCCTCCTAAGTGCTGAATTAAAGGTGTGTGCCACCACTGCCCGGCTTAGCTTAAAAATCTTTTGGTAGGTTGTGCTCAAAGGCTTTTTCAAAAGGCTAGGCACCCTGCTCTCTGAGCAAGTCCCACCTCAACAAACACTGTGGGAGAGAATGTGGTCTCGGCCATAAGCCACTTGCCAATCTCTGCCAATCTCAGCCAGATCTCAGCACCCAGAGTGGGTAAGTGCGATGGTATGTGTGCGCAAAGACCTGTTGAGCTGCAAAGTGTGGTGTCACCAGGGTACAGGTCCTGCTCCCACCCATCCCCTCTCCCGGGGGGTTTCCTATCACCATACCTGCAACCATGGCCTCATAGACGGCAGCAGTGGCTTTGGAGAGGTAGGAGGGCTCTGAGGAGGGAGGCTGCATCTCATTGAAGGTGTCAGCCCCGTAGATATGATCTGTGCCAAACTCTTTGGTCAGCTCTTGCAGGAAGAGGCTCCCGATGAGGGGGAATACAGGGTCTCCTGGATCCAGAAGGAAGGAGCAGGAGTAGGAGCAATTGAAGTGTCCCCAGCTGCCCAACTGGGTGACATTAACCTGTGGGAACACCCTATGGGGAAAAGAAAAGGCTCAGGTTTGGTGGAGGCTGACGAAGGGGTTGGCTTGGTCTTATACCCTCTTCTGTCTCATATCTGTGGCTTTCTAGAATGTGTCTGAGTTTCACACGCCCCCCCCCCACCTTTACTCATACTATGTCCCTTGCCTGGTATCATTTCCTCCACCCCCGAGGCTTAACCACCTGGTTCTTCCTCCCGGTCCCTAAGAGGCTCTGCTACCTTCCTCTACCAATTATTGATCCTTAGGAACAGAGCCATGGGCTTGTCACCTAGGGCTAGGACCTAGCACAGGACTGGGTCTGACACCCATAGACACCTGAGAGAATGTTCCACTGTATGAAAAGAATGAGGTTCCCATTGCTTGGTGAGCAAGATGGAGGGGTAGCCAGGCCGCTGGTTCCATAGCCTGACTGTGGTGGGAGCCAGGTGCTCCCAGGTGTGACGGGGTCCCTGGAGGAGCTGGCAGGCTTCACAAAGAGGGAGCCTCATCTGGACCTTGAAGTCTATCCAGCCACAGAGGAGAAGACAGAGTACAAAAAGCAAGGAGAGAGACCAACACACTTCCGAGGGCGAGAGCAGCTACTCATGGACATTCTGTGCCTGCAATATGAGTATCCAAGGCCTGCAGGACAGCCGGTGAGGGAACTACCTTGTTACTTAGTAACTTTTTTTTTTTTTTTTTTTAAAGAATTCACTCTGCAGACCAGGCTGGCCTGGAACTCACAGAGATCCACCTTTCTCTGCCTCCCAAGTGCTGGGATTAAAGGTGTGCGCCACCACCGCCCTCACTGCCACCGCCTGGCCATTACTTAGTAACTTTTCATTCCCTTTAATGATTCTTTTCACAGTTAAGAGACCGAAGAGCTATGTCAGCAGTTAGCACTGGCTGCAATCAGGTGGTGGTGCACACCTTCAACCCCAGCACTCGGGAGGGAGAGGCAGGCGGATGTCTGTGAGTTTAAGGCCAGCCTGGTCTACAGAGTGAGTTCCAGGACAGCTAAGAGTACACATAGAAACCCTGTCTCAAACAAACAAGAGCACTGGCTGCTCTTCCAGAGGACCCAGGTTTGATTCCCAGCACCCACAGGGTAGTTCACAGCCATCTGTCACTCCAGCCTCAGGGAATTCGATGCCCTGTCCTGTTTTCCACCGGCACCAGGCATGAATGTGGTACACAGCAATACACACAGGCGAAAACTCCCATCCACATAAAATAAATTAAAACCTCTTTTAAATTTGGTGAGTTTCCTAAGTTTGATGCTAACAGTTTGGGAATACGTTAAGACGCATTTATTTTTATTTTGTGAGTATTTGTCTGCATTTATGTTGGTGACTATGTGCAGGCAGTGCCTGAAGGGTCATCAGATCCCCTGGAATGGGAATTACAGATGGCGGTGAACTGCCAAATGGTACTAGATACTGAACCATGGTCCTCTGCAAGAGCAGCAAGTGCCATCTCTGAGCTGTCTCTCCAGGGGTGTGTGTGTGTGTGTGTGTGTGTGTGTGTGTGTGTGTGTGTGTGTGAGAGAGAGAGAGAGAGAGAGAGAGAGAGAGACTGGGTTTCTCTATGTAGTTCAAGCTGGCCTGGAACTGATGGTGCCCCTGCCTCAATCTCCCCGAATACAAAGGTCAGAGGAGCTTCCCATCATACCCAGCAGTGATTCCATTTTACAAGCAAGAACAACTGCCACAGAGATGTCAAATAATCTGTCCAGGCAGTGGCCAATGGCAGGACGAGGAGTCAAGTGACACCAACATCCAGGGTTTCAGGGTTCACATCATGCTTTTCAGGGCAGACCTTTTCCCTTTGAGTGAGTTGAGTAGGGAGAGCCTCACCTGGTAATGGCCTTGGGGACATGCCCTGAGAAGGCAGGCAGCACTGGGATCATGCCAAAGGAGCGCATCCGGTCCAGGATCCGATGCTGGGGGCGGGGACAGAGGTCAATGTGACGGGACCTCTGCTGGGGAGGCCCTTGCTTATTCAGGGAGGGGTTTCCTGTGGACCAGTTAAGAGCCAGAGGCTAGCTAAGCACCACATCCCTGGATCTGAGACTACTCAACTCCCCATCCTGCCTTTTCTTTCTCTGCTCTTTACCTGCAGGTAGAGTTGCTTGAGGTGCCAGGAGCGGGGCAGGGGGCCACCCCAGGTGTGCAGGTTACCCATGCGTTCCCAGGCCAGGAAGGCGGGGCCGGTGAAGTACTCATCGATCTCTGACTGGGTCAGGCCCAAGGCCAGGTATACCTGCAGAAGAGGAAGAGCCCCCACAGCTACAAACACTTGACTCTCCAGTCGTCCCTTAGCAAATACACATTCATCACTTCTCTGTGCTGGCTACTCTTGCTACTAAGACAGAACTGGAATCCAGCCTACAGGGAGCTAGCTCCCAGTCCAGGAGAAACAGACCTGTGAGTAGAAGGCTTTGAAGTGTCATCTTTGTGGGATAGGGTCCAAGGGGGCTTCCCCTGTGACCCACGGAGGGTCTCCATGCCAGTTATTTATTTATTCTGTCAACTTTACTTTTGTGGCCTGGGAAGAGGCTGGCCTGGAGGCAAGCCTGTGGGGCATTTTCTTGACTGAAGATTGATATGCAAGGACCAGCCTACTGTGGGCGGTGCCATCCCCCAGCAGGTGGCTGTGGGTGTATGAGAAAGCAAACTGAGCAAGTCAGGAGGAGCAAACCAGTTATCAGTGTTGCTCCATGGCCTCTGCCTCCAGGTTCCTGCTGTGCTTGAGTTCAGCCCTGGTGTCTGTCCCTCAGTGATGGGCTGTGATTGGGATGTATAAGCCGAAACGAACTCTCTCCTTCCCAAGTTGCTTTTGAACATGGTGTTTTTATCACAGCAACAGAAAGCAAACTAAGAGAGTCTTTGAGTAAAGTTGGCTAAAGGGAAGAGAATAATCAGGGTCTCCCTTGCCCTTGGCTGGCTCTAGACTCACTATGTAGCTGAAGATGACCTTAAATGTGTGATTTTTTTTTTTTTTTTTTTTTTTTTTTTGAGAAAGAGTTTCTCTGTGTAGCCCTGGCTGTCCTGGAATGAAACTCTGCAGACTAGGTTGGTCTTGAACAGAGAACTGTCTGCCTCTGCCTCCTGAGCACTGGAATGAAAGGTGTGCACCATCCCCCCACCTGACCTTGAGTGCCAGGATTGCAGGATGCACCATTTCCAGTCGTTTCAGTCCATTGCTGGAGTCTCATCTCCAGGAAGTACCCTTGGGGTTTGTCCCACCCGGGGAAGCCTCAGTCCCCCTGGGCCAGTGGGTGTGGAAGTTGGGCAGAAGGGTATGAGGGACCAGATCGACACAAACCCGCTGCCAGATAGCCTCCTGGCCACTCCACGCCAGTGCCAGGTTGATGCCATTCAGGGCCATCCAGTCAATCTCTTGCTCCCAGCGAGCCCAGTCCCACCACACGAAGGAGTAGCTGTGTGTGCACACATTCTGGTAGAAGCGGTACCTGCAGATAGGGACACATTATTGGGGATGCATGGAATGCCTCACTCACCAGTCACCCTGGAACACTACCCACAGCACGCGCGCGCGCGCACACACACACACACACACACAGAGAGAGAGAGAGAGAGAGAGAGAGAATAGTGGGTAAAGATCTCAAAGTGGCTCATTCCAGATCCACTCCAGGTAAATCCAACACACAGTGAGTGCTGGAATTTCCCTCAGGGCTCCATAATTTAGTAGCTATTGTGGATACCTAACTTCATTTTCATTCAGTATGTTAAGACCCCCTTATTGTGTATCGTGGGGTGTCCTAGGATGTCAGTGCCATAAAGGCAAAATTGGTCTTTTTCCTGAAGTGGGTTTCCAGTTCCTATGGTTTGATGGGGGAGGCCGATGTGTGAACATATCATGTCTGGGGCTTCGGGAAGGGTCATTCCGCAGCATCTTCAGAGAGGTCGAATGCATGGGTCAGGAGAATGCCTTTCAAGTTCTACCATCCCGTGCTGATTCTCAATCAACATTATTTGCAGGTGGGGCTCTGAGAAGCTAAGTGGCTTTGCTTAAAAACACGCATCTATTAGATGGCAGCAAAGATTTGAAGGCACAGTGGCGGGACCCCAGAGCCAGCACTTCCTTCTCGGTCTTCCAGGCGTCTGTAGCTGTGGCTGTCCCCATTCCAGCATGGTGGGCCTCACCAACGGTGAGTGCCGAGGCTATCCCCAGCCGCTACCCCAGCCAGGTGGAACCCACAGCATCAATACCTGTTGGGCGTGGCCTCGGTCAGCTCGTCTTGCACGGCGGGCAGCGGCCGCGGCAGGTGCAGCTGAGAGCCGGACCAGGCCACTTGGCAGCCGCAGAAGTCGCGCAGGTAGCGATACAGCCCCGCAGCAGCTGCCACCCCCGTGGAGCCGCGCACACGCACCGGCGCCCCTCCGCCGCCGCTCAAGCTGTAGGTGTCCAGACCGGACTCGGCCTCCAGCGCGCGCTCTACAGACACTAAAAAATCGGCTGCCGGCCCGGGACCCAGCAGCCGGACCACCAGCTCCCGCACGGCTTCTGCCTCCCGAGCCTCGTCGCCCACCGAGCCCCTGGCCAGGAGTAGGAACCCCAGAGCCACGGCCAGCACCGCGGCTTCCATGATGCCAACCTTGCGGTGGACCGCTCACAACCAATACCTAGCTCAGGGCCAGGGGCGGGGCTGCCCGCATCCAATCGGTTGCGGACATTAGGTCACGTGGCCTGAAGGCTGGGCTCCAGCTATCTGCCAGGAGTCCTGGTTTCCGGACTCAGACCCTCCGGGTCTGCTGATCGCGCGCGTGACCCCATTTAACATTCGTGGCCAAATGGGACGCTGCGCATGCCCAAGCTCTTTCGGGTGCAGCCCGCTTCTCTTTCTATTTATTTGTTTTTTTTTTTTTTTGGTTTTTCGAGACAGGGTTTCTCTGTATTGCTTTCGATCCTGCCCTGGCACTCGCTGTGCAGACCAGGCTGGCCTCGAACTCCCAGAGATCCTCCTGCCTCTGCCTCCCGAGTGCTGGGATTAAAGGCGCGTGCCACCAATGCCAGGCCAGTCGCTTCTCTTTCATCCAGCCAGACACTCTTTCAAGCGATGAGAATTGAAGGCAGCCAAGGGCTTTACCACTACGTTCTATCTCCAACCCCTCCTCTAATATCTGTTTTTAAATTTTATTTCGTATCAGACACTGCCACTGCTACTGTTTGTTGAACCAGTGAAGGATGGTCCTAGCTGTCATTTGTGGCCAGAGACCTGGAAGTCTGGATGAGGGGATGGGTCTGTGGGAAAAGCACTTACACCTGAAGCTGGCCCAGCAGGAGTCTGCAGTCCCAGTGTTCTGTGAGACAGAGATGGAGACAGCTGGACTGGTACACAAAGTGACAAAAAAGAAGAAATCCTATCTGAGATAGAAAGTGACACCCGAGACTCTCTGTTGACACAAAAACATAACTCTCACTTCAAAAGGACCGAGAGTTTGTTCTAGAACCAAATATGAGTGACCATGGTCTGGGAACCGTTTTAGGTCTCCCCAAATTCCATGTTCCACTGTGGAAATGATTTGTGGAAGCTTGTACAGTAACAGAGCAAAGAAAGTCATAGATGAAGACATTTTTGTTTTCTTAAAATTTATCTTATGTGCATTGGTGTGAAGGTGTCAGATCCCCTGGCACTGGAGTTACAGACAGTTGTGAGCTGCCATGTGGGTGCTGGGAACTGAACCTGGGTCCTTTGGAAGAGCAGCCAGTGCTCTTAACCAGTGACCCATCTCTCCTGCCTCTCAAGACACTTTTCAAATATAAGACACTTCAAATACATTGCTGTCTCCAGCAAAGGTGGGTTATAGTGAACCTGGGAAGTGTCACAGGCTTCGGATGACAGCCTTGGCTTCTGGGATGATGGAAGCTGGTGGTTTGCTAAGTCAATGCATTCCAAAGGAAAACTAGTGGTCTGTACATTCCAAAAGATGTACCTAATTGTCAAAAGTTTTAGGTCAGGAACAGAGGAGGGTAGGGATCAATGGCTGTTGAGAAGGCTGAACAACATTTCCAATTTTTCAGAGCCCTGAAGTTCTGGTCAGCTGCTCAGCGTGGCAGAAGGTTCAGGAAAAACTGCTTTCCCCGAGCTCTGGGTCAACCTTCTGACCATCATGTGTGTGGGGGACACCTACACTCCCACACATATGTGTGCAAGCACACACAGAAAGAAAAGAATTTCACTCAGGGTTGTAAGGCTATGAAGAATACCAAGCTCTCTAAGGAGGCAGGGATATTTTATCTGAAACCCAAGGATGGGTAGGAATTTACAAGGACGAGGAAAGAGCGCCTTCTAGGCAGAGGCTGCACATATAGTTGAGAGTGGGGAGGATGATTAGCTTGGGGATTTGAGGAACTAAGTCAGTCTTTCCAGCTGACTCTCAAGGGGCTCTGGAAGCAGAACAGGGAGTTTTCCCCACAGCCTGGGAAGTGGGGAGGGGACCCAGCAGCAGCTGGGGGAGAATGGAAACTCTTAGTTCCCAGAGCTCCGAATGGGCCCCAGGAGATGTTCCAAGCCTTTCCAATGCTCAGGCTGCCTGTCTCAGAGCTCAGGAAAAGGGTGCTGGGCACTGGATGGGGACAGGAAGTAGTGGGACCCTGAGGAAAAACAGATTTTTTTTTTTTTTTTTTTTTTTTTTTTGAGACAGGGTTTCTCTGTAGCTTTGGAGCCTGTCCTGGAACTCACTCTGTAGACCAGGCTGGCCTTGAACTCACAGAGATCCACCTGCCTCTTCTTCCTGAGTGCTGGGATTGGAGGTGTGTGCCACCACTGGTGAACAGTTTTAGTAATTTAAAAAAGGAGGCAGAGGCAGGTGGATCTTTGTGAGTTTGAGGCTAGCCTGGTCTACAAAGAGTTCCAGAACAGCCAGGGCTATACAGATAAGCCCTGTTTTGAAAGACCAACAAAACAAAGCACAAAAAACCATTTTAGCTGGTGTTAGGAACATAATTTAAAAACTATTTTGTTTAACTCAAAAGCCATTTTAGGTGCCTTGGAATACGGAGAAACACTAGGCCTCAAAATCAAGCTCAGATACACCTAGCCAGGGACAGGCCTTGATATGGGAATGATGGTGTTAATATACTAATGAGCCAGCCCCAAGCGGTGTTGTGAGACCAGAGAGCACAAATTTACTGCCTAGTAAAATGATACAGAAACTGGAATTTGTTAATAGTCTATGGTTTGGCACTGCCCTTGCCCTGCTCTGAGACCCAGCTTCTCTGTGCGTGGCCATAGCTTCATGTCCAGTAAACTTGAGACATTGTTGCTGGGTCCACACACAGTTTCACCTAACAGCACTAAGCCATTGGTCTACACTCTGAGGGACCTCCTGAATCCCCAACAGTGCCATCCTTCCTCTTGCTACAGCTGAAGGACCAGGAAAGATCCCCAGTGGGACCCTGTAGCATTTCTGCCGGAACAATTGTTCACCACTCCGTGAGATGTCTGATTATCTTTTATATTAGCCCGGTATTTGTAAGGAATGTTTGTGTGAATACACCAAGCACATCTAAAAGACAAATCTTGTGTGGACATCCTAATTGTAGAGTGGACGCTTCATAGCCCACAGGCTATTCTTTCCACAGCTGGGCACGGTAGCACACGCCCTTAAGCCCAGCATTTGGGAGGCAGAGACAAAACAGACTTTTGCGAGTTCAAGAACAGCATTGTCTCAAAGCTAGCCAGGGCTACATATCAAGACCTGATCCCCAAGACAAACAAACAAACAAATCTTACTTGTAATTAGTCTCGGAGGAGGAGGAGATAGGTTCATTATTCATTACTCAAGGAGAAATTATAGATGTTAACACAAAGTAAGTTTGGGATGCCTTACTTTCTGGACCCAAGTGCTTTTTAGGAAAAGCCATTTTAAAGGACAATGCCAGCAACTTGGGGACACCATCTAGAGGGTTGTTGATCAATGAACTTCCTGCTAATCACAATATCTCCCTTTCCATTCCCCCCAGGGCAGCACTGTTGAAGGGTAGAGCCAGGAGGGTCATTGGGGCTAGCTGTCTGCCACAGCGGTGCTGGGGACAGAGCCCAGGTCTTCTGGAACTCATTGTGTATAGGCTAGCCTTGATCTCACAGAAACCTGCTTCTCAAGTGCTGGGCCTCTCTTTTCCTCTCTCTCTCTCTCTCTCTCTCTCTCTCTCTCTCTCTCTCTCTCTCTCTCTCTCGATAATCTCACTGGCTGGCCTGGAACTTTCTATGTAGATGAGGTTGGTCTCGAATTTGCTGTAGCTCTCCTGCTGCTGCTTCCTCAGTGCTGACACCCAGGACATACCACCAGGGCCGGCATAGAACTCACTTGTATTCCGGGCCTTGAGTACTGGTCCTTTCCGTGTGTGACGGGCTTTATTACTCTTTCACTAATGTGTAAAGCAAGCTGCCTGCGGGTCCTATCTCTGTTTCCATTTGTCTTTGACCACCCTGTCCCTCTGCTTACGCACTCCAGAATAACCCCAGATTCTTTCTGCCTGGCCAACCTGCTTGCTTGCCTGAAAGGCCAGATTCGACCTTAACCACTTGGTGTGAATGACTTTCCCTGTGTGGCCACCAGAGGGCGGCCTATACCCAGTGCATGACGGGTAGATTGGGAGCGGCCCCTGCAGTTGGGTCATTGCTTGCACAGCAGGACAGAGGCTGCAGTTGGGACGGGGGCGGGGGCGAGGGTAGGGGTGGGGATGGGAACTCTGTCCGGTAGGAAACTTCTACCTCTCATGGGGTGGGGGTGGGGGGAGGGGAGCAGCTGATTCCATCTTATGAAGGCAGTGATGGGATTATACCCATTCCTGTGAAGCTCGAGCCTCCCAGCTGACCCGTGGCCGCGCTCTCTGATGAGGTTGGGTCTAGGACCTCAGGATGCAGGTATTCCTGGACAGGCGCAGATGAATCAATCGTGAAGGGAAAAGGACTGTCCCTCACCTATAACCTCCCACACATTCCAGCCCTGGGCCGGATCAACTGGCTGGAGGAAACCCGAAGTTTCTAGATTCTCCTTGGCTCTGCTCTCTCCCCAGTTCCCATCAGTCAGACCTGAAAGGCATTTCTTTCCAAAGTCTTAGGTCCCACAGCCCTCCTACTTTACTCAGATTATATGCTGTGGAGGTTTGAGGGAGAAACGTCATCCATAAACTTATTTCAACACTTGGTCCCTGGTTAGAGGTTAGTGTCATTGTTTGGGGATGTTACAGAACCTTCAGGAGAGTGTTTCTCAACCTGTGGGTCGCGACGGACAACCCTTTCACAAAAGTCGCCCAAGACCATTGGAAACATATATTTATCTTGTGATTAATAACAGTGGCAAAATTAGTTATGAAGCAGCAATGAAAATGTTTTTATGGCTGGGGGTCAGACACCTCATGGAACTGTATTAAAGGATCTCAGCGTTAGGAGGGTGAGAACCACTGCTTTAGGAAGTGGAAAAGTTCATAGCCTCATCTTTCCTCCAGTTTGCCTTCTTTGCTTTCTGGTTGTGGTTAAAGATATGATCTCTCAACTTCCTGTTCTGACCACCTGCTGCCATGCCTCCTAACATTATGTAGCCAAAACAAAATCTTTTTTTTTTTGGCTTTTCAAGACAAAATTTCTCTATATAGTCTTGGCTGTCCCGGAACTCACTCTGTAGGCCAGGTTGGCCTTGAATTCACAAAAATCCACCTGCCTTTGTTTTCTGAGTGCTGGGATTAAAGGCATGTTCGACCTCCGCTGGGCTTAAGTTTTATTCTAAATCTTAAACTATTTTTACTATCAACCGTTGTGTGTATATAATGGGGTGTAGTGGGTAGATGATGGAGGTCAGAAGATAACTGGAGCTTTCCCTCTCCTTTCAACTTTATGTGGGGCCTGGGGGCTGTAACGGGCCATCAGGCTATTGTGGCAAGCATTTTTACCTGCTGAGCCATCTCACCAGATTTAAATTTTTTTGACAGTCTCTCATGTAGCCCAAATTGGCTTCAACTTCTGTACCTTCTGGCTCCAACTCCAAGTGCCAGGACTATAGGGATGTGGGGCCCCCATCTTATACAAAGCGAGGCTTCTGTGTGTGTTGGGGGGGGGTGTAGGCTGGAGAAGCAGCAGACAGGGAAATCTGCAACAGCATTCCCTTAGCCCGGACACAAAGTCCTTGGAGACAGCTATCTCTGAGCCTTTGCCTTCTCTCCAACAGTCTCAGGGGCTTTTACAGTTTCCTTAAATGACACAGTTCAGACTGACTGGGTATTGGGTTTTGACCTTTCTCCTATCTTTCTGTCTCCAGGCACTTTGATTCTGGCCTTCCATACACAAAAGCTTGCCAAGGGATTGAAGGCTAACATCTGCATTTTTATCTTGTTATTGCTTGAAGGCCACTGGAGTTGTATAGTATTAACTCTTCCATTTAGGTCTATGATCCACTTTTAATTCCTTTTTAGGTAGTTAAGACATAATCTAGCTATACAGCAAGTGCTAGCTTCAAACTCAAGATCCTTCCTTCCCAGGCTCTCAAGTGCTGGGCTCAGGGGCCCAGGCTCAGTGTTTGAGTTCATTTTTGTTACGGAGCAATCCACATGTGTCCTTTGCTGGTGGACACTCAGTTGTATTAGCACTAATGAAAACAAAGGAGTTTGTGGTGTGTTGTCTTGGAAACTGGGTCTCATGTAGTTCAGCCTGGTCTTGAACTTCCAATCCTGCATTTACCCCCAGAGTATTGGGATTATAGGCATATAGTGTCATGCCCAGTTCTCTCTTCATAGAATTATCTTGGCCTCTTTGTCTAAAATTCACTGACTGTAAAATAGGATTTAATCCTGAATTCTCAACTCTGCTATTCTAATTGAGCCTCCCTTTTGAATAGGTAATAGCAAGAGGTTAAGAGTTCATTAACAGAATTCCCTTGAGGCCTTTTATTTGAAGATCCATCTGGAGTTGGGGAGTACTGCTCCCCAGGTAGGTGTTCTGTTGGCTGGGAGGGGTTTAGGCTAGGGATAAGAAGATGGAATGAAGTCCGGCAATGGTGGCACACTCCTTTAATCCCAGGCAGATCTCAGTGAATTTGAGGCCAGCCTGGTCTACAGAGTGAGTTCCAGGACAGCCAGGGCTGTTAGACAGAGAAACCCTGTATTGAAAAACAAAACAAAACAAAACAAAAAACAAAACAAAACAAAACAAAACAAAAAGATAGAATAAACGATGTCCCAGCCTTTCCCTGGCTTTCAGGAGAAGCAGGTGTTACATTCCTCCCTCCCTCCCTCCCTCCCTCCCTCCCTCCCTCCCTCCCTCCCTCCCTCTCTCTCTCTCTCTCTCTCTGTGTGTGTGTGTGTGTAGGGGAGGCGTGTGCAGAGAAAGAGTGCATATGTTTCGGGGAAGGGAAGGTAAGTGCCTCCCACCCAGCCATCTCCCTGCAGTCTGCTGGTTTTTGGGCCATAGCCTGCCTACTTCAGCTCCTCACATTCTCCAGCTGCCCTGAAGAGTCTGCCAAACCTCTACTTACACCAAGGCCAAAGGCATTAGGGCTCAAAATAGCCAGGTCAAGGAGCCCTGGAGAATGCACACAGAGAGGAGTGGGGGCAGACACCCCGGCCCCTTCTGCGGCTGGGCAGCACAGCGGAGGGAAGGGAGATAAAGGCTGCCCGAGCTCTGCAAAGCTGACTTGGCTCCCAGGAGTGGGAAGGCGCCTGGGAAACTCGAGATAAGGTGCTAATTTCACAAACCAAGTGCCCAGCCAGGGCTATGGCAACTGTGGCCTCAGAGCAGGAAGAGAAGCAGAAACGCTGGCAGGAGGAAGAGGGTGTGGGTACCAGATGGGCTCAAGAGGCTGATCTGGAGTGACGACGGCTGTGCACTCAGAGACAGGAAGCTTGTGTGAGAGTCAAACACACTTTATTCAGCACAAGAATGTCTGAACAGAAGGCTTTGAGCAGGGCCCCTTACAAAGAGCTCGGCTTCAGGCCTCACTGTAAACAGAGCAAAGGTCTTCATGTAAACTGGACAAGAAAGGGGAGGGGCTCAGGACAAGGTCACAGTGGGCCAGCCCCGCCTGGGCGAGTGTGTGAGCAGCTCTCTGGGTGCCAGGGTGGGAAGAGGGGATGGGCCTTGCTCGGTTAGTGTTACCTCGCAGAGAAGGCAGTGGGTGAACTGAGGGGGAGCAGCCAGGGCTGCTGGGTCAGCACATGATTAGAAGGTCTGAGATTCACAGCCAGGAATACACTAGGTGGGTGACCGGGGCTTGGCAGGCCTGTACAGCGCTCACCACACCTGGTGGCAGCTTACTAGTCAATCACCTCCAATTAGCAAATTGTAAATGACACTGACCTTTCCTGCCAAGGACACCATTTCTGAAAACTGGGGTCAGTGTGGGAGTTGGGGGGGGGGGACTATCAGTGGGCAGATCTCGGCAGGCCTGCCGGCAGAACCAACCTTACTGACCACAGCCTCAGGACATCATGATCAGGATGGGGAAGGGTTCAGGGCTGCACCGGGAGAGCGCCAATTTTAACCTCTGCCCTGGGATGTAGGGTTGGGCAAGCCCCATTCATACAGACTGGGTGAAAGGTAATCTGAGGTCGGGAAGCCCTGTGCACAAGTTGGTTAGAGTTTCCCCTTCCCAGGGATGCTGTGCTGGAGAGGAGGGTGTTTAGGGGGGATAACCTTCGGGTGACAAGGAGAAATCACTTATCATGGCCCAGATGGGACCATTTGAAATCCCCATTAATACTAACTGGAGAGGGGTGGGCAAAGGGTGACAAGAGCATCTTCCTGACTGTCCTTGTTAACTGGAGTGGGATACGGTCCATAAACCATGTCCCCTACTAGGAAGAATCTGTTTTGATCCTCCTCCAAGGTGTGACCAAGACACTGGACTGAAGAGGGACCCCCTCATCCTAAGGGTTCTGTGCCCCATGTGGCCATGCAGGTTGGCTCACCATCAGAGAGTAGAACAGCACTGTCTGTCTGGAGGCAAGACTGATGCTGTAGGGATGGATGGGTATCAGGTACAGCCATCCAAATCTCGACAGGAAATCTACATTACACACAAGGCTTGGGGTAGAGACCCAGGGAAGGCCAGCGCCTACCTAAATGACTCATGGCTGGGACAGGGACGGCAGAGGTGACACAAATGCCCTGGTATCCAGGGATCACAATCAACAGGCAAAAGGGACAAAGACAATCACTACGGAAGCAGGCAGGAGAGCTGCTCTGGGCATTCGCACCGCTGAGGACTCACTCATCAAACTTCCCCTCCCGAATATGCTCAAAGGAGAAGGGGAGGAACTTGAAGCCGGCCCCAGCATAGAATTTATTCTGGAATTCCACCCTGGAAAGAAGAAGAGTAAAGTCACCATTTCCCAGGGAAAATAAGACAGGGCTGAGTGTGGTGGGGCATGCTTCACCCCAGCACAAGGGGACAAGGCAGGCAGCTCTATGGCCAGCCAGGGCGACACAGTGAGACCCTATCAAAAAATAACATAAAATGGCTCAGTGGTTAAGAGTGCTTGCTGTTCTTGTAGAGGACCTAAGTTGTTCCCAGCACACAAGGGGCTCCTCACAACCGCCTGTAACTCTAGCTCCTGGAGATAGGATTCTCTTCTAGCTCCCACGCTCTCACTCAGACATATAAAAATATTTTAAAAATAAAATAATAAAGCCAGGTAGTGGTGGTACATTCCTTTAATCCTGGCCCTCAGGAGACAGAGACAGATGGATCTCTGTGAGTTCAAGGCCACCCTGGTCTACAGGGTGAGTTCCAGGACAACCAAGGCTATACAGAAAAACCCTGCCTAGAAACCCCCCCCACAATAAATAGAGGGTCTTGCCGTGTTGCCCAGGCTCCCCTGAACTCTTGGGTTCAAGCCATCATCTTGCTCTAGCTTCTACAACAGCTGGGACTACAGGGGATGCCACCATGCCTGGTCCAGAGCAACCCTATTCAGATGTTTGTACTGCTTCCCCTCCAGCCCTGCACTCCTGGGTGAGCTTGAGAAAACCTCTTCATTGCTTTCTGCTCACAGTCCAGAGCTGCTTTTATCTAATCCATTTTAATTTATGGTACGGGTATACGATGTGTGTATGTGGTCCCTGAGTGTGCGGCAGCATGCGTGTGGGAGTCAGAGCGCATGCCCGTGGAGATGGCTCTCTCACTCCATCGCTCAGTCAGCCCCACCTTGTGCTGGATAGTTTTACGTCAACTTGACACAGGCTAGAGGGGTTCAATAGATGAGCTCTCAACTGAGAAAATGCCTCCATAAGGTTGGACGGTATGCAAGCCTATAGGAAAGGCACTGTCTTAATGACTGATGGGAGAGGGCCCAGTCCATTATGGGCGGGGCCGTTCCTGGACTGGTGGTCCTGGATTCCATGAGAAAGCAGGCTGCGGCTTCTGCATCAGCTCCTGCCTCCAGGTTACTGCCCTGCTTGAGTTCCCGTCCTGATGAACGGTGATGTGGAAGTGTGAGCCACATGAACCCTTTCCTCCCCTAGCTGCTTTGGTCACGGTGTCCCATCACAGCTTCCCCCGCAAGCAGGGAGACCTGGGAGTGAATGCTGGAAGTGGTCAGTTCAGAAGAGGAAACTCAGGACAGGGGCGGTGGGCGTGGGTGGGGTGCTGTGGGTGGGATTCTTCTCAAAGCAAAAATATTCTGCAGCCATAAAAACATCTGAGAAAGAATTCTTCTCTGGGGACCAAAAGGAAAAACAGGGCCTTAACTCTATTCCCAGGCAGACTGGCAGCTATTCCTGCTGGTCTCTTTGGGGCCTTTTCCAACTCAGAGGGGCGGGAAGAAGTCAGGAGCAGGTCTGCCTCACTGTTTCCTCCCGCACACTCCCCTGGCCAGCAGCCCGGCAACCAAACCACCACCAAATATGGGCAGAAACACGCATGCTTGATCCAGAAAAAGCCAGGCTGCCCTGGAGCTCTTCCACTAGGCACTTTTGCAAGAGCAGGCAGGGATGGGACTGTGGTGGGCTCCAGGGAACAGGAGACAAAGGCTTTAGGAAACTTCTAGGCCTGAGACTAATTTAGCCCCCAGCTCACCCCTTCAGCATTAGTCAGGGTTTCTATCACTCAACTAGAGAAAGTAGGTGGGAGGCGGCTAGTGGTACAGCAAAGGGTCCCTCGGTTCTGCAGTGTCTACTGGAGGACACAGTGGCAGAGCTATGGTATACCTGTTGGGAGAAGTGGGAAGAACTTTCCGTGCAGAAGTGATCATATGGTGCTTTCTCCTACCACCCTCACATTTGCAGGAGCAGGGTCCAGACCCAAGGCCTCCTGGAGAAAATGGAACCCAGCAATGGTGCTCTGAGCTCACATCAGCTGCAGAGTTCCAGGGCCCAGATTCACCCTACACCCTGCACTAGCTTTTAAGATGTCCCTCTGCAAGTTCCAGGAACAGAGCTGGCTCTGGGGGAGGGTGGTTAGGCTCCTGCTAGGCCTCATTCATGTATATCAAGGGTATCCCTGAACAAAAAATGGACATCTCTCCTCTTTATTCTACACTGTGTAGCCCAAGATTGCCAGCACAGGGTTCCAACTCATGCCTCCAGTTCTAAGAATGCATTCTGAACGACTCCCTGGCTGGCCAACCACGCAGGCAACTCTATCTTCCAAACAGGGCAAATGGAGCCTAAGTTTTGCTTAGATGGTTACAGAGTCACCAATCTGCTTGGCAAGCTCCTATTTGCCTCATATTTCTGCAATTCTGCTGTGTGGGCTGATAGACAAGGTCCCTCTGATGCTACCTGTCTCACTAGCTCGAGCACAGGGCAGTCCTAACCAGGGACATCTTGGATCTTTGAAAATTTCTGTTGTTGCTACAGTGCTTAGGATGGCAGCCAGGGCCTTATATATGAGGCCCCCATCTTGGGTTTATCTAGAGGTTAATTGAACTTTACCTCCCGCCCCGATAGTCCTCACCCCAAGCTCCCAGTACAGAGATGGAAACAACTTCCCCCTGGGTGCCACACCCAGGGAAACGTGCTTCCTGAGAACACACCCCCACGGCCTTGTGGGGTGAGGTGCTGCCTCCTTCAGCTGTCCCCTCAGCCTCTGAAGTGCACCTAGAAGCCAGCAGACGGCCTTGCCTGTCACCCTTCCAGCTCCAGCTCCTGGCAGAGGCCAGGAAGTGAGCCAGGGGCGCTGTGAGGGCAAACATGAGGGCTGTGTTCCAGGGCCCCTCTTTCTGGGGTTGGCAGAGGGAGGAAGGGGTTGTGGGGCCTTTCCCCTTCCTGGTGGGGGGTGATGGAGGGAGGCAGTTTTAGAGGAGGCTGGGGCAGCTGCTTTTCTGGCTCTGCCTCCACTCTCTGGGGACAAACATACATCTCTGAGCACTGCTGTCAGCCCAGGACTGTCTCCCGAGGATTTTTATTGCAGCATCATTGCATTCCTCACGCCTGCTCCCCATTCTGTCTCCTCAACCATCATCCCCCCTGGGAGCACAGAGGTATGAGCATGGACACACGCATGGACTCTACAGAAGGGGTCCTCGCCCCGGGTTACAGTCTACGCCTCATTCTGATGGCCAGTTACAGCCAGATCCCCGCTTTGTGTCTAATTATGGTGGGCATGAATGCCAAGCACACTTTACATGGTAGGTGGGGAGACACAACCCAGCAGACAGAAATTATGTTCTCAAACGTCACTGGCCTTAAGACAGTCACGTGTGGTTTATGTTACCAAATCAAATCAGAATCAAATTAAATGTTTTTCTTCTCAATCCCACCAAAGAAACGTAGAACTTGTATATCAGGGGAACACTAGGGGTGACAAGAAAGCTGTGAAGATGCTGTGTCTGGTGCTGGAAAACAGCAGAACTATCCCTGGGCAAGGACCCTTCCCACCCCTCACCAAAGGGCAACAATGCAGAGGTCCCTGCAGCCCTTGGCGCACTTCTGCATTGAGGCCAGTAGAGGGCTCACAAGCACCAATTAAACTTAAGCAGTGGTGTCAATGCCACCCAGCCCTCCAAAGCAGGATTCTGAAAAGTGCATGAGAAGGCTTCCTCTGTTTCCCCGCTTGCTCAATAATTATACTGCCACATAGACAAATAGAAGTGAGCATCTATCTCAAGCCTGCTCCTTGCGGACCATACCTAAGGGCACTCAGATGGCAGCATAGGTCCCCTTTATGGGCTCCCCATTCTCTAACCAGCCTAAAAAGTTCGTTTGTGGGGCATGCCAGCCATCTAGGTCTCTCTCTACAGGGAATCCTACTTTTCAGCCATTGTCTATTATGGTACATCAGGGCCTTGTAACAGACACCTGGTAAGTACATTATTTCCTATGTTCTCATAGTAACTCTGCCACGTGGCTATTGTCTTCTCTCTCCACGTGAGACACAGCTATGTTCAGAGAGCACAGGGTCACCAGTGGGGTCAGTTTTCCTCCGAAGCCTGCCTCACATCACTCTCCACTCCCCCATGCCCTTTAGGGAGCAGAGGAAGACACTGTCCTTGAAGTCAGGCCATAGGTGAGCCTGAGGGTGAAGCCATTCACCTGGTAACAAAACATGGCATCCCCAACCGCATCAGCCGGACCCAAGTGACACCCAAGTCAGGCAGCCTCCTCACGCCTGCGCTCCTGCCTGTTGGTTCTGACCCAACCTGCACTGCTCCTCCCTTGCCCAGAGTGGGAGGTACCGGGCCTGGGCTGCAATCACAGGGGTGGGGGTGGGAGTCTTCCCTCAGGTCCTGAGCTCAGGAGACACAGCTGAGAACAGGAAAGCTCGGAGGCCAAGAGGGACAAGAAAAAGTGAGTCACCAGCGGGGGCTGGCTACACAGACATTCCCTCACTGGAGTGGCTGAGGAAGTGTGCTGGGAGAGCTGGCTGATAACCCCAGGGCAGGGTGCCAAGCCAGCTGAGAGCACACAGCTCTCCCAACCTTCCAGTAAACAAACCACTGGGTACGAGAGAGGAGCCAGCTCAGAGAAAGCAGCTTCTACTGAAGTGCGGGACGAAGCACAGGCCTCCTAAGGCAGCTATGGAGGGAGGGCTAATGTCAGTCACAGCCTACCCCTAGAGTGCCTCAATTCTCCCCTGTAACTTGGCACAACCAACAGGAGACTCTTAAGGACACTTTCGATGGAGCCCAGGAACCACCTATCACCTCATCCAGGGGTCTCTGAGGCAGGGTCAGCGAGTGTGTGAGCCCTTCAGGGTGTGTGGTGAGAGGTGTTCTCATGAGTCATCTAGAGCGCCTTCCTGGAAGGGAGAGACTTCAGGATTAACCCTTCCCTTCAAGGGAGAATGGCAGCACGTCTGAGTAACTGGAGCTCTGAAGGGAGGAGTCTCGGGCAGGGCAGCCAGGGAAACACAGGCTGCCAGACTGGTTGTGTGGCTGTGTTTCAGGCACATTTGAGAAATACTCACACAAACATTAATCACTGTTTATCTGAAGCCCCTCCTAGCTGAGCATCTTGTGTTATTAAAGAATTTCAAAGTTACAGTTGCTTGAGTGAGTGTGTGTGTGTGAGTACAAGAGTGGACATGTGGAGGTCAGAGCACAACTTGCAAAAGTTGGTTCTCTCCTTCCACCATGTGGTTCCAAGGGACTGAGCTCAGGAAGTCAGGTACACATGCCTTTAATCCCAGCACTCAGGAAGCAGAGGCCTGAGGATCTCTGTGAGTTCAAGGCCAGCCTGATCTATAAACCGAGTTCCAGGACAGACAGGGCTACACAGAGAAACCCTATCTCAAAAAATAAAAAGAAAAGAAAAGAAGCAAACAACAATAACGCAAAACAAGCACAATCTAAAGCACCGAGGAATACAAAAGCAAGGGGCGGGGGCCTCTCCTGGAAGCACAAGATGAGCTGGCTTTCCCGGGCTTTCCCAAGGCTCCTGCCAGGGCAGGCGTGTGCGGTTGGGCTGTGAGGAGATCAGGCTAGGAGGGGAGAGTGAAGGAGTGAGCCGCCCCTGAGCCCACTCCAGGTCATGGGACTGCACTTCTCAGCTCACACCTCACCTGTAGAGGGGCTGGGTACTGGCACTGACTTCAGTGATGACTCCCCCCAAATCCTTCCTGGCCTGGCTTCCATTCCCTACAGGACACACTTCCGGTACAAAAAGCACTTGTGACCAAGGGGGTGGCCTGCTCTACCCTGTTCCACCTAAGACCCGTTGCCACTCACCAGTGTAACCGGAGTGCGTGGAGGAAGGCTGAGAGGCCCTCCATAATCAGCAGGATGGCCACAGTCAGAGTAGCAAAGGCGGTGAAGATGAAAAACAGCGCGAACCCTCCAGCCAGACTCCGAACATGCAGGCCAATGTGGATCACCATGGTCCAAAGTACTTCAGAGAGCTCTGGGGAAGGAGGAGACACAAGTTGCAGTTGAGGGGGGGTTTGATCTTTTCATTTTACTCTGCTACCATTTACCTGGGGAGTTCACTGAAAACTGAATTTCTAGCCCTGGCTGTCCTAAAACTCACCCTGTAGACCAGGCTGGGTTCAAACTCACAGATCCACCTGCTTCTTCCTTCTGAGGGTGGTGATTAAAGGTGTGCATCAGCACTGCCCATTGAAAACTGTGTTCCTGCAGTTTGGGCAGCATCACCCCAAACAGCTAACCTGAGTAAGAGTGGATACATCTTATCTGCACTCTGGGATTCAGGAACTGGACTGACTCCAAGCTTCACGGATTTCCATGCTGAGGAAGCCCCCACTGCTCTAAGGGAGCTGAGGTGGGAGGGGGGCCTGCAGAGAACACACTCACGTGCATGTGCGAGGCTGAGGGCCCAGAGTCGCAGATAGGAGGCAGTGTTGGAGATGCAGCCCAGGCAGTACTCGATGGTGTGGATGGCCTGGTGCACCATGGTGTCCGCAAAGTCAAACTGGCATGGGAGGAAACCACAGAGGAGACATCAGGCGAGGAGGGGAGTGTGTAGGAGTTGAGCCGCCCCGGGAGCCCACCGGGGCTGGGACTGCATTTCTCACAGGGGGCATCTCACCCCTGGAGGGGCTGGGTACTGGTGCTGACTTTGAAAAGTAATTTCAGCAATGACTTCCTCAAAAAGCCTTCCTGGTCCGCCTTCCAACTAGGCAACTCTAATACACTACACTGTTTTTTTTTTTTTTTTTTTTTGTTTGTTTGTTTTAAAACAGTTTCACTATGTAGTTGCAGGCTGATCTTCAACTTGGAACCCTGCATCCTTAGCCTTCCTGTGCTGGCTTTGCAGTGTATGCCACTGCATCAGGAAATTCCTATCTTTTTATTTTTATTTTATGTGCTCTTTTTTAAAGACATATTTATTTACTTTTTCGAGACAAGGTTTTTCCGTGTAGCTCTGGCTGTCCTGGAACTCTGTCTGTAGACCGTACTGGCCTTGAACTCAGATCCTCCTGCCTCTGCCTTCTGAGTGCTGAGATTAAAGGTATGTGCCACCACTGGCCCACCTCATTTATCTTTCTTGCATGCAATCTGTGCATCATGTACATGCAGTGCCTACAGAGGCCAGCAGAGGGCACCAGAACCTCTGGAACAGGAGTTAAGAGTCTGTGAGCCTCCATGTGGGTGCTGGGAATCGAACCCAGGTTCTCTGGAAGAACAACCAGTCTCTTAGCCAGGAAAATCTCTCTCTAGTCCTATATTGTGTATCTTTTTGTTTTTTTTTTTTTTTTTTTGACACAGGGTTTCTCTGTGTAGCTCTGAAATCACACAGATCCACCTGCCTCTGCCTCCTAAAAGTGTGGCATGTCCTCACCACCTGGCTTTACTGTATCTTAATGAGACTCTTTTCAACAATTTTTTTCTCTCCTTGATGGTATCTGATCTCCACAGTGGGGTATACTGAGTCAAGGATGATGTCTTATTATTATTATTTTTCTGTCACTATGAAAGAGCAACTTAGGGGAGAAAGGTTTATTTGGCTCACAGTTCAGGTTGTAGTTATAATGTTGGGGGAAGCCGAGGCAGCAGGTACTTAAAGCAGCTGGTCACATCCTCAGCCAAGCAGCAGAGAGCAATGTATGCATGTGCTGTTTGCTTTTTATTCAGTCCAGGACCCCAAGCACAGGGAATGGTGCTACCTACTTGTTTGCTTTGTTTTGTTTTTGTTTTTTGAGACAGGGTTCCTCTGTATTGCTTTGGAGCCTGTCCTGGGACTCACCTGCAGACCAGGCTGGCCTTGAACTCACAGAGATCCGCCTGCCTCTGCCTCCCGAGTGCTGGGATTAAAGACATGCACTACCAATACCCGGCTGGTGCCACCTACTTTTAAGCTGTGTCTTCCCACTTTAGTTAGCCCAACTGTGATAACCTCTCAGACATGTGTAGAGGCTTGTCTCACAGGTGACTCCAGATTTTGCAAGTTGAATTTAACTGTCAGGTGTACTCAACCTAGATCCCACCTGTGCTGGAGGTGGTAAGGACCTGCTGGTGGGCCTGGCCTTGCTGACCCCCGCTTTACCGTGGAGCATCTGTGCCTGGAATATGGCAAGGGCTGGCAGGGAGCTCCTAGGCTTCACTGTAGGGGAGGAAGCTACTTGCACACTGAGCTCTGCAGCCTTTTGAGATCTAGATAACTTCCTTCTTCTGTGACTTCTGAAAAGATCCCCTGGGGGATTTTGCCAAATGCTCACAAATCCCCACATGAAGAACCATGCGGGAAATGCCGTAGGTGTGGCTGGCGGTGCTGTAACCCTCGTACTGAGGAGGCTGAGGTAGGAGGACCACCAGCTTGAGGGCAGCAAGCCACCTTGGGGAAATGCCTCACTTCCAGTCATCTCTGTCTAACTGTGACTTTCTGGGCTTTTCTCTCCATAAGCCTCCCACTCTGAAAACGAAGAGTCCTTGTTAAGTTATCCAGAGCTACCTCAGTCCAGCAACGCTAAAAGAACACTCCCCACCCGGCTGCATGAAGTGATGGGGAAGAAAGTCCAGAGCTCCAAGGAGACCCAGTCTTTATTCCTGAGCTGAGCCAAAGTCCAGTGCTTTCGGTGTTTTCATCCAACCCAGTTTCTCTCATTAAAAAAGGAGAACCATAATCAGGATACACTCACTACATGAGAAAAAGGGTCTTTTCAGTAGAATGAAAAAAATAAAATAAAGGAGCACCAGGTATAGTTGAGGAGACCTGTGACCCCAGCACTTGAAGGGCAGAGGCAGGATGCTGAAGAGTTCAAGGCCATCCTTGGCTACAAAGTGAATTCTAGGCTAGCCTGGGCTACAGGAGACACTATGCCCATCCCAGTGGAAAGGAGAGAAGGGGTAAACCTTCACTTCCGGGCAATACCCCTGTTTTCTCTTTTTCTTCCTTCACATCTCCCCAGGAATGTTTTCTCAGGTGAGATGAGAATTAGGGGGAAATCTAGGCCAGCTCTCGGAAGGTGCCTGTCATTCATCGCAGGTCCAACACAGGCATCTCTGATGTGCATTCTGTCCCAGCTTCTGTCTGGCCTGTTTGTTCTTCACCCTGGCTTTCACCCTTTCACTCCAGAATGGCTTTTCTAAGACGGCTACACCATTTCCCAGGGGTTAAATCTAACAGACACTGAGTCCTGGCTATACTTTGTCACTGGGGCTGCTTCCTTCCTCCCTGAGATACTTCCTGTCATTTGGTCTTCCTCCTCCTCCTGACATTCCTTCCTCTGCACTGATCTCCTCCCAAGATGCCCGGAGTCACAGCTTCACCCCAAGCCTTTTCTGCAGGACTGACCAGGCTCACTGGGCACTCTGGAGTGATGACTCTCACACAAACACCTGTCTCTGTGCTGCCCATCCTCGGTTAGGTTAGCTATGCGGAGTCTCCTGCTGTGCCACAGCCCTCGGACTCAACCTCACTGGATGAAACACAGCGATCTGTCCTCGGGTCCCACCCACTCTGCTTACTGTCCCACAACCATGCCAGCAGGGCCTTCCCTTCCAACCCCAGTAGGTGACTTCACTTTAAGCTACCCAGTCCCTTCCTTAATCATATCACACTACAGGATGTTCTTGCCTCCAGGCAATGGCCCTCCCATTCCCAGTGTAACCTACATCTGTCCTTCTGGGGTTCCAGTAGTGCCCATGCACCTCAGTTTCACTACTCTGATGGCTCCTTGTTGCCAAAATGAGGCAACAACTACTATTGCCCTCTGCCAACCCCTCCTCTCATGAGTTCCCCAACCCCACATCAGCCCCAGCAAGGCTGAGCCACTGCTGAACATGGGCTCGGCCTTCATCTTTTTAATGCTGTAGATGCAGTGGGTCTGCCCTCTCCTCGCTCCCTGCCTCCCGACACCCAGCTCAGGGGAACCCTGTCTGGCACTCTTTCCAGTTTCTCCCTAGTGCCTGTCAGGTGCCCTCTCTGTTCCCACACCCATCACGGTGTCTGTCTCCAGACCGTCTCTCCATTTCTACAGCACTAAACACAGTGCTGACGTGCACACATGACCAAGCAGATGGGAGGGTGAGTGTGAATGAGCTGATGGGAGCAACTGGTGAGGACACAGCAGGGGGAGGGGCTGCTGACCCTTGCTGAATGGAGCAGCTTCAAAGATTTCCCAGATGCCAAGCAGCCTGGGTCTGGTTTGGACCTGGACTAGGTGTCTCTTAGGACTAGGGCACAATTGCCCTGCCTGGAATTATATAGAAGGCTGTACCACTATTTAAGAATCTTGTTTGAAATCATTACATATCAGTTCCCTAAACTTGGCTGTGGAGAATCAGTGCTGGACAGAGAAGCCAGGGAGAGAGAATTCTCTGAGTGTGATGGGTGGTGGCGAGTGGGAAGATTACACCACGGCCTATCTTCTTGACAGTCCACCTCCCAGGGACATGGCTATAAATGAGGACATTGGCACTAGATAGTTGACTAGAACATTCTGCTGCTGATGAGGGTACTGGTACAGAATGAGGTAGACATTTGGAAAGCAGTATTGGTGGTGGTGATGACACTGGGGAGGGCCAGGCTCCTTAGCAATATGGAATCCCATTCATGCCCCTTCAACCATGCCAGGCAGCTCAGCCAGCAACTATGCACAGACACCTGGTCCAGGAGTGATGGTTGTTGTTGATGCAGGCAAGGGAGCCTCCCCAGCTACCAGGGAGAACAATCACTGCCTGTTTCTACACACAGCAAACAGCAAAGGTTCTCCCACGGCCACGCCCTGCCCCTTGGAGAGACCAGGAGAGGGACGAGAACGGTTCATAGGTACAGGCATGTTAGAGAGAAGTTTGGGGGAAAGACGTAAACAGTGCAGGAACCTATCTCAAACCTTTTAAAACCTATCTCAAAATCTACATGTCGGTAAGTGAATGACTGCCCGGCTACAAGGCCTGGTATTCTAGATGTGGCCTGAACATTAGCTTTCTCTCCAGTCTGTTATTCCTTATGTACTTAACATATGAAAGCCTTTCATGCAGATGGATTGCTTTTCCCTGAATATATCTAAGAGGCAAAGCTCATTTTGAAAACAGTTCACTTCTCAACCAAGTCATGTGAGCTGGAACTGACTCCAAGCAAGGGTCTTGGGGCCCTAAGTTGAAGCACCACCAAGCTGATGGGGGCAGCAGGACGAGGCTGGCTGAGGAAGGGTAAGCTTTGCTGGGAAGCACTCAGAGGAGTGGGGTGGGGACCACCCCCCCCAGGTGGCAGAGCAATCAACACGTCACAGGAGAGGAAGTAGAGGCCCATGGAACTTAACCAGGCAGGCAGTGACTTCAAGAATGCCAGCACAGACATTACTTGCAGCTTGTTCAAACCCACTTTCAGAGGTGTGAGATCAGCAGTCAGCAATACAAGGACAGAGGTGACCAACATGAGGTGCAGTTAATGGAGATGAACTGTTTCAGAGTGCAGGCTCACAGACTGGTTAGAAATGGCCAATGAGGTGCAGGATGCATGGCGTCATGTGTGTGGCCCCGGGGTGCAGTAGGGTTGGCAGAGTGAGCACAAGGGTGGGAGAGAAGCCCCAGATAGACACAAAGGCTTGGGTCTTACCGCTTCGTCCTCGGTAGGCTTGAAAACACAAATTCACACTTAGTGGGAAGCTGTACCGCACACAAAGTCACAAGCTATGAGCACGTGCTACTGACTGTTTTGGGAGAGGATGGCTAACAGGGATGAGGTGCTGGAGGCACTCCTACTTAGCATACACGCAGAGGGGAATCACAGAATTAAGATATACACTTTTAAAGGAAACCCCCATTGCTTGAAATTGAAAAACAAAATAGAACACATAAAAACATAATCAAAGTGGCTAGATTGAAAAACGCAGCCTGGGTCGCTCACTGCTATTTCATTTGCTTTAAAATTAATATAATGAATTGGTGAGAGCTAATAGTTCAGTTTGGATGCATTGTGCCACAAGTGCTCGGGCAAGGAGAGTGAATGTAAATAGCCAGAACTGGAAGTGTCAAAAGGAAAGGCTAGGCAGGCCTGATTCCTTTTCACTATTACTCTAAAAAGATGACAGATGGCAATTTTTAAAAGCTCTTAAAAAACAAACAAAATCCCCTGGACCAAGAATGTATCGATGGGGTAGGCCTCAAAAAGAAATACTGAGTACAGCCAGTAAGCAGTGTGACTAAGGATTCTTGGGAGGATCAAAGGATGGAGAAGCTATTCTGAAGGCTCCCATGTTTCTGGTAACAAGAGGTGGGATGCTGGGTGCTGCCTGGGGAGGAGGAGAGCAGTTAGTAACTGAGGTCACCTGTAGCGCACCACAGATGGGCAGGATTCAAGACGAGCAGAGCAAAGCTACATGGGCTCTGTGGCTGCACCGAGATTAGAGCAGGGCCCACAGGGCAAGCCTAAAAGCAGGCCTGACAGGGGCCAGTCATTAGTGGTTTTATTTTTCAAGGAGATGATTGAGTAAGCCTCTTAGAAAACAAGACTAGAGCTGCCCAAGGTAGGAGAGAAAGCCCACAACACTGCATCTTACCTCTTCTGCGTCCTCTGAGTGGGTGGAGAGCTGGTCATGCTGAATTATCTCAGCATCCTCCTCTGTGGGTCCGTTGCCCACCCTGATCCCACCAAAGTTGAGAGTTCCCTACATAGATGAACAGAAAGAGTAGTGTTCACCTGGGCTTTAATGTGGCACTCTGTGAGGTGGGGAAGGGTGATGGTTAGTACATACAATCCTCAGAGAGGCATACATCCTAACAACAAAAGCAACATCCACTGATTGAACAAGTTAAATAAAAACCAGTAACTGTTCCACCCCAACCACCATCGCTCTAGCCCCCACAAGGGGCAGCCTGCATTTACCACCTCATCTGGTGATACCAGGACGGAGTAGCACTGCCTTGGTCAGCACTAACAGAGCTCTGCACGAGTGAGGAGCTGAGCATGGACATGCTCTCATAACAAGTACAGCTGGATTTCTAAGTCCAAAACTGCTGCCGGAACTGAAGATTAAACTTTCCAAATGGGGCGTGGGGGGACAGATGACAGCAAATGACATGATGAGTATACTCTAGTCTGATATGCTTTCAACAGGAGCACAAGGGTCCCAGCATCCTCTACCAGAAATGTACCAGGCCTGCCTAGGATCAAAGGACTCCCTAGATCAGGGAAACAAAACAAAATAACATCCTAATAGACACTCATTTGGGTAAAGTAAACCAAAGACCCCTTTTCACCAGAGGGTTCTGAGTAGAGCGAAGAGGGCTTAGGAAACAGCCCTGAACTATTTCCCGTGGATTCTATCAACCCAAAGCTGAGAATTGCTTGCCTGCAACTCGCCCTTCCCACTAAGCTCAAACAATGTATAAAAAGGGCTGGGAACTTCCCTGTGGTCCCCCATCTTAGTTTCACCTTTTGAAGCTCCTCTTCTACTACAGCTCATTGACCAGTTCAGACTCCAGGGTTTATGTAGGTAGACTCCTCTTACGAGGCTGCTCATAGAAACAGCCACAGGAGGAGCACTACCTTTTATTTCTTCTTCTTTTTTTTTCAAGAAAAGTGTTTCTCTTTGTAGCCCTGGCTATCCCGAAACTCAGGCCTCAAACTCAGAGATCCACTTTCCTTTGCCTCCTGAGTAGTGGGACTAAAGGCATTTGTCACCAGTTCCAGCTGGAAGTTACGTTTTCAATAGCTTTTCAAATGCTATCCTCGGAAAGTATATATTTAGTAGGTCTGAGATGGGGTACAGGAAGGCATTGCCAAAAAATGGTATAATCATTGTGCAGGGTACAACAAAATACAAAACACATTGCACCCATGGAGATTCAATAGTTCCATTGCTAGGGCGTCTATATTTATGAAATCCAGTAAGATACATATGCATCAGGATATTCTCTGCATTATTATTTATAATAGCAAAGAATTGAAACAAGTACCACACCCATCATTGACAGTGATTACATAATTTCAGCATATCCAGTGGATTTTAGAGAATGCTGGGCACTATAAAAAGATTGGGGAGTACTATGAAAACAACCTCTAAGATACACCAAGAGGTGGAAGACTGATTCAGTTTAAAAAGGTTCCTGAGCCAAGCAGTGGTGGCACACACCTTTAATCCCAGTACCTGGGAGGCTGAGGCAGGTGGATCTCTGTGAGTTGGAGGCCAACCTGGTCTGCAGCATGAGTTCCAGGACAGGCTCTAAAGCTACACAAGAGAAACCCTATCTCAGAATACCAAAACAAAACAAAACAAAACAAAAGGCCAGGCGGTGGTGGTGCACACCTTTTGTCCCAGCACTCAGAAGGCAGAGGCAGGCAAATCTCTGTGAGTTCAAGACCAGCCTGGTCTACAAGAGCTAGTTCCAGGACAGGCTCCAAAGTCACAGAGAAACCCTGTCTCAAAAAAACAAAACAAAACAAAAAAACCCCACAAAAAACAAACAGAACAACAACAACAACAAAACAAAAGACCAACCAAGCAAGCAAGCAAACAAAAAAACCAGTTCTTGATACATCTCTCTCCTTCTAGGTATACATACAAGTATTGACAGATGACAGACAGAGTGGTGGGGACTGAGGTCTCTTTCTGTTTAGTAGTACAGTTCTCCAGCCAAAATGTACCCATCACTCTCCTTCTTTCGTTCGTTCCTTCCTTCCTTCCTTCTTTCCTTCCTTCCTTCCTTCCTAGATTGGCAGGGTCATGGAATTATGGGCCACTTTAATTTTTTTCTTCAACTCCTCTCTTTTTTCCCAGATTCATAGTTTACCAGGTGATTCTGATACAGTTGGGTTTGGGAACCGCTGAAGCCTAAGCACTTCCAGGTAGGGTACAGGTGGCACCTCGCTACCTCCAAAGGGAGGACTCTAAGCATTCATTACAGAGGGCACAAAGGAAAGGCCACTGTCTCTTGGCCTGGGTTATACAGGGGAGAGGAGGAAGGTTTCAGAATTCAGATTCCCCAAACAGAGGCCATTTCTGAAGGTTTTCCTAACCAGCAGAGAACAGACAGGTTGGACCTCCCAGTCAGACTAATGAGTTCCCTGCAGAGTGCAGGGAACAAGAGCTACAGTAACAAGATGACAGACACATCACCAAAGATCGGAAAGGAAAAGCTGAACTGTGATTAACACCACTTACAGAGACAACCAAGGAGACGAGGAGCAGAACAAAAGCAGATCTATGCACTTAGCCTCAGCCCCTGGAGGATAAAGGTCCAGGGTCCTCCTTGGAGGATGGTCATACTGATGCTGTTGGGCTACTCTCCAGAGAGAGATTCAGCTACAGGACCAGTGACTAAGAAGACCATGAGTGTGAAAGCTTCCAGATGAGCAAGGTTTTGCTATGGAGTTTATCATGAAAGATGGTGCCAGACTTAAAGGCATCAAGAACTTCTCAGATGCACCTTGTGATGCTGAGATAGCAGCAAGAAAACTACACGGAAAGGAAATCAACGATGGGCAGTATGTGTTCCCACTGGAAATAATTTCAAATAGCATGATGAGAGTTTCATCTAGCATAAGCATGCATTTTCCTTAAAGGAGTATATGCTAAATAGAACAATCCTGACCAGTGAGATGGAAAATCTAGAATGCTGGACCCCATAGATACTAGTGCATTCTAAGATTCTGGTGAAGAGATGATTTCTTAGGACAAGTGCTCAAATGCCTAATGTTCAAAGCATGGTCACTGGATTGAAAGTTAGTATCAGACGAGGGGAAGGTCTGGGCAGATGGATTTGGTTGCTATGACAGGTGTGCAGCATGCAGGAGACATGTGAGAGGGGAGGGCTCAGTAAAACAGCTGAGTACACAAGGCTTTGGCATCCAGGAAGGGAGAGGGATACAGACCTTCTCTAGGGAAGGCAAGTCATGGCCAAGTATCCATTAAAGATGGACTTTCAAGTACACAGACATCAATGAAAGAGTCTGAGCCCCTCTTCCTCCATGCTGAAGAAAACTTACCCCACACGTCACAAAATACAGACACAAAAGTGCCTGAGTCCGAAAGCTGCTGTCTTCGAGAAGATGAAGGGACTTGAGGAGAAACAGCAGCCACTTTGCTCCTGAGGGTAGGACTGTACTTACACATCTGAACGGAAACTTAGTAGGCCAACGGTAAAGATGATACCTGAATCTATTCCTAAGAGGTGGAAGTCCTCTGTCATCGTCTCAGTGAGCAACAAGGACACACTTCTTGAGAGTACACGTGCCACACTCTCAACAGCATTAAAAAAAAAAAAAAGGAACTGGCTGCACTGTTTGTCACCTCTTTAAACCAACATTGGCTTGGCTGGAATTAATTGACTCACTGTTGCAGCCGATGCTGCCTCTAGTCCCTTTTGACTCGGGGCTGGGCTGACTGGGGCCTCCACAGGTTGCCCTTCCTGATAGTGAAGGGGAGAAAAGAAGGGAGAAGAGAACGAAAGAGGGAGGGGGAAAGGGAAGGGAGAGACGAATGGAGGGCACATGAAAGGATGAAGATGGTCGGAAAAGGGAGAAGGAGGGTCTTGTAACTCAGCTGCTCTCCAATGGGAGGGATCATCTCACAGCCATAGGAGTCATGCAACAAGATCTCTTGGGTTTTCCCAGGCAGTACAATACGCAAGCGTTATTGGATAGTCAGAAATTACACCCAGTACCGAACATTCGGCAAGGTTAGCTTTGTGTGTATGTGTGTAGAGCTGGCATACACACATACATTAAGTAAACACCTGTTTGTGCATACACTGCTTTTTAAAAGAAAAAAAAAATCAGTGTGCTTCAAATCAGACCCCTTTCCCAGATGAAAACATCATGGTCTCATTTAAAAAAAAAAAAAATGTCTTGGTGTCAGGCCTGTGGCTGCCCAGGCAAACTCACACAAGTGAGTTTGCCATCTACGGCTTTTCTAACTTTGTTTTGGCTGACGCTGCATCTAGACAGGCTGAGGCCTGGGGTCTGCTGAGGAGAGCATGACTACATCATGACCAGGAGAAGGAAAAACATATGATTGATTCACTCCAATCCAGTCACTTGAAGCTGGAATTCAGGTGTCTGAGCAACAAATACATAGTTCTCTGACATTGGCAGGCCTGGTGTTCATGCTCATATGTAACACAAATGCATTTTAAGAATACATGCATGTGTACACAATTAATTATGTCCTATAAAACTGCCTTGATCATGAACAAAGAAAAAAAATCTAGTAATCTTCAGCTATAGAAATACACTCACCAAATGCTTCTTCCTTAAGTACTGATGGCGCAAGATCAGTGGCTTAAACAGCAGCATCCAAGGGACACAAAGCATGGCGACCACTATGAGGAAACACTGAATTCCTTTCTGCAAAATAAGACACACGTTACTTCACAAAGTCCACTAGTCACATCATTTTCAACTATAGCACAAATTTTCCTCCAACAGAATTTTCTTATTGGTCTGTGAATATTACCCAGTTCTCTAAATAATGAGCAGGTGCCATGACAAACTCAGTAATTGCCCCATAAAATGCTAGTTCTAAATTCTGCCCTCTCTTTACTCATCTAATTGTTTGAGATAGGTCCTCATTACGTAGCTCACCCTGGCTTGGAATTCACTGGGTAGCCCAGGCTTGCTTAGCTCTTTGGCCCCTCCCACCTCAGCCTTCTGAGTGCTGGGATTACAGGTATGTGGGACTCGGCTTTACAATTTATATCCTTTATAATACAGAATTATAGCCAGCCCTCCCAAGTTAAGAGGGGTGGGGGAGTGGTTTGACTTTATATGTGGTAGCTAAAAGCCATGTATCACAGAACAGTGTTTGTTAAGCTTTCTTCAGGTCTGAGTTACATGTGGCTTTGTGACCTGGGTAGCCACCTACAACACCCCTCCTCTGGGGCTGACTCACCTGTCCAGAGTACAGCATTGCATTACCAGACTCTGGGTAGGAGAAGAGGAACATGTTTATGAAGTGGATCAGGAGGCTTGGTGCATTCTTAGAGGAATGGACATCGTAAGCCGTCCACTTGTAAAAGATAAGGATGACCAGGTAGCCAAACAAGGAGGACATGAAAATTATTTCAGGGATAAAGCCAAAGTAGATGTTCAAGGGTTTCTTGAAATAGCTAAGAAGGAAAAGAGAAAATGATATTAGGAGTGAACAGGCCTATGGCACTCGTGCTCAATAAATTTTCCTACACACTGCTCCCTCAGCTCTGTCACCTTAAGTAATGGCCAGAAGCACTGGGGACAACTGAGACCACACCTCCAAACTTCTGGGCCTCGAATGGATCCACCCCCTCCACTCTCTGAGAAAGTACCTGGGAAATCTGATATATGGACACAGCTTGTAATTTTGTATGAATTACACATCAAGGAAGAAGTTATGAGGTTGGAGAGAGGCCTTGTTAGCTACAAGCACTTACTACTCTTGCAGGCAATTCAAGAGCAAATTCCTAGCACCCATATCAGGCAGCTCACAACCTCAGGTGACTCTAGCTCCAGGACATCCGATGCCTCTGGCTTTGAGTACCACCTACACACAGGTACATGCCTCCCATATACACACATTTCAAAATAAAATTAATATATATTTTTAAAAATTAATTCACTTAGACTTGGGGTCTAGGTCCATTATAGTGTCTACCTGGCAGGTACAAGAACTTAGTCAATCATCATCTTCAACAACCAAAGATTCACTAAATTCAATGAAAATTGATGTGTCTTTTACAACGGCTTTTTTTTTTTTTTTTTTTTTTTTTTTGCACCTATAAACAGTTAAGGAACTAATATTAAGCCTCATTTAAGACCACAATGTCTGTACTATATATAGACTGCTTCTACAGTACAGAATGGAGTTCTGAGTTTCTGATTCCTCTCCAAAGGTGTGATGATGACTTCTTTAGGCAAAAGTTTATCTGAACAAATAACACAGTCTTCTTGGACAGGGACTCACATGTGGTTGAAAAGGCTCAGGCTGACTCCAAACAACATGTGGATGATCCCAAGAATAACAGACATCTTCATCTTGAAGGAGTTGAGGAAGGTCAGTTTATTGGTTGCGATGTTCCAAATCTGTTACAATGCAGGAAAACCAGAAGGTACTACACAAAGAATTCTCAAGTAGGAAGACACTATCCATCTACCTAAAAAATACCTTTTTGTTATGGAAAATTCTAAACAATTTATCCAAATAAGGATAATACTAAAACAAACTTTTATGTACCTACCATGCTTTGAGCATTCCCATCAACTTAACGACTCAGGGAAACCTGGTTTCTCTGTACTATCTTCCTGCTTCCATATTACTTTGGGCAAAGCTGAAATAGCCTACTGTTTCACTTATAAATATTTCAGTATGGATCTCTAAAAGGTAAGTGTAAGGAGTAAGGTTTTTCCACCCGCTGCTGGTCTTGTTCCACCACTGCGCCAGCCCCAATTAACACACATAGACTCTGTATTTGATATTATGCTATTGGCCTGTTACTAGTTTCTTATCAGCTAGCTCTGTCTTAAATATTAACCCATTTTTATTAATCTAAATATTTCCATGTGGTCTCATCTTACTGGGGAGTGGGGCCGGCGTCTGTTCTCCCCAGTCTCTCCATATTGACCCCTCCCTACTCTTCCTCGAATCCTCCTAGTCCCACCTATCTTGCTTTCTTATTGGCCATCAGTGCTTTAATCATTAACCAATAAGAGAAACATATTTACAGAATGACATCTCCCATCATCTCCTCTTTTCTGTCTAAATAAAAAGAAGGGTTTTAACCTTAGCATAGCAAAATATATCACACAACAGTTATCAAATAAGAATCCCAGTTAGTCCATTAACATTTAGCAAGCTATAAAGAAAATATTTCATCATCTATCCTATCTTTTTGAGTCTAAAGTCCTATATGTAACTTATCTTTAATCCTAACTAAGGAAAACTATAACCATAAGAATGACATCTCCCATCAGGTAAGCTCTTCTTTTTAAAACATGGCCACAATACAATCATCATATCATAAAAGTATCAACAGTGATATTTTGTGTATGTGTGTGCTAGAGTCTGAAGCCAGGGCTTTATACTTTTTTTTTTGTCTCTTTGTGTAGCCCTGGCTGTCCTGAAACCCTGTAGACCAGATTGGCTTCAAACTCACAGAGATCCGCCTACCTCTGTTTCCTGAGTGCTGGGATTAAAGGTGTGCTGCCCACCATCACCCAGCTGCTTTATACATCATGTATATACCAGGCAAGAGCTACACCATCGAGCTAAGCTCCCAGCACTCCTGCCTCTGGAAGCTGCTCTCCCCCTTCCCTATTCCCAGAATAAAAAGCCTCTGTACTTGGACCCTGTCACGTGGTGTCCTTCTCTCTTGCACCACTTTTAAATTACAACACTCACAATAAGAACTTTATCAAGTGAGCTCCTATTTTAATTTTTAGGTAGTTTTAGGGTTTTGGACAGGGTTTCACTACATAGCCTGAGCTGGCCTCATACTCTTACTACCTCAGTCCCAGTGCTGGGATTATAGGTGTGTACTTTACTTATTCCCACCTTAAACCTCTCATTTCAAGATCAGTTAAAAACTTCAAAAACGAAGCAGGAAGATTAAAAGGCTCAAGTCCTGCTTGAGCTAGAGTGTGGTAAGAACATATCTTAGATGAATTAAAAAAAAAAAAAAAAAAAAAAAAAAAAAAAAAAAGAGTAACCCAAGGGCTGGCATACAGCTCCAGAAGCAGAGCAGTGTCTAGCATGCACCGGGCCTTCTTTTTTTTTTTTTTTTTTTTTTTTAAGACAGGGTTTCTCTTGTTGTTTTGGAGGCTGTCCTGGAACTAGCTCTGTAGACTAGGCTGGCCTCCAACTCACAGAGATCCTCCTGCCTCTGCCTCCTGAGTGCTGGGATTAAAGGCATGCATCACCAATGCCTGGCTTGGGATCAATTCTTAGTACTCATAACAAACAAGCACCAATCTTTGGAGAAAGCCACATGTAGGAAAGAGGCACACTTACCGGATCAATGCCAAATGGGTATGGTCCACCAAAAACTCCAGGGATAGCTGGGTTCAACTGGAGAACAGAGCTCCCCAGAAGTGTTTCTTCCCTGGTTGGGTTAAAAAAAAGTCACATTTATTTTTGATGGAGAAAAGGAAACTACTACCAGGTCTAAAAACTGAGCACAAAGAAACTACTAGCTGGAGGGATGGCTCAGTGAGAGCATGCTTGCCTGGCAAGCAGGACTTTATATTCCCCAGAACCTGCATGAAAATCAGGCAGGTATAGCAGCCCTTAGAGGAAGTGGGGAGGGGAGACAAATAAGCTGGCCTGCTGAGCTAGGTGGTGGCTCCAAGTTCAGGAGGAAACTCAGAGTCTGCTGTGGGAAGAGATGAGTTAGGAAGACAATCAGTGTCAATCATGGGCCACCACAAACACTCACATGCATTTCCACACAACTGAACACACACATACACATCTCTGCACCACTGAACACACGCGCGCGCACACACACACGTATCTCTGCATAACTGAACACACACACATGTGCAAAAAGAAAAAAAAGGAGAAATTAGTAGCCAAGAACAAGAGGAAAGCAAACACAGAGAAAAAGTGAGCACTAACACATAGCAGGGAATTTAGGTGACTTGCTCTTAATTTACAAAAAATGAAATACATGTTTACATTCATTTATAGGCTCAGATCCTTGATACTTGCTGAACAAATCATATAGCTCTTCATAGACTGAAGCATAAATGAGAGGAGACAACACACCCCTCTGAAACAGACATTTTCAAGTTCAGAGCAGCACATATAAGGAATTAGCTTTGATTTTTGGGTTTTACAACTTACGTCCAGTTGCCTAGAGTGAACATTGGCCGAACACTCCACGATGACCCAAAGATATTTAGAGACTTGGAAAAACAGTCATTGTAGATGAGACCAGTGTAGATGGAGAATAGTCCCATAAGAAGAATAATGTATCGACCACTGAACACAGTGCTGAACATCTGGAGTCAGAGGACAGGAGTTATAAGAACAAGTGTGGCAGCTTCTGTTGTGACAACACTACTTACAATATGCCAACCATGCACCAGCCCACCCCATCCTGGCTCTGAAAGCTTCAACTAATGATCAAAATATAAGGGTAAGACGGCTGGGCGAGTAACTCAACGACATGGCAGAACACTTGTCCAGTCCCTGTGAGGCCCAAGGGTCAACCCCCACAACCACAAATGAAATAAGAAGAATGCTAAGTTAAATTCACTTGCACAGCTCATGGCCCCTTCAAAATTCAAACAACTTTATACCCTTTTTTGTAAATTCATAGACCTTTAGATCATTACTTTCATCATGAATGCTAGAGATATTACACAATTCAGTCCAGCACAGGAGTTACTGAAATAGTACCTCATTCTCGTTTTTCTGGGAGAGGATCCGGCTCTCCCTCAACACCATCCACACTGCAAAAAGGGTCATCAAAATGCCATGGCCAAAATCTCCAAACATCACAGCAAACAGAAAAGGGAAAGTAATGATGGTGTACGGAGCTAGAGATAAACCGGAGAGAAAACCATGAGCTCCATAAAAACCATGAGCCCCACGTGCCTCATTCTGTCTAGACTCTGAAGTCAAATGGGTGGCTTATTCCTCCATGCTGGATGAATGGACTCCCTCAGGGAACTCTGTCACAGTGAGATCCACACCCTCACAGAGCAGCTGATGGGCTATGTGCCACAGAATACTCCATACTATGAAGATGACAGGAAACAGGGGACCCTGACAACACTAGCTTGTTGTTCTATTCCCTTTCTCCAGCCTCAGGACTCTACTCTGGGTGAGGCCAGCTGTCACCTCTCTGTGCAGCAACCCTTTCTGAGCTGATAAGTCCTCAGGCAATAGGGAGAAGCCTGGAACCAGAGCCAAAGCAGGTCCAATAATGAACACTCAGACTCTTGAATTTATAATTAACTGAATGCACCAGAGACCTGACTTGTAGCAAAAACAGTTACTATTCCTGTACTTTTTTTTTTTTTTTTCTTTCTTCTTCTTCTTTTTTTTTTTTTTTTGAGACAGAGTTTCTCTGTGGCTTTGGAGTCTGTCCTGGAACTAGCTCTTGTAGACCAGGCTGGTCTCAAACTCACAGAGATCTGCCTGCCTCTGCCTCCCAAGTGCTGGGACCAAAGGTGTGAGCCACCACCACAGGCTCTATTCCTCTACTTTTTGTCTAGCCTCAGGTCAGGGAAACCAAGAAGTCATTCTAAAATTTATGACATTAAAAATATTTTTTTTGTTTGTATGTTTAAGAAGCTCCTTCAAAACCAACTGGTATTTTGTTTGATTCTTTGAGACAGGTGTTGCTATGCTGCCCTGTCCGGTCTAGAATTCACTATGTAGACCAGGAAGGATTTGAACTCAGAGATTCCCCTGCCTGTACCTCCCAAGTGATGGGATTAAAGACATGCACCAGCATGACCAGTGAATATTTTTGTTGCTATTTTGAGAGGTCAGGTATTTTGTAGCTCTGAAGGCACAGATAATAATCCAATAAGAAGCTCTCAGTGAAGCATTATTCCGAGATAGATCTGCTTATGTCTAATGGGTACACTTTGCATACCAGCTGAGACCTAAACATCTCTAAAGCAGTTGTCCAACAGGGTTATTAGCAAGACAGTGGTGGCACACAACTTTAATCCCAACTCTCAGGAAGCAGAGGCAGGCAGAGCTCTGTGAGTTCAAGACCAGCCTGGTCTACAGCAGAGGGAGTTCCAGGACAGCCAGAGCTACAGAGAGAAACCCTGTCTTAAAAAGCAAAAAACAAAAAAAAAACAAACAAAAAAAAAAAAAAAAAAAAAAAAAAAAAAAAAAGAAAAAGAAAAGAAAAGAAAAAGAAAAAATGAAAAAGGAGGAGGAGGAGTAGGGAAGAAAGAAAAGAAGAAAAGACTGAAATATCAGCCAAGTGTGGCGGTGCACTGCCTTTAACCCCAGCACTAGGAAACAGCAGCAGGCAGGTCTATGTGAGTTGGAAGCCAACCTGATCTACAAAGCAAGTTCCAGGCCACCCAGAGATATATGATGAGACCTTGTCTCAAAACAAAACAAAACAACAAGAAAAAAAAGGAATTTAAAACATTAAAAGAATCATACAAAGTAGTAGGCATGTCTAACCTTTTGACACTTTGACACAATGCTGCCATTTACAGAGTTTGTATTAGAGAACTACACAATTAAGTTAACAAAAAAAAAAAAAATTATAAAAAAAAAAAAAAATCCCCCAAAACATTAGTTAAATCTTCAATTTTGTGCTGGGCTCCATTCACAGCTATCGTAGGCTCAGTGTTAGTATTCAGGCATCTGTCCTGCCCTTGGGGTTCTGACAGAATGTGCCCTCAGCTGCAGCCACTAAGAGCACCACCTGTGCATATGCACTATGTTCCCTTTTAAAAAGCCCTGCCCACCTCACATCCCCCTCTCTCTCTTTCTCTCCCTCTGTTCTCCCCCCTTATCGCTCTCTTCTCTCTCCCCACCCTCTTTCCTTTCTCCTCTCTCCTGCTGCTCCTGTCTACGGAGGCTGGTCTCTGCCATTCCATTTTCCCTTTTTATGATCTCTTTCCCTAGTAAAAACCCCCTCTGCTTGAACTCTGACCCATGGCATCTTTCTCTCTCTCACTGCTTTTCTTAAATTACAATACTGCGGACACCTGCTAGGGAGAAAAGATGAAATGTTTTTACCTGGGTTTATCTCTCGGTAAGTCCCAATCCCATAAGCATCTACTATGTTCTGGAAGCCATGTGTGAACTTGTTGGTTTTGTTGTACGTTGGGGGAGTCTGATTTGTCTGCATCCTGTTCAGGATGGAGGGGACAGTAGAGCCGCTGTGTTCCTAGGAGACATCAGTAAGTGTCAAACTCGGGTGTCCCTTATGGCTATGCAGATACACATATGCATCACACTTGAAACTTCACCCCTAAACTCCAATCTTCTTTATAGCTACATTTCAATTCAACTAACAAAAATCAAGATTATTTTACAACTTTCTCAGTCTTTGGAAAAACTGGGACTAGATCTAAAATTGACAACAATTAAGTCTCGGAGCCAGGCACAGTACATGCCTGTGATCCCTGATGCTCCAGGAGATAGAGGCAAGAGGACTGATAGCCAAGGCCAGGCTGAGCTACACAGTGAGGAATGGTTTCCACAATTGGAAACTGCAAAAAGCAAAGCAAACTAGATATCTGCAGGCCAAAAACAAACAAACAAACAAATAAATAGTAAGCTCTAATTAAGCCTTAGGGAGTATATCATTATGGTGAAAAAACTTTAAGCCAGGCAGTGGCACACTCAGGAAGCTGAGGAGGAAGGATCACTTAATTCAAGAATTCAAGACCACAGAAAGCAAAACATGTTGTCTCTGCCTCTCTTATCCACCAACTCCACATTCCCTAAGGCCTGTGGTTCAGCTAATACTCAGGAAATGACCGGCTAGACACTAGCTCTGCCTCTGCCCACCAGTGTCATGGCAGGGCTCCGAGGGACTCCTTTTTCTCTCTTTAGGATCTCCTCTGAGGTCTCAGTGTCGCCGCTCTTGCTAGCACTCTGATTTCTTTAGTTTAGCCCCAGTGTCTGCTTGATATTTCCTCATAGATTTCTGTTCAGGGCCTCAGAGTAACTGCAGCTCAACCTGCTGTCCTTCCCTTTGAGAAGTTCCTTCTCCTGGGTTCTGACTTCCACAAACATTAATCCTCAGGTACACACAGCCTGGTGCCTCAGAAACAGTTTTAATTCTTGTTCCTGTGCTTTGCTATAAAACATGAGGATATGCACTCATTTTTTTTCCCCCTTCAGAATGTCTCATGAATTCACCATGTGTTCTCAAGTCCCGCTGCAGCCCTTATCAATGAATGACAACTGTGTTCACAGCAGCCTCATGACTGGCCACCCACTCCCAGCATTTGTCTGATCTTCATGGTCTGCTGGTCATGTTTCAAATCTGTTTTAACCACAGCTACATAACCCACTGCCTCTCTAGCCTCCTAGAATAAGTCATAAACCCTGTAACCTTTGAAAAATCATTCATAACTGGGCTTCAATCTATCTGATACACTTTTAGCTGCTATTCTTTCAGTTAAACCATTATAAACCCTGTTTTTTGCCTAACACCATGCACTACTGCACTGTACTTCCTTCCAGACTTTACACTTTATCTGTAGTGTTTTTCTTTTGTTTTGTGGGGTTTTGTTTGTTGAGACAAGATCTCATGTAGCCCAGGCTAGCCTCAAACTTACTACATAGCCAAGGATGACCTTGAACTCCGGATTCCCTTGCTGTTACTTCCAAGTGCTAGAATTACAAGGACATGCCAACATATCTAGCTCATGCAGAGTTGGAGATTAAACCATGGCTTCATAGCCAGGAGCAATGGCACACATCTTTAACCCTAGCAACCAAGTGGCAGAGGCAGGTGGATCTCTGAGTTCAAGGCCTGCTTGGTCTAGAGTTCCAAGACAACAAGGGCTACACAGAGAAACACTGTCTCAAAAACAAAACATACAAACAACAATACCAGGGCTTCGTGCATGCAAGACAGGCAGTCTCCCAGTTCAGCTGCTTCCCTAGCCCGGTCCATATGGTTTTATGCTTCGTTAACCATTGTTCCCATTCAGGTCCCTGGTCACAAGTCACCTTTTCATTGTTGGCTTATTCGTTTGCAGCTCTGGGGACTAAACTCAGGGTTTCACACATGCCAAGTGAAAGCTCTGCTGTGGAGCAACACCCCTTGTTCCACCAAACTCCACTTTTTCTTGAAGCTTTTTCTGGTTAGTAGGAAAAGCTCTACCTCCACCCCACACATACATCTCTACTCAGCCTAGACTGTCTTGTATGTCTGCCTGTCTTAATAAACTGTAAGGTACTTTTAGGCATAGCTTGCATACCTCTGTGTGTGTGTATACATATATATGTGACATACATATGTATGTATGTATACATATAGGCATGTATATGTATATGGCTATGTGTGCATATATACATACATAGGTATATTATACCTTCCCTGGCTTAGGTCAGTATCTTAGAAAGCAGCTGCTCTAACCACCAAGCAGAAGCTGTCAATCAGAGTGAGTCAAGAAGCTGATGCTCCCGCATGGTCTGCCCCAAGGAATCAAGGCCATGGCCAAATATCCCTTTGCACAACTAAGCTGCAGTTCCTGCTCTGTAAAATAAGGCCAGTCCTCCAGGCAACAGACAGACTATACTCTCAGGGTATAAGCACACACTAAAAAATCTGAAAGCAAAAATGTCATAAATACAAAGTTGGTTAATAGGAGGCTTTCCTCCTACCCACTACATTCATTGTAGCTGGATACTCACCGTGCCTCTTCTAAGTGCAAACTGGATGGAGTCAAGGTCAGTGACAGGGCACCACACTTCTGCAATCAGGCATTTCTGGGTCACATCTATGTTACACAGGTTCAGGGTATGGTAGATTGCCTTCATCTTCCGCACCTTGATGAACCAGACCCGAATGTTCTTAGCAGCTGCCTGCAGAACCCTCTGGCGGTGGTCCTCTGTTTGATTCAGAACCTTTTGGGAGAAGAGGAAATAGGGGAGAGATCTTTCTAACACAAGTCTTCCATCACAGGATAGGACGGCAAAGTGGTATCACTTTCTTCCTTCCTTCCTTTCTTTCTCTTTTTAAAAAATTTCTTTTGAGACAGGGTTTCTCTGTATAGTCCTGGCTGTCCTGGAACTCACTCTGTAGATTAGGCTGGTCTTAAACTCACAGAGATCCGCCTGCCTTCGCCTCCCGAGTGCGGTGGTTAAAGGTGTGCATCACCATGTTCAGCTGTGGCATTGCTTTCTAAAAAGGGTTGCCAAGGAACAGTCATATTCTTTCTGTAGCAAGATGTATTATGTGGGGGGCTTATGGGTTTAGGGTGGTAGGGGTTGGTCAAATTACAAGAAACATGAGTTCTTACAGTGCTAGGAACTAGGAATGGAACACAGAGCCTTGTACATGCTATCCAAGCATGCATGCTACCACTGAATTATGTCTCTATAGCTCAAGAAATTTGAGTTCTGGAGCTGAGAACATAATCAGTAGTAGAGAAATCTGCGTAGCAAGCATGAGGCCCAAGGTTCAATTTCTAGCAGCATCTCTCTCTCTCTCTCTCTCTCTCTCTCTCTCTCTCTCACACACACACACACACACACAAAGGGAAGGAAAATGAGCATCTCAGAGGAGGCAGCAACAGTTCAAGCTGGTGGGTCATCTACAGTGGGGGCTGGAGGGAACATGAGAAAGGAATTGAAATGGGAGCCATCACATATGTGTGACAATATGACTGCTTCAAAGAACTGTCTCCGAGGTGAGGGGTGCTTATTAGTGTTTTCAGGAAAGCAAACAACTACTACAGTCTTTCTTTCAAAAAGTAATATGCTTCCTTGGTCTCCTTTCCCCTCCAAATACTCACACATCATGACTCGTCCTTTAGAACCCTGTTAGGGCCATGGTGTGCATGACTTTTGCACTGTAGATTGATAAGAATCTAACAGTCTCTTACTTGACTCTGGGCTCGTTGGCCAGCCCATGTGGTTAAGATCAAAGGTAACCAGAAACTATATCATGCTGTTAAAAGTGGCTGCCAAGAGAGCATGAGGGCAGAATGGACTCTGAATTATTTGAGTCTTCTTTTTCTTAACTCAGCATATGTAAGAAAAAAATGTATTATTGGAAAAAACATCTCGGGTTCATGAGGCAAAGGGGAACGGGCTGCTCGTAGGCAATAAGGATCCCAGACGCATAGCATTTCTTTCTTGTTGGAGGATGACTAATGCTATTTTTAAGAGTTCTACCCTGAGACTTTTGCCAGTTCCCAGGGGAACTTAACTACCCACACACATTTCTTTTTTTGGTATCCTCAACTGCTGAAGGTGCCTTCACAGACTGTCCAGGACTCAAGGGAGCAGAGTGGCTCACTGCTGTCATAGTTCACAAAGTAAATTCCCATGGTCCCCCATGTACCATTTGGAGATCATCAATCCTGGTATTAACTCCGGAAGCCATTTCTTTCCTCTCCTGTGGAGTCTCAGGACAGGGGTAGAGGGAGGCTCGGAACCTGGAAGGGATAGGAACAGCCTTAGGAACACTGAAGTTTCTGAGTAGTTCTATTCACATCACCTCAGAAAGTAATCCTAACTTAATAGTAGTAAGTCAGTAGGATCAAAACACAACTAGGTCAGGCTATTGTGCCAATCAACACTAATGACTTATGTGAAGCAACCTACAGATAGCTACAACACTGGATAGTCTTGACAGTCTCTGTAGCTATGAGACCGCTCTGAGATTAAGGGGCTGGAGAGATTGCTTAACAGTTATAAGCACTTGCTTCTCTTTCAGAGGACCCAGGTTTATTTCCCAGCACCTGTGTGGTAGGTCGCAACCGCCTGTAATTGCAGTTCTAGGGGATCTAACACTCTTTTCTGGCTTCCAAGGGCACCAGGCATGCATGTGTGCATAAAATAAATAAATCTTTATCAAGGAATTTTGAAAACAATAATTTAAAAGCAATTTTTATCATGTTATTAGAGAAATATGGCACAGCAAATTTTCTATCCATAACACAAAATTCCACAAAGTTTGTGTAGTGCCTATGGCACTACCCTGGCGTGTAAACCCACTGTCCCTGGATAAAGGACTTGTGAGTTTGGTTGATTTTTTGGGGTGAAGGTATGAGTATATATGTGTGGTGTGCATGTCCTGGAGACCCACGGTTGATGCCGATAAGAAACTAGTAACAGGCCAACAGCATTGTATCTAATATAGCATCTCTGTGTGTTATTTGGGGCTAGCACAGCAGTGAGAACAGGCTGGAGGGAAACTATCCTAACAAAATGGCACCGCAATGTTTTTACTAAGAATTTCTGCTTAAAATTTAACAAAAGCTTAAGAAAGTGTCTTAGAGACAAAAGAACAGAGACAAGCAAGGCTTCTTGGTAACAGCATTTTTCTTGGTTGGACAAACAGAAATTTGCGCAGCTCCTTTAAGGGAGGTTTCCTGACTCAGCATAAGTGGCAAAAAACTGCAAGGCTTTTAAAGAGCTCTGCTAACTGAATGATACAAGAGCTGGCAATGGCAGTGACCACATCTCTAAGCCGGCAACATGCTGCTGGATGGCAGCGTAGACCCAGGCAGTGAGCACAGCTATCAGTTCTGGCGGTAAAAGTACCCACTGCCATCTTTGATAGATGACAGCTAATACAGCTGTGACTTTCATTTGACCAATGTTGTTTAGCAGATAAAAGACTCGTGGCCAGAAAAATATAAAGATTTATAGTAAAGACAGATTCAGATAAAGAAAAACCTCTAAAGGTTTACAATGTGTTTTAAAATATACGTAGGCTTGAAAGACAAAAAGAAACAGGATAAAATGGTTTTAAAAAAGAATAATAAAAAGACAAAGGGTAGCTGGGTGTGATGGCACATGCCTTTAATTTCAGCACTCGGGAGGCGGAGGCAAGCAGATCTCTGTGATTTCAAAGTAAACCTGGTGTACAGAGTAAATTCCAGAGCAGCCAAAGTTACACAGAAAAAAACCTGTCTCAAGAAAAAAAAAAAAAAAAAAATAGAAGTAAAAGAAATAGAATAATAAAAAAGTCACATGAAGATGGAAAGCACACAATGAATCTGGATACTGTATGCTATTGTGTTGTCTTTAAATTGCTCAATTACTAAGGAAGGAATAACTGCTACAATACACTTGATTATCAATGCTGTTAAATTAATCCAATTTATATATTTTAAAAAATGCTTTGACTTCAAAATTTAAGGACAAGGACAGGTTACTGGGGAAACAGATTTCAATTTTTCTTTCCACAGAAAATGAAAAGCTGTGGATTCCTTCTAGACTAACATGGTTTGATTAAGCAAGACCCCCTGAAACAATGTCCCAGGTGATCCAACATTCAAAACAGCTGGGACAAGGCAGCCTTACAGACCACTACAGCCAGGATTTCTGCCTCCTCTTAGGATCCCCAAGATAGTATCCCCTATCAACAGGAAGCAGTTTGGAAAGAATTATGCCCAAATTCCCAAATATTGTCTATAAATGTTTCTTTTCATTTAAATAGGCTTGGTTATAAATGATTAATGATCACAACCAATCTCTTTTTAAAGGTAAAAAGGGGATGATGGTATAGATAAAAATACTTTGTTCTGGAATGAATTTTCATTTATTGATACAAATTTAAGGTCAATTTTGTGATATGTATATTTCTCCTCTTGTTTAGGTATTGTGTTTATATAGCTCATTTAGAAATGTTATGTATAATAGATTATAGAGAGTTATCTATACTAGTCAAAACTTATAGTTAGGTGAGGTAGGTTTCCTAGATATACAGAGATGTAATTGAGATGAATAGGATTCTTCAAATCTTGCAAAGACCTACATAATATGGCATTTAAAATGGTTTAGGGTTTTTCTTAACAGCGAGGCACAATTGCTCCTGGCAACACCACCTACATCAGAAAGGAAGATGGACATCAAAGAAACTTGTTATGGAGTTTACTTTAATATGACAAGACTAGTCATTTGGGCAAGATACTGCTCTTGTCTGGACTGTTTGATTTTATGCTGTATAAACTGGACATGCAGGACCCACAGGAAAGTGACTGCTGATACAAGATGGACATTACTACAGGGTTTCTGCTTCATGGAAGAGTCTGCCAGACAGTCTGCAGGACACAGAGAAAAGTGACTAACAAACTGCCAATACAGGTGGGCAGTTTAAAGTTTCCTGCTTTGCTAAGGAGTCTGCCAGACACACAATGACCTATGGGCTGAAGATGAAACATTACAGAAGAACTTCGGGTGACTGAACAGGTGAGATGTCTCTGTCATTTCTAGAGTTTATGTATTATCCTTCTGTGGTCTTTGAAGGAGTTGAAGACAGATAGTTATAGTTTTTCTTAGTTAGGATTAAAGATAAGTTACATATAGGACTTCAGACTCACAAAGATAGAGTAGATGATGGAATAGTTTCTTTAATTCTTGCTAAATGTTAATGGACTAAATATTGTTAACTTGTTTGATAACTGTTTTGTTATATATTTTGCTATGTTAAGGTTAAAACCCTTCTTTTTATTTTAGACAGAAAAGAGGAATGATGGGAGATGCCATTCTGTAAATATGTTTCTCATATTGTTTAGTGAATAAAGCACTGTTGGCCAATAGGAAAGCAAGATAGGCAGGACTAAGAGAAAAGAAGGAGAGAGGAAGGAGTAGGGAGGAGATTCAAAATGTAGGACACAGAGAGCAGAATATCGGGTCCTCTCTCCAATAAGATGAGACCACATGCAAATACCTAGATTAACAGAAATGGTTTAATATTTAAGACAGGGCTATCCAATAATAAATTAGTAACTGGCCAATAGCATTATATCTAATATAGCATCTCTCTGTGTTATTTGGTGCTGGCAGGGGGAAAACTGCTCGTAACAACCAGGAGTCTTCCTGGATTGCTCTCCACCTTAGTCATTCAGGCAGAGTCTCTCCTGATTCCAGAGTACGCCCATGCAGCAAGCATAATTAGCCACAGTGCTCCAGGGACCCTGTCTTGGTATCCCAAATTCTGGGATTACAGGTGGCTGCCATGCCTGCCTAACACTTATGTGGGTTCTAGGGATCTGAACCCCAGTCCTTATGCTTGTAGAGTAAGCACTTTATCCTCTGAGCTGTGGTTCTGATACTCGACAAAGTAAAACCCGAGCTACTTCTGATGGTTGAAAATATTCCCAACATCAGTGAGCAGTGCTCTCATTGTGTAAAGCAGAACAAGGATCTGTGTGTCATTTCTCTAAGCCATAAGCAGCCAGCACAGCTGTGTCTCTCAATTGGAGGCAGGCATCTCTTACCCTTCACAGATTTTCTTGACCCTGTTTTTCAGCTGATCGCCTTGGAAAAAAATGATGAATACAGACTTGTGCACGTAGTCGCCCTAGGTCCCAGAAGAAAAACCAAGGGTTCAGAACTCAATATGGATGAGAACTACCTTTCAGACAGCCTTACACTGCAACTCAGGCTAGCCTGGCATTCACTGTGTAGCCTACACTGGCCTCAAAGTCGTGGCAGTCCCAGCCCAGGCTCCTGAGTGCTGGGCTTACAGGTCTGGCTTACAGGTCTAGCTGAAAAGTTCTAGAACAACTAAACCTGGGTGGCAACAGAATGATTCCTTTAAGGACACAGCCTCTGTACTCTACCCTTACTGCAGCTCCTAAGCTTCACTGTGAGAATATGTGCCCTATAACCCCAGATCCACAAACGTCTTCCTGTTTTCAGACACAACCGGAAGCCTGACACAGGAGAGGCTGCTCAGCACAGTGGAGCTTTCTCTCTAGTTCTACTTGGACTCTTGTGTTCCCAGGATGACAACAGTACAGAGTGGAGACAGAGGAAGCCTGTCTATAGATAAAGAGTTGGATGGCTACAAGGAACTAAGTCACTGGCAAGAACAGCATAGCTGAATCTCTAGAATCGCACTTAGACTTTATGCAACAAAGAAGGCAGACAATCCCCATTACCAAGCTCACATCTTGAGTACAAGGACAGCAAGGGAAAAAAAAAATCAGAAAAAAATGTGCGTATGAGCTATTAACCAAGATACCACAGGCTGCCTATAATGCCTCACACACAGAGTGTGTACTGTTTTTATAAAAGAAAACAACTTCAGAAGCTACCACAAGACAGATTCGGGACACTTACTCCCTAACTCTCCTAGCTAAACTGGGGCCCATTCTTAGCGCAGCTGCTCTGCTAGAGATATCATGTCCCACTTTCCTGCATGTGTTGATAATATAATCTTTCTGCTGTGGAGAGGAAACTTGATGAACATCCCTTAGAAGGGCTCCATATTAGGTATGACTACAGATTACAATGTTTCCACAACCCAAGGCAGCCTGAAAAACTACTCTCCAGGGTTACACTGTCACCATGTTCCTACTCAGCAAGGGGGTGAAAGACAGAGTTCTACCCACCAAAGCTGAGAAATTTCCATGCTAAATTTCTCTTAGGACAAAAATTACTACCTTAAGACATTTATAAGGTAGGCTAACTTTGGGCTTCTGAATAATACTGAGGTAAGAGTGACATGCTGTCTCAAATGACACATCTGACCTTTGCTGAGATCCCTGAGATCAGGACCCCATGGCATGCAGATGTTGCTATGAACTGTGCCTTGTGTCAGATGCCAAAACATTTCAAAGAGCAGGGTGGACAAGACCACCCTCACCTTGCATGTATCTATGCTTAAATTAAGTTTCTAATCTTCCCAATAAGCAGGCAGATAATAAAATCTTGGCAAGCAAAGTTTACATCAGCTTATAAAGACTAAGATTTAGGAAATCTTTCTTTACACATGACATCAATTGGAATTAGGTATGTTTTATGTTAGTTTCCATAAAAGGCTATTTTTCTTGCAGCCCAGATTACTAACAAGAAACATATAAAGCTAAAATTTAGAATAATTGAAGAAAATGTGCAAAAAAAGAAAAAAGAAAAAAATACTATATAAGTTTTAAAATGTGTATATCATATCTACGTGGAGAAAGATGTCTACATAGGGGAAGCTAAGTTAAAGAAAGGGGAGTGAGCCTTCAAGTCTCTGATCAAACAAGGGCTCCTCTGCCGGCACCAGCTGTGCTACTGCTCTGGGCTCACTTTACAAGACCTACTCCCCAAGGCACAATTTCCTTGTCTTACAGTCACAGGATCCTCCAGCGGGTTCTCGATTTCAGCCTGTCTCAGGAACACATTCCCTCGGCACACTCGCCAAAGCATGCGCTCAAAGGTAGGGATCCGCTCCCGGTTAATCACACCAGCCACGAAGCTGTGGGGAAAAGAGTTGGGTTGAGAACTTTAGGCCAGGGGATTTAAGACAAAGCAGGAGAGTGAAGGAAACGGAAACGATTACACACTGCATGAGACTACACACTGTGGTGTCGAGAAGGCTGGCTGGCACTCTATTATTCCTGACCTCATTTCTAGACCCAACAGAAGGTTGAGAGACAATCCAGGAACTAAATCCAGACAAATCCAGGAATAACTCTCAATGGCTCAGAACAAACTGGCTCCTGACAGCAAACCAGTCCCAAGACTCATAATTTCCCTTCACCCCCTACCCAAAATAAAACCCAGGGCCTTGACATGTCAGGTAAGTGTCCTACCACTGATCTTTATCTCTAGCCCATAGTTTATGATAGGACCCTGCTATGTGGCCCAGGCTAGCCTCAAATGCATCATCTTCCTGCTTTTGCCTCCTGAGGGGTGGGATTATATACATGCACCACTATATCTGGTACCACTCACTGTTCTTTTGAATAGCAAAGAGAAACACAAACCCACCAAGGCTGAAGTGCTACTTACCCAAGTCTTAATGGTGTGCCTCTTCCCATCTCATTTGGCTCCAAGAGTGATGAGGATTCTTCCAACAGGTCTGGATCCGCCATCTGCTGATGATGCAATTCAGCCTGAATTCACAAATCAATTAATATCTAATGAAAATAGTTAGTGGCATGCAGGGAACGAGGAACCAGGAGATGGGTTCAGAAAATAAAGATGAAAAGAAGAAAGAGAGAAAAAACAAAGCAAAAAGCCAAACAAACCCAAAACACCAAAAGACAGAGCGTACCCACAAAAAGAGAGAGAGAGAGAGAGTAAGTAATAAGGAGGGAAACAAAGGAATACACAGAAGCAAAAGAAAGCAAAACTTCCCCAGAAGAGCATCTGGGGAAATGGTTTTAGAAATAAAGAACAGAAGAAAAACATGAAATGATGGTGACATGTATAAATCTGTTACTTGGTGGAAGTCATTTTTTTCTTTAATGTTTTCCTAAATAAACCTGCCAAGTTCTCCTTTTTTGAGAGTAAAACAAACAAATATACATACACACATACAAAACAAAAACAAAAAATCAAAAAACAAAACAAAACAAAACCCCAAACAGCTCTGCAGATATTGTGACTACTTCATTTCTAGACAGCCACAAGGACACTTCTGTGCAAACACACAGATGGTGGGACACTATTTCAAGTAAAGGACCTGGAGCTAGAAAGGGCACCTCCAGCCTTTGGTAAGTCCAAAACAATACAACTGCTAGCAAGGCCACACATAAAACACCCAAAGCATAGGATTTAAAGAGTTTTGTCATAAGGCTAAGAAGCACAGCAGCATGGTGGCACAAGAGTTTAATCCCAGCACTCAGGACTCTGTGAGTTCAAGGCCAGCCTGGTCTACAGAGTGAGTTCCAGGACAGCCAGAGCTCCACACCTGAGGTGAAAAACCAAGAAACCAGAAAAGAAGTGCAGAAGCTGGACAGGCCTGGGCCTCTGTTGCACATAAAGGCAAGAAAAAATGAAAACATCCAAAGGTTGTATTTTCTGACTAAGAATCTAGGAATTGTGAAAATTTCATGTACAGTTTATAGCAGAGAACAAGAATTAAATAGAGAAAATAACAGGCCACAGCTAAACAATCTAGAGCCCTGGCCTTGCTTAATTGGTTAGACTTAAAATGACTTCCACTAGGACAGCTTATACAATGAAGTGAAGGCACAGGGTTTCTCAGAGGTCTACTATTTCCTCACCTCTCTCTTTAACACCTAGTCTCATCAGAATAGAGAAGCTGCCCTAAAACGTAAACGCCCATCAGCCTAATCTACCCAGCTGTAATATCCAAGCATTCTGTGTTTGACCAAAGACTAGAAGAAACCAGAACAACAATCTTACCCTTCAAAAGCAAAACAAAACACCAAGAGAAATTCCCTTTGTTTTCATTCCAAATTTCGATTTCACCTTAATCCTGTCAATTAAACTATGAGGGGGGAAACAAAGTCACATGTTACCTTATGTGGTAAACAGTATAATCCAGGTAACTCTGAAGGGCCAAAAGGTGAAAGTAATTGTTTTGAGAAGTTATGGTCAGGGCTGGTTGTTTTTGCTGCTGCTGCTGTTTGTTTGCATTTTAAAGCACATAGTGCAGAGTAATATTGTCACGTGATAAGAAATGTTTAAGATGAGATAATGAGGACACTGGTGATTACTTGCTGTCACAAGGATGGAAAAGGATTATTTTTTTCAACCTAGAAACAAATCAGCCAGCTGAAAGCAATCTGAATTTTCAAATTACTACATTTCAATGGTTATTCTCTGTATTTCTCTGTGTAACAGTCTGGCTGTCCTGGAACTCACTTTGTAGACCAGGCTGGCCTTGAACTCACTGAGATCCACCAGTCTTTGCCTCCCAAGTGCTGGGATTAAAAGTGAGCACCATGTGAGGTCTTAAAGGGGACAGCCAACAAGAATGGTAGACTGCACTTAGATTGGCCTGCTCAAAAAATGATATCTGATGCTGAGATTTAAAGAAAACAGCAGAATTAAAATTAAATAGAAAGATCAAATTCTAAATACTAATTTCACCACTTAATAGATAGGAAGAGCTAGTTCACCACTTCAAGTCTTAATTATAAAATTATAAATGAAATCATGCCTGATGGGAAACTACAGTGACCAGAATTAAGGGACTTTATAAAAAAAGATCTAAAACCCAAGCCTGATCACAGAGACCATGGTTCTCTCTCTCCTTAAGTTTATGTTATGTGCATTGATGTTTTGCCTGAATGTGTGTCTGTGTGAGGGTGTCAGATCCCCTGGAACTGGAGTTACATGCAATTATAAGCTACCATGTAAGTGCTGGGAATTGAACCCAGGTCCTCTAGAAGAGCTACCAGTGCTCTTAACCACTGATCCATATCTTCAGTCCAACACCACACTTCTCTAGTAACAACTGCCAAGTTCTCTAAATCACCTGTTATTTTTTCCGAGTTGCCCTTTTCCCCATCGAGAACACTGAAAACCATACCTTACAAAGAGCCAGTTGCTGAATGGAACTTCAGCTGTCTGTAGCATTTCAATATAAGCAGCACACCCAGTCAAGCTACATCAGCTACTAAGACCCCTGTAACTGTCTAGCTACAGCGAGAAAGAAATGACATGTCATTACTTGAGGTATTCACCCAGAGGAGATGGCAGATGGAAAAGAAAAAGAAAGCAGGTGGGTGAAAAAGGCAGAGGGGAGGGGAGGGAAGGGGAGGGGAAGCGGGGATCTGCATGCCATTAACCATTACTTTCCCAGTCTTCTTTACGCTCTCATATGTTATGATGCTTATGGTAAAAGATGCAGAGAAACCTCTCCAGCTCTTACAGTTCTTCATAAGCAAGAAGACTAGAAAAGGATAATCATTAATAAATCATTTTAAATGCTCTGGGTAAGAAATGGCTACGTTGAATTGACAATCATCTTAAATCATAAGAATATTCAATATGTTTACTCTTCCCTTTCTACACACCCTGCCAATTATTAAAACCAATAAGAAAACATCATTTTCTGATTTAGCCATTTCTGACAGATTACTATGAGTTATTGATTGAATTCACCCAATTAGAAGAAAAGGGGAGAGGTTTGTAGTTGGCAGTGTTTGGTGCCATTTACAAACATTATAATTTCAAACACGAAGCAAAATCTCATTATGAGCTGAATTTCCGACATCTAAGGTCCCAGGATTGCTCACCTTTCTGGGTTGCTTCTATGTGTACCTGCACACAGTGTGATACTCAGTGAGGCTTTGCCTCTGATCAGGGCAGCAGCATCTGCAATTGCTATTTGACAGCAGGGCAAGGTCTATGGAAAGGGACCCGGCTGAGACTATGGAATAGTGGCAAGAATGGGCCAGGTGCTGAATGCAAGTGGTAAGAAACAGCACAGTGGCTCTGGCCAGGGGTCTCTGCACTGCTGTGTCGTGCTTGAAATGAAGGGAATTGATGAAAAGAGCAGTGGAGAAGCTCTCACAGCCAAGGCCTTATGCTCAAAGCGTCGGGGAGATTGGGCTGGGGGTAGCTTTGCATAAGAAAGAGAGAACAATCCACCATGGACAGGGCATGAAGATCATAAAGGCTCGAGTCTCTTCAAGACTGGCACTTAATGTCAATCCCATTGTTTCACATCTTCTAAAGTTATCAGGTTCAAAATTCTCAACTTGGGCACAAACAAATATCCATATGGAATTTCTATTATTTTGTAACCAGATTCCTACTCTTGGGGAGACTAGGTAGTTAACATTCATATGAATTTTTCTCTTTTCCTTGTCTCCACAGACCCTTTGGATTAACATGACTGATCAAATTCATAGTTATTGAGAAAGAAATGTATCACTTCCTCTGAAGGTTTTTTTTTTTTTTTTTCTCTAGACAGTGGTTTTCAAGAAAACACGTCTGTTAAAACATGTTAAAACAGCTAGCTGGGATCCACCCCCAGGGTTTCTAACACAGTAGGTCCTCAGTGGGGAATGATCATTCATATTTCTCACAACATTCCAGAAGAAGTTGTTGACGCTAGTTGGAAACCTTGAGAACTATGGAGGACTGGTCTCTTCTCCAGCAATGTAGAGTTAAAGTAAAACTGAGAACATAATAAGTACTACCTGAGATGAGCTCTTTATATCCAAATATCTTTTTTTTTTTTTTTCCCCAAGACAGAGTTTCTCTGTATAACCCTGGCTGACCTGGAACTCGCTCTGTAGACCAGGCTGGCCTAGAACTCACAGAGACCTGCCTGTCTCAAGGCTTTTTGTCAAGCAAAGGAAATCAACTTTATGGGTGGAACACAGTAGTAACTAGGGTGATGTCTGAAGTGTCTAATGTTTGGTTGGGAAAGACCTGTCAAAAAAAAGCACTATCAATATTTTAGGCCACCAGAAAAACTACATGCAGGTTGGATGCCAATGCTCCTTCCCAAGATTAATTAGGAGAAGGAAGAATTCCACAGATCTGAGCTAACTCCTTCTTGGGTGGGTGGGTGGGGTCTCCTCAGTAAACTGTCACTTGGCAATTCAGTACCTTTATATTTAACCAGGGAAAACTTAGTAACATTTTTCCTTATAAGTAATAACTGTGTCTATGGGAAAATTCAAGCTAGCATCAAAAACCAATACCTCCATAGGACACAATGAAAACTCAGGAAAATGTGGTGATATCTTGTTTATGATCCAATAAAGCCACTGAAGATCAGAATTCAAAGCACTAAGGAAGTAGAGACAGGAAGGGATATGGCTGGGTAGAGAGAAGAATATAAGGTGGGAGGAGACAGGAGCTCATCGCATTCAGTCTGAGGATTTGTGGAGACAGGATTTTGTCCACTTTGGTCTGAGGATTCAGTAGAGGAAAAAGGTCTCTCTAGTGGCTGGCTCTTTTATTTCTCTGATCTTCAGACAAGCTTTATTTGTTAGAGTACAAACAAAATATCACCACAGGAAAACCAGTGTGACATGAGCTCTAAGTGATGAGAAGAATTCCAAAGGGTTGGTGAACAAAGTAATTTGATGACTAAAGGTCTGAAGATTGAAACCTCAATGTAATTTTGCTCACAACCAGACGTTTGTTTCTTCATGTATATTGTACTTACCTTATAACACACAGCTAGAAGTGTCACAGAGACATTTCAACTAATTATAACTATACTTACTTATATATCAACTTTAGATTCCGTCCCCCACCTTGAGATGAAAGTTTGCAGATGTGAAAATATATGGAACTATGGTTGCTGTGTACTACATGGTAACTGGAACACAACCCAACACTCTAACTAAAATAGGGCACAAAAATGGCACGGCTTCCAAACTAGCAAATTAAAACAATTATTGTAATAAAGATATGGCCCACTTGTGCAGGTATACCAGCTGCTCAAGTACTAGAAGAAACAATAGTCTGACCTCATCAAAAAACTGCTGAGTTTTGCGAAGTATAAATTTTAATTCAGTCAGTTCCAGGAAGTTTCTCTTCAGAGCTTCCTGGTTTGTGTTGATTTCCTTCAGCTCGTTTTCAATCTTCTCGAAATTGGCCTAGGGTTTTAAAAAAAGGAAAGCTGTTAATTCAAACTAAGCTCCCTGTGCTTGCTCTAAAAGACATTAGCTGAATTTGCACCCCAGAACTGTTGCTGTGGTAACACATTAGCTACAGCTACCAAGCCAATGCTTTGATTTTAAGAGCAACTTTAAGTAAGACATTTTGTTTAAATGAGCCTTTGTCTCTACAGAGTCCACTGTACACTCACTCAGTGAATTTCTTGCGTGAATTCAGACACTCAAAAATGTCAAAAGCTCACTGGCTATTTATTTATTGTTCTGTGAGTGTTACCAGCTAACAAGGAACCAGTAAATCAATAAGCATTAATTTGGTAGCACATTCTAATATGCTATCTCTGTGTGATATGCTTTTTGACATTATAAAAGAGGGAATTCACCTCAATCCCACCTAAAAAAAAAAAAAAAAACTTACAATGAAAGACAACACTCACAAGTTTGGTAAGAATTCCTCTCTCTATGCCAGCCACTCAGGAAGGCAATCCCTGCATTTACGTAGAGTTATCTGAGAACTGTTTACCTCTAAGTCGATCATGTCCCGAGGGAAGGGCACCTCTGGGTTTTCACCAGTGTCCATAATTGGGATGTTTGCTTTTCTTATCTCCTTCTCAACAAATCCTAAAATGATAGATTCAGAGCACTCACATGTAGATGCCTGGAATTCCCATTATTTGAGAACACATACACACACACGCCTGGCTAAAAAGAGCTTCATCCGAGGAAGGACCGACAAACAAAAGAAGCGTCTCTTTTCTGTGCATTTCCCTTTCTTGCACTTTACACTCTAAGGCTATCCCAAAGAGAGCGGTCAAGTCCATGACTGTTTCCTTTCTTTCTTCTGGTCTTTGCTGTTGCTTTGAGGATGACCTGAAATTACCAATTCTCTTCCTGTTTCTACCTGTGGCTGTAGGCATGGCTTTCTCTGGGTTTAAAACTGGCTTGCAACCACTTGACTCGCCACCTATGTGATGTGCTTTCTTCAGGTTTGACAACTCTCTTTGCAGCTATTATTGGTCAATCAAAGTCCCAGAAAAATACAGCATTAATAGGTCATTTGGCACATAACATGAATGGGATAATTCTAAGTAAAAAAGATTCATTTAATTTAGAAACAACTGGGTCATTTTTTTAAACATCAAAAACAAAAAGCTAAGCATAAAACGACTCAAAACACCAAAAAAGTGTTTTCATGACAGCTATCAACTTTGGTTTTTTGTAGAATATGAACCAATTTATCTATGGGCTTGGTAGAGTGGCAAGATCATGGGTTTGGAGCCAAACAGAACCACCTAGTTTCAAATATTGACTCCATCATGACTGTTTATATTCTGGAGTATGTCACAGGCTTCTCAGTCCTTACATGAGGGATACACCCTTTTTTTTTTTTTTTTTTTTTTTTTTTTTTGAGACAGTGTCTGTGCAGACCAAGCTGGTATGGAACTCACAGGATTGTCTGCCTCTGAGTGCTGGGATTAAAGGTGCATGCCACCACTCCTTAGTGAATATTCCATTTTTCATAAACTGCTCAGATGAAAAGACAGCTCAGCTGACATCTAAATTTGATAGTATTCTGGGTCCTATCTTTTGAGTTCTATAATATGGTTCTGCTATTAAAAACCCATGAGAATCTAAGCATAGTGGCATATACTGGTAACCACAATACTCCAAAAGCCATGGCGGGAGGATTACTGCCTGGGATAGCTACAAAGAGTTCCAGGTTAGTCTGAGTTACAAAGTGTCAAAGAGTAAAAGAAAAAGTAAATCTAATAAAAAAATAATCACAGTGTTTTCAGTTTGTTGTTTGAACAAGATTTCCCATAAAATCCATTTGAATACAAAAAGTTAATCTTAATGTCATGGTTAAAGATTTTTTTTCCCTTCTCCTTTGTCAAACCTTTTAAGAAGTTTATTTTGTGCACTGCATGTGTGTATATGTATGTGTGAGTGTGGGTGTTCATGTGGCGGTCAGAGGACAACTTTGGGAGTTGGTTCTTGCCTTCCACCCTGTTGAGGCGGGGGCTTGTTCTTACCTCAGCTGCCCATGTACTCTGGGCTAGCGGGCCTACAAGCCTCTCTCCCACCTCACTACAGGAATGCTGAGGGTTCAGATGTACACCATCACATCTGGTTCTGTTTATTTATTTATTGTTGCTTATTGAATACACTGCAAAGGGACAACAGACTGGATAGGCACTAGAATCCTACTGGTAGCCATATCTGACTTTTTACACAAGTCTGGAGGATTGCACCCAGATCTTCAGGCTTGCATGGCAAGGGCTTTCACCTGGTCGGCCATCTCCCTGGCCCACTTCCCTTTCTATTGTTTTATTCCTTTACTGAGAGGGCTAATGACTCTAAGACAAATCATTCACTACAGGAATGTCATATAAAACCAAATTGTACATACGAAGCTTTCGATCCATTTCTTCACATCTTCTAACTTCATTCACAAATTTCCTCTGGAAAACATTCACATCTGGATTTAACTGAAAAAACAAGAACATAATAGCAAATTTCAAACACTGAGTCTACATCTTGTGGAATATTCCTTTACACTGTTTGAAGATATATCACTGTGACTGGTTTAATAAAGAGCTGGATGGCCATTAGGTAGGCTGGAAGAGGTTAGGTGGAACTTCTGGGGACAGAGAGCTCTGGGAAGGAGTGAGATGCAGTGAGATGCAGAGGAAGCAGGAGGGGCAGTATAGAGTAAAGGTAACCAAACCATATAAAAGAACACAGATTAAAAGATATGGGCTCATTTAAGTTATAAGAACTAGTTAGGAACAAGACTAAGCTAAGGCCAAGCTTTCATAATTAATAATTATGTCTGTGTCATTTTTTTTTGTAAGTTGGTGGACCAAGAAGAAAAATCTGTCCACAACATCCTGTTTTATTTATTTATTTATTTGCTTGTTTTTTAGTTAGCTATTTTTTCAAGGCAGAGTTTATGTGCAACAGTTCTGGCTGTCCTGGAACTTGATATGTAGAACTCACTGAGATTCACCTGCCTCTGTCTCCCGAGTGCTGGGATTAAAAGTATGTGCCACCACCGCCTGGCAACACATCCCATACATGGAATCTCAATTTTGTGCCAGTGTATAATGCAACTTGAACCAAAATTGTCTACTGATCCATATATAGGGCTTTGTGCCAGCCACACAAGCTGAAGCTAAAAGCCTCCTTCCATGCTGCAACACAGCTGGGATGGAGTCAAATCAGCCAAAGTTGGGAGCTCCCTTCCTTCCCACCCACCTCAGGCAGACATGTCATAGGTGCTCTGCCTGGTCATCCTCTCTGTTTCTTCCCGAGCAGAGGGGACAGACGGCAAATGTCTGTTCTGCCCCGGTTTTCACCTTCTGGGGATAGTCTGATTTTATTAACTCACTAAAGCCATACCATAAGAAGTATCACTTCGCACCTGTTAGAATGGCTTTCATGAAAAAGATGGGAGTGAGGCTTGGCCATATATGTAGTGATTCCAACTCTATAGAAGCAGGGGGATTAGAAGTTCAAAGACAGTCTGGAGAGCAAAGCAAGCTATAGGCCAGCCTGGACATAGAAAGACCTCTGAAAAGATGAGAGGTATGAATTGATGAGGATGTCGGCAAAAGAGAACTCTGGTTTATTGTTGAAAGAAATATAAGTTAGTACAGTTATATGGAAAACAAGGTAGTTCCTGAAAAAAATAAAAACAAAACAAAACCAAAAGTCCTAAAACAAAAAACCTACTGCCAGGTGGTAGTGGTGCATGCCTTTTACTCCCACACCTTTAATCCCAGCACTCCGAGGCAGAGGCAGGCAGATCTCTGTGAGTTTGAGGCCAGCCTGGTCTACAGAGCTAGTTCCAGGACAGCCAGGAAACCTTGTCTTGGAACAGTACAGAAAAGATCTACCAAGAGGTGGGGATTTAGCATGCACAGACACTTTGGTGCAGTCCCAGCAACGAGTGGGTAGAACTGCCATACAATCCAGAATTCCACTTCAGGGTACACAAAGGAACTAAAATGAATATGCAGGGCCACTTCCAATAGCTAATGTATACCTACCAAGAGATGCACCAATGAATGAAGAAAATGTGGAAGGTGAAATACACCAAGCACATTGCATCTTACCTACATGTTGTTGTGGAATATTAGGTGAAGATGTGTTACATTTGTTTATGCTGTGGAATATTTGTTTAATGATGAAAAGATGTGTTACATTTGTTTAACTCTATAAAGCTGTGTTACTTTGCCTGCCTAAAACACCTGATTGATCTAATAAAGAGCTGAATGGCCTGTAACTAGGCAGGAGAAAGTTTAGGCAGGGCTGGCATGCAGAAAGAATAATAGGAAGAGAAATCTAAGAAGTAGAGAGGAGTGAGAAAAGGAGGAGAGGAGGGTGCCAAGGCCCAGCTTCAGAGTAAGAATAAAGAAAGGTAAAAAGCCCAGGGAGGGGGGACATATTAAAGAAAAATAGGGTAATTTAAGTTAGAAAAGCTGGCTAGAAACAAGTCAAGCTAAGGCCAGGCATTCATAAGTATAAATAAGTCTCTGTGAATTTATTTGGGAGCTGGGTGGTAGGCCCCCAAAGAGTAAAAAACAATTACAACATGTAGAATTTCATTTTGCTATTAAAATTTTTTTCTTTAAAAATTTTTATGAGTATAGATGGATGCTGTGTCTACATATATTCTCTGCACAATGTGCATACAAGGTGCCTTCAGAAGCCAAAAGAGGGTGTCAGATCCTCTGGAACCTGAATTAGAGATGGAGTGTGTGCAGAAGGGTGCCTTGTGGGTGCTGAGAGCGAACCTGGGCCCTCTGGAAGAGCAGCCAGTGTTCTTAACCTCAGAGCCATCTCTCCAGCCTCCTACATGTAGAATTTTAGACAGCTGAATTCATAGACATATTGAAATGGCTACCAGAAAAGGAGACAGAAAGGAGGTGTGGTGGGTGGAGGAAGGTATAGGTCAAAGTTCACAAATTTTCAGATAGACAGGAGGTAGGGAGGAAATGGCAACTTGCTGACCAGACAGTAAACGTTCGAGCTACGAGGGGTACGTTTTGTTTTTTATATTTATTGATTTACTTCTTTGTGTATATGTGTGTGTAGTCATGTAGGTATGGGTGCATGTTTGCTGCAGTGCATATGTGGATGTGAGAGACTGCAGAAGTGGGTTCCAGGGATCAAACCCATCTTGTTAGACTCGACATCTAAGCCATCTTGCTGACTTCAGGAATACCGTGTGTGCGCACACGCCCACAAAGATGAAATGGTCTGATTCCACATAACTGGAGTGATGTGAAACTGGGAACCAAAGTTGGCTCCTCTGGAAGAACAGCAAGTTCTATAACCACTGAATCATCTCTCCAGCCCACGAATAAAAATTTCAAATAGAACTCCAATAAAGCATTTCCTGCCACACAGTGACTAGCTACATATGTCACAGCCAGTTCTGTTGAGAAATTTGGTTGCTAAAAATTTTCTTCCTACAGAATCCCATGGAGCAATCATCCCATTTCAGCAGGAAATAACCTTAAGATAACGACACCCCCTTTCCCTACCCTTGGAATTTTGGGATAATAGTCATCGTCTTTGGGTTGGTTTTAGTTATTTAGGGTTGGGTATGGAAGGTGATGCTTACACTTGGGTTTATCTTTTAGACAGGAATAGGGAATGGTTGGGAAAGGTATGGTTTAGATGGGATATAGGTAGATTAGCCTATTTTCTTGTGAATTTGAGTAAGAATGAGATAGTATTTTACAGCTTACATTGTTATGTATTCTTATATGTGGTAAGCTATGTAAAATTAAGTTTATATTTTGTTATATTGTGTGAAATCTTTCCACTTACAATGTTTTATGCACATTATTTTTTACCATATTCTATGTATGTATACTTTTCTTGTATTCAAGACATTTTATATATTGATACAATTTGGGATATTTATCATGCTGCCCTTTATAGTTCTACCTCTTGTTTTGACATTTCTACTCTACCTCTATTTTAGGGATTTATATGTATGTATATGTATATAGTTATATTGTTTAAGTATTTGTTCCTGCTTTACTCAGGGAAGTTTTAATCAGTTTTTTAGCTAAGTTCCTGAGTATTACAGATTATCTTCACTCATGTTTCCTGTACCTATGAGATTAGTCAGATATAGATGCTTAATCTTCAATCACTTCATAGACATGCAGAACATGGCATTTAAATGTTTTAATATTAGTACTCCATTGACATGAGACACTGTTGCTCCTGACAGCACCGTGCACTTTCCCGAAAATATATTGGACACTGTTGTTGCTCCTGCTGGAGTTCATTCTCGCCTCAGCTAATGGCCTATTGGGCAAAGAATTGCCCCCACCTTGACCACTGATTTGGACATGCAGTCCTATGTGCTTGCAGGAGACAAATATAGAAGACTGCTGGACCTTGCCAAGTCAGGGTAAGACAGCCATTCTACCTCCCTGCTGTTGTTGTGGCCTGTCAAGTTCTCTTGGCCTTTGCCAAAACTGGGTGTACCAATGTTGCTATGAGACCTTGGGTGACTATCCAGCTTGCTGTTTCTGTCCTTGCTGCACCTTTTGGAAATTGTCCATCCGCACTTCCTGTCTACTCTAGTATCGTTATTTTCCTTCTCAGGTCTTGATGAGGTTGAAGATTAAACTATCACAACTATTATTCTCTCTTCCTAGTTAGATATATTAGGTACTAGACTTACGTTTTCCAGCTTAGGACAACTCTATTGTAAACTCCGTTATGCCTTCACCCTAGGACTAGATATGTAGGTCATTTTGTTCTCGATTTTCCTTTTCTTAGAGCACACTTGTTATTCACTGTTTTGTATATAGTTTTGTATTAAGCCTAAATCTTTTCTTTAGACTAAAAGGGGAATTGTAGTGAGATAGTCCTTCTGTGGCACTGACCATGCCCATTGGGGGGTGGAGCCATGGGCAGAAGTGACCTGTGGAAGGAGGTCGGAGAGAGAGCCGGGAAAAGCTCTTGCTGGCGAGACTCGGACAGGAGAGCATCGGGTGGAATTTCCTGGTGTTCATCTGTCTAGGTTGTAAGTTATTTCCCCCTGAATAAACATCTATTCAGCCTATTTGTTTATCCTGATCCTTATTTAACCGCGATAACCCTGTCTCAAAATAAAAAGGGTTGGGAGTGTAGCTCATAGGCAGAGCACTTGCCTAATACACATGAGGACCTAGGTTCAATTTCCAGCACCAAGAAGAAATAAACACATAAATACACTAGTGAATAAATGAATGAATGGATGAATGAATGAATAAATAAATAAATAAATAAATAAATAAATAAATGGTATGATAGTGCCTTTCTCAAAAGTAATAATAGGAGCAGGAAAGCCTGATGTGGGTGCTGGAAATTAAATTCAGCTCCCTCCCCCCAAAAAAAACAGTAAGTCCTCTTAACCTCTCTCCAGCCCCTTAGTTGAAATGTTTAAGACAAGGTCTAATATACAGCCAAGATAGCCTTGAACTCAGTATGTAGCTGTGGATGACCTTGAACTTCTAATCCTCCAGTCTCCTCCTCCCAAGTAGGATTATAGGGGTTCACTGCCCTGTCCCACTCACTCACAGCAGTTAAAAGAGGCAACAGTGCAGCTTGCTATATAGCCCAGGATAGCCCTGAGCTCAACAGCCTTCTGCTTTTGCCTCCCAAGTACTGAAAGGTTAAGAAATCAAGATGCATACAAAAGAACACAAGTTATAAAGGAAAGAAAAAAAATATTTTTCTACATTGAAACCTAGGCTCAGCATTAAAAACGCTTGTTGCTTTTCCAGAGGACAGAAGTTCAATTCCCAGCAATCCAATAACTGTCTGTAACTACAGTTCCAAAGGGAATCTGGACTCCTCAAGCGCCTGCACTCACATGTACATCCCCCATACAAACACATACAAGTATACATAATCAAATATAAACTTTAAGCTGGGCTGCCTTTATTCCTAGCACTTGGGAGGCAGAGGAAGGTCAGTCTCTGTAAGTTTGAAGCCAACCTGGTCTACAGAGTGAGTTCCAGGACGCCAGGGCTGTTACACAGAGAAGCCCTGTCTCAAAAATCAAAATAACATAAATAAATTTTTAAAGATTAAAAAAGTAATAAGTAAGCTGGGTATAGTGGTGTATGCCTTTAATCCCAACACTCAGGAGGTAGAGGCAGTCAGATCTCTGTGAGTTCAAGGCCAGCCTGGTGTAGATAGGGAGTTCTAGCATAGCCAGGGCTACATAGTGAAACCCTATGTCAAAATAATAATAATAATAATAATAATAATAATAATAATAATAATAATAAATATTTTTAAAAACTACTGAGTAAAACAGTTCTGGGAAACAAGATAGTTACACAGCTTTCAAAAGTATCACCCCAGATTACTTTTTAATTACACAGGGGATAAGATACTTTTACAATGGAGAAACCTAAGCAATAACAACTTAATTGAGTGATCAAATTTATGTTTAATATTAGAGCAAGGCTGAGGACATGGCTCAGTCAGTAAAGCACCTGCCATGGAAACATTAAGACCTGAGTTCAACCTCCTAAAATGCACATAAAAAAGCCAGCCAGGCTGTAGGTTCAGTGAGGAAACCCTGTCTTAAAAACTAAGGTGGAAGCTGGGAGTTGGTGGCGCACGCCTTTAATCTTGGCACTCGGGAGGCAGAGGCAGGCAGATCTCTGTGAGTTCAATGCCAGCCTGGTCTATAGAAGGAGTTCCAGGACAGCCAGGGCTACACAGAGAAACCTTGTCTTGAAAACCATACTACAAAGCAAGGCCTTGTCACAAAAAGAAGTGGAAGGGGGAAGCTGGTGGGAGGTAGGAGGAGCAAGAGAGAGGAGAAAGGAAAAACAGCAGCATCTAGCATACATGGGAAACTTGTACAAACCTCACAAGTCAATAAATAAGCAAAAGTCAAGGAGTTCCACTAACAGATACAGTCAGATGAAGGAACACACAGTTCAAGGCAGAGGAAAGCCCCAGTCCACAGACACACAAAACGATACTAACTGTACATACAGAAAATGCAGATTAAAACAAGATCTCATCTTTACACCAGTAAGATTGGTATATTTCTTTATCTAGGCACAGGCCTATTGATACAATGGAGACATGACAGAACCAAAGGGGCATAACACATTTTGATGTCACAACATCTAAGATGTTCAAGATGTATGTGATACTCAGTGGACCCTCAGGAGCCACCTACCATGGTTTGTTTGATTGTTCTTTTCTTTTGTTTTTGCCTTTTGAGCTAGGATCTCTCAGTAGGACCTGGGGTTTACTAATAAGACTGGGCTGTCTGGCTAGCAAACTCCGGGGATCCACATGTCTCTGTTTCCCTTGTGCTAGAATCACACACATATGCCACCACAGCCAACTTTTTAGAGCTAGGGAGGCAGTGAAGGCTTCTATGTGGCAAGTACTTTATCAGCTAAGCTGTTACAACAATAACCTCTTAGTCACAATAACCATGTAGCCCTGGCTGGCCTAGAACTCACTGTGTAGACAATGTTGGCTTCAAATTCATGGTTATCCTCTTGCCGATGCCTCCCAAGCACTACTTGGGGGATTTGAGATGTGAATTATCATGTCTGACTTTTTTTTTAAGCCAAGTCTATTGACTACACAGAGGGTACAATGTGTGCACAGGAGTGCCAGAACTTCTTGGCAGCTCACCAACTCCAGGACCTTTATTAATCCTACCCATTTCTGATCACTCTGATTTAATTCACTTACTCATACCAACCATGAAAAAACAAACAAACAAAACAACAATAACAACAACAAAAACCTGTATAGGCTCTAAAGATATAATTATGAGAATTATGAGTAAAAACAGAGAAGGCTCTTGTCCTCATGGGGCTTAGATCATTGTGGAGGGACTTTAGCCAACCATTCCCATTGATAAGTGTGGAATCATGCCCATTATGAATGCTATGAAAAGTGCCTGGATTACTGAGAGCGCAGGAGCTGAGTCAGGGACCCTCCTGACTACCCACACCTTTCATCTGTGTGCACTGTGGTAATTTTTAAAAAGGGGAAGGTTTTTTATTAAGAGAAAGGGATTGTAAAAAAAAAAAGGGAAAGGGAAGGGGGAGACCAGCCTCTGGGGACAGAGCAGCGGGAGAGAGAAAAGAGAGTCAGAGAGAGAGAAAGGAACAAACAGATGGACAGAAAGAGGGGAGAAAGAAAGAGGGGGATGGGAGGTGGGCAGGGCCTTTTAAAAGGGAACACAGTGAATGTGCACAGGTGGTGCTCTTAGTGGCAGCAGCTGAGGGCGTATCCTGTCCAAACTCCAAAGGCAGCCCGGTAGAGATGCCTAAATACTAACTTCTTGCTCAAATTATAAATTCCCAGAGCAGATTAAAAAAAAGAAAGAAAGAAACTTAGACTGTCCTTTTTGTTTTGAGATCCTTTCCAAGTATCCAAAACAGTGAATTACTGGTGTATGCTTACTTACATATGATATGTTTTATTCATGTATATAGCTGTCTCAGATTTTTGTTTAAAAACTTTCTTTTTGATCCCACTGCAAGGAAAAACTACAGTTTTGATGTTAAGGGGACCCAAATAAAGTAAAAAAAAGATTAGTGTCGTATCCTCTGCCAGCATTCCTAACAACTACCTGACAGTACTTAAAATAGTTTTCCTTTTTCTTTTTTTTTTCCCCCAGACAAGTCTCATGTAGCTCAGGCTGGCCTAAACATATTATATAACCAAGGATAACCTTGAATTCATAATACCCCTATCCCTCTGAAGAGCAGGGATCTCAGACCCTTTGCCATCCATCTTGCTCAGTTTGTTTTTGATTTAAGTTTTCTGTTGTTGTTGCCTTCTCCTCCTATACAAGGTCTCACTCTGTAGCTCAGGCTCACCACCTCATTGCCTCAGCCTCCCAAGTGCTAGCACCATGCCCAGCTAAGGTTGACTGACCAAGGAAGAATTAGCAAAAACCATAGAAGGGTTGGCTGAAACCATTTCTACCTCTAGAAAGATAAAAGACAACTTGAAACTTTTCAGTATTAAGCCAGTGACATATTACTTTGTAAATAAGAGGCAAAAGACTCAGGACAAAACAGTTAAACATAACAAACGAAACAGTTTGATGGTGATCAAAAAGCAGTCTGGCTTCCACTTACATCACGAAACTGAACCTTTCCGAGTTCTCCTAATTCACTGACGCAACAGTAAGCGGCTTCTGACTGTAGAAATAGCTGGGCTAGGGTCATCTCCTCGCTCCGGAAAAGTTCCCCCATGTTGGCAGAGAGTAGTCAGTAAGTATCTGTGGTTCACTCCAATCTGAGGCAAGAAAGAAAATGACATGGCTTGAGTCAACCTCTAGGACCAAGGTAGTATTTTGGGCGACACAATACGATGGAATATATGCTGATTAAGGACACAAACTGGGAACTCCAAAAAGCTCTGTCCTATCATACAGTGACATTCACAGTATCTGGGGATTTGGATTTATTTTGTTTATATAACCTCTGCTGGTCTCAAACTCAACATATAGTAGAGGCTGGCCTTGAACTCCTGATTCTCCTACCTCCACCTCCTTAGTGCTGAGATTACTGGAATATACCAACAATCTTAGGGTTTTTTGTTGTTACCCTTTATTTTTTTCACACTTGACACAGTTTTGTTGCTAAAAGAGATCCTCTTGATCCTCTTTGTTGTTTCATTTTGGGTTTGTTTTGTTTGTGAGCAGAAAACAAGAGACTTTGCATAAAAGATGTGTCGACTGACAATGCCCACTTCCAATATTCAAAATCCCAAGTACTATAAAAAAAAAGACCTATGGGTAAAGGGATCAAGCTTACAAACTCCTAGGAAAACACCATTCTTCTTCTAAGGAATCCCAATATATAAAATCATTGTAAAAAGACAATAGAGCCCACCATGTTCAGCTCAGTTTCAACTCAGGCATGACAGGAACACGTTGGTAATGATAAATCACTTTTAACAAGCCAGGCGAAAAGCCTTCTGAAGTTCTTTACTTCCCATCCCCACCATCCTCAAAGCAATTGTCATCTCCCCTTGTAAGCCACGAAGACTTCCGTTTCAGGTCAGCAACTGGCGCTATCAGTGGTACTGAAATTGCAATTATTTCATTCTCGATAAGCTCAAATTCAGCTCAGGTACAGCACGGTCTGCAAAATCTAATGCCAGCAGAGCATACATTATGTTGCTTTTAATGTCGTAAGGTCGTGCAAATTCCATACTGATTGGTAGGTGAGACTGACATTTCAGAGAAGATTTGCTCTTCGGGAAGGCAGGAAGACATTTTGAGGACCCGAACAACAAATCCTTCCTGCATTGGACAGCAAAACAACACACTCTGCTAAAGCAAGGATTTCTCAAGAGATTATGTGGGTTGACTTAAGACTGTGAACATCTGAATCACCCACAAGAGCTATTACCAGTCTCTCTCCACCTTGAACTAGGATACCACAACCTCAAAATAAACGAAATCATGTCTGATAGGCATAGACCAGGAGGTGCCAGAGATGACAACATCAAATAAGTTGCCACCCTCCTCCTGTTCCTTCGTGATTACAGGCCTCTCTATCTCTATACACACATTGAAACCAAACACAAAACGAATTTGGAAGAACAGTTTCCGGGGGTCGCGAAATGAAACATGAACAAAGAATAATTCTGCAAAAGGGGGGATCCAAACCCAACATCCTCCCTGAAGGACTCTATCTCGCTCCAGTTTTCCAATCTCCCCTTCCTAGCAGGGAGCAATTGTCGTTCATCTGCTTCGTTTCTGGACTGCACAGTGAGAAAGCAGAAATTCTCTGGACTAAGCACAACCTGTCTCCCGTAAGGGAGAAGCCCCCAGATTCTAAGACCCTTTAGGAAATTCCCTCAGATCCCTCTGCTTATCCTATCTCCTCGATCCTGTCGCCGCCCCTCACGGGTCCTCCCGGGGCAGTGGCCCTCCAGTTCCTCTGCCCACAGGAAGGGTATCTGAACAGGGGGATGAGGCCCCCACCCGTATTTTCCTGAGAGACCTAAGACCCCTGCTAATTCTTCTGACAATCGAGGTTTCGGAGTGCGCCCCAATGTCCCCTTGAAGGCCGCACCGGGACGCGCTCTTTCCACAACCCTCACTCACCTCTGGCCCGCACCGCCGCCGCGACCGCAGCCGCCGCAGCAAAGCCCCCGGCTCAGGCAGAGCAAGTTCCGAGGAGCGTACGCAAGCCAGGCTCCGCCTCCACGCCACCGCCGAGTCCCGCCCCCAGGATGACTTCATCTCAGTCGACCAATGGGATGCTGCCTCTCCCCGGCTGCCGCAGTGCGGAGTCCTGGGGGCTCGGGCGAGTCTTGGTGTGCTGACGCCATCTTTGTTCCGGCGTTGTGATTTCTAACCCGGAGTGTTTGGAATCGTCATTGCTGGGCGTGTGACTTTTTAAAGTGTTTGACTGCTGAGCCCGTCAGAACCATTTCTATCTGTTGTCCTTGGAGCAAGGTTACTTGCCATCTGTATTTTCCAGGGAAGCAATTCACTTTTTCTTGAAGAAAGCAGCATGAGAGAAATGAACATTGTAGAATGATGCCAGAGCTGCAGGGGCCTTCAGAGCTTTTACACACACACACACACACACACACACACACACACACACACACACACACCCTTTGTCATTCTTAGACCCTGGAAATATTTGAGCCCCAGATTAGAGAGCAACTTAAAATTTACACACACACACACACACACACACACACACACACACACACACACCCTTTGTCATTCTTAGACCCTGGAAATATTTGAGCCCCAGATTAGAGAGCAACTTAAAATTTACACACACACACACACCCTTTGTCATTCTTAGACCCTGGAAATATTTGAGCCCCAGATTAGAGAGCAACTTAAAATTTACACCGAGTCCAGGATTAATTCTTCCAGTAGCTGTCTGGGGTTTACACTTACACAAATAACAAGAAATGACCCAGAAGACCGTATGTGGGGGAAATAATTATTTTTATCTTGCGTAGTAGATAGATTCCTGTGAACTCATGTGGCCACGTAGGAGTTTTCAGTTCCTCAAGTCTTTTGAATGCAAAATGATACCTACCTACTATTTTTTTTTAAAAGCTCTTTCCCAAATATCGAGTCCCTTTCCCCTCTGTTAGAGATGAGTAGGGAGTCAGTGTTAATAACCAGAACCATCAGGAGGAACCATCAGGAGAACTGGTCAGTCAGTCCCTGTAGGTGGCAGGACTTTATTGAAATTCAAATGTAGTGAATGAGATATCAGATTAAAAAGCAAAACAAACAAACAAACAAATGGTGCTGATAATTTTGTGGACCTGATAAAAATACTATAAAACCTGTTCTGTAAACCTGAACAAAATGATGGACACCGTGAACATTTTATTTGGATTTCTCTATAGCATAAGGTAACTGAAGATGTCACTTCATTACCATTCTCCTGAGAAGGAGCACTTCTGAGACCTGACTTTTCCTGCCCCTTCGACTTTGCTGACAAGGCAGACAGGGACCCACAACTGAAGTCCTGTGGAGTGTTAGAAAAATGATTTCACAATGACTGTCACTTCCTTCCTCAGAGACTTGAAAAAAAAAAAAAAAGCCAACCTCAGAGTCAGCTGCTTGCTAACCACAAACACAAATGTTCCCTATATTACCTGTAAGAAAGCCTACCCCCAACTAACTTTAATTCCCTTGAACTTTTTTTGTGGCTTCCCTGAAAGTACATCCTCTCAGACGTCCTTAAAAATAGTAATCATAATTTATTTATTGGGTGTGTTTGTGTGCTTTTGTTCTACAGCACAGGCTTGAAGGTCAGAGGTCAACTTTAGGGGAGTTGGTTCTCTTCTTCAAGTGTTTCCCAGAGATTGAACTCAGGTGGCAAGCTTGCCTGAAAGTGCCTTAACCTGCTAAGCCATCTTTCATGGCCCTACAGTTCCTTTTCTTTTTCGTTTCATCTCCTACCAGACACCTACCTTTTCCCAGTGTCCCTTTTGTTTTATTTCCATGCACTGTTCTTGGCCATCTTGCCTATTGCAAGTTTCAAGTACCTATGTTTAGGGATTCATATTTATTTCTCTATCCACCACCTTGCTATATGGTCAGAGATGGTGGGACTTCTGCCTGCTAAGTAATATCTCATAGGCAATATATTTGTTGAAGTCTACTATGAGCCGAACAATATTAGGTACCACAGATAGGAAAATGGAGCCGATACACTTCCCATCCCAGAAATCCCTTGAGGAATAAGTTCCAATACTTGTTAGAAAGTGGGATGTAATGACTCACGCTTGTAATCCTAATAATGGGATGCTGAAGCAGGAGGATTGCCACCTAGTGAACACCAGGACAACTAGAGCTGCAAAACATTAGGAGAAAAAAAAATGCAAGGGAGAGAGGTGAGTGCAATAGTTATTATACTTTGTGCCAGGAGAGTTCCTCAATGCTTTGTAAATACAGACTCACTTAACTTTCACAAGAACCGTAGGAAGCAGATACACCCTTTAATCAGAAGATGTGGCAGAATTGAGAAATTGTCCAACAAGATCAAGTTTTAAATGCTTCTGAAGCTGGGGGTATGGCTCTGAGATAAAATGCATACTTACCATGCAAGAGGTTTAGTCCCAAGCATAGAGACAGTAGGGTCACTGAGCCCAGAATTTCTAGGTCAGTTTGGGCCCCTCTCCTCCCCCCCAAAAAAAAAACAAAACAAAAATAAAACAAAATGCTGTTGAGTGTGCTTTTGGCTCTAAAAGATGTCAGCAATTCCATATGAGACTTAGGCAAAAATATCAACTCTAAAGTGAGATTTTGCTTAGACATCTAAATGGCAATTACAAAGATTAATTAATTCTTCCCTACCAAGACAATGTAGATAGCAGATACATGGATCTAAGAAAGAGAATGTCAGAAAGTCACTAGAAGGCCAGCGAGAAGAGGTATGTGCCTATTTTCAATTTTACTTTGAGTTTCCCAAAATAACACTCCAGGTTTTACTTTCAAAGTCCAAGAATGTTTAAGATAAAGGTCTTTTGGTAAAAAGCAAAAACCTTTTCAAAATGCACTTTGAAGCTACCGTTGTTGTCTTAAGGGTCACTTCCCTTTCGTTCTATTAATGATTACACAGACAAGGAGATGTGAATGAGCCTAAGGCATTTGACATTTTAAGCAAACCTCATGACTCTCAGACACACCAGGCTGGGAGTTCCTTAGCTCCTGGGGATTGGAATGCTATGCAAAAGGGCAGAGTTGAAGAAGTGAAACTTAGAAAGCTCCAGGGTGGGGGATGAGGGACAAGGTGGAGGGACACAGAGCAGAGCAGTCTCTGTCACTTCAGACCTCATATACTTGTCTAGGAAAGTGAGAAACCACGTTCGGTCTCTGAAGAGATAATTATAATTGTGTTGGCTTTCTACCGATTCACCTGGAGTGAAGAAAAACACGGAAAATTCCAGTGGAAAAAAATTTAGTTAAACCAGATATAATGGCACAAGCCTGTGATCTTAATACTTGGGAGGCAGGAGCCAGGCTCGGGTACAGAGTGATTCCAAGGCCAGCCTGGAATAAATGACACCCTGTCCCAAAAGTCAAAGGAGAGAGAGAGAGAGAGAGAGAGAGAGAGAGAGGGAAGGAGGGAGGGAAGGACAGAGGAAGGGAGGGACACAGGGAGGGAGGGAGGGAGGGAGGGAGAAAGGGAAGGAGGGAGGGAAGGACAGAGGAAGGGAGGGACACAGGGAGGGAGGGAGGGAGGGAGGGAGGGAGGGAGGGAGAAAGGGAAGGAGGGAGGAAGGGACTCAGGTGGGTGGTGCTGTGGACCCTTAATCCCAGCATTTGGGATTAAAGTCATGTGGTGTCTAGAAAATACTGCTAAACTCTGCCAAAAGACAGATGTCATTTTGATCCCTTCAAACCTGTAGAAAGTGTAAGTGTGTGTGTGTGTGTGTGTGTGTGTGTGTTTAAAGATTTATTTATTTGCCAGACTGCATTACAGATGGCTGTGAGCTGCCATGTGGTTGCTGGCAATTGAACTCAGGACCTCTGGAAGAACAGGCAGTGCTCTTAACTCTCGAGCCATCTCTCCAGCCCCAGTAATCTGGGTTTTTGTATTTTAAAATGCTGTACCCCTGTGCTTCAGCACCAAGAGCTGTGGCATGAGCAGGCTCTTGGTTGTGGGCTAGTAAAAGGGTTTATAGCCAGGTGCAGCTGGCCTTTAATCCCAGCACTGGGAGGTAGAGACAGGCAGATCCCTATGAGTTTAAGGTCACTCTGCTCTATAGAGAGAGTTCAGGACAGCCAGAGAAATCAGAGAAACCCTATCTTTAAAAACCAACCAAGCAAACAAAGAAAAAACAACAACGAAAGGACTTACATACTCCTAATTGGGTGTTCGTTGACATCAGTCTCACATAGATCATTTCATCAGAAGTTCAAGATCGTCCTCAACAATTTCAGGAGTTCAAGGCCAGCCTAGTTTAGAGAACCAGTCTTCGAGAGTGTAGTACCTGGGCGTGGGGTGGGGGAGCATTTCGTGGTTTTCCTTTGCCAAATACCTCCTCACATGTAGTATATTCCTCTTTTTATTTTTAATTATGAATGTGTATGCATGTGTGTGTCACACGTGTGCAGGTGCCCTCAGAAGCCAGACCATCTCTCCAGCGAAGTTACTTTTTTTTATATTTTATCCACGTGTGTACTTCTTATTTAGGAAAGGCTTGCTGTGAAGTGACTGTTCCTTTGTTATTGGAAAGGGAACTCCCTCTGGTTTTGACAGGCTCCCATCCTATGAAGGAGGGACTTGCTTAATTTCTGTCAGAACAGGGTGTTCCAGTTTACTTTATATATTCTCTGTTCTGTCATCCATTTCTCCAAGGAGCTCTGCTTGGGTTTAGTGAAGAATATTATTTAGAAATCCGGCCCTGGGTACCAAGTGTGTACAAGGTTACAGACTTTTACTGCTTCTGGGTTTTTTCAACAGGAAGAGACAGGGTCTCTATTTATAAAGATGGTTCCAGGGTTGTGTGGTTACACTGTTGCCTTTGGCTCTTTTTCTTTTTTCCTGAAACCGAGTCTCATGTAACCTTTTGTGAGCCAGGAAGTGATGGCACAAATCTTTAATCTCAGCACACTGGAGGCAGAAGGGGTGGGTCCCTGAGTTTTGAGGCAGCCTGGTCTACAGAGTTCTAGGGTAGCCAGGGTTACAGAGAGAAACACTGTCTTGACAAACCAAAGGGACCATTTTGTGTTCTGGAGAATTCAAACTTTTACCGCATTACAGGCTCTGTTGCTCAAAGTTTTTGTTTGTTTGTTTGTTTGTTTGTTTTTTGTTTTTGTTTTTGTTTTTCAAGACAGGGTTTCTCTGTGGTTTTGGAGCCTGTCCTGGAACTAGCTCTGTAGACCAGGCTGGTCTTGAACTCACAGAGATCCACCTGCCTCTGCCTCCCAAGTGCTGGGACTAAAGGCGTGTGCCACCGACACCAGGCTCAAAGTTCTTTAAAATGTAACAAACTCAGTAAACTATTTTGACAAAAATAAACAATAAATGAAACAAGAGCTAGAGGTGGTGCCTCGTGCCCCTCATGTCAGAAATCCCAGACACTCAGGAGGCTGAGACAGGAGGATCAGGTATTTGGTCTAGAGAAGACCCTATCTCAGTGCTTCCCAAAGCCTTCCAAAAGGTAAGTTTGAGGAAGTAGCTCCCACAGAGAGGACTCATCTAGCATGGGTGAGGCACTGGGTTCAATTCTCAGCACCAGAGAAAGAAAGAAATTAGCCTAGCCAGTGGTGATGGCGCATGCTTTTGATCCCAGCACTTGGGAGGCAGAAGCAGGCAGACATCAATGAGTTCGAGGCCAGCCTGATCTACAAAGTGAGTTCCAGGACAGCCAGGGCTGTTATACAGAGAAGACAAAACATACAGCTCAACTATAACATATAAATCTCTAGCCTCAAATAAAACTCAGCAACCTTTAAAAATAGACATGTCCACTCCTCCCCCACCCCTCCCCTTCCCCTCTCCTCCCTTTGTCTCCCCATGCTTCTTCCAGACAGGCTTGTGCATACCCCCTCTCTCTTCCCCACTCTCTACTAATAATACTTTTAAAAGTGGGTTTTGTTGCATATTTTGTGGTCTGTTTTCCCATAGGGTAAATAACACTAGCACCACTCAGGAGGCCAAGGCAAGTGGATCCCTGTGAGTTCAAGGCCAATCTGATCTACATAGCAAGTTCCAGGCCAGTCAAGGCTACATAATAAGACCCTGTCTCAAAATAAAACAAATTTAAAACCTTGGCATAGTGGTCCATACCTATGAATCTATCATTCAAGAGGCACAGCCAAAAGGATCACCAAAAGTTAGAGGCCAGGCTTAGCTACATAATGAGTTCCATTCTAGCTTGAAATGCAGAATAGGACTATGCCTTCCTGATTCTAAAACAAACAAACAACTGCCCTATCCCCAAAACCCATCAGGTGAGAGTGTTTGCTGCCAAGTCTGAAGACCCAAGTTCAATCCCTGGGGCCCATGCAGTGGAAGGAAAGGAGAGAACTGACCCCAGCAGGTCCTCTATACTCTTTGGCACTCATGCATGAGCGAGCATGCCACTTCTCCACAGAGAATACAGGAGTAAACGTCATAAAACATCCAGGAAGAAAAACTAAAACAAAACTGGAAGGTTGGAAATGGAGATTGCAGGCTGAAAAAAAAAAAAAAAAAAAAAAAAAGGAGAGGTTCCTGGGAAGATAAGTTTAATAGGCAAGAGTCCAGCATCCATTCAAAAGCCAGGTATAGTTTTGAATGCCTGTAAGCCCAGCACTGGGGGACAGAGGAAGGAAGATCCCAGGAGCTCTCTGGCCAGAGAGCCTGGTTGAAATAGGGAACTTCAAGTGGAGCGAGGAACATTATCTCCAGGGAATAAAGGGGAGCATGACAGAGGGAGACACTGGCTACCATCCTCTGTCCTCTATGTGTGCATGGGGCATAAACATGAAGCAATTAAAGTGAAATGCTAAAAATAAAGAACTCATTTACAAAGTCTGAGTGCAGATTGGAGAAAATAATCTATGACTGCTGGTAAGTAGAAAATGTTCTACTCAAGGAATAGAAACTTTCAAATTAATAGGCTCTCAGAGACCTTAGCTTCCTGAGTGCTGAGTTCGTAGGTCTGGCCACCATGACCAGCAAGAACAATTTGAAAAGAGAGAATACAGTGGCGTGTGTGTATGACCCCAGTACTCGCACTCAGAGAGTCAACGTCTACATAGTGAGTTGGAGGCTAGCCTTGGCTATAAGAGAACCTTTGTAAAACCAGGAATGGTGATTCACACCTGTAATCCTGGTACTTGGGAGGCTAAGGTTGAGGCTAGCCTAGGCTACATAGTGAGACACCGTGTCAAAGAATATGTCCAGTACATTGTGATGATTAATCTTCACTGTTGGCAGCTGGAGAGATGACTCAGCAGTTAAAAGCACTGACTGTTCTTCCAGAGGACCCGGGTTCAATTCCTAGCACCCACACTGCAGCTCACAACTGTCTGTAACTCTAGTTCTAGAGGATCTGATACCTTCACCCCAATGCATATAAAATAAAGGTTAAAAAAAAAAAAAAAACTTCATTGTCAACTTGAGTAGATTTGGCATCACCATGGGAACACACTTCTGGGTGTTTCTGGAAAGGTTGAAATGAAGTTGGAAGATTCATCCTGAATGTGAGCAGCATCATTCCATGGGCTGGGGTTGGAGACTGAATAAAAAAGGAGAAAAGGAGCTGGGCGATAGCACTGGTCCCTCTGCTCCTGACTGTAGAAGCAGTGTGAGCAGCCACAAGTCACCTTGCCACCAGGGACTGACTATACATACCATCAAAGCCTTAGGCCCAGTAAACCTCCCTCCCTCCCTTCTCCCACCCTCCTCCCTCCCTCCTCCCCTCCCTTTTTCCCTCTCTCCTCCCCTCCCTTTTTCTCTCCCTCCTCCCCTCCTCCCTCCCTCCTTCCTTCCCTCCTTCACTCTCTCCCTCCCCCTCCCTCCTCCCCTCCCTCCCTTTCCTCTTTTCAGGCATTTTGTCACAGCAATAAGAAAATGATATGTCATTGGAGTTCCAGAAGAAGAGAGAAAGATGTCTCTGCTCTCACAAACCCAATGGGAGGATTTCAAGCTTGAAGCCAGCCTAGGCTACACAGGCCTGAGCTACGTTTCTGAGTTTTCACTGGGAGACAGAGGGGAGGGGGGAGAGAAAGGAAGCAAAAGAGGAAGAGGAAGAAAGAGGAAGGGGAAGTGAGAGGGAGAGACTGAAGTAGGCAGGAAAAAAGATTCCAAGAAACTCTTACCTCATAACTGCCGGCAGAACAAATACAAAGAAAACCCTGATAGGCACATCATAATTAGCTGTAAACACGTGTGTGTGTGTGTGTGTGTGTGTGTGTGTGTGTGATGTAAGCTCATACAAATGCTTACTGATTTCTCATCACAAACAACAGAGGCCGAGGACAGAGAAATGACATCACTAAAGTGCTGAAATAAAATAAATGGTAATCTAAAATTCTAGATCCAGTGAAAACATTCATGAATAGAAGCAGGGGCTGGAGATATAGAGTCGGTGGCAAGTGCAAGGCCCTGGGCTTGACCACTGATGCGTTCAGGAGGAGGGGGAGAAGGGGAGGTAAAATAGCATTTTCAGATAACAAAAACTAAGTTTGTCACTGCTAGATCTGAACCATGTGGATTCTAAACAAAGTTCTTCAGCTGAAGGGAAATAAATAGCATAAGATATAAACTTTCATCTTCAAGAACGAATAACACCAAATACATACATGAGTACATTGAAAGGACTTTTTTCTTTATTTTTTAAAATGTATTTAATTTAATTTATTTATATATTGGTGTGAGGGTGTGGGATCCCCTGGAACTGGAGTTAGACAGTTGTGAGCTGCCATGTCTGTATTTAGGCACTTGTACTGGCCTGCCTTTGGGGTTCTGACAGGATACACCCTCAGCTGCAGCCACTAAGAGCACCACCTGTGCACATTCACTATGTTCCCTTTTAAAAGGGCCCTGCCCACCTCCCGTCCCCCTCTCTCATTCTCTCCCTCTCTATCTGTTCCTTTCTCCCTCTTCCTGTCTCTTTCTCTCTTCCCCCCTCTCCCCGCTCTCCTGTCCCTGGAAGCTAGTCTCTCTCCTCCCCTTGGTGGTATGTAGCTGTAATGCCTGTATTTGGAGTTTGTTTTATCAGGACCACCAGTTCCCCAAAAAAACTACACAGACTTATTAATTATAAATGTTCAGCCGACAGCTTAGGCTTGGTACTAACCAGCTCTTACAACTTAATTTAACCCCTGTTTCTCACCTACGCTCTACCACGTGGAGCGTGGCACATTTATCTCCTGCTTCCTCCGTGTCTTGCTGGCGACTCTGAAGCCCTTCTTCCCGTCATCCTCTCAGTTTGGCTCTCCTACCTAATCTCTTCCTGTCTAGCTATTGGCCAGTCAGCTCTTTATTAAACCGATGAGAGTAATGCATATTCACAGTGTACATAAAGGATTATGCCACAGCACTGGACAGGTAGAGTCGGGAGGATCCTGGGGCTTGCTGATTATCCAGCCTAATTGGTGAGCCCTAAGCCAATGAGAGACCCTGTCTCAAAGGAGGTGGACAGCATCCCTGAAGGTGACGACTGAGATGTTCCTTTGGCCGCTGCAAATCCACATATGCATAACTGCACACATCCATTCATGGAAAAAAAAAAAGTAATTCAGGAAGCTGGAAAGATTCATCAGTGGTTAGGAGCAATTGCTACTCTTTCCGAGGATTAAAGTTAAATTCCCAGCACCTATGTGGCAGCACACAATAGTGAACAGGTATAGATGCAGGCAGAACAGGCATACACATAGAATAAAGAGTTCAGGCTAGGCACGGTGGCACACACTTCTACTCTTTTGGGTGGTAGAGAGATCTCTGAGTTTGAGGTCAGCCTTGTCTATATAGTAGTGAGTTCCAGGCCAGCCAGGGCCATGGGGTGAGAGCCTGGCTCAAAAATACATTGACTTAGTTAAACAGAATTCTTAGGGGCACTTGCCTCCAAGCCTGATGGTCTGACTCCTGGGACCCGCAAGGCGAAAGAGAGACCTGTTACCTGTAAGTTGTCTTCTGAACTCCATACAGGAGTCTACACACTAAATCAACAAATAGAATAGAATTCTGAAAATTATGCAATTAATTCCATATAAGATGGCAAAAAAGAACAGGAGAATAACAAAGGAGACAGGCAGAAAACATAGAAAAATTGATTTAATAAATAACATAAAAGATAAATAATAAATAATGAAAGAGCAATAAATAATTATAAATGAAGATGATAATACAGTTCAGAGATTATTGCAACTGGAATTAATAAATGACCCAGAGGCAGATGTTGGGGTTCAAGCTGAAGATTCAGGAAGCAAAGCAGCCAGCCACTAACTTTCACCTCTCGCTCAGGCTAAACAGGCTTATCCACGCACAAGCTCTTCACCAAGCCTCAAACGGCTGCCTCTCCTCAGTGTGGCTGGAGAATGAATGCCTCATACTGAAGATCCTTCTTTTTTCTTTTATGCCTTTCTAGTACTGGGATTACAGGCGTGTGATCTGTTACTCTTTTAGACCGATTCAATCTTGTGTATCCCTAGGTGGCCTTGAACTCAGAGAGATTGGTCTATCTCATAATCCTGAGTCCTAGGATTAAAGGTGTATACCACCACCTCCTAGCTTCTGGCTGCTGGGATCAAAGGTGTGTGCCCAGCTTCTATGGCTTGTGGTTGACTTTGCTTTCTGAATTCTTAGGCAAACTTTAATAAATCATAAGTAATATATCACCACAGATTATCAGAAAGGATAAAAAATAACATCCTAGTATATGCTGTCCAGACATTTTACATTACTATTATATTTTACTTAATTTAACTTTATTTTACATGCATTGGTGTGACAGTGTTGGATTCACCTGGAACTGGAGTTATAGATTATTCTTAGATGCCATATGGGGGCTGGGAACTAATTCTGGTCCTCTGGAAGAGCAGTCAATGCTCTTAACCACCAAGCTATCTCTCTCCCCAGACATTTTAAATTATTATTTTTTTTTTCAAGACAGTTTCTCTGTATTGTTTTGGAGGCTGTTCTGGAACTAGTCTATAGACCAGGCTGGCCTCGAACTCACAGAGATCTGCCTGTCTCTGGAGGGCTGGGACTAAAGGCATGCGCCACCAATGCCCAGCTGACATTTTAAATTATAAAGTTGAAAGTAAATGGGTAGAAAAAGACCTGCCATACATCTCATGCAAATGCTCCCAAACTGATCTACAGTGGTGGTTGCACTGCTTAGTAAAGTTCACTTGAAAGGAGTGAACTTTATTATGTAAAAATATAGCTAGGGTCGGGGTGGGGGACGGCACATGCCTTTAATCCCAGCACTCAGGAGGCAGAGGCAGGCAAAGTGAGTTACAGCACAGCCAAAGCTGTTACACAGAGAAACCCTGTCTCCAAAAAGACAAACAAAACAAACAAGCAAGCAAACAAACAAACAAACAAGAAAATATATAAAATATATGTACTTCAATACGTTCTGCATTGTGTGTGCGATGCTCTCACATGGGTGTGCCTGCTTGCAGGGTTAGTTCTTTCCTTCCACCATGGGTCCTGGGGATTGGAACTCGAGTCCTGACAACAGGACTTGAGCCATCTCATTGGTCTTGGGTTTTCTTGAAAGACATTTAAAAGTCTTTACTAACCTGATGGTTCATTTTTAAATGACAAGATAGTAACTGGACGGTTACAATCCACTGAACAATAGCTGGGTAAACACTGGATGATTGGCAGATCCATGACAGAGAGCCTACTAGCTGCAGGAGGCATGGCAGTTAGAAAATCATTGTCTTGCAATGACTCTAGTAAAAAAAAACATAGTTGTTAAAAGGAAAGCAGAAGAAACTATTTGGAGAGAAGAAAGGGACCAGAAAGAGAAGGGAAAGAGGTATAGGGGAGAGCAAAAAAGACTAATCCTAGCACCCTGGAGGCTAAGTCTACAGAGCGAGTTCCAGAACATTCAGGACTACACAGAGAAACCCTGTCTCAAAGGAAACAAAATGAAAACGTAATATGTAAATTGTATCCTAGAGGAAAAAAAAAAACAAAAAAATTAAAAAAAAAAAAAAACTACCTGAATAAATCTGTCATGTTCTCTGTCCCCTCCGCTGCTGTAAAAGAAAAGGCAGACACCCTCCTTCTGTGTCTGTCAGTCTGCAATCATCTAATCCTCACTTCCCCAAAGGAAGCTGACCAAGCATTCTAAACTATGGGAGCTACAAGTGGTGCTCTGATGGACATGCATTAACTGAAGGCCGAACTTTCCCCCTTCCCCTGCTGATTGGAAATCACACAACTTGACTGCAATCACGGACATGGGCTACTCATCAACTACAGGTTGTGAGCCATGCCGCCTCCATGGGTTATGTCAGGAGGGTACCTGCTTAGCTGCAACTCTCCTCAGGGACTCAGCCTTTCTGTCTATCCAAAAGCCAAGTTCTTATCCAAAAGGGCAATTTGCCTCAGTGACCCTCTTGAACCCCTAGCCTGAGATTTTTTTCTTTTTTCTTTTTGTTTTTTTGAGACAGGGTTTCACTGTAGCTTTGGAGCCTCTCCTGGAACTCGCTCTGTAGACCAAGCTGGCCTCACACTCACAGAGATCCACCTGCCTCTGACTTTCGAGTGCTAGGATTAAAGGGGATGCGCCATCAATGCCTGGCTCTAGCCTGAGATTTTACATAATCTAAATCTTATTACAACATATAGTAAATCAACTAAAATTGGCATGCATGCTACAAAAACAAACGAATAAACAAACAAACCTACTCTGGGATGGCAGAATGGTTCAGGAGATCAATTGCTACTGTGCAAGCCTGGGGCCTGAGTCCAATTCCTGCAACCCATATAAACGAGATGGAGAAAAATTGAACCTACAAAGTTGCCCTCTGACTACCACTATCCCCATGGTGTGTCACATGTGCACAACATTAATAGTAATAATAACAATAAAATTTAAAACAGCAGCAAAAACAACTAGCTTGTTAAAACATTTCTAAGGACATGATGCTATGGGGTATCCACCAGAGAAGACCACTCAGACATGAGTTTAAGCTAATAGAAAGCCATTGTATTAGTTGGCCTTCTACTATATTAGATGTTTGGGATCCCAGTGTAGCCCTGAGCCTTTTTCAGGGTGAATTTTTAAGCACACACACACACACACACACACACACACACACACACACAAAACCAAAACAACAACAACAACAACAACAACAAAACACAAATAAACAAAAAAACATATCTTGGGTTGACATACCTTCATTCAGTTAATGAGAACAGTTAGCCAGAGGCAGAACTACAGAAGGCAAAAAGCAAGGTTAGTCCTTTAGAGACTTTCCCAGAACTGTGGATTTGGATGGATGAGGTCTTTGTTTTCGTTTTGGCAGGTGGTGCTGTCTACGTGCTGAGTTTTACATACTAAACCCACTTTCAACGTGGAGTCAGTTGCAGTAAGATTTGGGGGGCCTTTTGCAATGAAAGGCTTCTCTAAAATGCACAAACAAGAGGCTGGAGAGGTGGCTCAGTGGTTAAGAGCACTGGCTGCTCTTCCAGAGGTACTGAGTTCAATTCCTAGCAACCACATGGTGGCTCACAACCATCTGTAATGAGATCTGGTGCTCTCTTCTGGCTTGTAGGTGTACATGCAGACAGAACAAAAAAAATAATTTCTTTTTTGAATTTAGGGAAGACCTGAGTTTGAGTTTGGCCCTTAACTTCCATATGAGGGCATACAACCATATGACTCCCAGGGAGCTGATGCCTTCTGACTTCCTCGGGCACTGGGCATGTACATAGTATACATATAAAAATGCAGGTGAAGTCATCCGTACACATAAAATAAAGTAAATCTACAGAAGTTAACAAGACATGACAGTTTATTGCAATATGTGGTCCTAAACCAGATTCTGTGCCAGAAAAGGAAAGAAAAAAAAAAAAAAAAAAAAAAACTCAAAAATGTCATTATTGGCCCATTGATGAGATTTTGTGATGGATTAGATAGTGTCACATTTCCTCATTTTAACAGTTGTACTGTGGTGGTTACACAAGAGGCTGTGTTCTTGTCATTAGGAAACAGCACTGTAGTATTTGGGGTAAAGGACATTGTGTCTACAACTCTCCTGTGGTGTGTGTACACTGAAGGAATGATGGAAGAGGTGGGTGACATATCGACGGATGTAGGGTGCAGAGAATGATAAAGCAATTGTGGTAAGATAATAACTACACAGAGCACCTGCTTCTCAGGGTGAAAATCACATTTGTTTTCTTGTAACTTTTCTGTAAGCTCACATTGATTTTACGATAAAATGTTTGCAAGGCTAGATGTGGTGGTTCCAGTATTCAGGTGGCTGAGGCAGAAGGATCCAGAATTTGAAAATTTGAGGCCAGCCTGGACTACAGAGAGAGACAGAGATATTTATAGCTCTAATGAATATATTAGAAAAGAATAAAGGCTAAAAATTCATGAGCAAAATCTTCTAAAGAGGAAGAAAGTAGTGAATAAAGATAATAGAAAATAGGGGGCTGAAGAGATGGCTCAGGAGTTAAAAGCACCAGCTGGTCTTCCAGAGGTCCTGAGTTCAATTCCCAGCAACCATATGGTGGCTCACAACCATTTATAGAGGGATCTGATGCTCTCTACTGGCATTCAGGTGTACATGCATTCAGGTGTACATGCAGACATCGCATTCATATAAATAAATAAATAAACAAACAAATCTAAACCACAAAACAAAACCCAGGTGCTGGTGGGACATCCCCTTCTCCCCAGCGGGAGGCAGAGGCAGGTTGATCTCTGAGTTCAAGGCCAGCCTGGTCTACAAAGTGAGTTCAAGGACAGCTAGTACTGTTACTGTAAATGTGACAAGAGAATATAATGAAAAAATTCAATAAATTAAATATTTGGATGGGATGGACAAAACCTTAGAAAATTTACTGTTAGATGAAAAAAAGAGAGGTCCCTCAGTAAGGACTTTTAAAAACAGGGGCACACAGTGTAATATTATGTGGAAATTTCTGGAGGAACCACTGAGTGCCAGTGAAGTCTAACTAACACTCTTGCTGGTTTTTTACTGTGTTTTAGAGTATTGCCCAGAGATTTTGCAGATTAAAAAAAATATTAAAACATCCTAATATGAAAAATAACAAAATAATGTTTAAAAGAATTATAAGACTCCCCAAATCATCATTAATAAAAGGCAGTTTGCAAAATGGGAGAAGATTGTGTAGCACAGGGAACCAAGGGCATGCACAAGGTTTCTTGGGGATGCTGGTCATATTACTATATTTTTAAAAACATGATAAAAATACGAGGGTGATCTGGTCACATCCCACGGATTCACTGGGCTGATCTGCCTGACTAGGAGAGTGTTCCGGTCCGCAGGGCTCCACTACTGTCTCTCCAGAAGTAGGATTGGGTGGGAAAGACCCTCCTGGGATCAAAGAAGACTGTTCTTAGGTCAAGGATATAGGAGTAGCTGTGCTCACGTTAGGACACCAAACACGTTGTCAAGGTCCTCAACCTTTCAAGACATATAAAGCCTGCTTCTATGGGGGAAAAAAATACCCCATAAACAGGTGACTATTTCTTCCTCAATTGCCCCCCTCCCCAAGATGCAGCTGTGCCCTCCTAGAACTTTACCCAGGGTTTGATTCTCAATGGAGGGGTTAGGAAAAGGGACTCAGAGAGGAAACCCAGGCAGTGACACACTCACCGCTGTACCAGAGCGCCCCCTGGTGGGATAACTTAGAGCTGAGCCCCCGCTGGCCCGCCCTTCCTGGGTTGCAGTGGAAGACCCCCTACTCTCCTCTAAGGCGGGGTCCAGGCTGTGCTATTGATAATTGTCTTTGGACACCTCTTGGCCGAGGTTTCTACTTTCCCAGAAGCAAAATAGGAGACGGTGGGATCCAGTTCCCCTTGGCTTCCTTGACTGCCTAGTGACCCCTGAGGTACAGCTCATTTGGAAGAGTGCTGTCCTGCTGTGCACCAACAGATCTCCTGCAAAAGATTAACATGATGAGATGGTGCACACCTGTAACCGTAGAACTGAGCAAGGAGAGACAAGAGAATTAGGAATTTGAAGCCATCCCAGACTTCACAGTGAATTCGAGACCAGACTGGGCTATACACAAAAAAACTTAAGTTGTAACTGTCCCGTCTGACTTTATAGTCCCAGATAGTGAGTTTTGTTTTGTTTTGCAGTACAGGGATGGTTAAAGCATGGGCGCGGGTCGGGGATGGAGGTGTGGTGGGTGGATTTTAGGATCTCAAGTGTTCCAAGCAAATGAGCCAAAACTGAGGGGTACTCCCATCTCCCCCTCTTGTGCCCTCCCTTCCTCCTTTGGGATGAGTAGTGGTCCATTCTAGAGCAGTATGGCAGCAGGTACTGTCGGTAACCAGCAGAGCCTGCTGGAGGGTCTAGGAAGCTGTGTCGGCTGTCACACGCTGTCAGGAAGCAGCTGATGGAGCTCATATTGAGCATCTTGCACTACAGAGGGTTCGAGAAATTATGTGCAGTTGGCAAAAACGGTATATAAACTACCTTGAAGAACTTTCTACTCCCAAATATGGGATAATTAGAGCATCGCATTGATTCTGCTTGGCCCAGTGTCAGGAAGCAGATCTGAAATAAGGTAGAGAAGGAGGATCAGGAGTTCAAGTGCAGCCTAGGCTACATGTGACCTTGAGGCTAGTCTGGGCTGCATGAGACCGAGTTGAAACAAACAAAAATAATGATAGTAAAAAACATTATATACCGTTAAATAAAATAGTAAGCCAAGAGTCTATATTTATATATGCAAAATAGAAGAGTGAGATTCCTTTGTAGGAATATCAGTGTTGAATAGAGAAGAAATAATGGAATTAGAAAATTACATTCTGGGGATGGAGAGACTGGTGCTCTTGTAGAGGACCTGGGTTCAATTCCCAGGACCCACATGACAGTTCACAAACAGTTCTAGGTGGATCCAATAGGCATACATGGTGCAAATATATGCATATATGAATGCAGTCAAAACATTCGTATACATAAAGTAAAATAAATCTAAAATTAAATTTAAAAATTATCATTCAGCGGCTACTATAGAACTCAATAACTCAATCAGGAAACTTCAATTTATTCTTAAACTAGTTAGCAAAAATTTATTGAGAAATGAAATATTAAACTAGTTTCAAAATATTAGCCTATAAAAATATTTACTGATGCACACCTTTAATCCCAGCACTTGGGAAGCAGAGGCAGGTGGTTCTCTGTGAGTTTGAGGCCAGCCTGGTCTACACAGCTAGTTCCAGGCCAGCCAGTGCTGTACAGTGAGATCCTTATTTTTTTCCCTGAAAAAAAATAAATGAACATTTTAAAAGTGCAAATTTGTAGCTTAGGAGCAGCCTGTGATCTCAGCACTTAGGTGGAGGATCGAGAGCTCAAGGTCATCCTCATGATCATGAATTGAGGCCAGCCTGAGCTACAAGAGACCCTGTCTCCAAAACAAAACAAAAACTTTTATTTTATTTATTTATTTATTTATTTATTTATTTTGGAGACAGAGTTTCTCTGTAACTTTGGAGGCTGTCCTGGAACTCACTCTATAGATCAAGCTGGCCTTGAACTCACAGAGATCCGCCTGCCTCTGCCTCCCGGGTGCTGGGATTAAAGTTGTGCACCACTAACTCCCGGCGAAACTTTTATTTTTTTTAATAAAAGGAAGATAGTGTCTTCCTTTTATTCTGGAGATCCTAAACATTGACTAATCTAGTATATATTTGTTTATACTGTGTGGCACTCGCCTATTTGAAACATCTACCTATCCTTTTAAGGATTTATTTATTTATTATGTATACAGTGTTCTGCCTGCATGTTTGCATGCACACTAGAAGAGGGCATCAGATCTTCTTACAGATGGCTATGAGCCACCATGTGGTTGCTGGGAATTGAACTAAGGACCCCTGGAAGAGCAGTCAATGCTCTTAACCTCTGAGCCATCTCTCCAGTCCTGAAATGTCTACTTTTTCTTGGCTTGTTTGTTGTTTATTTAGACAGTCTCTCTTTTAGAAAACATTTATTTTTATTTGCATTGGTATTTTGCCTGTGTAAGGATGTCAGGTCCCCTGGAACTGTAGTGTCAGATTGTTGTGAGCTGCCATGTAGGTGCTGGGAATTGAACCCAGGTCCCCTGGAAGGGCAGTCAGTGTTTTTAACTACCGAGCTATGTCTCCAGCCCCAAGTTAGTCTCTTTGTCTCTGTTTCTCTGTTTCTCTCTCTCTCTCTCTCTCTCTCTCTGTGTGTGTGTGTGTGTGTGTGTGTGTGTGTGTGTGTGTGTGTGTGTATCCTACCTACCAGGCAGGTCTGAAACTCATTTTGCAGCCAAGGCTGGCCACTAACTTGTAGAAATCCTCCTGCGTCAGTCTCCTAGAGCTGGCATCACAAGCATGAATCACCATATGCGATTTAAAACTTTTGCCAGGTGGTGATTGTCGTAATTTTTAAAAAGCGACTCTAGAAAGAAAGATGCCATGAGACAGAGTTCAAGTGGAGGGGCTTTTTTTATTAAGGGAAATGGATCATAAAAAAGGGGGAAGGGGAGAAGAGACTGGCCTCCAGGGACAGGAGCAGTGGGAGGAGAGAGGAAAGGGGGGTGGGTGGGAGGGAGAGAGGAACAGACAGAGAGGAGAGAAAGACAGAGGGGGATGGGAGGTGGGCAGGGCCTTTTGAAAGGGAACATAGTGCATATGCACAGGTGGTGCTCTTAGTGGCAGCAGCTAAGGGTACAGCCTGTCAGAACCCCAAGGGCAGGCCAGTACAAATGCCTAAATACTAACAGTGATGGCATACACCTTTAACACCAGCATTTGCGGCAGAGGCAGTTGGATCTCTGAGTTTGAGGCCAGCCTGGTCTATATAGTGAGTTCCAGAGCAGCCAGGGACACATAGAGAGACCCTGTCTGGAAAAAACAAATCAAAGCAAACCAAAACCAAAGCAAACAAAAACCCTGCCTTTTGCTTTTTGTGTATTATTACCTTAAAAAGACTATTAGACACTTCCAAGGGTACAGAGCCTGATTCTGTTGGGTATCTTTCTGGTTGTCACATAGTCTCTTGGCCACTTGTAAGCACTACACGGTTTGGTGCATAATTATCTGCATAGCTCAGAGACCTCTTTCCATTTCCTCCCAAAGGGAAACCATTGTATCTTGGAAGCCACAGAAGGGATCCAGGAGCAGAGTCTGTGCTATTGCCCTTGCACAGTACTCAGAGCCCCTGGGATTCAGGAATATGTGTCTTGAGGGAAACATGAGTCACTCCGCCAACGCACAGCTGGACTCTCCCAAGCTGAGCACAATGGAGATGTGGAAACTAGAGGCCGCACTGGAATCTATATCCCAAGCGGGGTTCACACTCTTCCTGTTGTTACATTGTGAAATGGAAACACTGTTTCCTGGGAAAGGGGCCAAATTCCACCAAAGACACTGTGCTGAAACCTGCACAGCTGCTAAATGCTTCTGTGTTTGCAGAGGATGTCTTGTTTTGAAAGTTGGGTGTTGGTTCCAAACAGGTAGTTGAAAAGAAAGTGTGGGGGGGCACTCAGCTTATATATAAGTTTGTCAGGAACACTCTAGAACCTTGTTCTTGACTAGTTCAAGTGAGAGAACTTGAAAAGGGCTATGCAGGTTGCTTGGTACATACACATGTCAACTGTTCTGACATATCCCTCAGGGATACGAGCGCACTTCATACTTAAACATCCTTATTTATTATTGCTGTTGCTTTAATGTAAAAAAATATACACGTTTTCCTTGCATATATGTCTGTGCACCAGTGGTGCCTGGTGCCTAAGAAGGCCAGAAGAGGTATCGGATCTCTTACAGAGTTATAGACAATTCTCAGCCACGTGTGGGTGGCTGGGAATTGAACCTGGATCCTCTGGGAGAACAGCCAGTGTTCTGAACTGCTGAGTCCTCTCTCCAGCCTTGTTGTATTTTGAGTGTCACCTTGGTGGCCTGGAACTGTCTATGTAACTGAGTGTGACTTTGAACCCTTGATCCTCTTGTCTGCACCTCCTACATGCTCATATCACAGGCATGCACCACCAGGCCTGGTCTTTTGTTTGTCTTTTGAGACAGGGTTTCTCTGTGTAACAGCCCTCGTTGTCCTGGAGCTAGCTTTGTAGACCAGGCTGGCCTGGAACTCACAGAGGTCTGCCTGCCTCTGCTGGGATTAAAGGCTTGTACCACCACCACCTGGCCCCAGGCCTAGTCTTTTTGTTTCTTCTGGCTTTTCAAGACAGGGTTTCTCTGTGTAGGGCTGGATGTCCTGTGGACCAGGCTGGCCTCAAACTCACAGATCTTCCTGCTTCTGCCTCCTGAGTGCTGGGATTAAAGGAGTGCACCACCCTGCCTGGTAGACCTAATCTTAAATGTGGGTTTTTTGTTTTGTTTTGTATGGTGGTTTTCCATTACATTGTTCTTGCTGGGTACATTTGAGTATATGTGTAGCTGCCAGAACTGACTGTAAACTCCTTAAGCCCCAGACCATGTCTTTCCATCTCTAGGCTCCTGTTACTACATCTTCTAGCTATCTTGTTATATTTCTGGTTGTGATCCCAGCCTTTACCAGCAGAGCCATCTCTCCAGTCTTCCTAGCTGCTTCTCAACCCAATTTGTTAAAAAAATTTAGTTGCATTTATTGTGTATGATGCAATACATGCATAAGTATTGAATATACATGTGTGGAGGTCAGGGAACAATTTGATGGAATAAGTTCTTTCTTTCCTCTCTAAGGGTCCTAGGATCAAACTCAGATTGTCAGCTTGGTGGCAAGCACCTTTACCCACTAAGCTGTTTTGCTGGCCCCTCTCTACCTCCTTTTCATAGAGGAAATTTATGATACATAATAGTGGGATGAATATAAATAGCTGACCTGTTTGTTTATCACTGAATGATTAAATCTAATTAAACCAGGAAACATTTTCAAGAGTGGCTATATACAACTGAGAAATAACAAAGTTTAATTTTAGGCTGTTGTTTGAGAATAGTACTTGTGTAGCCCAAATTGGCCTCAAACTTGCTGTGTAGCCTTGAACTCCTGGTCCTCCTGTCCTCCACATTTGTAGGATGTGGGATAACCTGGTTTCTATGCTGGGGATCTAACTGAGTTTTGTGTATGCTAGGCCAGCACTCTACCAACTGAGCTACAATCACAAAGCTGAATTACTTTTGAAAATATTGTTTGGAGCTGGAGATGTAAGTTGTGATGGAGCATATTTTTTGAGGTAGTCTTTCTTATGCTGCCATGAAGTCCAGCTAGCTTTGAACTCAAGATCCTCCTTCTGGACTAGAGAAATAGATAGCTCAATGGTTAAGAGTGCTTGCTGTCCTTGCAAAGGACCTGAGTTTTATTCTAGCCAACTATGTTGGGAGTCTCATAATCACCTGTAACTCCAGCTCCAGGAAACTCCAGGCCTTTTTCTTTTTTGACTTTTTAAAATTAAAAACAATTTTAGATTTATTTTTACTATTTTATGTGTATGAGTGTTTTCCCTGTATGAATAACTGTGTACCACATTCATGCTTGGTGCCCAAGAAGATGGTAAGCCTCCATGTGCATTCTGGGAATTGAACCCAGGTCCTTCACAACAGCAAGCAATGCTCTTAACCATTGAGCCAACTCACCAGCCCCTTTTCTGATTTTTTTTTCCTTAAGAGATGTTGTTTTTATTCTATGTGTACAGTTGTTTTCTTTATATGGATGTCTATGCATCACATGCATGCCAAGGCCTGAGGTATTGGCTCCTCTTCTCTAGAACAGGAGTTACAGATGATTGATAACTGCCATGTGGACGTTGGGAACCAAACCTGAGTCCCTCTGCAAGAGGATCCAGTGCTCTCAGCCGAGCCATCTCTCCAGGCGCTCTTCACCTGCTCTCACAAACCTGGACCCACACACAGAGACAAGTGTTTGCATAGAAGTAAAAATAATAGATTCTGAAGAGATGGCTCAGTTAAAAACACTTGCTGCTCTTGTAGAGGACCATAGTGTGATTCTCAATACAGGTAACTCAAGGCTTTCTATAACTCCAGTTCCAGGGAATTGGATACCCTTTTCCGTATTTCTAGGGGAATCTATACACATATATGCACACACACAGTGTACAAACACACATACAAATAAATTTTAAAAATCTTTGGAACAATAAAAATAAAATAAATCTTTTTTTAATGGATACAGCAACATGCTAGGAGAATATAGTAACAATTCAGGCATCTATGAATGACAGTAATATGACTTCAGGAACGGAAAGGACTGGGAAGTAATAACAAAGGAGGAACAGGCAGACCAGGGAACTTGGCTTCCTTTGGGAAGGGTGGGGAGGGAGAAGTTAAAAGAAATTCCAAGGTTGGAGTGCACTGTGCCTTGAGAAGACAATGGCACCATCAACAAATAACCTCACTCTCCTATTGCAAGAAAGATACTTACTTTAGTTGAGTTTGGATAATGTAGGATGCCTAAGTAGGTTGTGAGGAATGGGAGAACAGAGCCTTACATTTGGGAAATTGGCAAAAGTCCAAGGCTAATTATTGAACATACTGAAATAAGCTGGCCATGGTGGTACAGGTCTTTAGTGCCAGCATTCTGGAGGCAGAGACAGCTGGATCTCTGTGAGTTCAAGGACAGCCTGGTCTATACAGAGGTTTCCAAGATAGACACATATGAGACCCTGCCTAAAAATCAAACAAAAACAAACAACAAAAATTAAGCAGGACGTGGAGGCACACACTTTGAATCCCGGCATTCTGGAGGCAGTCTCAGGGATCTCCGTGAGTTCAAGGCCAGTCTTGTCTATATAGCAAATTCAAGGAAGCCGGGGTTTCATAGTGAGACCCTGTCTTGAAATGAAATAAAAAGTTATTGATGGATTCATGTATTGCAGTTCTGAGGATGGAGCCCAAGACAGGGCCTTACATACTCTAGTTATGTGACTCCACTAAAATAGATACCAACCTGGTACCTATTCTGCTGTTTGTTCATTTGCCCGAGACAGCGTCTCATTTAGCCAGAGTGTCCTCAAACTCATTATGTAACTGAGGCCCTTCTACTCCTGATTCTCTTGTTTCTGTCTTCCCAAAGCTAAGGTTACATATGTCACTACACCTAGCTGCCAACATATTAATTTTTTTTCTTTAAAAATAGAGAATGAATTTTTGAGGAGGAGAAACAGCCTAAAGCCCCTTTTTATATACACCAGAGAAACAGTGCCTCTAGAGCTGGTGTGGGGATGCCTGCTGTTCGTGGCAGCTGTGAGCCAGCTGCTGAGGGGCTGGCCTTGGTTTCTCTGATGTAAGGACACATCATCCATCCCAACTGTTTATTGTTCACAAAACACACTGTCTCCCTGGGATCTGTCCCAGCTGGGATCCAAAGCTGAGCGGAACAGATTTTACACCTTTTGTTGCATTTCCTTAAATGTAAGCTGGTAAAACTAAGGACAGAACCATGATGAGATGGACAGTGCTTGGCTATGTTTACCACCCACTTCCATAACTTATGCTGTTTCCAGAGTTGTGAAGATCCCTTCCTTTATAGGCTCTGCTCTATCCCAGAAGCCCTCTCCCTCTCCCACTCCCCCAGAAGCTGGCTCATGGTGAATTCTTGCCCTTTATTGATCAGATGCCTGGTTGGAGGTATGTCAGAGCACTGGAAAAGTCTAGCTGCTGACAAGTCTCTCTCTCTTTCTCTCTCTCTCCCTCTATGTGTGTGTGTGTGTGTTTCCTGCACCAAAGGAAATTTTGTTTTAACCTTACTATCCATGTTGTGAACTCCTTAGCAGCTGATGCATACCACAGAGCAGCACTCATTTCAGTGAGTGGACAGAGCAATTGCAAGACAAACCTGAAAGCCGGCAATGGCATGTGGAGTGCAATAATTACAAAGGAAAAGACAGTTTCCACTGAAATGGAGTGAAGTTTCTGGAAAGGATTTCTGGGCTCCAGGTCCGTGTCAGCAGAGTTGGTAAAGCATTGCACAGAGCTCAACATTTCATAAGAAGACCCCCGAGAGAAGCTTGCTGATGTGGACATTTTTTGCAACATCGCTGTGCAGGGGTAGGGCCCTTTTTCAAAAATTCTTTGGGAGGGAGGAAGGCATCAAATGAGTCAGATCTGTATTCATAGGGCTACCCCCTGGGACATAACTTGACTCATCCACAAATACTGACATTCCTTTTGAAGAAGTGGACTGCAAATACTTTCCTGGAGGGAAAGCCGAAACTGCATTGACTTAACGATTGCTTTAGCAATCATGCATAGATGCTCCTCTTTAATAAGTATTCTGTAATTGTTCACTGAGAAGGAACTGGTTGAATATGCTATAGTGCATGCATACATGGGAAAATAAGGCAGTTCTGTATGGAAAAAATCTTAGGCAATATTAACAACTCGAAAAATAAAAAAAAGACTATGTATGTATATATAATATAATCCTATGTGCACAAAATGTCTTTCTTTTCTTTTTCTTTTGAAACAGGGTAGTACTGGCTGGCCTGGAATTCTCCTCTGTAGACTAGAATGGCTTCAAATTTACAGACACCTCCCTGCCTCTGCCTCCCAAGTGCTGGGATTAAAAGTGTATGTCACCATGTCCACTTTTTTTTTCTGTTTTGAAGAAAAATAGGGGGCCTGCAGTGGTTGAGAGCACTGGCTGCTTTTACTAGAGGACCTGGGTTCAATTCCCAGCACCCACATGGTGGCTCACATCTGCTTGCAATTCCAGATCTTGGAATCCAACACTCTTACACAGACATACATGCAGGCAAAACACCAATGCACACAAAATAAAAATCTTTTTTAAAAGAAAGAAAAATAGGGTCTTGCTATTGTAGCCCAAGTTGGCCTCCAATTCATAATCATTTTATTTCAGCCTTTCAACAGCTGGGATTACAGGTATATAGGATTACACCTAATTTGTGTGTATAGAAATATGCTGTAGACCTGGTGGTGGTGGCATACGCCTTTGATCCCAGCACTTGGGAGGCAGAGGCAGGTGATTTCTGTGAGTTTGTAGCTAGCCTGGTCTACAGAGTGAGTTCCAGCCAGGGCTGTTACACAGAGAAACCTTGCCTCTCAAAAACACACACAAAAAAAGAAAAAAAAAAAAAAAAAAAAAGAAAAAGGAAAAAAAAAGAAAGAAAGAAAGAAAAAAAAAAGGAAATAAGAAATATGCTATAGAAAATTCTGCAGGGAAATACTAACAATGGTTTCTTGGGTGGGAGGAAAATTAATTGCTGGGATAGGAAAGGAAGAACAATTTCCTCAGCTGGGCATGGTGGAGTATATCCATAATCCTAGTATTCTGCAAGCTGAGGCAGGAGAATCACCATGAGACCATGAGTGTGAGGCCAGCTGGAGCTGTCAAGACCCTGTCTCAAGGAACAAGAATAGCTGGGCATGTTGGTGCATGTTTATAATCCAAAAGAAAACAACAAACAGATGACTTCCTCCCACACTGCATTACTTTTTGTACTATTTTTAATATGTACCTTGCCTGTTAAATAATGTACTTAGGGGCTGCTGGTGAGATGGAGCAACAGGTAAAAACGCTTGCCACCAAGCCTGATGATCTAAGTTTGTTTCCAAATATTCACAGTAGGAAGAGAGAACTGACTCCCAAAAGTTGTCCTCTGACCTCTGCACATGCCTGCACACACACACACACACACACACACACACACACACACACACACCAATGTAACTAATTCTTTTCATTTTTAAAGGCTTTATTCATTGATTTAATGTGTCTGAGCATTTTCCTTGCATGCATGTATGTGCTTGCCTAATGCTGGCAGAGGTCAGAAGAGGGTATCAGACCCCCTGGAACTGGAGTTATGGATGGTCATGAGCCACCATGTGGATGCTGAGGGCTGAACCTCATCTTTTGCAAGAGCAACAATGCTCTTTGTTTTTGAGGCAGGGTTTCTCTGTATTGCTTTGGAGCCTGTCCTGAAACTCACTCTGTAGACCAGGCTGGCCTCAAACTCTCAGAGATCCGCCTGCCTCTGTTTCCCTGGTGCTGGGATTAAACGTGTGTGCCACCAAGGCCAGCTAAAGGTCACTCTTTAACTTCAAGTGAGAGAGCCACTTGTTTCTGAGGAAACCGATTGGAGTGTTGGGGGGGGGTGCATTATTCTGTGGTCCCTAAAGTTCTGTAGCCTACATGGCAATCTCCTACTCCACAGGTTGGTGATTCTCTGACCAGACTGATGACACTTAAGTCCCCACTCTTAAAGATAGTGGATAACAGACCAGAGTGACCTTTTGCCGAGCCCCAGCTGGGGAACCCCATGCCTGGTTTCCTAAGCAGGGAAAAGGTTTGCAGAATCTCTGTGGGAAAGGGAATTAGGGTGGCTCCAGGGACTGCTGAGCACCAGATGTGGAGCAGGGCAGCCTGTGTTTCTAGACCTCTGTGCTAAGGAATCTTCTGCGCCTGCTCAGAACTGCCAGCTCCTTGGTGTCCACTAGAAAGAAAACTGTTTCCCCATTAGGGAATATCGCCATAGTTGCCTTCCTTCTTCCTGCCCCAATGAAAGATTCTGAGTACTGGAGTCCAGTAGACCTGGGGCTAAGAGCAAAGGCTAACAGTAACCTAGAATGAACCCTGGCGAGCCACCTGCCTTCTCTTGGCCTTCCTTTCTCTGCTAGATAAGGGGATGGGGTTCCATGATCTCCTCAAATACTCACTCACCTAATCTTTCTGAGAACCGCGGGAAGAACAAGTGATTTTAGAGGTGATTTTAGAGAGGGGACTAAAAGCCTTTACTATGTTTTATTTCTCACCTTAATCCTGCCCTGTTATGACAATTCCAAGAGAAACCTAGAGGCTTTTGCAAGCCGACGTCATTCTCTCGTTCCTCTTCACTAACAGTGCCATGAGCTTTGGGGACAGTGGTAATTCAGTATAAAGGTGGTGGGGCGGACCCTCAAATCCCTTTGAAAAAGATTGTGTAGGGCAAGAATCTTACAAGGACACTGGGCATAGACAAAAATATTAGCTTACATCTAATTCACACTCCATCTGTACTAATCTTGATCTTAAAAGGCTGCAGTGGGTTGTGGGGGGGAAAAAAAAACTAAAAGAGAGAAAAAGTCGAGTACATTCAGGACCTGATTCCTTCCCCCAGCTCACATTCCTCCGCCCCAGTCCCGCGGCAGCAGCCTCCACCTCCAAGGGGGCCCTAGACTCCCGTTCCAACTATTCCAACCATCCTGAACAGGGTGGGGCATTTGGCTATGGTATCCCCCTCCGTTCCCCTCTCGGGTTAGTCTCCCCTTCTGCCCCGGTTCCTCCCTTTCTGGGGTGGGGCCAGCCAATGGCCGACGAGACTCCGGGTTTGGCCTGGGAGCCGGGCAGCTCGCGGATTCCCCGCCCCACAGTTCTGGCCAGCGTCCTGGTGCGCACGGACGTGGCTCGAGTTTCCTCCGCTCTGGGCTCCTGCTCTCTCCCCTCTCTCGCTCCTCCTCTCCCGGTCTCCCGCTCCAGCTTCACTCGTCCGGCCCCGCACGGTTCCGGGAAGCCATGGAGGATGTCACGCTCCGTATCGTCGAGCGACCGTATTCCGGATATGCCGATGCCTCCTCCGAGGGCCCGGAGCCTACCCCAGGGGAGGCACCAGCCACGGAGGAGCCGTCGGGGACCGGCTCTGACGAGCTGATCAAGTCGGACCAGGTAAACGGTGTCCTGGTGCTGAGCCTTCTGGATAAAATCATCGGCGCCGTTGACCAGATCCAGCTGACCCAAGCCCAGCTGGAGGAGCGACAGGCGGAGATGGAGGGTGCCGTGCAGAGCATCCAGGGAGAGCTGAGCAAGCTAGGCAAGGCGCACGCCACCACGAGCAACACCGTGAGCAAGTTGCTGGAGAAGGTGCGCAAGGTCAGCGTCAACGTGAAGACGGTGCGCGGCAGCCTGGAGCGCCAGGCCGGCCAGATAAAGAAGTTGGAGGTCAACGAGGCGGAGCTGCTGCGGCGCCGCAACTTTAAAGTCATGATCTACCAGGTGAGCCCGTGGGCAGACTACGCCCAGAGTGGGGGGACATCCTGCCCGTAGCCCTGGCCCTGAGATCTGGGTGGGGACACCCGGCTGAAGTTCGTCTCTCAGCCAACCTGGCCCCGTGGGAGCGGTCAGCAGCTCCTCCCTCCTTCCTGCAAACCCAGCTGGAGTGGGATACGGGGTGGGGTGGGGTGGAGGATTCTTGGGACGCAGTGAGGGGCTCACTGAGGGATTCACTCATGCCTTTCCAGGGCCCAGGCTCCTCTCTGCGGTGTGTACCTCCTAGTGGAAAAGTTAACGGGTTGGACTTGGGAACTCTAAATACTCCCGGCTTGTCTCTGTGAAACGTCTTCCCACTTGAAGGAAGTTTTGTGGGAGGAATACCCGAGGTCCCTGGTTGTCTTTTAGGGACCCTCTGTAAGCGGACACTGACTGTGGGGCCCTGGGCCTGGGGCCTCCGGTGCCGTGGGCCCGATATAGCGGGTGATTCAGGGCTCAGGCACGCACCAGTGGGGGCGCCATGCAAGGGACACGACCGTCAGCACCCCTCACCCTACTCCGCGCCCCCGCTCCAGCCTCGACTGCCCACGCGCGTCCCCTTGCTTCCATCTGTCCCTGGCCTCCAGGCACTTTGAGGTCCTTGGGGACACCCTGTCTCGTGGTGCTCGGGTGCCCTTAGCTTCTACTGGGAGCGCGTGGAGCGGGTAGAGGTGGGCGTTGGGAGAGCAAGTGGGGCTGGGGAAGGTGGTGGTCTGGGCGGGGTGAATCACCCACCTCTACCCTGCAGAACTGCGGAGGCGGTGTCCCGAGCGGGGAAGGTGCTAGCGGCTGGGGGCTGGCACACTCAGGCTCCACCCTTTGCCTTCTTAGCACCTTTCTGAGTTCCTTCTGCCTGCATACAAAAGTAGCTTTTGTATCCTAACCCTTAAAGCAGCTGGCAGTCTCAATGCTGGTTTGCCCCTGCACACCCCAGCCTTGACCCCACTCAGAGTGAGCCTGAGCTGAGTGAGGAATTGGTGTTCTTTCCCTAGAGGTAAATATGCTGAGCCCTGCCTCCTCTGTGTTGGGCCTGGTTGATGCTCCTTCTCCTAAACTGAGGGCTGGGGTGGGGGAGGGGGGTTAGTTTATGCTCCTGAGGGGAATGGAAGGAAAAGGAAGAGTAAATTTCCCACATGTCCCACCCTCCAGAACCTGTATGAGGGAGCTGTGGTCACTAACGAGCCTTGCTTGATTACCACGCTTTAGAGTGACTACACGGTCTGAGATGCGGCCCTTGGCACGGTTCCCCTAAGGGAGCTCAAGAGCGGTGCAGATGGGGGACAGCGCCTGGGGGAGAACTGGGCCTATCCTATGTTCTGGGACTTTGGTGGTAGGACCTCGGCAGAAACAGGACCACTCCCAGCCCCTGCCCCTACATACTGCTGAGGGACTCTTTCAAGTACCATGTAAAGAGTTTTGCCTTGCTGATGCATACCCGTGGTTCCATCATTCCAGAGGCCAAGGTAGCCTGGGACATGTAACACCTCCCCGTCTAAAAACAAAAACACTTTCTTCTCCCATTTATAACACCCATTAGGTAGGAGGAAGTGCTTACTTGGAGCTGTTTCCATGCAATCTGACTGCTTAGTGGTAGGCTGCGGACTGGGGGGAGGCTGTAAGTTAGTTGTTTGGGGACCTGTGTGGCCCTTAAAGGGGACATCTAGGGAAAGAGAACAGGGTCTGAGACAGTAAGTGGCTGTCTCCTTCAGAACCTGGGCTTATCACAAAGAATAAGTGACTTTCTCATTTTAAATGCTCCAGCTTGTGCTGCGTGGGGACACTTTCAGCCTGTAGGTGAACCTTCCTATGCTGATTCTGAGAGAAAGGATGGGTATTGGGTGGATGGGGGACTTCTCTGCCGAGGTCAGTGCCCCTCTCTGCTCTGTTCCTTCCATTTGGCAGTCATCACCATCTGAATAGTGGGGTGGGGGTGGGGACACTCACTAGATGACTTTGAGTACATGTGAACCGAGCCTGTGGGTCAGGAGGGCAGAGAGTTGAGGTGGAATGGCTTGAGGCTGGAAAGATGGCTAAGTTGTAAACGGCACTGGCTGCTCTTCCAGGGAATTAAGCCTTGGTTCTGCACACCCAAATGATGGCTAACAACAATCTAACTCCAGCTCCAGGAGGGTCTGACACCCTCTTCTGCCTCTGCTGGGACACTGCATACATGTGGTACACAGACTTGCATACACCACACACAATCTGAAAAGAAAGAAAGACTCACTTTAAGTTGAGCCCCCAACCCACAGGGGAAATAACTAAGAACTAAAATGGTCCCTAGCCCTGGGACAAGCTCAGAGGTAAGGACTAACTTCCAGTGCATGGGGTAGGGCTCAGGCTTGCAGGGTTTCCTTGAGCTGCCCCACAGATGTGCCAAGTGGGGGTGAAGGGGTGGGGGGCTGGAGGGAAGCAGCTTGTTCTCCTCTCGGGTCTGCAGAGGTCCACGGTCTGAGAAAAGAATGGGGTAAAAATAGCCCTGTGTCTTGGCAGGCCTAATAGGGAAGACTGGGGGCAGCAAGCATTTATGGGAAACTCAGGATAAGGAGATGGCCAGGCAGAAAGAGCAAAAGAGTGAGGGGGTGGTGTGCGGCTGGAAAGGGGCTCCCAGATGATATGAGATTTTCAGAGGGAAAGGGGAAATGAGATTCTACCTTCCCCACTATGGGTGTGGGAGGTCATGATGTAGAAGAAGGTACTCAAGGGTCTGGAAATCCCAGGAGTGGGATATAGAGATCCCTTGTATGGCTCTAAACAAAAGCTAGCAACTTGGCACCTCATTCTGTGCTCTAGAGAGACACCCAGCTAGGGAACCGCTAGTGGAAGGGGAGAAGTGAATTCTACTAGTGGTGGTGGACTGAGCGATTCTGGGAAGTCTGGGTTGCATTGGGCCAGGTGGAAGCAGTTGTTCTGAAATACCATGCAACCTGGGAGAATTAAAACTCACACAGCCACTTGTACAAGTGACGATTTGGATGCTTTCAGAGCTATATTAGAATCTACAAGGGGAGATAAAGTGGAAACAAATACTTTCTGGGAGTTGTAATTTTTCCAGTCTCAAGCATGCTAGGCAAGTGATTTATCATTGTCCCATATCCCCAAACCATGGCACAAGGCAAAGTTGACACCCATTAGATCTGCTCCAAGGGCTTGGAGATAGGACCTAGAAGTACTGAAGAGATCAGGTTACTCATGGCCCTTAAAGGGGAGGACAGTATGGTTGGAATGAGGGTTTGCTGACTTCTCCTCAAATCTTCACCCAGCCTTTAATTCCTTCCTTCCTGTACTCCAAGTGAATCACAGATACCTTTCTGTGGAAGAACCCTAAACCTTAATCTAAAAATACTTGAATCTTGTTGCAATGGTCTCTTTCCCCCCTAAGTCTCATTACCGCGGAGTATGTCTACCATGTCATTCTTCCTAACAGACGACTTTGGGCTGTTTTTCTTGGTCTCGGGCTCCAAAACAAACAGGATATTTTTTAGGGGACATTCCCAGGACTGAAGGCAATCTTACCATCTGCCCACCCACCCCGCTTTTAAAAGTCAAATCTAACTGTTGTAAAAGCCAAAGTTAAAAGGGTGAGGTATAAAGCAGGCAACTGGCGTCAAGAAGGGATGGGGTATTACGGCAAGCAGCGACCTCAGAGATGAGGGGTCACTTGTGCAGTTTTTGGAATCTCATAGGTGTGAATATTGCATCATTTGTCCTAGACCTCTGAGCTAGAAGATAACCAGCTTTACCCTCTCCATGGTGCATCATAGGAAGCTGGGGCCCAGGCTGGAGAAGTTGCTTGCCTATTGTCACTTAAGGGGTGAGGGATGAAAATGGGCCAGCCGAATGTGGTGGTGCACAACTGGACCCCAAGCTCTGGGCTTGGAAGCAGGATTTTGAGTTTGAGGTCAGCCTGTGCTACTTAGGGAGACAACCACCAACACCCAAACATGTAAACAACAGGGAATAGGACTCTAGCTTCATTGGTAGGGTGCTTGCTTAGCATACATTGAAACCCAGGGTTCCATCTCTAGTACCATGTAAACTGGCTAGGTGGCAAGTGCCTATTATCTCAGTACTCTGGCAGTAGAGGCAGGAGGATTAGAAGTTCAAGGTTACTCTCAGGAACCTAGCCTGGTTGAGGCCGACCTTAGCTACATGAGACACCAACTCAACTACAAGCAAATTAAACAAGTACTTGGTATGTTGTTTTGTTGCCTGGATGCTCTGTGATATGTGTTTGTACACATGTATGTGTGCAGACACATGTACAATGTTGGCTACAAGTGGCCAGCAGTGGGATATCAATGACCATTAGCTACTCAAGCTTCTGAGTGCTGAAGTAGAGGTAAGAATGGTTGCCCAGTCCCACGGCAGTGGGGAGAGGGAAAGGTGCCCAGTGTAAGGACTAAACCCCAGGCCAGCCATGGGTATTCATTGCTTAGGCTCCCATTCTAGGGGACAGCCATTTTCCACCCCATCTCCTTACCACTTCTGCCTCCTCCCTGTACTTGGCATGTCAGGACCTGTTGCTGCTCTGGGGTTTTAGGAATACAAGCCTTCCTGAACATTGCTATTGTCCAAGTCTGCTGTTCCTTCTAAATGTCCCTCTCTTGAGTTCTCACCCAAAGCAAGAGTGTGAGCTCAGCTCTTGAGAGGGTCAGAAGCTGCCACTGGGAATCCTCATAGGCCCACTTATCCTAAAGACGGCTTGTTTTTACATTTTGATTATTTTTTCCTGTGTTATAGTGTCGGACAGTCTAAGCTCTGGATATAAGGGAGGCATGAGGTAGAAAGATGGCCAAAGGGAAGTAGCCAGAGTCCCTCTTCTATACATGTCCCTCTTCTTATCTGGGGCGGCACCTACATGAATGCCCACCCTGCCTCGAGGAATAACACGAAGGAAGGGGGTGTGTGCCTCTTCCACTCATCGGAGCTTCCCTGTTAGAATTTACCAATTGGTCTCAAAACATTCCTTCTCCATTCCTTGGCAGTTCCCCCCACCTTCTCTCCAGCCCCTCAGTAGCCATAATCATCTCATGCATGACAGGGGAATCCCAAGGGTAGAAGGCAGAAGCCCAAGGAGAGCACCGAGGAACATTCTAGAGGACAGGCGGGAGGTGGGAGGGGTTCAGTTGAAGCTGTGTTTATTAATTCATAGGCTTGGGTTCATCCCACCCCTTTTAGCCCCAGGGCCCTCCCAAAGAAGTGGTTCAACTGTAGTTTTGGCCCACCCTAATCCATTCCGGAACCTCTCCCTCTTCAACCAGATCCAGCTCTGCATTGCCACAGAGGCCTCTTTCTGTCAACCTCCCTGCACCCATCCATCCCGAGTGCCATTTAAACCCCTTTTCCTCATCTTAGCCCAAGAAGAAGCCGAACGCACCCTTTGGCTCCGCCACACCCAAGATCGTGCCTCTTGACCTTCTGCCTGAGACTGAGCCCTTTCACCCGAAGCCTGAAACAGTACCTGAGCGCCCAGCCTTTGAGCAGATGCCCAGCCCACTGCCCAATTACCCAGAGCCTGGGCCCCGACCCACCCCAGAGGAGCCAACAGCTGGTGGGAGCATGTAGGATCTCCTGGGACCCTAGGGCCAGTGGGGACAGGGTGTCCCTCCTGGCTACCATCACTTGATGGAAGTCAGTGCCTTGATGGGCTGTCCTTTCAAGCTGCTCTTCCTTATGGGCTGGCAATGGGTGTTAGAAAAATGCTTGCATTGTGCAGTGCTCAGGAAAATGTGATGTGTGCAGTGGGGGTGGGAAGTAAAGAGGGGATCCTCTCCTCCTCGGTGGTGATGTTTTGTTCTCCTAGTGCTGGGGATGGACCCCGGGACCTCACGCATGCAAGCAAATGCACAACCACAGAACTGTATTCCTTGATGTCTTTTTTAAATTGTAGCTCTTCCAGCATCTTCCAGCATCAGACTGGAACTGCTGGAAGGCTGGCTTGCATGAAGCTGCATGAAACTGGGCGTGTCTTCTGATCTCTCTCCCCTCCCTCCCTCCCTCCCTTCCCTTCAGGGGCAGGCCAGTTTGGCTCAAAACCTCTTTGGAGGAGAGCCTTCGTGAGGCCCAGGCCTGGGAGCTGTTCTTTGCCCTCTTCACCCACTCTCTGTAGCTGAGGAAAACATTTGCACTTACTTTTTTTTTTTTTCCTTCATTTTTCTTTTAGAAAATGTTTTGCAAAGGGATCCCTCATATTTGCCAGATCCTGCCTTGGGTGGGGCGCCCAAAAGCTGCCAGCTCAGAGAGGCCCAAAGGGCAGACATTTTAGCTGACTCCAGTGCACAAGGCTTCTCAACTCCTTTTTTATTTCTTTCTCCATGATTGCCCCCCCCAGAAACCCTTGTAGATTTTTCCCCCATCTACCTCCTCATGAAAATTGAATACTATAGATACACTATGTTATTTATGTATGGAGGTTTTTTTGGAGCACCACAAACCATTCTAATACCCAAGGCCCTGCCACCTTCTGAGACTCATTTCCATCCTCTTGGGAACAACGTCATCCCTGTCAAGAAAGGTGCTACAGTAGAAGAAAGTCCCTTCCTGTCGTTGATGTCTTATCTCCTTATCTTGCTAACCCGAAGCAGAAGTCCTGGCCTTTTAGAACTCCCACTTCCTTTCTCCTTCATAATGCATCTTCTGCCCCTGCCTCCCAACGCTGGGATTAAAGGTGCCGCCACTGCCACCGCAAAGCCTTTTTAATGTGCTTTGTAAGCAGATTTGGGGTCTTGGAATCAGCTCCAAGTGTCTCAGCACTAGCTGTAGACAGATCTGGTTAGCATTAAATCAAGAGCGGCTCTTACCCACAGCTGGGTAGTACCTGCCCCTTCTCTCTAACAAGTATGAGATGCTGAGGGTATAGGGGGTGCTCGATTAGATTATATTCGTAAAACGATCTTTCTCAGCCAGCAAGTCTTACTTTTCTGCAGCAGGGTTGGGAGGTGAAGTGTAAGAGGTGGGAGCCTCCCTGGGGGCCTCTCTACATCCACCCTGGACCGATGCCTTCCTTGGCTTGGGGAGTTGTGTGTGTTTGGCAGGGGCTGGGGAAGCTGTGCATGCTTTTGTTTGGACTTGATCATTAAAGGTAACTCTGGAATCCAAGATGGTTGGGAGTGGTGGTTTTGTTTAATAAAAACGGGAAGACCCCTCCCTTCTTGCTCTCCACAAGGCCCCTCCATGGCCCTAATCACTCTTCCAGAGCAATAAGGGTGAGACAAAGGTACCTGACCCCGGTGCCCAGGGTAAGGGGAGGTACTTTTGGATTGTGTTGGTGGCTGTTGTAGCAACAGGCAGACTGGGTGGGCCCAAGGCAGCACTCCAAGGCTGTGAGTCATGAGGGAAGCCTGACTTGGAAATGGGGGTGGAAAAGAAAAATCCACTAATGGAGGGGAAAAGCTAATGGTGATGTTCAGAACCAGCCTTCAGGACAGTGTACAGGGACTCAGGCCAAGTTGTTTGCCTTACACTACCCAGAAGATGGTGGATGTCTCCAGTACAAGCTATCATTCCAGAGGAAACCCACCATGAAGGGGTTACATTTCCCAGGGACCTTACCTGGCCAAGCACACTCCCTGGGGCTGCTCCCCAACACTGCCACAATGGAAGTGGCAGGCAGGAAAAGCCTGTAGTTTTTGAGCTCAGCTGGCAAAGACCTTTGTCTAGAAAGTAAAGGTCAGGGAGACCAGCTAGCTCCATCTTTGGGGGTTGGGGTGGGATGGGGGTGGGAGTTGGGTATAGGAGTGAGGCAGGCATTTGTTCCCCAGGAGTTGGGACTGTTTCCTGACGATTCCTTGTTTGGTCCACGTTGCTTGCCCTTAGTAAAAGAGGGCATGGGGTGTTCTTTCCTACTCTTTGGGGAGACATGGGGGGAGTTCAGTGTGGGAGATGAGACACAGACAAAATTTTTAATTTTTTAAAATTAAGGCAGAAAAAAAAAAAGTTAAAACAGGACTTCACTGTGTAGTCCTGGATGGCCCGGAACTCACTTTGTAGACCAAGCTGGCCTCGAATTCAGGAGGCCTTCTGAGTGCTGGGATAAAAGACTTCCACCACCAAGCCTGGCCTAAGAGGTGATTTTTTTTCTTTGTTTGTTTTTCAAGACAGGGTTTTTCTGTGTAGCCCTGACTGTCCTAGAACTTGCTTTGTAGACCAGGCTGGCTTCCAACTGACAGAGATCCACCTGCCTCTGACTAGGCTCCAGAGTGTTACCATCACCTAGCTTTTTTTTTTAATGCTGGTATTAGATGTAATTCTGGATTGATGCATAAAGAGGAGGCAGAGAGTTAATCCTAGGGAGTCTTAAAATGATGTCAGTCTCTAGGTGCAGGCAGGATGACTGCAAGTGACTCAGAGTCAGAAGGAATTTAGGAGAGGCTGGGACCGTCCTACACTCAGTACAAGAAAACCATTCCTTCAATGCCTCGGCGAATAAGAGGCAGAAAGGTGGCACATGCCCTAGGAGTCCAGTGATAGTACTAAGTCCCTACTTATGGCAGTAGAGACTACAAATCCCAGCATGCCTTGTGCTCAGGTTATCTTGCCTGCTGGGAGGTGTAGTAATGTAATAGATACCTTGAGGTGGCTTGGTGCCCTAAAGAGCTGGTGTCCAGTTGGGATACTACGTGGAGATAGCCTTCCCTCTTGTGTTCCTGCTAATGTTATTGACTAGGAGGGAAGGAAGTTGGGAGGAGGTGTTCCTAGTTTCTAATGTAAACCAGGAAGCCCTAGGGGATGTGAATGGGAGGGAATAGGAAAGGGATTGGGTGTGGGGAAGGGATTTCTGCAGCAGGTGGTATAAAGATTTCATGGTAGCTTACCAGTAGGTGTGTGTGTATTCTTTTTCCCCTTTTTTCTTCTTGTGTATATCTTTCTATGAGAAGAACCAATTTATGCTGCCTCATTTTCTCAGGGGATGGGATTATTTTACAGTTCTGGAAAGTGACCCCGAGAATCATTTTAGAAAAAGAAAAAAATGTGTCGGTTTCCCCCCCCCCCCCACGCCTCACTCCTTGGACTTAAATACCTCTGTAGGAGCTTCCATTTACGATCAGGGCCACACCCTTTTCCATTCTGTGATCACCCACATCTACTCTTTGGTGGTGGTGCTGTGTTTGGGGAACCCTAAAATGAAGACATGTCGATCCCAAGTCAGGTTATTGAAAGATCTCCACAGAATCAAGACTAGGACTGGTGCTAGGGTCTCTTGAGAGGAAGAGGATAGCTTCAGATGCAGGCCAGGATCGCTTTCCCTACTCCAGGCTCTTTACTGGCCTGAAAAACAAAGCAAGAGTAGAAAAGCAGCCCTCCCCTATACTCCAGGGCAGGGAATGCAGAACCAGAAGAAATGTCCAGAGCGGGGAGAAAACAGTGCCTTGGCGTTCAGCCAGCATCTTCCCTTCCTTCCATTAACTCACATGCGGGGGTAGGGGATGCCCACTGGTGGAGCCAAATAACATGAGAAAGTCAAGGACGGAAACCGGACTGCAGGCAGAGCGCTCCTCCCCCGAGACTGGTTTAATCTTAAGAACTCACTTTCTTTAGCTTAAAACTACCCACCTGGGATCCGCTTTGAACTCACCCCTAGCTCATTCCAAACTTCTAAACTCTCCCAAAACGACTATTTTGTTTGGGGCAGCGAGTAAACCAGGGCACCAGAGGGCGCTCTGCTATTTACAAAGTTAAACTACCTTCACAATGGCTCGCAGCAATCATAGAGGTAGCGGTAGCCATAAACGTGCAAGGGTTTGAGGATCCCTGGAATGTTTAACCCAGGTACAGTCATAATGCCGACCAGAGTCTAACCAATGCTCAGGTTGTGACCAGTTCTGTACTGGGCACTGGGGTGTTCAAGAGTGAACAAGTGCGGTGAATTTTACCCTCACAACATAGGTCCCCATGCTCTCCCCAGAATCGCCACTACCCAGTCGGTTTCGTCTCTCAGCCCTCGCTCTGGCCGCTCCCTTGGCATCTCTCATCTCGGTTCTGTTCTCCTCTTAGGATGAAGTCAAGCTGCCCGCCAAACTGAGCGTGAGCAAGTCGCTGAAAGAGTCGGAGGCGCTGCCGGAGAAGGAGGGTGACGAGCTAGGCGAGGGCGAGCGGCCCGAGGAGGACGCTGCGATCGAGCTGTCGTCCGACGAGGCGGTGGAAGTGGAGGAGGTGATCGAGGAGTCCCGCGCCGAGCGCATCAAGCGCAGTGGCCTGCGGCGTGTGGACGACTTCAAGAAGGCCTTCTCCAAGGAGAAGATGGAGAAGACCAAGGTGCGCACGCGCGAGAACCTGGAGAAGACTCGCCTGAAGACTAAGGAGAACCTGGAGAAGACGCGGCACACGCTGGAGAAGCGCATGAACAAGCTGGGCACCCGCCTGGTCCCCGTGGAGCGACGCGAGAAGCTGAAGACGTCACGCGACAAGCTGCGCAAGTCCTTCACGCCCGACCACGTGGTGTACGCGCGCTCCAAGACCGCGGTCTACAAGGTGCCACCCTTCACCTTCCACGTCAAGAAGATCCGCGAGGGCGAGGTGGAGGTGCTGAAGGCCACCGAGATGGTGGAGGTGGGCCCCGATGATGATGAGGTTGGTGCGGAGCGCGGCGAGGCCACCGACCTGCTGCGCGGAAGCAGCCCCGACGTGCATACGCTGTTGGAGATCACGGAAGAGTCAGACGCCGTCCTGGTGGACAAGAGCGACAGCGACTGAGCAGGACTCTGCCCTGGAGGCGGGTGCCTGACCCTGTGCCTGACCCTGCCGCTCCCTGACCCCCACCCCTGCCCACCTCCTTTCTCTCTTCAAACTTTCTATTTTGCATTGTCCTCAGCCCCATTCTGGTTGAGCTTTTTCTAAGCTGAAAACACACCCTGGAAGCGCATCCCTTCAGAGCACAAGCCTTAGTCCGAGGGGAGGTGGTTTTTCACCTTGGGCAGCCTCCATTTGGACACAGACTGGGTAGGAAGTAGGAAGAATGGCCCAATGCCCTGGTTGTTCTGGTCTAGGATGTTTTTTCTGAGCTCTCTAGTTGGGCCCTGTCGGGGCTTTTTGCCTCCCTCTCGGCCTCTCCATCATAGCTGCATACTCAGCGGCACCACTCCCGCTTCCTGAGCTGTTTTACCTTATCCCCATCCCAGGAGATAAAGCCAAACCTTCTGCAAGAGGAAAGAGCGACTCCTAAAGAAAACCCTTGTAGGGGCAACCTTTTAGTGCCAGCTCGCTATCCCAGCTACCTAGGAGGCTGAGGCGGGAGAATTGAAAAGTCAAGGCCTGTCCGGACTAAAGAGTGAGTTCAAAATCAGCCCGAGTAATTCAGTGAGACCCTGTTTCAAAATAAGAGATGGCTGGGTGTATCAGTGATAGAGCCCATGCTTAGGAAGTGGTGGCGGCGATCAAAGCACCAAGAAGAAAGAATACGTGTAGGGAGACCTTTGCTCCCATGGGAGCACTGGAAGACCTGAGGGCCCTTGTGGGAACCTAAGGCAATAGGGTGGGGGTGGAGGCAGAATGTGCCTTGACCCTGGATAAAGGTCTCTCACTGAAGTAAGCAGGAGGAGGCGAGCAGAGATCGGGGAAAGGATGATAGGTGTGTGTGTGTGATGAGGGGGGGGAGGAGGGGACACGATACATTTGCAGTCTACAAAATCTGCACTCAGGAGCACATGAGTACAGCTTTAGAAAGGGGAACACACAAGACAGTTGAAAAGAATAGGAAAGAAATGCCCTCATTAGCAACACAAAGAAACCGAAGCAAGAATCCCACTCTGGTAGGGTCTCAGGGCACAGGACGGTTTCAGGAACAGAAGGGCAGTCAGTTCTAGAACGTGTGTTCCAAAGGATCCTCTCTTCCAGGGTCTGCCTTCTGGGAAGCCTAGTTTCCCAAGCTCAGAAAATTGGGATTCCAGCAGGGGGCAGCAGCAAGCTGCGGAGAACTAGCAGTTCCGGCGGGAGGTAACAGAGAGAGCAAGGTGCTAGGACCGGAACAGATTCCTAGGAGAGCTGGCGAAGCAGGGCTTGCTGACTTGCTCCCTCCCAGCAGCTTTTAGCGTGGATCTTTCCCTAGTGTAAAGCTGCGGAGCTTGCCAAGACCTCACCCTAAGTTCCTTGCCTTTGGGGGCAACTTACCTAAAAATTTGGGGACGGGGCGCTGCGTCTTGTAGGAGGCTTCGTTTCTATAGTCATTGACCAGGTTTTCTACTGAAGACAGTGGTCCCCTCTTCCCCTCCCCAGCAAAGGCTACTCGGAAGCAAAAACAACACCTCCCCCAAATGATGGCTAAAGGCTGCTTCTTTCTCCCCCAACTACTTATCTTCCCTACTCTGCTTTTTAGAATTGCAGCTAATTGATATTTGGGGTGGGGGTGGAAACCACAAACCTTTTATACAATACAAAGCTTTGCTTTTTTTCTAATTTTCCTTTTTTCTTGGTTCCCTTCCCTCCTCCAAATGATTGAAGACACATAAGCCGAGGAGGGCAGGGAAAGTAGGACGAGGTCCCTTGGTGCTGGTGGGCTGGAGGGGCCTAAGTTGTGGGCAGATGCAGTTTCCTGTGGGCTCTAGGGGAGTCCCTCATGTTGCTGTGTTCTGGTGAGCAGCCGGACCAATAAACCTGCTTTTCTAAAAGGATCTGTGTGGGGTTATATTGTTCAAAGCAGTTACTGAGGGTGTTAAAGGATTATGGGAAACCGGGAGTGAAAAGAGGAAAAGTACAGAGGGATGAAGGGAGGAAGGAGGGGAGGAAGGAGGGGAGGAGGGAGGGGAGGAGGGAGGGGAGGAGGGAGGGGGGAAGGGAAGGAGGAGCACTTTTGGTATATATTTGCCTGGCTTCCTAGAGTGGGCTCGGGTGGTGGAGGTAAATGTGTCAAGCTCCTCTGCTGGGACAGTTAGCATTTTGGCATGCAATTGTTTATTCTAAGGTCACACTGCAGGCAAGTGGCAAAACTAGCTGGCTCCACTAACTTGTTTAAGGGTTCCAGTCTTTAATCTGGGTCCCGTCTGAATCTACTTCCCAGTGGCCAGAGCCTTCATCCCCCCAGATATTCCCCCACCCCAAACTAGGCCCAGAGGATGATGGAGAATGAGAGGCTGCTCCAGGGGACTGCATGTCAACAAGAGTGCATCTACATACCAGTTGCACCCACACAGCATTTTACATTCCCCAGCAACCCTGCTCCAAGCACCTATTTTCTGTGACCACCTCTACTTAGAGCAAATGTACCCTACCCACAGGTTATGAATTTCCTGAAACAATGGGCTTTTGCCATCTTGTGGGTTCTGCCTGTCTCAGAATCTCGGGAAGGATGTCGTTATAAAAGTAATGCCATTTCTGGGGCTGTACCCTATCCTCATGCTACTGGCTCAAACAGACTGATTTTTCCTGAGCTGTGCACACTTTTCTCTGTCCCTGCCTCCAGCAGCAGATTCCACAGGTCTAGAGTTCTTGGCTTCCCACAAAAAGAAATGGACACTAGTGCTGAAATTTCAGAGCCTCCGGGCCATCAGTGTTCCCATCTGCCAGGAGAGACAAACGAAAGCTCAACTCTGGGAGGAAAGTATGCATCTGTGAAGGATATCCCCCGAGACACCCAGCCATTCCCAGTTTGCACACGCATCAGCTTTTCCTTTGTCTCCCATTAGCCCCTCCCTTTAAGCTAGTCACTCTCACCCAGTTCCATTCCGGCCATTTCCTTGGTGTATTCCTGATTCTCTGACTAGTTGCTTTTGCTGGGTACCATGACACCCCATGTCATTCCTCCTTTACCTCCCTGTGCCCCAAAGCTCTTCCAGAATCAGAAAGATTTCCTTTCACTACAATGAGGAAGGGACAGCTGGTCATAGGCATTGGATTAAACATCCTACTGCCTACCAGTAGGAATCTATGGCATTCTGAGGTTTATAATTACATGGTATCTTCCACCAGCTGCTTGTGAAGTCACTGTCCTCACTGGCATTAATTCCAATGGTTGCACCGAGACAATCAAGTATGGAAATTGTCTGTCAGGGTGTAATGTCACCGTGAACCTATGTAGTCCCTTTATAGCCTCAAATTGAGTTGCCAGGTCTCCTTGTGACACCTTCCAAGTCCTTATTTTTCTGTTTTCATTCGCAAGTGTACCTGGGTGTGTGTGGAGGCTGGAGGATAACCTTTGGTGGTGTTGTCCTCAGAAATCCTACTCACTTTGAGACAGGGTCTCTCATTGGTCTGGAGCTCACCAATCAGGCTAGACTAGGCTCCACTATCTCCTCAGTGTTGGGGTTTCAAATAGATGTCACTATGCCAGGCATTTTTATGTGAGTACTGAGGATTGAACTCAGGGTCTTGTGCATAAAAATACTGTTATTTTCTCAGCCCTTTTATTTTTACATACTTTTTCTTTGTGTTTGAGCTCTCTCTCTCTCTCTCTCTCTCTGTGTGTGTGTGTGTGTGTGTGGTGTGTGTGTGTGTGTGTGAAGAGAGAGAGAAAGAGAGAGCTAGAGAGAGATGTTTTGTGTGACCAGTGGGTTAAACTCACCTCTGGAAACAGACAAAGCACCGAAGTTAAACATATACCCAGAGGGATTCCCATAATAGAAAACTTTCAGACTGCAGAGTTGGCTCAGCAATTAGGAGAAAGCATACTGCTCTTGCAGAGGACTTGGGTTTGGTTCCTAGCATCGATGTTGGGTGCCTCATATCTGTTGCTAACATCAGCTGCAGTGGGCCCCTAGCCTCCTGGGGCTTGCACTCTTATCCAAGTATCTATATCCAAACGCACATGTTACATAGTAAAAACCAATAACTTGCTGCTCTTCCAGAGGACCTGGGTCCAATTCCCAATACTTACATGGCAGCTCAAAACCCTCTGTGACTCTAGTTCCAGGAGATCTGATGCCCTTTTCTAGCCTCTGAGGGCACCAGGGATGCACCTGGTACATATACATACATACATACATACATACATACTTACTTACAGGCATAAAATAAAAACAAAATAAAATTTATAAGTAAATAAATCTCTAGGGGGGAAAAAAGGAAAGAAACTTCCTTCAAACGAGTCCAGATGTGACCAATATTATATCAGGTTCTGGTAAAATATAACCAGAAGTATAGCCCTCTTGTGTCTTTTCCTGTGTTACCATGCATTAGTCTGTAAATAAAGCACACGCTTGCCATGTGGTGGTATAGATGACTGGCAACAGCTGCAGGCTTATGGCTTAGGAGCATCCCTGTGGGCTGGGGATTACTTTTCAGATCCTTTTAGCTGGAGTGTTAGACATGATGATACTCCTTGTCCCCTTTGGGTTTACCATGCTTCTGATGGAATAGTGACCATGTGATTACTTCTAGACCCCCTTCCTCCCAACCTGAAACCGTGGACTGAAGAGTGAAGGAGGCCAGGTGTGGTGACACATGGCTGTAATCTCAGCACTCTGGAGGCTAAGGCAGGAGGATCTCAAGTTAGATCCTTGCCTGGGCGACATAAATAAGTTCAAGGCCAGCCTAAACAGCTTAATGAGAACATTTCTTTCCTTCCTCCCTCCCTCCCTTCCTTCTTTCTTTCTTTTGTTTTTTTCAAGAGGGTGTTTCTCTGGAACTTGCTCTGTAGACCAGGCTGGCCTCAAACTCAGATTCTGCCTCTGCCTCCCAAGTATGGGGATTAAAGGTGTGAGCCACCCAGCTGAGAACCTTCCCTAAGGGAAAAAATAACATAAAATACTGGGGGGGGGGGTAAAGCTCAGTGGCATGACAAAACCAAACCAAGCCATACCCCCTATACAGGCATGCAGAGGGGAGGGGGCATCATCTGTAATCCCAGCACTTATTAAGTAGAGGCAGGAGATCAAGAGTTCAAGGTCATTCTTGGCTTCATAATGAATTTGAGGCCAAACTAAACTACATGAAATCTTATCTCAACCCAGCATTCAAGAGGCAAAGGCAGATGAATCTCTGTAAGTTCAAGGCCAGTCTGGTTTACATAGAGAGTTCCAGCATAGTCAGGTAACATAGTCTCAAAAAACTGAACGAAACAACAAAAAGTGAATGCACGCGCGAGCACACACACACACACACACACAAAGGGATAAAGGAATGAAAGACTGGCAAAAAAAAAGGGGGGAGGAGGAGAAAAAGGAGGACAAGGAAAATAAGAAAGGGTGAAGGAGAGTTGTCTACACAAAGGAAAAAGAGAAACTGAGTCAGTGATATCAACAGAGAGGGGGAGGAAGATAGGCAAAGCAAGTGCTCTTTTTAAATAATGTTTGTGGCTCTGTGCTAAGAGCCAGGGACTAAAATGACAGCAAACTCTTGTTCTTGATTTGAAAGGGTTTGCAATTAGTGGTAGAGGCAAATGTTCAAAATAGCTGCAAAAGCCAATAAGAGCTGCCACACCACAAGGATTGAAGACAATGCTCGATGCTGCCTTGGCCCTCAGAGGGACTATGGAAAACCTAAAGAGGAAGGGTCTGTTGCATTGCTGATCTAAACACTGGTAGCATTCCAGCATCACTGGAGCATGGAAGTAGGTTTTTTGTTTTTTGTTTTTGTTTTTTTTTTTGCCTGATTTTCAGATCACCAAATCAGTTTTTTGGCTAAAAGTACAACCATGCACTGCTGAAGCCTGCACTGCAGACCATTTTCACATTGTGTAAGCATTGCATAGAGAAGTTACACAAACCAAGAGGCTCTGACATCAACAGAAGTAAGGCTCTTAGGGGACCACTGGAGTGCATGCCATCCATCACTGACTGAAAATGTTATGTGACACATGGCTGTAAGAGAAAGGACATTGGCTAGTTTAAAGGGGAAAGGATAGTTCGTGTTGGACAGCAGCCAAGATAGCCCTTGGTCTCCAAACACTCACTGAGCACAGACTAGGAAGAGTAGGAATAGGGCATCTCCAGGGACTCTTATAGATGTAGATGATGGACAGCCTTCTCTGACGTGCTGACATTAATGGAACTCAGCCTAAGGGCTCTCAGGATCTTCGTCTCAGTTTCAAGTTCCACATTCCTAGCAGAGAGAATCTGATTAAATCAGTTAACACTGATGTGTGTCCTGGATTTAATAATCTATGGCCAGGAGGATAGGATCTGTGTATGTGTGTACACGTTCCTGTGTTCAGGTGCAGATGTGGGCATATGCTTGTGTGTATGGGCCAGAAGACAACCTTTGGTGTTATCTCTGGGGGGTGGCGGCCACCTTGTTGTGTTTTTTCATTTGGTGTGTATGCTACTAAGTTGCTAGTGATGATTACACGAGAACAGTTGATTACGTGAAAACGAGATGAGGCAAGATGGTTCCCCCAGGCAAAACAGTGGGTAAGAGGTAACAGAAAGACAGAAAGTTAATATAAAAGTCATCTTTGTTTTTGTAGGCCAGTCTGGCCTCAGACTCACAGAGATTTTGACGACTCCAGCTTCCAAGTTCATCACAATACCCGGTATTTGTTTTTATTTATTTATTTATTTATTTAGAGTCAGGATTTCATGTAGGCAAGACGGTTTTCAAACTCACTATGTAGCAGAGGATGACCAACCAATGTTTCCTGCCTCCACCTCCTAAGTGCTGGGATTATAGGTATATGCCACCAAACCAAGCTGAGGTCTTGTTTTATAGATGAGAAAGCAGTTCATTTTACAGCAATGCTACAAACCCAGGGGAGAGAGTTATTTCCCTGTACTGAATGAAACTTAGCATAAGAGAGGTCAATAAAAAGCTGTTCAGCTGGAGAGATGGCTCAGTGGTTATGAGCACTAGTTGCTCTTCTAGAGGTCCTGAATTCAATTCCCAGCAACCACATGGTGGCTCACAACCACCTGTAATGAGATCTGGTGCCCTCTTCTGGCCTGCAGGCATACATGCAGACAGAACACTGCATACAAAATGAAGAAAGAGGAGGAGAAGGAGGAGAAATAGTAGTATAGTAGTAGTAGTAGTAGTAGTTTGGACTTGTGAAACAATCCTGTAAGTTGGTTTACATAAATAAAAAAAACTGTCCTTGGCCAGTCAGTGGTGGCACATACCTTTAATCCAAGCACTGCAGAGACAGAGGCAGGGGGATCCTTGTGAGTTTGAGGTCAGCCTAATCTACAATGCAAGTTCCAGGACAGCTAGAGCTGTTATATAGGGAAACTCTGTCTTGGAGAAAAAGGAGGAGTAGGAAGAGGAGGAGGAGAAAGTTGTCTTTGGTGCTCACTTCAGCAGCACATAAACTAAAAATTTGGAATGATACAGAGAAGATTAACATGGCCCCTGTGCAAGGATGCTATGCAAATTCATGAAGCATTCCATAAATAAATAAATAAATAAATAAATAAATAAATAAAGTTGTCCTTGAAGTGGTTAGATATTAGATGAGTGGCCAAAGGATGGAGCTAGCAAAATAAAAATAATAAATAAATAAAAGAGCAAAATGAATTAGAGACGGGGCTGGAAGTGTAGCTCAGTGGTGGAGGTTCTAGGTTCATCCCTAGCACAGCCAACAATCAGCCAAGTAAATAAACAGACAGGACAGTCCTCCTTTAGGAGATCATGGGTCTAAAAAGTTCATGATCAGTAATGAGAAGGCCATCTGTTTGCGTGGTTTCAATGAAAATGACACATATCAGCCAGGCATTAGGGGAGCACACATTTAATCCCAGCAATTGGGAGGCAGAGGCAGGTGGATATCTGTGAGTTTGAAGCCAGTCTGGTCTACAGAAGTGAGTTCCAGGACAGGCTCCAAAACTACACAGAGAACCCCTGTCTCGAAAAACAAACAAAAAAGAAAGGAAGGAAGGAAGGAAGGAAAAAAGAAAGAAAGGAAGGAAGGAAGGAAGATATTAGTGCGCACATAAGTTCATCTATCTGAATGCTAGGACACCTAGTTGGTAGAGCTGTTTTGGGAAGGACTAGGAGGTGTGGCCTTGTTAGGTGTGCCACTGGGGGTGGTCTCTGAGCTTTTGAAAACCCACACAAGCTAGGCCTTGCCTTGCTCTCTCTGCCTCCTACTTTCAGATCAGGATATAGAGCTCTCAGCTCTGCTTCAGCAGCCTGCCTGCCTGCCTGCCTGCCTGCCTGCCTGCCTGCCTGCCTGCCATGCTGATGAAGGACTCACCCCAGAAACTAAGAAAGCCTCCAATTATAGGGTTTCTTTTGCAAATTGCCTTAGCCGTGCTGTCTCTTCACAGTGATAGATAGCTAAAACACCTTCCTACTGGCGAAGGACTCTTTCATAAACATCACTTTGAGCCATTCTGCTGTGTATATTTAATGTCCCTTGCTCAGAAATGCCCTGTTCCTTCCATCGAGGTCTTCATGTCCGTGAAATGACACTCTGTTCCTGTCCTCAGTTGCTCTGTTAAGGATAAATGCAGAGTCCTATCTGGGTCAATGAACTTACAAGCTCTGACAGTTTGGAGTGGGAGGTCATAGAACCAGATCCTGTTTGTAGTCAATTCACGATAAGCAATGGGCAGGCCTTCCGTGGGACAGTTCACAAAGTCTTGTTCCTGGAATTGCCTTTCCCAAGGTATGGCTGCCCAACTCTTAGTTTTGCAATTTGAGCCCAATTTCAGCTTCCTTATTCCCTCCTTCCTTTAAACCTAAAAAAAAAAAAAGGGGGGGGGGAGCCTGGAGAGATAGCACTGGATGTTCTTCCAGAGGTTCTGAGTTCAATCCCTGGCAACCATAGGGTAGCTCATAACCATCTACAAAGAGATCTGATGCCCACTTCTGGCATGTAAGCATATATGCCTGTAGAACACTATATGTATAATAAATAAATAAATAAATCTTTAAAAAAAATAGCTGGGCCATCGTGGCAAATGCCTTTAATCCCAGCACTCGGGAGGCAGAGGCAGGTGGATCTCTGTGAGTTCGAGACCAGCCTGGTCTACAAGAGCTAGTTCCAGGACAGCCTCCAAAACCACAGAGAAACCCTGTCTAGAAAAACAAAACAAAACAATATATATGTATGTATATATATATATATATATATATATATATATATATATATAAAATTACATCATTTTCTACTTTCCTCCCCTCTAACAACCCCTCCCATATACCCTGCCCCTTGCTTTCTTTCAAATTCTCGGTCTCTTTCTGTTTGAGAGAAATAGGATATATATGTGAAACACACACACATATGTAAGTATTTTCTAAATGTATACATACAACCTGCTCAGTCTGGAATATGTTACCTGTAAACTTATGATTCCAGGGCTGACCATTTGGTATCGGATAACCAGTTGGGGGCTCTTCCCTAAGGATGACAGTTTCTCCCTCTCTCAGCATTCCTTAGTTGCCTGTAGCTCTTTGTTGGGGCCCTGTGAAATCCTCCGCCCATGTTAGCATGCTCTCCTTCTTCAGATCTTGTTTAGGCAGCAGCCATGTTGTTGAAACTTCTCAGGTGCAGCCTTCCTGATGCTTGTAGGAGCTGCAATCTTGTAACAGATGTTGTTTCTCTGGCTTTTTCAATGTTACTATCCTCTCTTTGGAGATGCTTCCTGAGCCTTAGGTGTGGGAGTTGTGTTATAGATGGATCAGTTGGGGTTGGGCACTGCATTATCACTTATTGTCTACATTTTGGTTGGTTGTAGCTTCCTATAATTCCTATAATGTTCTGTTGCAATAAGAAGTTTTTTTTTTTTTTTTTTTTTTTTTTTTTGAGGGTAAGGACTACACTTATCTGTGGTTATAAGGCTAGACCTTTAGAATGCAGCGTATTAGGTGAGGTTCCAGGAGTGATTCCTTTCTTTCTTGTCAAGTGGGCCTTAAGTCTAATAAGAGAGCTGTTGGTAACCACCAAGATATTAATTATTACACCTTTAGGGTTAATGTGCCAAGCTGAAGGTTGTTGTAGTTGATGCATGTTATATCTAGGTGGGGCTGTTGGTTGCTTCCCTCTCTTGGATGCTTTCACATCAACTTCTGGTCTCATGGAAGACGTTTCTCAGGATGGAAGTTTTCAGGTCAGATCCATCTCAGATCTTCCAGGACCTTGTCTGAAGCATATGGTATCTTTATTCATAGGGACATACACTCAACCTCTGGGAGGCAATCAAGGGCAACAGCAATAGCCTATAATGTTTTAGGAGTCTTTTGAACTCCTCTGACCAATAACTCATAAAAGGGCTTCTCATACTTGGTGTTGGGATTTGTTAGATGGTCTATGGGTCTTGGGGGGAGTTCTGTCATTCAAAGCCCTTCTTTTAAAAATATGCTTCTTGTTTGTTTGTTTCAGATAGGCTCTCCTATATCCAAGGCTGGCCTTAAACTTGGTATACAACCAAGAATTATCTTGAGCTCCTGATCTTTCTGCCCCCAACTCCTAAGTGGTAAGATTTTTGATATTTACTACCATAGCTGGTTTATGTGGTGGTGGGAATGAATAGAACCTAAGAATATACATGTGCTAGATAAACACTCTACCAACAGAAAAACTGGTGTCTTACATCATTAACAGAAACTTAGTGCAAGTTAACTAAGGGAAGAATTGTTATATTCTCTCTTTTCTGATGGGGGTGTCAAAACTTGAGAGAGGTTAAGGAATGGTGTATTGTGGGTCAGAGTCTAGATTCTGCTAATCACTGTGATGGTCAAGGGATGCAAGAATGTCTTAGAGGGAAAATGTAGATGACTAACAGTATGGGATTCTATAGCAAAATCAAATTCTGGAGAAAAGACATCAGCTCTGGTAACAAGGCTCCTGGTGCCTGCCAGCATCCTGTCCTACAGACAAGAAAAGGCAGAAGGCTCTCTGAAACAAGTGAACTAAGAGCATGGGGGGTAATGATGGAAGGAAGGCAACTTGAGGAAATATCAGGTTCCAAGACAGGAAAGAGAAAGGATCTTCAAAGACAGACAGAAGAGACTGAGACCAGCAGCTCATGTAGCTGTTCATTTTGTTTTGAAGGGGTGAGGGGAGGAGGACAGGGTCTCACTACAAAGATCTAGATACCTGGAACTCTGTACCTAGAGCAGGTTGGCCTCAAATAACAGTGATCTGTGCCAGGATTATAGGCAAGCACCATCATGCCCATTTATTCGTTGGAATATTTTATTAGTTTTTAACTATGTACATGTATATGTCTGTGTGTGAGTATGTGCACATGAGTGCAGGTACCTGCAGACGCCAGAAGAGGGTGTCAGATCCTTTGGAGCTGAAGTAAGAACCCATCTTGCGTCCTCTGCAACAGCGGTATGGTGGTCTTTTAACCACTGAATCATTTATCTAGCCTCTTACTTTTTTTTTTTTTGATAGAGTCTTATGTACCCTGCGATAGCTATGAATTCACCAAGTACCCAAGGATGACCTTGAACTCCAGAGCCTCCTGACTCTACCCCTTAAACACTGGGCTAACAGGTGTGTACCACCACACCAGTTTTATAGGATGCTGAAGCTCAAACCTAGATCTTCATGCATGCTAAAGCAAGCATTTTACTAACTGAGCTACACTCCTAGCCCTCACTCACTAGTTATCAAGCACAAAATACACGATGTGCATTGTGTTAGGCATCAGGGAGACAAAGGAACAGACATCCCCTTCCCTGGAACTACCAGTATGATGAATAAACAGATAAGACTGAACAGATATAAAAGAACTGTGAGGAGTTCACAGGAAACAGAAAAGAGAGAAAGAGAAGAGGAGGTGGGAAGCAACTTTAGATAAAGCCTGTCTGAGTAAGATACAAAGTGTGAGAAGGAACAATCTATGCCAAAGCCAGGGAAGGGACAGGAAGAGCATCTGCAGAGGCCCTGAACTGGGAAACGGCCTGGCTGGAATCCAGTGGGTAGCAGGGAAGCTGGCAGCAAGCAAGGCTTTGAAGGGTGAGATAAAGAATCCTTTCTATATAGGGCCCTCCAGGAAGTCACTGCAGAAACAGAATGACAAGGTATGAATAATGGTTTAAGCAATATAGGAAAAAACCTTGGCCTTGGTACTGAATAGGGAGGACCATTCTCTAGACAGGAGGAAAGAGAGATGTGCAGATACGGATGCCTGAGAACTGTCTTGCAGGAGAATCTGAGCTGTTCTCAATAAACAGATCTGCTGATTTCTGTGACAATAAGGACAAAGCTCAGACAGTCCTGCCTGAGTTTTTGTGTGCCTGAGACACATGAGAATCCCAGCACCTCCACAGTTGCTTCTTGTACTATTTGATCACAACAGCAGCTTATCATTCGCTTAGCATCTTCTAGGCACTTCTCTAAATCTTGTCTCTACCATGCTTTCTTTATACTTAGGGACCAAGAAGACCTCCTCCAGGGAACAGAGAATAAATTCAATGTTTCTAGAACCTTACAAAGTTGAATCAATATCAGTTCTTGAGCTAGCCTACAGTTCCTGAATCTTTCAAGTAACAAGTAGAAAACTAACTTGGCTACCTACTGTCATGTGATGAACTATCCCTAAGTTTAGTACTGTTTTTTTTTTTTTTTAATTTAAAATATGGGCTGGAGAGATGGTTCGGGGATTATAAACATTGGCTACTCCTAGAAAAACCTGCATTTGGTTCCCAGGTATAACATACCCATAAATATTTTTAAAGATTTATTTATTTTTACTTCATGTGTGTGAGTATTTTGCCTGAATGTATTTATGAGCATCAAGTTCATGCAGTGACCTGAAGAAGGCCAGAAGAGGAACATTGGATCTTCTGGAAGGGGAGTTACAGGTGGTTGTGTGCCACCCTGTGGATGCTGGGAACTGAACTCAGAACCTCTTGCTAATTTTTAATTATGTACATATATATGTCTTGGTATGAAACATGCACATAAATGCTGGTATCCACCAAGGCCAGAAAAGGGTGTCAGATCTCTTGGAGCCGGAGTTACATACAATTATGATATAACTTGACCTGGATGCTAGGAACCCAAGTGATTTTCTTTGTTGTTGTTTTTGGGTTTCACTATGTAGCTCTGGCTGGTCTGGAACTTGCTATGTAAATCAGTCTGGTCTTGCACTCACAGAGACACACCTTGCATCTGCCTAAGTGCTGGGATTAATGGTACGTGTGATTACTCCAGACTCTCACTGAGTACTCTTAACTGCTTATCCATCTCTCTAGTCCCCATTCTTAAATTTGGTCATTCAAAGCAACAGTAAATTTTGCTCATGAATTGCTATCTAGGTAGGCCTTAGCATAAACTGATCATTTGTTGCTGTTGTGACACACTTAATTGTCAGGGTGATAGGTATGCTTCACCACACTAGAGCAGCCTTTTATTTTCTAAATCTTAGGTTTCTCTGCTGTTAAATAAAAACTATATGCCTACTGCTTGAGAGGTAAAGGTAGGAGAATCAGCAGTTTAAGACCAGCCTCAGGTGAAAAGTAAGTTGCAGGCAAGCTTAGGCTATATGAGACCCTGTTTCAGGAGAGGGGGAAATACAGGCATTGTAGCTCAAACCTCTAATCCAAGAGCATGGGAGGCAGAGGAAAGGGGACCATTTACAGCTTGAGGCCAGCGTGGTTTATGTAGTATATTTTAGCTAGTCAGAACTACATAGAAAGACCCTATTTCATAGCCTATCCCCAAGATGAGAATTACAATATCTACCACACTGGGTTAGATGCCCGGTATAGTTTTTTAAACGTAGACATTACTTGATAAATGTTAATCATTTATTTTACTTACAAGGAAGTAGGCTAACAAATGGGTTCATTACAGTTCAAGGTGATGAATATTATTCTAGATGGGGAGAGACCTGTCCAGGCAGTCTAGCAGAAGAGATAAACTTTGCTGAAAATATCTAGGAAAACCCAGAGGAGGTGATTTTTGAAGAATCATAGTTTTCTCATAGGACATGGGGGAAGGTATTCTAGCTGGAAGAAAGAACAGCCATAAAGACACAAAGTTACAAAGGACCTGACCCATTCAAGAGGAAGGAGATGTGATACATTTAGTGCCGGGAATTTGGGCTACTTAGGATACATGGGAAGAGGCTAGAGTTCAGGTCGGACTGGGTTTGCTGAGTCAAATCAAGAGGAAAGAAGGGGCAGAGATTGAGTTCCTACTGTATGCCTGGCTCTGTGTTGGGTGGTCATCAATTTACGTTTAACTCTGATTTTTGTTAGTTGTAGAGATTAAGACTTTATTGCAAGACGGGGATAGGAACATTTCTGCTGGCCTATCAATTCCTTTCACCCTCTGATGGCAGACTGGACTGTGGTAGCAGAAATGGTGACGTGGGTGGAGATTCCCACAAACCACTGTTTTTTACAAAGGAACTGCAGTCAGTGCCTGCAGCCCATCTTGGTTTTGCTGCAGAAGAAGCATGTGTATTTGGTGTGTTGGTGGATTTCAATTTTCGGGTGGAGATTCCCACAAACCACTGTTTTTTACAAAGGAACTGCAGTCAGTGCCTGCAGCCCATCTTGGTTTTGCTGCAGAAAAAGCATGTGTATTTGGTGTGTTGGTGGACTTCAATTTTCGTCGCCTTTATAACCATTGAGCCATCTCTCCATCTTCACCATTTTCTGGAGGGAGGCACTATAGTGGGTCTGACATTTAATGACCATGTTGGCCTTTCAGTGTGTCTAGCCATGTCTCTCTGTGATGTAGGTCCAAGCCCAGAGAGTTGAAGTCTGTTTTTTTTGGGGGGGGCAGGGGTTCCTGTAAGCATATTAGAGAATAGGAGTGACATATTGCATATTAGTTTATTTAACTTTTAGGATGAAGTCTGTGGTAGCAGGGGAGGTTAGGCTAGAGTGAGGAGAGAACAGTCCTGTAGTGAGAGAAACCATAGCCTTTAGACAAGAGGTTTTCATGGAGGGGTGGAAAGGCCAGTGGCAGGTGTGTGTGTGTGTGTGTGTGTGTGTGTGTGTGTGTGTGTACATACATAAATACATACATTATTACTATTATTTTAATGAGATGAACCAAATAGACCAGGCTAGCATCAAACAGTTCTCCTGCCTCAGCTTACAAGTGCTGGGAATATAGTCATATACCAAGCACCATGCTTGGTATAGTGTTTTAAAGATGGGCAAAGCAGATGGCTGGGTGGTGGAGCACGCCTTTAATCCCAGCACTCGAGAGGCAGAGGGAGGTGGATCTCTGTGAGTTCGAGGTTAGTCTGTCTACAAAGCTACACAGAGAAACCCTGGGTTGAAAAACAAAAAAAACAAACAAACAAAAAAGATGGATCAGATGGGTTCATGTGAGATTATAGGGTGATGGAAGATGTACTCGAGGAGGGCAGGGCTGGAGTGGTTAGATGAAGCTGGGCTGCAGGAGACAAAATGTGCCAGTTGGCAAAGTGCTGAGTCACTCAGGTTATTTTGACCTGAGTGTTCTCCGCCCCCTCCTTTCTCTCTCTCTCTCTCTCTCTCTCTCTCTCTCTCTCTGTGTGTGTGTGTGTGTGTGTGTGTGTGTATGTGTGTGTGTGAGAGAGAGATAGGGTCTTCACTATGTAGCCCTGGCTGTTCGGGAACTCTTTGTGTAGACTAGGCTGGCCTCCTTGAACTCACAGATATCTGCCTTAGTGCTGGGATTAAAGCTGTATGCTACCACACCTGGCTCTCCTTTTTTTTTTTTTTTTTTTTTTTTTTTTTTTTTTAAGACGAGAGTGGGTAGTAGGTGGTGGGTGGGTGGTGGCAGGATCTTATCTGTAGTGTGGATTGATCTAGAACTCACTATATAGCCCAGGCTGGCTTCAAACTTTCAAAGCTCAAAGCTATTCTGTATTCTCTTCAGTGCTTGGGTTATAGATGTGAGTCATCATGCCAGCATTTTGTTTTGGCTATTCACCCCCTCCCTACTTTTTGGGGGCTGGGAAGGATCCTGGGTATTGAACTCAGGTTATCAGGCTTGGTAACAAGTGTCTTTTACCTGCTGAGCCATTTAGAAAGCCACATACCTTATCATTTGAAGTGGTCCCTTACTGAACCTAGAACTCACTGATTGGCTAGCTGGGCTGGCCAGCAAACTCTGGGGATCCATCTGTGTCTGCCCTACCAGTGCTAGGATCGATCATACATGGCTTTTTTTACGTGAGTGCCAGGGACCCGGGTTCAAGTCTTTAGGCTTGCATGACAGGCACTTTGTCAACTGAGCTATCCCCCTGGCCCCAGCTGGGTTTATAAGCTTGAGCCACATGCTTATCTTTCAACCTTAGTGTTCTATCAGTGCAAAAAAGGAAAGAGGCAATAAGATGGGCAAGGTGGCTCATATCTGTAATCCTAACATTTGAGAAGCACAGCCAGGATTGTAGCTGTAGGCCAGCCTGGGTTACATAGACAGATTCTGCCTAAAACAAACAAGCAAACAGCAACAAAAGGGCAATAAATATATATGTGTTTTGTCAGCAGGAAATCATTAAACAAATGTTAAGCTACATTATCAGGGAGCTAGCTAGTCAACTGCATGATCAAGCTCAAACAGAATTAGGTGATATGTGGGATATCCTGCAGTGATGATGAATGCTTGTGTTCTCCCTCCCTACAATTCCCTACGTAAATATAACAGTTTCCATCCTGGGGTGGAGCTACTGGTCAACTGAGACTTAAATCCATCGTTAGTGACCCTACCCTGAGGTACTCACTTCTTACTTTGAAAACAGGTATTGGCCAAGGAAGTAGCTCAGTGGTAGAACATATGTTTAGCATGTTCAGGTCCCTGGGTTTCATTCCAAACATTACACACCCATAAAGATGGATCTGAAGTGGTACCTGAGGTCCCAATCTGGAGGCTGTCTATTTCCTGGGGCTTAGAATCCATAATCTCTGGCAGTCTTGCAAAAATATCCCTGACCCAGGAAAGGTTAACAGTCATTGATTTTTTTCTCATCAGAAATTAATAACAATATCTACTTTTAGGGAAAAGGACTGATGGTGGAAGTAGGAGGTTTTTATTAAAAAATTTCAACCTAGCTGGGACGTAGTGGGGAATGTCTGAAATCTCAGCCCATTCAGGAGGTAGAGGCTAGAAAATCTCTGAGATCCTGTCTCAAGAAACCAAGTGATAGTAATAATAAAGAAAACAAAAACCTCAAGCTTCTTGAACTGTTTAGGTATGTATTAGCTGTGTTTTTAAAAAATGTCATAGGAGTTATGTGTGTGGTGAGATAACAGTCCTTTTTAGATTTTATCTTTATCCCTCTTTGTGTTTAACACAGACAATACAAACATGATTGATACACTTGTAAATCTGCATTATCACATACACATACAAATCACTGCACTATTCAAAGTTCATCCTCTATTACATAAAGCAAAGCATATCTAAATACCACGAATGGCCAGTTTCAACTCAGTAAAATCTGCACACCCAACAGACAAGATGGGAAAGACATCTTCAAGAGCTTCAAGAACTCAAAAAAGGTTAAATAAAGAGTATTACCCCTGCCATCTCAGGCTTGTCTTTTTTTTTTTTTTTTTTTGAGACAGGTTTTCTCTGTGTAGCTTTGGCTGTCTTGGAACTCCCTCTGTAGACCAGGCTGGCCTCCAACTCAAAGAGAGAGATCCACCTGCTTCTGCCTCCTGAGAGCTGGGATTATAGGTGTGCACCACCACTACCTGGCTTGCTACCTCAGTCTTAGGCAGTAGTGGAAGAATGTCTCAAAACTGTTTGTCTCAATTGGACATTTAAGCTTAATGGCAAAAGATCAATTAATGATAACAATGAATCCTAAAGACAAGGAGGATATTTTATGGGCCTTTTGTGTGTTAGTTTTAAAAATTAGCACCTAATTTAAAAATTACTTAAAGCATATGGATGTTTTGTCTGAGTGCATGTTTGTGTACCATATATGTTCCCAGGTGATGGCAGAAGTCTGAGGAGGTCACAGATCCTCTGGGGCTAGAGTTACAGATGGTTGAGAGCCACCATATGGGTTCTGGGACTTGAATTTGAATCTTCTAAGACCAGCTAGTGCTCTTTAACTGTTGAGGAATCCCTCCAGTCACAAAACCAGTTATCTTTTAATGGAAACAAATTGATCAAAACTCTTTTACAGAATTTCAAGAGCCAATATAACGAAGCAATAAAACAACACAAAACTCAGACAAGTGGAACTGTCAAATACTGTGTATTCTAGTCGGCTGTCATGCGTGTTGCTTTCTCCATTTCTGTGATCTGACCCATAAAGCCTTGCTGTTGAGTTTCGTGGTTGAAGCGATGGAACACAACATTGGGTTACATCCACTATTCTCCCCCACGCAATCTAGTAATTTCTCTATTTTCACGTCATATTTCCGGGTGTATGTCCAGACTCACGCAGAAATTGAAGTTCAGAGTAGTCAAGAGCCTCTCATGCTCTTTTTGATGTCCCCAGAAACCCAAATGCATTATGTGGGGTGACACCCGGAGACCGCTGGCTGATTCCCACGTGCTAAGAGGCTCACGGTCTCGCCCCCACGTGGTGCCAAGGGCCGGGAAAAGGGAGAGCGGGCAGAAGCGAGCCCTATCAGGGCATTTAAAGTGTCTTGACGTCACGCACTGCCAGGAACTCAGCTGAGTTTTCAGCAGGACATTCCACTAATGTTTCCTCCCTCCCCCCGAGCTTTTGAGAGCTAGGCCTCCGCTCTTCCCTTGATCGCGGAGGGAGGAGCACGAAGCTCTCGGAACAGCCTGCTCAGGGAGGCGTGCCCAGACGTCTCCCGACCCCACCTTCTGCCCTAGAGGCGCTTCTCATTGGTCAGTGGGCGGGGCTTAGGAAGCAGGGCTCTCGCCTCGAGGCCTCAGGGTGGCCTAGCCAGCTGGCCGTTCTTTAATTATGCATGGGGGCGTGTCTTGGCCAGTTGGGAGCTGGGTGGGGATTGGCTGGAGGGGCTGTAATTCAGCGGTTTCCGGAGCTGCAGTGTAGACAGGGAGGGGGAACCTGGGGTTCCGACGTCGCGGCGGAGGGAACGAGCCCTAACCGGATCGCCGAAGCACAACCCGGCTCGGTGTCTCCTGATCGCGTAGGCTAAGAGAGGCTAGGCGGCCCTCGGGAGCCCAGCTGCTCGCGTCTCCAGCCAGCGCAGCCCGGCCAGTCGGGCCTCAGCCCGGGAGACAGGTGAAAGGGGGTGCAGGGTGGGGCCACCTCCCCGACGGCATGCCAGCTGGTGGACTTCGCGGGGCGTCGCGCGGTTGCGGCTTTAGGGGTGGATGGACACTTAAGTGAGGCGGGAGGATAGGAGGAGGCACAGAGGGTCGCTCAGGAGGGACTGCTCCGCTGATGACAGGAGCCGGCCTGGGAAGGGAAGCGGCGCTGGAAGTTTCGAAGGGGAGATACGGAGGGAGAGTAGGAGTTCCGGGGGAGGAATCGTGGGGCGAGGGCATTCTAAGCTGAGGGTGACAGATGTGAACTGCGGCCCTCCAAAGCCCGCTCCCCGAGGCTAGGGACATTCAGGCCACCGGAGCCACTGTCACGCCGGCGGAGATCATTGGGGCGGGGGAGTTAGAAAGCGCCTCCTTCCCGCCCCCGTGCTGGGCCAGGCGGCTCGGTGCTGAGCCACTTTCTTCGCCTTGTCTTGCTTCTGCCCCTTCAGTAGCCAGCTGTATTCCTTCGGAGGTGGGAACTGGCGTCCTGTCCCCCCACAGCCTCTTGGGCTGGCTAGCTGTGGCTACGATTTTTTTCCCCATAAGAATCATATTTCCTATAGGAAATTGACAAACTTGTGTTCTTTCTAAATTTTCATCCACCACTTTCAATGTTAAACTATGCTTCCCCCTCACCTTGTTAAAAACATTTTTTTCTTTTTCTTTTTTTAATTCAAAGTAAATCCCTGGTCAAACCAGCTCTAAAGAGCGACAAACCTCTTTCCTCTTTGACATTGTTCTCTCATAAATACCTGGTAAACTGGACTAGACAATAAATAATTGAGCCATTGCGTTTACTGGATTGTGGTGTTGCTTAATTGCACAGGGCAGAATGAGCCAATCAAGAGTGGGAGTTTTCTGTCTCAGAGCCAAGCTCTTGGGTAAATGCAGAAGATAGGGAAACAAAGACTGGTTGGCCTTGGCTGAGCTCTGTGTGTAAACTTTACCTGTTGGGGTGTGTGTAGCAAGTTCAGTCACTGAAGTCACTTTTCTTACCTAGCCACATCACTCTGTTACATCAGATGATATGTGTGTTCATACAGTCAGAGATTAGTCATTTTTCTTATTCAAAATGTATACAGCCTATATCTGTTTCCTATATTAAAGGCCTTATTTATTCTGTGTATGCATTGAAAATGTCGGGCTGACAGGTAAAGCATTGATTTAAATTTATCAAAACAATAAATCATCTCCACCTATGTGGAATTAGACTGTAGAGCTTGAGCCAGCCATTTTTTTCTTTTTATATTAAATAATGTCCATGTTCCTTGAGGAAACATGTTTGTTTCATTATTGTATGTGCCAGCCCAGAACACTAGCAGAATTTCTTTTTAGATTTTACTTATCTTCATTTTATGTACGTGTGTGTTTAGCCTGTATGTATGTGTGTATACCATGTGTGTCCAGTGCCCAAGGAGGCCAGAAGAGAACTTTGGCTCCCCTGGAACTAGAGTTACAGATAGATGACAACATGTGGGTTTTGGGAATCAAACCCAAGGGTTTTGGAAGAGCCCTTGGAAAGAAAATCTGGACTAATAATAATGAAAAAGTTGGAATTTGTTCTTAGTCTGTTGGCACACTCGCCACAAAAAACCGTTAGCAGATTCATGAATCTTTTATTTTCATATGTAGTTAATTGGGGACAAATACCCACTTAGAAATCATCCACAACCATGAGGAACTTCAAAGGGACTGTGAGGTAGGTTGTTCACATTCAAAGGGACTGTGAGGTAGGTTGTTCACAGAATGTTAACCTCATTTTGTAGATAAGGAAATTGAGGCCAAAAGGACAAGACACTTGCCTAAGGCATAGTGTGTCACAATGGTGGAAATACTTAGCGACTGCTAGCTAGCTTTAGCTCTGATTGTCCTGGAACTTTGTAGACCAGGCTGACCTTGAACTCACAGAGATTTGCCTTCAGAGTGCTAGGATTAGTGCTAGGATTAAAGGCATGCCCCACCACTGCACACCCCTTTTCTGTTTCTTCCTTGGGAAGTAATTTTTTTTTCTTGTTAGCATTATTTACTATCAAACTCAAGCTATTTATTTAGTTTTCAAGACAGCAATTCTCAGTATAGCCTTGGCTGAAAACCAGGCTGGCCTTGAACTAAGAGACCTGCCTGCGTCTGTGCCACAGGTGGTGGTGGTGGGGCACAGTGCTGGGATTAAAGGCATGTACCACAGCCACCAGGCAAAACGTCAGTTATTTGTTAATGCGTTTATTAATGGATATGTTTAGGTAAATTTTAGGTGAAGGGTAGCTGTGACCTCAATGACATTTAAGCCAGAGAGCCTTGTGGTCAGTAGTCATTTCTATCTGCCGATAGTTCCTTTTCTTTTGGCTTCTGTATGTCTTGACATTCAAATGTGAGAAGGGCAGAGGTGGTGAACACCATTCTAGATGCCCAAGCCAGCAGCCTTTTACTGACGTTTTGTGAGAGATGGTGTACAACTCAGTGGATATGTACTCTCTTTGTGGAAACTGCTGGGGAAAGTAGGATATGTCTTGTTTGTAGAATTTGCATTCTATTGGGACAATTTGATAAATGCTTTATCATCCAATACAACAAGTTCATGTCATTAAAGAGAGGAAAGCATCACACCTAGGGAGGAAACTTTCTTTCTCTTCCCCTCCCTTCCCCTTTCCCCTTTTCTGTTGGGATGGAACCCATCTTGCTAGGCAAGTGCTCTGCCATGAAACTCATTTTATGTCATTTGTATTTTAAAGTTCTAGCCAAACTTTTTGGTCTTTTAACATAAGTCATCTCATAAGACAACCTCAAGTCTCGACAGATTCCCGTTGTTGTGCATCAGCCCCAATGAGATACAATAGGATGCCGTTGCCTCGTTGTCTTTGGTGGTGAAAAGAATTTCCTGCTTGGGAGCCTTGGCTTATTGTAGTACAGATATTTGGGGTGACCAGATTGTATTTGGTGGCAAATTCTTGGAAATAATGTGTTTAAAGGAGTAAGATTTGGAAGAATGAATTTCTACTGTGGTTCTTACTTTTCATATTACATTTGATGTGATTTTATTCAGGTTAGCAAACACACAACACACAAAGGTAGAAAGATGAGCCTTGCTGGTTGCATATGTCTTTAATCCAAGCACTTGGGAAGCAGAGGCAGTTGGATCTCTAAGAATTCAAGGGCAGCCTGGGCTACAAATTGAGTTCCAGGCCACTAGAGACTACATAGTGAAACCCTGACTGAAATAAACAAACAAAAACAAAACATTATTAAGCAGAGGCTGACCATGATGGCTCATGTTCATCATTTCAGCTTGTGGCTAAGTTCTGAGGCAAGAAAGTTGCTGAGTTTGAAGATAGCCTGGGCTTCATGGTGAATTCCAGGTCTGCTTAGGGTAGAGAATAAAACCCTGTTTCCAAAACCAAAAATAGCTAGGTAGATCCAGGTATGATGATGGTACATGCTTGTAATTCAAGTATTTGGGTGGCTGAGGCAGGGGGACCACTACCAATTCAAGGTCAATTTGTCCTGCATAGATAGCTAGTTGGAGGCTATATAGCAAAACCCCATTTCAAGAAAAAATACTCCCACAGAGGCAGAAGGATTGCTGCAAGTTTGAGGTTAGCCAGGTCTACATGTTGAGTTCTAGGTCAGACAGGGCTATGTAGGGAACCCTGTGTTTATCAGAACAAAACAGCAACAAAAAAATCAAAGCTAGGCAGGATCCAAGGAGAATGAAGTTTTGAAATCTCACCCCTGTTTTTATGACTGAAGGAGTAGTGGATAACAGTTTTTTTTTGCCCCCATGCCCCATGGGGACCAGGGCATGTGCTATTGTAGTTGTAGACTTAGGAGTGGACAATGGCTTAAGACTAAGCTACAGAGGCAAAGAAATCTGGGTTTTGACCCTGGATTGGCCGCTTCCCAGTCAGAATATGAGCCTCAGTTTTCCTGTTTTTTTTTTTTTTTTTTTTAAAGGAAGATGAAGAGACCGGCCTGGTGACACATGCCTATAATCCCAGCAGTTAAGAGGCTACGGCAGGAGCAACTTGAGTTCTGGGTCACTTTGAGCTATACAGGGGGACTCTGTCTCAAAATGAAACAAATTCATTAGGATGTTTACAGCATGCTGGTCCATAGCAGCCACTCTGAGTATGTAAGTTCTTAGTGAAGGCCCAAGAAAAGAGAGGTTTGTTCTCTTCAGGGGTGAGAGGGTACAGGAGACCACCTGATAAGTAGGAATCTCTGCAGAGCAGTGAACAGTTTCGTTCAGGGAAGAAGCTTGGGTGTGCAGAGCTTAAAACAGCACAGTGTGTTCAGGGGCTCTAAGTGGGATCAGAGGAAGGAGGCCACAGACAGCCACACCTCTTATTTATTCCCTTGCTTTTGTTCATAATTGCCTTGAAATAGCCTTCAAGTAAGTTGCATTCTTTTCATAAAAGTAATACATGCTGTTGTAAAAAATGAAACTCCTTTTCATGTTAATAGTTGAATGTGTGCTTTTCCAGACACTTTCTTAGTTTACCCATTTATCTTGGATCTACTTACTGAAAATCATTTTAACAGCTCAACAAAATAATATGGAAGACAGATCTACCCCCAGAAGAAAATGATATTTAGACCCTGGCTGTCCCTCCTGTTAGCTACTAGATCTATGGTAATGAATGACTTTACTAACCACTGAACAATTTGCCTGGATTTTGATCTTTTAATTACATCAGTCAGGAAACTCTTTTGACTTTCCTAAGGTAACCATCACAGTGTCAAGCACTTGGGTAATGGGCTTGAGGGTTTCGAGGTATATAGTTGTGTCGGCATTTTAAAGAATTGCTAAGAGGCCAGGCTCCCTTTGTCCTTAGGCTGGTCCTTAGCTTGCTTTAACTTCTTTGGTTTCAATTTCTTTGTCCTAACTGCCCACTGGGTTCACTCCCAGAGTAGTTGTGAAGACCAATCGAGATAATTTGTTACATGTTGTTTTGTATAGTGCCTAGCACATAGCTAACATTCAGATACTATTAATTATTATTATTATTAAAATCTGCAGTCTCTCTCTAGCTATAAAGTCGGACAAGTTATGATTCATGGTACCATTAGTGACCCGAAGGAAAGAAAGAGTAACTGGGAGATTTTGACCTACTGGGAAAAAAAAAATCTAAATGAATAGGGACTGGGGATTTACACTGTGGTAGAGAAGACGGAGGCTTTTTTCACATAAAGATATAACATGGCAAACTGTGAATTCCTGTTACACAGAGGCCTTTATGGGAAGCCTCTTTGCACCTTCAAAGATCTATGATTACGCTCCCATTTATTTTAAGTAATAGTCAACACATTAAAAGTTGATCACCACTCAGTAACAGTCTCTTGGAGTTTTTCTTGCTGTAACAAGTACCGCTACAAGCTGGGAACATGGCTGAATTGTAGAACGCTTCTCTCATGCATAAAGACTTGGCTTCCATCCCTAGAACTACATAAACCCAGCCCAGTGGCACACTCCTGTAAAAATCCCAGCACTTGGGAGGTGGGAACAGAAAATGAGACTTTAAGGTCCTCTCGGACTACAGTGGGAGTATGAGGCCAGCCTGGGCTATATGAGACACTGTCTTGAGAAATGGATGGTGGTGGGTGAGTGTTGCTGGTGGCATGGCTCAGTGGGTAAACTTGCCACCAAGCCTGACCACCTGATTTTGATTCCTGGAACCTGTGTGGTAGAAGGTGAGAACTGACTTCTACAAGCTGCCCTCTGACGTCCACACCTACAACATGGTGTGTCATGGTGTGCACACGCATGTACACACGCCTGGAACCCTAGCAATGCTGAAGGCAAGGCAGGAAGATGTTTGAGACTGGCCTGTAACTTGCTGATTTTCCTGTCTCAGATTTTTGAAAAAAAGGGCCAGAGATATAGCTCAGTGGTAGTGTATATACCTACCACGCACAGAGCTTTGGGCTCAGTCTCCAGTACCATGTAAACTTTGAAATTTTTAATTTGCTTTAATATATTCCTTTATTTGGAGACAGGATCTCAGTATGTAGCTCTGGTGGTGGCAGTCCTGGACTATGTAGACCAAGCTAGCATCAAACTCACAGAGATCTGCCTGCCTCTGCCTTCCTATTGAATAGCTGAAGGGTAGAGGAGTCATTAGGGTTGAGTTTTTCTTAGGAAGAAGCTAACAGGAGGAATCTTTTACATTTTCTTTTATATTTTAGAAAGATGAATCCTGCTTCAGCCTCCTGAGTAGCTGGGACTACAGGCAGGGACCCTGTCAGTGTAGAATTTGGTTTGTGGGCAGGGAGAGGGGAGGAGGCATTCAGGTGGATACCCCAATGTCCCTAATGAATTTGATCTGCTGTGTGCTATGCAGCTGATCCGGCTCCCTTCACACCTGTACATGTGTGTAAATGTTTATGGATGTCCTTCCCCGGACATGTAAAGCTTTATTTTTCTGTCATGATAACTTTTTTTTTTTTTTTTTTTTTTTTTTTTTGAACACTAAGTAGTGTTCAGAATGGCATTTCAGATAAGAAAGACTTGGCTTCCGTAGAACCAGATTCATTCACCTCTTTAATTTCGGGTTGGAGAAGACAGGAAAGAACCGGCAACCCATCCAACCCACCGGGCCCCATGTGGGGCAGGAGGAAGCCAGCCACGCTTGAAAGAGAAAGTAAAACTTCTCATAAATAATGGCTTCCCTGTTGTGGAGGAGGGGTGCAAATTATTAAGGGGATGTTTGGGTAGTTTTTGTAGACGCCATTTCTGAAAACTGACTGGGATTAGGGAAGGAAAGCCCTGCCCTGTCTGTGTAGTTGCCTGCTTTCCCGACGGTTGATTGATTTGATTAGTTTGCGGTGTCCCAACCTCATGCTCTCTCTCGATATGAGAGTCTGGACTCCACACCTGCTTAGGTGAAAGCTTCCTAAAACAGTGTTTTCCCACATCTTAGCTAATGCTAGTTTTGTTTTGCTTTAAGCAAGCTCTTTTTTCTTTCTTCCTGGCAGAATCTAAATGCATTAGACTTTTCCTTTTTTCTCCCCCTCCAACCCCCCCAAAATCCTAAAAACCTCAAAACCCAAATGCAAACTGTATAATTACCTTTCCTGTAAACCAATTTGAGTTATCATTAAAATAGTTAGCCTTTGAATTTTTTTGTTTTCCTATTTGTGGTTTAGACACAATAAATATTTAATGTAAGGCTGACTTTCCCTGGCAAATCAGTTTTGCTGTGGTCTTCTTTTTGTCAACATGTTTAGGAAAAACAAATTCTTTAACATTAATCAAAATAAACTTATGCATGAGGGGGGGTGGGATTAATTAAAGCATTCTGCAGTATGCATGTATATAGGTGTTTATGTGTGTATGTATATTTTGTTTTAATAGGTTTCACTCTCTAGCTTAAAGAACTCGCAGCATTCCCTTGCCTGATTACATGTGGAAAAAACAATCCAGTGTGACTTCATTCATCAGAGTAGGCTCTGTAGAGGACTGTGGTGGGGAGTGTTCTGTGTGTGAGGCACTTCCAATGACTGTTTTGAAGATTTTCAGGGTCATGGAACCATCAAGAGATTCCTTTCTCACACGGACCATGTATGGTTCAGAGTATCTGCAGGTATGGCCCAGCCAGGAGGTGATGGAAATGCTGTATTCTGCTCAGTTTTGCTCTGAACCTAAAGCTCTTCTAAAGGCTAAGTGTAGTGGGCCACTCCTGTAATCCTTGTACATGGGGGGGGGGGCAGAAACAAGATCTTGGTGAGTTTGAGGGCAGAACAAGTACTAGGCCAGCCAGGGCTACAGGGTAAGAGCCTATCTCAAAATGCCAACTATGAGTATACTGAATAAAGTAAAATGTGTTCATTGCTTTTTCTGCAGAAGTATTTGGGATACTCTGGATTAGAAGTGTTCTGTAGGGTTTTGGGGTGCAGTCTGGTCTAGTGCATGCCTAAACTGTGAAAAGATGACAGCTAGGATGTGGTAGACACTATCTCAAAGATGAGAGAAGTTGTTATTTGATCAAGGGGGAAAAAAAAACTGGCAATGTTTTTTGCAATTTGTAAAATTTGAATTTAAAAAAGAAAAAAATGTGAAAATTGAGCTCGAGTAAAAAATTAAAAATTGAGAAAACTGATACTAATGAATATACGTAACTCTTTAGCATTAACAAATGTACCAACATTTGGAAGGTTTGTAAATTTTAAAACCAGTGTTTTCTAAGTGACTATTGTATATTGTCAAAGCAAATAGGGGACATTCTATGAAAAATACAAAATAGAGTGGATATTAATGTAGCTGTGAGTGACCCCAGAGTCCACACCTGCCTGACCTTTAAGTAATTACCACCTGCCAAGTTTTTGAGTAGCATTAAAGGCTTCAAATTACCTTGAAATATTGTATAAATAATCTCTTTGCTATTTGCCATATCTGGGAGAAGCCAGCTTTCACTGGAATACTTCAACCAAAACAACATATTGCAACAGACATAATAGGAGCTCCAATAAATCTTTCCTTTCCTCTCCTCCTTGGATCTAATGCATCTTAGGCTGACTTCACACTTGCTTGCTGTGTAGTAGCCCAGGTTAGCCTTAAACACCTGATCTTTCTGCCTCCACCTTTCAAGTGTTGGGATCACAGGCTTGGGACAGCACACCAAACTTAACATTTTTCTATTGAACCAGAAAGTAGGTTTCTAAAACACATAAATTATTATTATGATATTCTCTCTCTCTCTCTTTGTGTGTGTGTGTGTGTGTGTGTGTGTGTGTGTGTGTGTGTGTGTGTGTGTGTGGTCAGAGAGCAATTTTGGGCAGTTGCTTCTCCTTTCGCTTTGATGCAGGTTCTGGGGATGGAACTTGGGGTGTGGGACATGCACAGCAAGCAAGCACCTTTCCCTGCTAAGCCCTCTCACCAGCCCTAGATTTGTGAACCTTTCAGCAGTGCCACTTTTTCCAGAAAATGTAGCTACATTACATAAGACATCACTGTTACTTATGTTAATGTTCATTGAGTTGATTGTTTAAATGATTTTGTTTTGTTTTGTTTGAAACAGTGTTTTCCTATGTAACCTATGTTGGCCTTGAATTTAGGGAGCTTCCAGAGTGCTGCCATTATAGATGTGTGGTCTCTTTGTCTGGCATATAATTTCTATTGATAGATAATATCTAGTTGGTATGGGTTTTGTTTTGAATCCTTTTTAGTGTTTTGAGTCAAGGTCTTGTATCACTTATCTTAGGCTGGCTTCAAATTTGTAGTAATCCTCCTGTCTCAGCCTCCTTAGTGTTGGGATTATAAGTACGTTCTTAAGACATTTCTAATATATTTGGTCTTTGTAAACAAGACTTTGCCCTTAAAATTTGAAGTAATAGATAGTCCCAAGAACAATGCTATTGAGAACTCTTACTAAGAATTCTTGTGCTATTTGAGGAGGTGGGGTGGGGGAGAGATATGATTCTGTGGCTCTGATTAAGTTGATCTAGGGCCATTTCAACTACTCTGCCAAGTATTACCTTACAGATTGATTCTTAGTTTGAGAAACACTTTTACAAGGGCCATAAATTCTTCAGATTAGTGGTGCTATGTCCAGGGGTTTAGAAATTATTGTTTTGAAGATAGAATGCTTTGGAGATTTCTTTTTATCTTTATTTTCCTTATGTTTATGTCCCTGAAAATGAATCTTGGGCGGGTTTTAATTGAAAAACCGTCCCATCACCAGATCAGGGTTTATAGTCTGGCTTTGCTGACGGATATTCAGGAGTATATACTCATAGCTTCTGATCACTTAGCTGGTTTCTTTCCTTTTTTGTTTTGTGTTTTTGTGACAGGGTCTCTAAGCAGCCCTGACTGTCCTGGAACTCTGTAGACCAGGTTGGCCTTGAACTCATAGATTCCGCCTCTGCCTGCTGAGTGCTGGCAGTAAAGGTGTGGGCCACCACATTCTGACACAGTTCAGTTTTGTAAGATCTGTTGACTTAAGTCAGATATCTAGTAAAGTTAACTTTTCATTGTTGCTTAAAACAAAGGGAGACTTTTTTGGTACAGGTTGGAAAAGATGCTTGTTAGATCATATCTGCTTCTAGTCTCTTCTCTTTTATCTGTTTGTAGTCACTTCACTTCTCTGTTCCTCTCTTTGGAATGGAATGACTTTTACTGGGAGCTTGCTGATGGTATCTTGGCCCCCTCAGGATTCCCTCTGGCAAAGTGATTGACTGGGAGATCCCATGTGAATTCTTGCTTCAGGCTGCATTCTGTGTGGGTGTGAGTTTTAGAGTTTAGGTTACAAGTTCTCCCAGAAACCTGGGTAGTGTTTCTTTCTAGTTTCCGCATTCTTTTCTTAAAAACAAACAAGAATCTTGTTTCTTAAATTAAATTTAGTTTATTTAGAGTGTTGTATCCCCTGTGGAGATCAGAGGACAACATTCAAGAGTCAGGTCTTGCCTCCTATCATGCGGGTCCCAGGGATCGAACTTAGGTCTTCCTATCTGGCAGTAGCACCTTTCCTGCTAGTTCTAATTTCACATTGTTTTCATGGTCAGTGTATGAGCTAATGGATGAGGCCAGTTGCTCTCACTTATTTTTCTCGGTATGTTATTAATTTTGATAAGACTAAATAGAAAAGCTTGTGTAGTTAATCTTTCTGAGGTTAGATTAATACGCCGGGTTTTGTTGTTGTTTTGAGACGGGTCCTTATCCCAGGCTCATTGTATAGCTGAGAATGACCTTGATTTTTGTTCCTGTTTTTTTGAGACAAGGTCTCATGTGTGGCTCTCGCTGGGCTGGAACTCATTTCATAGACCAGGCTGGCTTTGAACTCATAGATTTGTCTACCTCTACTTCTTAAGTGCTGGGATTACAGCATATGCCACCACATATGGTTTATGTGGTGCTAGAGACAGAACCCAGGACCTCTTGTGTGCTAGGTAACTACTCAACCAACTGAGCTACGTTCCCAGCTCTAGGCTTGTCTTTTTTTTAAAAGCTTTCCATAAAGTTAAATTCATACATTTCAAACACACACACACACACACACACACACACACACACACACACACACATGTTTGTTTGAGGCAGTGTCTTGCTATTAAGCTCTGGTGGGCCTGTACTCAAAGTCTGTAATCCACACTGGCCTTAGACTTATGACAGTCCTCCTGTTTCCACTTCCTGAGTGCTGGGATACAGGTAGGGTGACAGACATATGTTCTAGAAAATACTTCCTACTTTCCCTCTTCAATTTCTCCATTGTTGACATCTTGAATCAGTGTGATACATTTGTCGCAACTGATAATAACAGCTGTATGTTGCTATTAACAAAGAGCACAGTTTCCATCACAGTTTACTCTGTTCCCTATTCTGTGGTGTTTGCTAGTGTTGGAGACATGGTATCAATTATGAAGGTAAATCAGGAATCTGTCTAGCTCAGATTCCTGAGTCCTGGCATTACAGGTGTACACCTCTGTCCAGCCACTTTGTAGGTTATCATAAATGTGACCACTTAAAGTAGACACTGTCTCCAAAGCCAAATATTCTACCTATCCACCTCTCCTGCGGCCCCTGCCAATTGCTCATCCTTTATACTATTTCCATAGTTTGATCTTCCGGGATACTGATACAACTGTCATCTTGCAAACAGTAACCTTTTAGATGATAATGGTACAGTGGCCTCTCCAGTTTGCCTTCTTTCACTTAGCAGTGTGGATTCAGGTTCCTCCTTGTCTTTGGTGGTGTGATGCCCATTTCTCTTCATTGCTGTGTAACAGTGTTTTGCATGGCCTTTCCCTTGATGTATGCTGTTTACCCGAACACTATCTTGCTTGCTTCCTAGTTTGGGCTGTTATGAGTGAAGCTACTTGTTACTGTTTTGATTTGCAATCTTCTAGTGGCATCTGATATGCTTCTTTTCATATGCTTGGCCATCTGTGTGTTCTCTGTGATGTGCTATCTGTTCAGACTCTCTTTAAGTTGTTTTGTGTCTTTTTGATGTACTAGGGGGATTGAATTTAGAGTTCCACAGCTGGGTGTGGTTGTGCACACCTTTAATTCCAGCACTCAGGCAGGTGGATCTCTGTGAGTTCGAGGCCAGCCTAGGCTACACAATGAGTTCCAGGGATAGCCAGGACTACACAGAAAAATCTTGTCTCAAAAACAAGCAAACAACAACAACAAAATTAATTTGGGGTCCCACATACTGATAAGTGCTCTCTACCACTGAGATGCATCCCTAGTCCTTTTTCAAAATTCTTTTTCAGACTAGGGCCTCACTGAGTTGACCAGGCTAGCAAGTGTCATTGTAGCTCAGGTAGGACATATCCTTGGTTAGGAAGCACCTGCCTTAGTTTCCCCAGTAACTGGACTTATAGACTTAGTCTACCAGGCCCATCTCTCAACCAGCTTTAACTTGAGATGTGTATTTTTTTTAATCATTGAGAGTTTTAAAAGTGTTGTCAGTATATTTTGGATATCCAAACATATGTGTGTGTGTGTGTGTGTGTGTGTGTGTGTGTGTGTACGCGCGTGCACATGCACGCGCGCGTACACATTGACTTATATCCACAGTGCTCCTTGGATGTATTTAATTTTTTTTCTTCATAAAATTCAAGGTCTTACACGTGTTAGACTGAGCTATGCCCCCAGCCCTCCTCTTTAGAACATTTTATACAGTTTTTGGTTTTTCTTGTTCTGGACTTCAATCTCATGTAAACAGTAATGCTGGGAAGCTTGCAATTAGTGAACTGGGGACAAGGAAGTGAAATACTTGTATCTCACCACTCAGTGCTGGTAATTATAATTTTAACCTTTAGCTCCCCTGTGTCTAGATAAGGGTGGGCATAGGGCTTTAATCCAGACTATGCACTTAGATGCTGACACTTCTGTTTAGACTGCTGTCTCTGCACTCGACCAGTCCCCTGGATTATGATCAGTTCCTCCTATAATTGTCTCCTCCTCCTTGCTGAGCCTTACTGACTTGGATCCTGCCCAGCTTTTACTTTTTGTTGTTGTTTTATTCTGGTTTGGTTCCTTATCGTGGGGTTCTCTATGTAGTCCCAATGGTCTGGAACCCAATATGTAGACCAGGCTGGCTTAAAACTTGAAGCAATCCTTCTGCCTCTGTGTGAGTGTTTTTTTTAATTCCTTGAAACAGGATTTTATGCATTTTCAACCAGCTATGCAGAACAAACTAGCCTTAAATTAGTGCTGGGATATAACCTTGGGCAAGCATTTGACAGTAAGCTACATCCAAATAATCTTTTGAGAGAGAAGAATCCTCATTTCTAGAGTTCTTCTTGGGCTTCCCCCCCCCCCTTTTAACTTAAAATACTTATTATTACTGTGTATGTGCATGATGTATGTGTTGGGGTTATGCAAATACTTGGTGTATGTATAGAGGTCAGAGGTCAACTTTGTGGCGTTTTCTCCTTCCACTTCTATGTGGGTTCCAGGGTTAAACTCAAGTCACCAGGCTTATACAACAAGCACTCTTATCTGCTGGGCCATCTTGTTGACCCTCTTGGGGCCCTTTTAACCCCTGGCTTTTGGGGGGGCGTGTAGATTAAAGGAGAAAAGAGAGGCAATAGCCTTCCAAGGGGTCCTGGGTATTTTTTTATTAAAAATTTTAAACTTATCTTGACTTTATGTGAATAGTTGTTTTGCCTGCATGTATGTTTGCATCGTGTGCGTGCAGTTTACAGAGGCCAGAAAAGGATGCTGGATCCCCTGGACCTGGAGTTAGACATGGTTGTGAACTGCCGTGTGGGTGCTGGGAATCAAACCACTGGGCCGTCTCTCCAGCCCCTTTGCCTGAGTCTTACGGACCTTTCCTGGTGTTCTTCCTTCTCATCCTTTCCCTGAAGGGTCAGGTTCTCTTCTCCTTCTGTGCTCTCTTGGTAGATTATTTCAGCCTCTACTTTAATGTGCTATGTGTATGTGTATGTTACAGTGCTAGAAGCAAACCCAGGGCATTCTGCAAGGGAGGCGAGCACTGTACTAACTGAGCTGTGGCTCCAGCTCATTTAACCAAGTCTTCGGCCATGACTCCAATGATGACTGCCAGTTGGGCATCTACAGCATCCACACTTGTGGGCTCCTAGCACCTGCCTTCTGCTGCTTTCCTGACATTTCCCCATGGGTACCTTGTGTCAACCTGTCTAACACCTAACTCTACGGTTTCTCTTTGAAAGTCTGCGCCTCTCTCTTAGTCCAACATTGAAATAAATGGTAGATCTTGGTCTGCTGTCTTAGTTGCTGCTCTATTGCTGTAATAAAGCACCATGACCAAGGGGACTTATAAAAGAAAACATTCAGTTTTAGGCTTGTGGTTTCAGAAGGCTAGAGACCATCATGACAGGGAGCATGAGGCAGGCAGGCAGGGTACCAAAGAAGTAGCTGACAGCTCACATCTTGAGATGAGACCACAAGGCAGCAGGGGTGGTGGACAGAGAGGGAGAGGGACAGAGAGAGACACAGACAGACAGACAGACAGAGATGGAGAGACACAAACACACTGGGAAGGGTGTCAGTCTTTTGGGTTTTTTCTTTTTTGTTTTGTTTTGAGACAGAGTTTCTCTGTATAACAGCCCTGGCTGTCCTGGAACTCACCCTGTAGAGACTAGGTTGACTTCCAACTCACAGAGATCTGCCTGCCTCCTCTGCCTCCCAGGCGCTGGGACTAAAGGCGTGCACCACCACCGCCTGGCAGCGCCAGTCTTTGGAAACCTCAAAGCCTGCCCCCTCTGTGATGTATGTCTTTCAACAAGGCTATACCTCCCAATCCTTCCCAAACAGTTCCACCAACTGGGGACCAAGTATGCCAACACACACAGACTGAGGGTCCTTCTCATTCAAGCAGCCACACGATACAAGCCAGAAATCTAGCAGGCCTCCTCGATGTCTTTCTTCCCTCATACTTCTGCCTCCACCCATGGCTTGTCAACTCCCTTTGATTGCCATGTCCCTTCTGTGGTTGAGATGCTAAAACTGCTCCTGCACAAAACTTCTGGATAAATGGAGTTCTCAAGTAAAAAGTGAAACCTTCAGATGCAAAAGCGAAGAGTCTCCTCAAAAGAAAGACCAGAAGCTGTGGTGGAGGAGATGGTGTCTCATGCCACACCACTTCTAAGTACTGCTTCCCTGTCATAGCTCTAGAAATTCGTTTATCTACCCCATCATTCCACCACCTCCCATCTCCCTCTCTCCTCCTCCCCCTCCCTCCCTCTCTTCCTTTCTCCTTCTTTCCCTTCTTCCTTTCCTGTCTTGATAAATTGTCCAGCCTAGCCTCAGCCTTGTAACCCCCTGCTTCAGGCTTCTAAGTGCTGGATTATAGGCATGGGCCATCATACTAGGCTGTCCTCTCATCCCTACCTCCTCACACCTTGACCTGGTTCACTGTGTAGCCCATAGCCCAGGCTGGCCCTGAACTCACCATTTTGTCGTATCAATTTCCCAAGTATTGGGGCAGGCATGTGTTAGCACACCCAGCTTATATGGACTTTTGGGTGGTTTTCCCACTTTTGACCCTGCCATCCATTGTGCCTCCCACCTGCAGCCTTCAGATGTTGAGGTCGCACACCATGCTTCTCATCTGACAGGAGATGTGCAGGCCCATCAGATACCATCCCTGCACTGTCTGGATCCTAGAATTTCTCTCTCTCTCTCTCTCTCTCTCTCTCTCTCTCTCTCTCTCTCTCTCTTTCTCTCTTTCTCTCTCTCGTCCACTGTCGTCTTATTTTTCACTCTTTGTCCATGTGTCATGTTATTGGGCTTTTGGGTCATGATCACCAGAAGATATATGTCGCTCCTTGTTTGCATATGTCATCCCTCCACCTAGACTGGCTACCCCTATTTCTCTTGTAGCTCTGCTGTCTTTATGAAATAGGCTTTCTAAGTAGCACTGAGCCCATTTCCAGGTAGCTCTCTTGTTCATAGGGCTGCCTTTCCATCAGAACAGTGTTCAGTATCGTAGACATTAGGAACCAGATTGCATGCCCCTTGGGGAAACACTTTGCCTTATTAGATGTTGCCTCTCAGGTGTTCATTCTTGCCCTAGTGGGGGTTCTGGATTCTTTTTTTAATTATTTTTTTAAAAATTTTATGTGCATTGGTGTTTTGCCTGAATGAATGTGAGATGTCAGGTCTTACAGTTACAGACAGTTGTGAGCTGCCATGGGTGCTGGGAATTGAACCCAGGTCATTTGTAAGAGTAACCAATGAGTGCTTTTAACCACTGAGCCATCCCTCCAGCCCCTGAGGGTTCTGGATTCTTTACCTATATTTCTTTGGGCTTAGCAAGGCACCTGGGAGTCACTCAAGTATTTACCAGGCCAATGCAGACCTTTATACTTGTCCTAAAACCATGTATCAGTTAGGAGGCCACAGAGAAAGGTATGTATTTTGCATTTCACTCTGCAAGGCCTCAATTATAATCTTGCTTTTCTTTTTCTGAGATAGCCTCTGAGCATACTCTCAGCCTCATAAAGTCTTAATCATCTAAGTGTTGAGGAGGCAGCTGGATGTCAGAGTCTGGCATTCATGACAGGATGGGGCTAGAGGTGAGACTCTAGGGACTGTGGCATATAAAATGTGTTTTGAAGGAGCGAGACTGGATGAATCATTTAGAAAGTGAGTTGCAGAAAAAAAAAAAAAAAAAAAACCCCAGAAGGTTTATATTAGAGAGTTTTCACAGCAAAGCCTGTTCCTATAAAATTGTGAAATATTTTCTCATGAAAGCTGGACTCTGTAAAGATCGCATTCAGTCATTAGGTTGGCAAGAATGTCATGGGAATCAACAAGAGCAGTGAATCACCTCAAATTTAGTGACTTACGGGATAAATGTGCCCACTGGTTCTGTGGACAGGGATCCTGGTGTGCACAGCAGAGGGGATTTGTCGCTGCTATTTGATAGCTAGGGTATCAGCTGAGAAGCCTTGATGATCTGCACTTTTCTCCATTTCATAGCCAATGCCTGGCCCAGGGTGATCAAGTGGATGCATGTGGCTTGCCTGCCTGCCTTTTTCAGCCCACATTGGTTTGAGTAACTAGGACTTCCTTAGAGTCACTTAAAGGGAAAATGACCTGAATATAAATTCAGGAAGTTTCTTTCTTCTCCCCAGTAAGTATTGAGCCATATCATAGGCTTGTGACTTTAACAAAATTTGTATTTTCTTTATCAGCTTTGTTTCAGATCCTGTATTTCTACCTCCAAAGCACTGGCTCACAGACCTGCACTGTGGGTGCTGGGATCTAAACATAGGTCCTTCTCTTATGTGGCAAGCCCATTACTGAGCCATTTCCCCAGCCTTGAAGTATTGCTTTTGTATTGAGTAACTTTTCTCCTGTTGAAAGATCCTAGCAAGCATTGGTGGTGCACACCTTTAATCCCAGCACACAGGAGGCAGAGGCAGGTGGATCTCTGTGAGGTCAAGGCCAGCCTGGTCTACAGAGCTAGTTCTAGGATAGGCTACAGAGCAATACAGAGAAACCCTGTCTCAAAAAATAAAATGAAACAAAACAAAAAGGAAGAAAGATCCCTAAAAAGTCTGTCTTAGTGAGGGTTCTATTCCTATAAAAGAGACACCATGTGACCATGCAACTTTTATACAGGAAAACATTTAATTGGGGCTGGCTTACAGTTTCAGAGGTTTAGTCTATTATGGCAGGGAGATTTCAGAGGTTTAGTTCATTATAACGGCAGGAAGCATGGTGGTATGCAGTCTGACATAGTGCTGGAGAGGTAGCTCAGAGTTCTACATCTTGACCCATAGGCAGCAAGAAGAGACACATTAGGCCTGCTTTGAGCATGAGACCTCAGAGCCCACCCCAATGACATAATTACTCCAGCAAGGCCACACCTCCTAATAATGCCACAACCTGTGACCAAGCATTCAAACACATGAGTCTGTGTGGCCATTCTGATTCAAATCACCATAAGGTCATTCTCTAGTTTTCCAAACAGCAAAACAGGAAGAGTTGGACTTCTCAAAGAATTCTTTTCTGTTGGGAGCTTGGCATAACCTGGGAGAATCTGGTTCCATGATGCAAAATAATTCACTCCAGTGGTTCATCCATCCCATTACACATGTTTTTTGTTCCTCTGTTATGAACTGGACATTGTGCTGGATGCTGGGTAGGGGGACACATTAGTGAGTCAAAGCCAAGGCTCTCTTTGTCATCATGGACCTTTGAGTACAGGACTTTAAGGCATGGGTCCATATGCTGCTGGAAGGCATGCATGCAAGAGGGCCTGTGAAAGGAGGAGCTTGATGATATTGAGGGGCAAGAATGGCCAAGTGAGTGCTTGGAGCTGAGCTAGCAAGCAGGTGGCAGCTGAGACAGGAGCAGGGTCATCTAGGCCATTGACCATGTTGATAGTACTCAGAGATACTTGCCATGCATGCTTGATAACATCCTCATAGCTTGTGTACTTTAAGTCAAGTCTGATGGTGACCCTGTGTGTGAGTACAATTTAATTGTCTTCCAACATACGCATAGGGAAATAGGTAACTGGCATGCATCTCGATGGGGGAGGGGGGGCGGGGAGGAGTCAGGATCTACAATCCCTTGCTTTCATAGTTCATGTTTTTTAATCTGAGAACAAAAAGTGGTGAATGGACCGTTAAGGAGGCCAGTGGCAGGTCCTTAGAGGGCCTGGAGGGATGCAGGCAGATGTGAGGGAAGAGCTAAGAGCTCCTGTGTGTAAAAGCCCAGGAGTGTTCTAGAAATTCCAGATTTCTGGTTGATTTTTCTTTCAGCTTGACTCTCCCTGAGGACGTTGGAGTTCCTGTCAGCTGGAGTGCACTCTGGACATTTGACCCTTTTTGGTTAAATGTCAACTTGCTTTGTCTCATCACAATAGTTTTGATTGGGTTGTAGCAATCTTACTGTCTTGAGGGAGTAGAGCTGAATAAACTTTAGAGGCCATGCAGCACCTTGCCCTCCCTGAGTCTGCATTATGGCTGTGACACCTCTTAGAAAGGTCATCTCCTTCTCCGTGTTAAATGCAACCGGAACCAAGGGGTGTCCCTTTGCCCTCCCGTCCTCTGCGTCACTTTTGCTGCTCAGTCTCTGAGCTTGGGCTCCTCTATGTCATCTGTAGATATTCACCTCAAAACATTCATGCCATCTCCCACTGTGGTTATACCTGAAAGACCTTCTCTAAGGCGAGTCACATTGTCACTCATGTGTACCGCCTTCCAGACTTCTCCATCCCTGTTTCTCAGTATCGCTTTCCAATCTTTTAGAAACCCCATCTCATGTTATAGTTTCTGTTCTGCTTCATGGACCTGGACCCCATCCCTAGTCATGTGACTCTCCACCCTATTCCTTTGAGACAGGGTTTCCTTGTGTAACAGTCCTGGCTGTCCTGGAACTCTGTAGACCAGGCTGGCCTTGAGTTTAGAGCTCCATCTGCCTCTGCCTCCTGAGTGCTGGGATTAAAGGCATGTGCCACCACCGCCAGGTTTAGAATTCCATTTAAATTGTGATCTATACTATTACAGTGTGAGTCCCAGATGTGTCCAGGCTCAGGAAGACTAAGAGACCCTTTAGCAGAGACACTGTATGTCTACTGGGACACTAGAGAAGTGCTTTGGCTTAGCACTGTGCTTGGCTCATGATTTCCTAAGACAATTCCCGTCTACCTCCCCTCCATCCCTCCAGAGGTTAGCAGCAGCACTTTTGACAGCACATAGGATGCTGCTCTGTGCCATTACTACCTGTGAGACCTTGGATAGATTGTAAAACTCTGTGCCTCCATTTCTCCTCTATAAAATGAAGGTAAAAATACCATCTTGAGCAATGAGATGACTCAGTGGATAAAGATGCTTGCTGCTGACCCTGGCAGGCTATGTTTGATCCCCATAACCTACATAGTAGGAGGAGAGAACCAATTCCCTGAAGATTGTATTCTGGACACACACACACACACACACACACACACTAATAATAATAATAATAAAAATGAACAAAACTATCTCATAGGGGTAGTACAAAGATGAGATGATCAAAGTTCCTGACTTTTTCTTCTTATTTTGAATAGTACTTAGTGAGTTTTTACATCTTGATTGGTGGTTGTCTCATGTAGCTTCAAACTCACCATTTAGCAGAGGATGACCTTAAACTGGTCTTCCTGCATCACATTCCAAGGGCCGAAGCTGAAGGTGCACAATTTCATCTTTAGTGTGTTTTAGGGCCTAAAGCTATCCTGTGAAAAATATGTGTGGAGAGATTTGATCAAGTGACCCTCCAGTCCTTAGATGTGGTCACCAGATACTAATTCCCTCCCTCAGGATATGACAAAAGGGTCCAATATAATGCACATGCTTTCCCATATGAGGGAGAGCTCTGTGGTTATCTCAGGTAACCCTTGCTAACTGGATGAACTGGGGTAGGTTTCTGGGCTCCCTGGGCCACTGAGAAATAGATTTCCCGTTAAGCACTGATGACAGGGATGCAGAGGCAGATGGAGCAGCACAGGAGCACTGAACACCTGGCGCTGCAGGAAGGCTACTGTTCACCCATGACGTCACCTAAATTTAGAACCATTCTTCCAGGGCGGACAGAGACCTGTTCACTGGTCAAGTTGTGTTTCCCCAAGCAGATCCTATGTGGTAGGCAGTGTTTGTACCCAAGCCTCTGGTCCCTTTGCCTCTTATCACATAAGTTAGAGGGAATATGTCTGCTTGGGGGACTGGAAGAGTCACAACCTGGGGAGGTGACCTTCTATGCAAACTTAGTCTCTGTTGTCTTAGGCAGCTCTGAACATACACCGTGCTTAGTGGCTGACAAAGCTTGTCTGTCTGTGTCACTTTCAACCCAAAAGTTTGTTAGGCTCTTGCTCCTTTAATCTGAAATATTTCAGGTCAAATATGGTGCATAGTCCACATCAGCAGTGATTAACACTTCAGTTGTTTCTTTCCCTTAACATGTTGGGCATGATGGCTCACATCTTTAGTCCTAGCGTCCAGGAAGCATGAGTAGGCAAGTCTTTGTGAGGTTGAGACCAGTCAGGGCTGCACACATGGCCTCTAAAGAAGTTTTGTTTTGTTTTGTTTTTGTTTTTGTTTTTGTTTTTGACACATTGCAAAATGGAGCAGGAATTGTCTTCCTTTTAAAAGATAGGGTCCCATGTAGGTCAGGCTGGCACTGAACTCACTGTGTAGCTGAGGCAGGCCTTAAACTCCTGAGCCTCCAGTTTTGCCTTCCAAGTCCTGGGATTATGGGCAAGTCCCATTATACCCATCTTCAGAAATTACTTTGTATCACTTTGTATTGCCGGTTTTTGTATACATTTGAATTTTGTACCTCTCTCCATCTTCCATCTCCTCTATCATAGGTCCATACATGTGGGATACAGGCCTTAGCTTAGAAAGTTTACCAGGTTGTGTGATAAACCTCTTTTGTGTATATTCCCCTATAGTTCCCTTGGTTTCTCTCTACTGAACTATACAAATGAGGACATTCCTTTAATGGTAATCTTTCCGGTAAGAAGTTCCTCATTAGACTCGAGTTATTTTCCTTATGACTTACTGTTGGTAAGTTATCCCCAAGGGGCTAAGAAATTCCTGTTTTGAGAAGTCTAGAAAGTCTTTGGTGACTTAGTGTTTCATTTTCCTTTTCTCTTTTGTTATAGAACCTAGGATCACTGGGGGATAGAGAGTTGGCTCAGCAGTTAAGAGCACTTATTGTTCTTGTAGGTTCGTTTTCTAGCACCCACGTTGCTGTTCATCAACCACCTATAACTCCAGTTCCAGGGAATTCAATGCTCATGTCTGGTCTGTGCTGGCATACACACAGTGCAGATATATAATATGCAAGCAAAACTCTCATATACATAAAATAAAAATAAATCTTTTTTTAAAAAAAAGAAAACAGGATCACACTATCTTAGTTACTGTTCTGTTGCTGTGAAGAGACACCATGACCCAAACAAGTTATTAAAGAAAGCATTTAATTGGGGGCTTGCTTATAGTTTTAGAGGGTCAGTCAATGGTCATCGTGACAGGAATTAGACAGGCATGGCCCTGCAGCAATAGCTGAGACCTTTACATCCTGAGAGACTGGGCCTGATGTGGGTTTTTAAAGCCTCAAAGCCCAATTCCAGTGACACACCTACTCCAACAGGGCCACACCTCTTAATCAGTTATCAGTAACTGATAACCAACCGTGCAAACAGCCAAGCCTATGGGGGCTGTTCTCATTCAAGGAACCACACACACTTTGCCTTTCCTTCCTTTGTATGTTTACATTGATGATCTACTCACCAATCCTCATGAAAGCCAGCAGAGCAGGAAGCCTATGTCATGTTCTAATCCAGCCACTGTAGCAATGATGTGGTTTCTCTTCAGCCATTCAGGATGGTACTTGGCATTCAAATTGTTGGGCAGATCACTTCATGTGCTCTGGTGTTTGGTGAAGTGGTTATTAAAACGCAGGCTTCAAGTGCTTTTAAAGACAAAAAGCTTTAGTTAGAACTTATAGTTCTGGGACTCAGAGACTGAGGCAGGGAGATCAATGAGTTCAAGGCCAGCCTAGGCTACATAGCCAGTCCCTGCTCAAAAAAGATCTCCCTGTGGAGTCATTCAGGCTAATCTGGGCTTTTTGTTTTTGTTGGTGTTTGTGATGCTGATGATGGAAGATGCTGGGTAAGCACTGCACTACCAAGCAAGGTCCTCAGCCTCTAAATCTAAATCTGAAAAACAGAATTGAGATTGTAAAGTGACTCTTTTTAATGTTTTCCAGTAAAACAATTACTGCCAGTTGGCAATGGTTTTCCTAGACAGTTTGGCTAGTTAGCACTAATGGATCTTCGGCTCTTGTAAAGAACATTTGGTCCAATTGCTCTGTGCTGTCTGTTAATTAACACAGTTTTCAGCTAAGCAGCATGTAAGGACATAGCTGTTGGACACTCAGGGCTAAACCATGTCATCCAAACACCCAGGCTTTCTTTCCCTGGAAATACCACCTGCTCTTTGCCGTTAATTCAGAATAATTTTCCTTCATGTAGAATAGTTTGACAGTATTGCTTACCTTGATTGGGCCAAGACAAAAATACTAGTCTTTTTTTTTTTTTTTTTCCCCTTTCTTGATATAGGGTTGCTGTGTGTAACAGCTCTGGCTGTCCTGAATCACTACATAGACCAGGCTGGCCTTGAACTCACAGAGATCCACCTGCCTCTGCCTCCTGAGTGCTGGGATAAAAAGTGCCACTACACCTATCAAAATTAGTGCCCCCAAATGCTAGGCTTAAAGATAGGTGCTATCATGCACAGCCTATTGTTTTCTAGTAGCTGTATTAAACATAAAAAGAAATGGGCAAAATAATTTTAATATATGTATTTAATCCAACATTTCTAAAATAATGTTTCAGCATTGGTATTTGCACATTTTTTTTCACTCACTGTTTTCAAATGCAGCCTATGAGGGTGTGAATCATCCGCATTTCCACTGCTCAGGGGCCACGTGCGGTTGGTATCTTCTATGCCAAACAATGGAGTCTTGTGCTTCAAGGCAAACCTGTGCAGTGGCATTGACATAATTGGCATATAGATTTTCTTTGTGTGCGTGCTCATGCATGTGTAGGTGTGTGTGTGTGTGTGTGTGTCTAGGTCAGAGGACAACCGTGGATATCATTCCTTTCACCTTTGGCTTTGAGACAGTGACTCTCATTAGCCTGAAACTTTGCCAAGTAGGCTAGACTAGCTGGCCATTGAACTCCAGGGGTCCACCGATCTCCGCCATCTTGCCGTCACTGGGATTATGGGTGTATATCACCACACCCAGCTTTTTATTAATGTGTGAGTTCTGGGAATCAACTCGGCTCCTCAACAGTTGTGAGGCAAGCACATTTCCAACTGAGCCATCTTCCCAGTCCCAGCTTGTTGAGGATTGCGTGCAAATAGGGTCCTGAAAAACACAGGACAGCAGTGATGCTTTTAACCTGTGAGGACGCTGATTCTGACTTGGTCTTTGTGTCAGAGAGTCCTCATAGCATTTGGTTTCTTACTGGGGGCACTACATAGACAGTCACAGAGCTCCAGGCTGGAACATGGGCTCTGGCAGGCTGTGCGCTTTTATGCCAGCTAGTGTTTGCTGTACGCATACCACTCCCTAATCTTGGGCTCTTCTTACTCAGGGCTATTTTTAGATCTTAAGACTACTTGTTCTAGAGAGACATTTTCATGAGTGGCTAGCTGAGTTGCTTTCTTACAGCTGAGCATTTCAGTGGACTAGTCCCCATCCCAGGATCAACTTTTTAACGTGGTATTTAGTTCTACTTTTTTTTTTTTTTTTAACCCAGATTTAGAATCTTTTTTTTTTTTTTTTTTTTTTTTTTTTTTTTTTTAAATTCCTTTTATCGAGTTGGCAAATCCCAGGCACCTGGCACTTACCATTGTAACCCTGCAGCTCTCTGTGCTTCCTCAGCACGCAGTCTGCAGTTTGACTTCGGTGCAGGGTACTTTGTGTAGCCTCACAGATGGCCTGAACGCAGTGTGGTGTGGAAGGAACTGGCATGTGTTGAACATCTGTTGGGTGCTGTGCTCTTAGTCACGAGAGCTTTAGAAATACTACTTCAGTGGCCCTGAGGGGTAGAATAATGATCTCATTTTATAGATGAGAAAATAGAAACCCAGAAGAAAGGAACTATTCAGCTTCACATACCAATTTGTTAACCTCACTAGCCTCTGGTAGACAATAGGTTTGTTGTTGTTTGGTCAGGTTTTTTTTTTTTTTAATTCTTTTAGTTTTATTTTATGTGTATGAGTGGTTTCCCCACATGTATGTATGTGTGCTATGTGCCTTTCTGCTGCCCTCAGAGGGTAGAAGAGTGTGTCAGATCAGAGCCTCTGGAGCTGGGGTTATGGATGGCTGTGTGCCACCATGTGGGTGCTGGAAATTGAAGCTGGGTCCTCTGCAAGAGTAACAAGTGTGCTACACTGTTGAGCGACGTCTCTGTGTCCCCGCCCTCTTTTTTTTTTTTTTTTGAGAGTCGGTCTTACTATGTACATATAGAGAGAGCTCAGGGTTGGCCTTGAACTCTTCATCAGACTATCCTTAAAGTGTTGGAATTGCAGGCAGGAGCCACTGTGCCTGGCTTGAGAATGGATTCTAGAGCTTGGAATCACGCCTGATTGCAATTTTAAAGGAATTGTGATGCCAAGTATGGTAGTAGCTCATGCCTGAAATCCAAGCAGTTAGGAGGCAGAAGTGGTGGGAGATAGATAACAAGGCTAGCCTGAGACCCTGTTTCAAAATATCAAGGGCCTGGGGATTTACTCAGTGGTGGAGAACCACATAGCATGTGCTAGGTCCTGGGTTCAGTCCCCAGCATCAGGGGCCAGGGAGAGCTGTGGTGGTAGGAACTGTATTATTCAAAAGACTACAAAAGCCATACAAGATCCTTCTCAAAGCTGCTGAGATATTTGCAGACTCTTTATCCTCTATGAGGGCTTGTGGTGACCATACATACATTCTGGCTTACAGTTCCGCCCCCTGATTGCGTCAGGATGGCCCAATGGAACCAGCTGCAACAGCTGGACACTCGGTACTTGGAGCAGCTGCACCAGCTCTATAGCGACAGCTTCCCCATGGAGCTTCGGCAGTTCCTGGCGCCTTGGATTGAAAGTCAAGATTGGTAAGTCTGCTTTGGGACACTCCATTGACTGGGAAGTTTGGGATGGAGTTAGGGGACACAACCTTTTCTAGCGTGACACTCCACTAACCCTTTCATCAAGGACATGAGTGCAGGTGCTGGGGGCAGGTCAGGAGAGCAGAGGTTGTTAGTTCTTAACACATTCTCTGTGTCTGAAGAGTGTATGGGTCCTGGCTTTCAGTGCACTGAGACAGCTTACTGGTAGGTGTTTGGAAGTCAGATTTGTGTCTCGCTTACTTGGTGAGATCTCTGCATTTTGACTCTCTAATACTGAGATATAGATTTTTAATCTGAGAATTTTGTCTCAGGTAGAAGTTGGACTCCACCACACACGTGGCTTTCCCCTATTAAAGGAGAGACACCGGGTAAGGGAAATAGAGTCATAGAGGAAACGATGCCAGCTATTTACCTTACTTTAATGTATTCAGGCCTATATTAATGTGATCTACTTCTTCTAGAATACCTATGCTAATTTAGTGAAGGGTCAAAGAGGTGACACAGAGCAGCCCAGCCTGGCAGTGCTGATTATGTTAATAAGAATTTATATATACCAGTCTGACCACAGGGATGATGGGGAATTTAAGGCAAAACAACCTTATCTGTTCTTTTTTTAAAAAAAATTTATGTTTATATATGTATGTTTGTATAGATGCAGAAGTGCACATATATGCAAGTACGGTGTGTGTGTGTGTGTGTGTGTGTGGTGTAGGCCAGTGGACAGTCTCAGGTTTTATCCTTGGGAATGCCTTCTGGGTCCTTTGAGATAGGGTGTGTCATTGGGTTAGAGCTCACCTATTAGGGCAGACCCTCAGGGGTCCTTCCATATATCTCTGTCTTCCCAGTGCTGGAATTACAAGCATGTGCTACCATGTCCAGTATTTTTAAAAATAGATTTAAAAAAATACAATATATTCTGACTACAGTTTCCCCTCCCCCAACTCCTCTCAGATCTTCCCTAGTTCCCCTCCCACCTCTCACCCACCCCTTGATGATGTGATGGGGGATGTCCTTCTGTATGCTGTGAATATATGTTTCTCTTTTGGTTGATGAATAAAGCTGTTTCGGCCAATTGACTGACAGGAAGTATAGGCAGGGTTACCAGACTAGGAGAATTCGGGAAAGAGGAAGACAGAGAGGGAGTGAAAAAGGAGACCCCATGTAGCTGCCAGAGGAGTAGCATGCTGAAGCATTATGGGTAAGCCACAGCCTCATAGCAATACATAGTTTAGTACAAATGGATTAATAACTAAGAGAGAACTAGCCAGTAAAAAGCCTGAATCATTGCATCAGCCAAACAGTTTATGATTAATATAAGCCTCGGTGTGTTTATTTCAGACTGGAGGGCAGCAGGACAAGACAGGACAGAAGCTCTGTCTACAATGGTGGTTTTTACATATGTATGTTTTAGATTCCTGTTGCTATTGTTTTTGAGACAAGGTTACCCAGACTGGCTTGGAACTCCCTTGGTAGGGAAGGCTGGCCTTGAACTCTTGATCTTCTTGCCTCCAGCTCCCTAGAGAGCCATGGTTGCAGACATATGCTATCACACCAGGCTCTCCAAATTCCTCATGCCACACACTTCCTTTTCCTAGGGCATATGCAGCCAGCAAAGAGTCACATGCCACGTTGGTGTTTCATAATCTCTTGGGTGAGATTGACCAGCAGTATAGCCGCTTCCTTCAGGAGTCCAATGTCCTCTATCAGCACAACCTGCGAAGAATCAAGCAGTTCCTGCAGGTGCGATGGGAAACTGAGTGGGAGATACAGGCCCCACAGAGTGGAGTAGTAGTGTTCTTTCCCGGAAGTCTTTCTTTCCTCACTTGGCTAAATGATGAGAGCCTGACTTGTACTCTCAGTCAGAGGAAAAGTAATTAGCTCCTCCTCAATTCCCTGTACACTGGCCCTGGGGTACCATTACCGGAAATTCACTTCTCATGTTACAGTTGACGCAATAAAGCAAGGGCTTAATGTCATTCTATGTTATAGTCGCATGCTAATAACACCTACTCATCCTAGCCACGTGACTCTTAGTTTTGAATGTTAAAGTTCGGCCATTAATTGAGTACTTCTGGGTGAAGTCGACCACTTCCCTATAAAACCAGATAGCATGCGTCTCAGGATGACTAGTGTGGTTCTGCCATTGCTGTGGCCACCATTCTCCTCCCTTTCTCTCCCTATGGGTTTCAGTCAGATTATGAAGCCTTTGGTCTGCTGTTTCGTGGAGGCTCTGCCGACGTGAGTTCTAAGCTAGCCAACTTCAGTCTATACCTCCTTGGTTGGCTACAGCATTCCACTCTCTCTCTTACTTACAGAGCAGGTATCTTGAGAAGCCCATGGAAATTGCCCGGATTGTGGCCCGGTGCCTGTGGGAAGAGTCTCGCCTCCTCCAGACGGCAGCCACGGCAGCCCAGGTAAGACTGAGAAGCCAAGTGTAGGGCGGGGGACTCAGGAAGCAAGCAACTGTATAGTGCAGTGAAATAGTAATGGTTAAAATGGCTGAGAAGGAAACAGTGAACTAGATCAAAGCCTTAGCTATACATTGAAAATGACAGAAAACAAAACAAAGACGCACACAAGCCCTTCCACCCCACCCCCTAACTGAGGATGAACTTGAACTCTGATTCGCCTGCCTCCTCCTGAGTGCTGGGATTAGAGGTGCACACCACCATATCCTGTATATGTGGTGCTCAGGACAGAACCAGGGTCCTGTGCGTGTTAGACAGGCGTGGGCGCTGTATCCCCAGCCCCTGGGTTTTTGTTGTTGTTGAGTCACTGCTGCGTAGAACAGCTGACTTCCAGTTTGAGGCAGTCTTCCTGCCTCTGTCACCCAGTGCTGGGATTACTGGTGCTGCCACTACTCTTCCCACACACCTTTCTCTTGCTTTCACTTTCAATTTTTATTTTATTTATTTATTTTTGAGATGGAATCACATTCTATATCCCGTGCTGACCTAGAACTCACTGTGTAGGCTGGGCTGTCTCAAACTCATGGTAATCCTGCTTCAGTTTCTCTAGTCACTGAGATTTCAGGCACAGGCCCCCCCCCCCCCCATGCTCTGCTTGCTTTTGAGACAGGATCAACAGGATCCTCCTATCTCAGCCTCCCAAGTGTTGGTATTAAATATGTGAGCTGTCATGCCTGGTCCACAGGGGCTTCCTAATGCCTGACCTCTGTCTGAGGTTGAACCTGCGAGTCTGCCATCCATCCATATGGACCACGGCTGGCTGACCACAGAAACTGCTTCTAGAGACTTGGCTTTCATCTCTGCCTCAGGCGAATGTAGGAATTAGAGATGGGAAAGGCACACCTTGGGGCTGGGCCCTTTCAAAGTCTCTGTCTGTGGTACTTCTTTGCATCTTATCAGCCAGTCACTCCCATGATGGAGAGAAATGCCGGGGCTGGGTTGTATTCTATGGTTTGAGCAGCCAGGAGACATGAGAGGAAAGTCTCTCTAAAATTGGCCTGTTCGGTCCTGCCGTGGAGACTTGTGGCAGCAGTGGAGAAAGCAGGCTGGAAGTGAGAGATCTTAGGAGCAAACAATGGGCTGGAGAGCTGGCTCAGTGGTCTAGAACACTTTCTGCTTTCGAAGCAGAACTGGGTTCAGCTCCCAGTATCCACAAGGTGGCTCACAACCGTCCAGAACTCCAGTTCCAGGAAACCCTTCTGTAGGCACCGGGCACAGATGAGGTGCATGTACATACATGCTGGCAAATCACTCATGCACATAAAATAAATAAACCTAAAGAACAGGAGACAAAAGGAAATAAAAGTAAAAAGAGAAGCAGTTGGGGCCTGATTTGAGCCCTTGACAGGTGTGATGGATGTGAGCCATCAGAGTGTGGACTTAGGGTGTGAGAATTTCTGGCTTGGAAAACTGGATGGATAACATCTCTCCTTCCTGGCTCTGCTTTCTCCAAGATTGCTGTCTTTATCCTTGGGCCACTGTCAAAAGGACTGCCTTGTTCTTGTAGCTTTTACTTGTCTTTTCTATCATCAAATGTCTCTTTCTGTTCCTTGCAAAGTCTGTCATTTTATGTTTTGCTTCCTAATTGACCTTCTCAAGGCAGCAACCTCTTCTCCCTGACAGAAGCTATGGAAACACAATTTTGAAAATCCCTGGAAAATTATCCCCCCCCAGGTCCCCATGGAACTATATTGCACTATGCTGTCGTCAACTACTTTGAATTTATTTATTTATTAGCTAGCATAATCTCTACTACTGAACTGTACCCCAATTTCTTTCTGGATTATTATTATTATTATTATTATTATTAAATTTTTTTGGACAATTTACCCATGAGCACTTGAAGACTGGGAAAATGTCTTAGTTCAATATGTGGGCTCCTGGTTTAGTGCGGAGAATGGGTTTACAGTGTTTCCTGTTGGTAAAAAGCCAGTGACAGAGATGGAATGACCCAGGGGTTTTTCCCAGCACCCTCCCCTCTTGCATCACTGCCCATTTCCCAACAGGACAGGTAACAGGTTGGGATGGCAATCAGATGACGGGTTTCCATGAATTCACGGTGTCTTAATCCCCTTTTGGCAGCAAGGGGGCCAGGCCAACCACCCCACAGCTGCCGTGGTGACGGAGAAGCAGCAGATGCTGGAACAGCATCTCCAGGATGTCCGGAAGCGCGTGCAGGTGACCAGGCCTCACCCGGGGAGCTGTGCTAGGGCTATAGAGTGTAGTCCTTCGTGCACATTTTCATTATCTTCTAAACTTTCTGTTCCCTCTCCTGAAGGAACCCTCTTTTTGACTTCTGTTTGTGGTTTGTTTGTTTAAACAGGATCTAGAACAGAAAATGAAAGTGGTAGAGAATCTTCAGGATGACTTTGATTTCAACTATAAAACCCTCAAGAGTCAAGGAGGCAAGTGGCCGTTAGAGACGTTAAGATTTGTTGAAAGCTAGGCTGTGTCATTGAGTCTCAGGACCTGACTCCATTCATGTGACTGCATGGTAGGAGAAGGGGAGCTTCTGGCACTTAGTGGGGCAACCTTTTGTTTGTTTTTGAGATGGTATTTGACCATGTAGCGCGGGATGACCTTGCGCCTGCTGCCATCTTCCCTCAGCTCTCAGGCTGCATGTGCACACAGGGTTTGGAGATTCATTGAGAAGGCTGCACTGAGTATTCTCCCTGGTCAAGGGGTCTTTCCTCCCCTATTAGACATGCAGGATCTGAATGGAAACAACCAGTCTGTGACCAGGCAGAAGATGCAGCAGCTGGAACAGATGCTCACAGCACTGGACCAGATGCGGAGGGTAAGCATTCTGGACAGCTTCTGGGACAGCTTCCCCAGTGCCACACACCTCCCGTGGGAAGACTTGACTTGTTGTAAGGGTCCCCTCTCTGATCAGACTAGATAATGTGGTTAGACATGGTCTGGGGAAATGTCTTCTGACTGTGTTGGTTTCCAAACAGAGCATCGTGAGTGAACTGGCTGGGCTTTTGTCGGCAATGGAGTATGTGCAGAAAACACTCACAGACGAAGAACTGGCTGACTGGAAGAGGCGACAGCAGATTGCGTGCATTGGAGGCCCTCCCAACATCTGCCTGGATCGCCTGGAAAACTGGTAAGAGTTGGAAGGAAGGCTTCTCTCTCCTAGAGAACTGGGTTTAGTCAAAGGCCTGCAGAGTGGGCCTTCCTTCCTCGTGCTTTTGTTTCTTCTTTTCATTGCGGGAGTAGGAATCCATCCCTTGGACATGTACTAGACACTATACTCCTAGCCTTGGATACGCTATTGCTAAGATGGGCACTTTTTTTTTTTTTTTTTTTTTTCCATTTTGAGAAAGACTCTCACTGAGCTGCATAGGCCAGCCTTGAACTCACTATCGAGCCAGGCTGACCTTGAACTGCAATCCTCTTGCCTCAGCTTCCCAAGTATCTGGGATTTTAGGCATGAATCACCATGCCTGCCTTAAGGTAGCTTCTTTTACACACTCAAATGTAGTCCAAGAGTTAAAACTCTTAACCAATTTTAACAAATTTTTAAATTAAAAAAATGCTTATATCACTCATTTTAAATACACTTAATTTTTAAATTTAAGTAATATTTTTAGATGTATTTAACACTAAATTTTCCATTTTAGTTATTTTATTAATCTAAAACATTATATGTTCTTTGTTAAGGAGGTAAATTTGAAATATACAAAATTAATAAAGTGAAAGAAAAAATTCAAGTCTATTCAGTGGTACCAGACTCTGTGACAATCTTTTCTGTAGACATCTGTCATGCCTGTACATGTGAGTCTAGAAGTCCAGTTTCAGGAAGCAGCTGCTCCATTTTCTTCCTTCCTTCCATACGATGGGAAGGATGGCTCATGTGGCCTTGTGCACACAAGGCCAGTGCTCAGCCCCTGAGCTCTCCCTGGGCCCAGTTTGTTCTCTATGTGCTCATCTGTTATCTGCTGTTTACTGTCCATCTAGCATCGTGTGCAAGGCTCCATAGTGAGTGTGCCCCACCACCTTAAACTAGAAGAAGCTTGGCAGGACAGGGTGCCCGCTCCATGGAGCACGAAGCCGGATACTCAGGACAGGTCCATGTGACAAGCATGTCTGTATTGTCACCATCACTGATTGCTGTTCATTTACTGAAGGCAGTCTGAAAAGCTTCCGGATCAGAGCTCCAAGAAGTTACGTTCTGGGGCTGAGACGTTCAGATGGCAGGAAAGGACAGGCCAGGAGCTCAGATCCCTGCAACTGTCCTCCATTCACTTTCTACCTTTATTAAACTAGTGGTAAACCATAAAGGAGAGGCATTAGATTTAGAAAGGGAAGAGAAACACTGATATTCCCTTTTCTTGGGGGCAGAATTAATCAGCTTTTTCTCCCTCTCTGCCCATTTTTTCTTTTTTTTCTAATTGTTTGCTTTTATATAGCTCTGGCTGCCCTGGGAACCCATTCACTATGTAGACCAGGCTGGCCTCAAACTTACAGAAATCTGCCTGCTTGTGTCTTCCAACTGTTGAGATTAAAGGCATGCACCACCATGCCTAGCTTTTCTAAGTACTATTTTCCTTTTGTAAACAAAGAATTATTAGTGTGTGCTTGCCTGCTTCTTTGTATAGGTGTGCAGTGTCCAGGTTGGCTAGGACAGGGCAACAAAACTCCGGGGACTGGAGTTACAGATGGTTGTGAGCTGCTGAACATGGGTGCTGCTGGGAACCAGACCCGGGTCCCCTGCAGCAGCCCCAAGTACTATTCATGGACTGTCTGTCTCCCCAGCCCCTCTCCTCGCCTTTCTTATATACATATCATCAACATTCTGACGTATCATGTTGTATTTTTATGATTCATGGAAGGGTGGCATTGAATGGGTGAGGCTCAACTCTGGTCTTCTTTCAGGGATCACATAGTGCAGGGGCCTGACCACCCTTGTGCAGGTTGTGAATGGCAGCGCTAGCTCAAGCCCTAGGATGGGGAAAGGGGATACAAGCATTCTTCATATTTAGTCTCAAATTCATTTATAATCCACTGACAGCTTCGTTAATGCCCCCACCTCCTAGTGATGTAAGCCTTAACCCTTCCTCAACTGAGCTATATGGTTCAAATTATTGAAGGGGCCATTCTTATGCTCTGTGTATCCCCTTCCATTATTTTAGGGCCCTTTTTCCCTCCCTCTCCCTCCCCCCCCCCCTTTTTTTTTTTTTTTTTTTTTTTTTTTTTGATGAGACAGGGTCTCACTGCATAGCTCAAAGTGGCCCTGAAGTCACTATGCAGCCCAGGCTCAAGGTCCCTTTGCTCTGGTCTCCTGAATGCTGGGGTTACAGCTAGACAACAGAGGTAACTGGGAACTGCCTTTCATTATTGGCAGGATAACTTCATTAGCAGAGTCTCAACTTCAGACCCGCCAACAAATTAAGAAACTGGAGGAGTTGCAGCAAAAAGTGTCCTACAAGGGGGATCCTATTGTGCAGCACAGGCCAATGCTGGAGGAGAGGATTGTGGAGCTGTTCAGAAACCTAATGAAAAGGTAACCTTAAAAAGCAAAGAGCAGGAAGAAGCCTGGTCAGCACAGTGTGACGTGCTGTCCCTTCCCTGGTCAGCCCAGCGTGTGACATGCTATTCCTTTCTCTTGTAGTGCCTTCGTGGTAGAGCGGCAGCCCTGCATGCCCATGCACCCTGACAGGCCCCTTGTCATCAAGACTGGTGTCCAGTTCACTACTAAAGTCAGGTGGGCCCTGGTCTTCACACTTTGGGTGGAATTTTTATAGATGTCCAGTCCTCTCCTTAGGGATTTTAAGGGGAGGAGTAAGGCTCAGTGATAGGCTAGCTGAGGTGGAGGTGAAGCCACTCACTGCTCACATTGAATCACAGGTATGGAGGGTTGCCCCTCTACAGTGAAATCTCCTTCAGAAATAGCTGTGTTGGGTTTTGGGATTTCACCTAAGGAATACCAGCTGCAGAGCATGTTCATGCAATATTTCTCATTAAATGCTTTTTATTACCTTTTCGTGAGTCTCTTATAGCTTGGTTCACATTCTTAAGCATTTTTTAGTACTTCTTGGCTGAAGAGTCAGTGTTCAGCTTTAATATAAAAGATGACTCTGGGTGGAGATAGAATTGGGGTTTGTGAATATATATAGGTTATATCTAGAGAGGGTTTTTCACTTTGTAGACAAGGCTGACCTTGAACTCAGAGATCTACCTGCCTCTGCATCCTGAGTGCTCAGATCAAAGGCATGTGCCACCACACCCAGAAATATATTTACTTCTTAGGAATTTAATTATTAGGGGTTTTATATTTTTGTAAACTGGAGGTCATGGTAAGGAGCCTACTAACTGTCCTTGACCATATGTTTTTTATAGGTTGCTGGTCAAATTTCCCGAGTTGAATTATCAGCTTAAAATTAAAGTATGTATTGACAAGTAAGTATCCTTTATTATTTTAAAACAATTTTTAAATTAGAATATCTTTTGAGCATATTCTCCTCAAGTACATCCAGAGCTGCCCCTTCTCCCCACCCATCCAACTTTAAGTTTTTTCTCAAAAACAAACCCCAAACCTACAAAACAAAATACAACACCTCAAAAGAAACAAATAAAACAAAGCAAAACTCAAAGCCCACCAAACCACAACCAAACAAAAAAGTACACATAAAAATGATCAGGTCCATTATTTGTTAGGCAACTACTCCTGAACATGAGGCCTGTCTTGGAGTGATTGAACTACCCAGTGTCATTCCATTGGAGAAAATTGATTTTTCCCTCTTCAGTAAGAATACATGACAATTCTAGTGTTAATCTTGTACCCTAGTGGCTAGGTTTACATTCAGTCATTCATTTTTTTTTTTTTTAATTTGACAAAATAAAATATAACAAATAAAACAAAAACTATCACATTGAAGGTAGACAAGGAAAACCAACAGAAGGAAAAAAGTCTAAGAGAGGGCACAAGAATCAAGACCCATTGTTTGCACACTCAGGAATCCCTTAAAAACACTAAACTGAAAGCCTCGAACTCACAGAGATCCTCCTGCCTCTGCTTTCTTAGTGCTGGGATTAAAGGTGTCCGCCACCACTGCCCTGCCTATTTCCCTTTCCAAATGAGCTCCTTTCTCTATACCTACATTCTGTGGGTCTATGGATTGTGGCTTGGTTATCATTGATTTAACAGCTAATATCCACATATAAGTGAATACATGCTGTATTTGTCTTTCTGGGTCTGGGATACCTCACTCAGGATGATTTTTTTTTTTCCTAGTTCCAGTCATTTGTCTACAAATTTCATGATGTCATTTTCTTTTTAAACAACTGATTAATACTCAGTTGTGTAAATGTACCCTATTTTCTTTATCCATTCTTCTGTTGAGGGACTTCTAGGTTATTTCTAATTTATGGCTATTATGAAAAGAACAGCAATGAACATGGTTGAGCAAGAGTGTCTATGGTAGGATTAAGCATCCTTTGGTATTTGCCCAAGAATGGTATCACTGGATCACGAGGTAGATTGATTGCCATCTTCTTGAGGAACTGCCACACTGATTTCCATAGTGTCTGTATGAGATTGCACTCCCACGAGCAATGTGTGAGTGTTCCTCTTACTCCACATCCTCACCAACATGAATTGTCACTTAATTTGTTGATCTTAGTCATTCTGACAGGTGTAAGATGAAATCTCAAAGTAGTTTTGATTTGCATTTCCCTGATGGCAGAGGATGTTGAACATTTTTTTAAGTGTTTCTCAGCTATTTGAGTTTCCTCTATTGAGAATTCTCTGTTTAGACCCCATTTTTTAAATTGGGTTATTTGTTTTCTTGATATCTAGTTTCTTGAGTTCTTTATATATTCTAGATATTAGCCCTCTATCAGATGTGTAGCTGGTAAAAATCTTTTCCCATTCTGTAGACTGCCAATGACAAGTAAATATTCTTAAAATTAGCTCTTATTTGCAAATGAGGGATGGAAAAACAAAAATTTTGACAGACATTTGACTTTAGAGATGTCTCCATTCAGGGATCTTTGTTTTGTGAACAATTGTATTCAAAAACCTTTCAGAGACTCATCAATTTGCCTCAAATGTGAAAATAAAAAAGGCTTAGTGTTAGAGCACATATCTAGCATGTACAAGGCCCTGGGTTGAGTTCCTACCCTTAAAAACAAAGACGTAGCTGGGCAGCTATGGTGCACACCTTTAAACCCAGCACTCAGGAGGCAGAGGCAGGCAGATCTCTGTGAGTTTGAGGCCAGCCTGATCTACAGAGTGAGTTCCAGGACAGCCAGGGCTACACAGAATAACCCTGTCTTGAGGAAAAAAGAAAAGGAAAGATATAAATAAATAAATAAACAAACACATACATACATACATACATACATAAAACTTGCCAAATTATATCAGTTGAAAAAAGTAAGCCCCTCTCTCTCTCTCTCTCTCTCTCTCTCTGTGTGTGTGTATGTGTGTATGTGTAGAACAGAAGTCCACATGAAGTGGCTTCCTCTATCATTGATCACCTTAGTTTTTGAGACAGGGCCTCTCACTGAACCTGAAACTCACTCTCTGACCCTGAAGCCCTCAGCACTGGGGCTATAAACATTCAATGCTGCACTCAGACTTTATGTAATGCTGAGGATCCAAACTAGGGTTCTCATGCTGTACACCAAACGCTTTACCACTGAACTATCTCCTCATCCCTGTCTTCATTCCTAAGTGTATGGTTCAGTAGCATTGGACAGTCACATTGCTAAGCAGCAGGTCTCCAGAATGCAATCACTTTGCAAACCCGAAGCATTGTCCTGAACAGCTGCTCTCCTTCCCTTTATATCTGACACTCACTACTTATTTCCAAAAGAGTTTTTTTATATAAATAAAAGTAATAGGAGGCATGGGTATAGGAAGCTGCCTTGCCAGATATTACAATGCATTAGAGTTCCAGTTGTTAACTGGGTATATTACTAGGACAAAAAATGTCTTGACTGATCAATGTAATAAAATCTGAAGTCTAGAAATAGATGCAAAGTTAATATAAGAGATGAGCCCATGTTAAAGCTAGTCCCACGAAGTAGGTAGAGAGGGCAGCATGGATGGCAGTGGGACAGCTTCAAATGGGTCAGAGTGAAAAGTGAGGGTTTCCATTTATGGACTATTAGAATAAACCCTAGGCTGCCGGGCATTGGTGGCACACGCCTTTAATCCTAGCACTCGGGAGGCAGAGGTAGGCAGATCTCTCTGAGTTCGAGTCCAGCCTGATCTACAGAGCTAGTTCCAGGACAGAGAAACCTTGTCTTGAAAAACCAAAAATAAAAAAGAATAAACCCTAGGCATATTTACTATATTTACATGTTAGTAAAAGCATCCTCAGACCACAGGTGTGTAATGTAATACAGTGATACAGAAAAGTGCCACCACCACTTCGTCTGACAGTATTTTAAAAAATAAACCATGGACCAATGATATAACACAGCCATTTCATTCATAGGTGTTAGCACAAGAGAAATGAAAAATATAGATGCATGTCCACTAACAGGAATGAATAGACACTTTGCACTCTGTCATACAATGGAACACTGTTCATCACCAAAACAAAAGGAACTAGGAACTATTTTTTTAGTTATTTCCTTTTTATTTTATGTGCATTAGTGTTTTACTTGCATTTATATCTGTGTAAGGGTATTGTATCCTCTGGAGCTGAAATTACACAGAAAGTTGTGAGTTGCCATGTAGGTGCTGGGAAATGACCCAACGTTCTCTGGAAGAACAGCCAGTGCTCTTAACCTTTGAGCCATCTCTCCAGCCCCATCAAAGGGACTACTGATAGTTGCAAAACATGAATAAATCTTCAAAGTAGTTATATTGAGTGAAGGAAGCCAGGTCTCCTAACCCCCAAAGGAGTGCCTGTTTTATATTTGCATGTATATATTTCTAAAAATGAAAATAAGTCTATAGTGACAGAAAACACAATAATGGTTTTTCTGGGGCTAGGGTAGGGTGGAGTATGAGATTGGGATGCGTGTATAGGACTTATAAACCAGACCCATAAGGTTTTACATCATAGATTGTATACTTTATTGATTATGAGTTATAAATAAAAGCTAATAAAAAGTATATAAAAAAGATACGATTCAGACATGAGGGAGAGCTGATAATTGATTTGAAAATGTTAACACCTGGAAAGGTTGTTTTAAAGATCAGTTTTCTTCTACAAACCCACTAAAACATTCTATTTGTAGGTAGATATATAACAATGGAGAAGCAATTTTATTTATATGATTTTTTTTTTTTTCAAGATAGGGTTTTGCTGGGTAGCCCTTGCTGTTCTGGAACTTACCATGTAGACCAGGCTGGCCTTGAACTCACAGACATCTGCCTGCCTCTGCCTCCTCAGCACTGGGAATAAAGGCATATGCCACCACGCCTGGCTGAGAAGAACTTTTAAAATAGTACTCTAAAGGAAGATAAAAACAGTAATATCATAAATAAAAAGATGGCACAGAAAGGGACAGAGGTAGCAGTAGTTACATGGGGATAGTGCTTCCAGCTGCATCATGGGAGGTGTTGTGAGTTGTCGGTAATAACATACCTTTACGGAAAATCTAGCATGGCTTAAATAATGAGGAAATTTACAACCCGCGTAACTGGAAATGCAATTGGGGCAAGTACTTGATGATGAGGTCAGTGAGTCACAGGTGTCTTCAGGAACCCAGAGCCCTCCGTCCCATCCTTAGTATATCACCTGTAGACTGGGCTTCCCTTCCAGGCTGCTCTGTGCCTTCTAGAAGCAGTGAACCAATGCTGTTTGTCTTCTCACACACATCTGTGGAGCAGAACAGCCTAGGACACCATTCCTTCCTTGGTCTGATTGAGACAAAGCAGACCCCGGCTTCACCTGCTCTGTGGCTTCCTCCGTTCTGAAGAATGTAGTGATCAGGGTTCCTCTAGAAGTAGGATGGACTCTGCCATCCCATGCTGAACAGAATGGAGGGTTTTTAAGGAAAGGCAAAGAAGCTGTGGGGTAGATGCCCAACTGAGGCTACTGTTTAGGTGCATGTAGAGTTTCATTTCACCCCTAAAACATTACTGGACAGCTAAAAGCATTTCCCGTCAAAGTTGGTTCTGGAAAAAAGTAGGGTCGATGACTTCCATTTTGTTAACCTTCATCTGTGTTCTTGACAGGGACTCTGGGGATGTTGCTGCTCTCAGAGGGTGAGTTCCAGTCTTCTTTGTTCGACTCCATCCAGCTTTACCCTCTGGCCGCTCAGTGATCACGCATGTGTTGGTTTTTCTCGCATGATTCAGGTCTCGAAAATTTAACATTCTGGGCACAAACACGAAAGTGATGAACATGGAGGAGTCCAACAATGGCAGCCTGTCTGCAGAGTTCAAACATCTGGTAGGGTATGGTGGTAGGGGGCAGGCTCCCCTGCACAGAGGGCAAGTGGCAGAGGGAGAGCTTGGGCAGCCAGCACATGACACTTTTCCCCTTTCTTCCAGACTTTGAGGGAGCAGAGATGTGGGAATGGGGGCCGTGCCAACTGTGACGTAAGTTTTGTTACGGCTGAGAACTGTCCAGAAGTGTTTTCTTTGAGAGAAAGAGAGAGAGCTCTCTATCTGGCCCAGAACGAAAGTCTTTAGCCTGCTGCTTCAGCTGCTGTCATTTAGAAAGGTTACCCTGGGCCAGTGGGACATATTCAGAAGTCACAGGTGCTGTGGAATTGTCAAGGAGGAGCACTTTCCTGAGAGTTGGGGAGTTGGGCTCCCTTTCAGTAGTGGGAAGTCCCTGTTAAGCTGTTACCCACATCCATTTGGCAGAAAAGTTTCCACCTTGCCTGGGGCTTCCCAAAGTCCCTTGTCACCACCTGCCAGCTGGCTCCATTTTCAGTGCCTTGGTGAGATAGAAGGCAAGTCAGAGTTAAACTTAAGAAAACACACACACACACACACACACACACACACACACATATACCATACACACACTGTATACACACACACACACACACAAATATACCATACACACACTGTATACACACACACACACACACACACACACCACACACACATATACCATACACACACTGTATACACACACACACACACACACAAATATACCATACACACACTGTATATACACACACACACACACACACACAAATATACCATACACACACTGTATACACACACACACACACCACACACACACACCACACACACAGACACACACACACACACACACCATACACTCACAGACAGACAGACACACACACACACACACACACCCCTCAGCACTCGGCAGGGGATCATGAGTTTAAGATTATTGTGTCCTTTAACACACATGTAAAAGTACTGGAATTTCATTCCTAAGAATTCACTAGTAATTCTGTACAAACAGAACTGCCTAACCACTAGTGGCAGTAAAGGTTGTTACAGTCACTTTGGAAAGCAACTTGGCATTGTAAAAATGAGCATGCCCTGTAAGCCAGCAGTCTGGCCCCAGGATTTAACAGTAAAAAAAGCTTTGCATAGGTGGACCAAGGCAAGTACATGATCACAGCCACCTGTTACTCTCCAGACACAGCCCAGATCTGTCAGCGCTCTAGGGGGACATGGGTTGTGGTATAGCCACAGTGGAATACTCTACAGCTGTGACAGAAGTGGGACCTGCACAGGACCGGCACAGAGCTGCCTCACACTGGAGGTCAGGGGTCAGCAACTGGGACGTGCTGACTGCACGTGTGTGGGATTCACAGACTTTTCATGTAAAATTCACATGCTAGGAAACAATAGAGCCATGAGGCTTAGCAGTACTGCAGGAGGAGGGGAGAATCATCACCAGGGGATTTCAGTGGTGATAGCCTGTCCTTAAACTGGACAATAATGCTGGGTATAGTTCACTGGTGGGGTATGCTTAGCGTGCGTGAGACCCTGAGTTTGCAACCTAGTATGGATGGTAGAAAGGAGAGAGGAGAGAAGAAACTCAAATCAGTTTGCTTGCCTGCCTGCCGGCTCCCTCCCGCCCACCTGTCTGTCTGTCTGTCTGTCTGTGTTTGTATATGGACATTCATGTGTGCATGTGGAGGTCAAGGGACCATTTGCAGGGCTGTTTTTTTTTTTTTTTTTTCCTCCCACTGTGTGGGTTTTGGGGATTAGACTCAGGTTATCAGGCAAATGCCCTCGCCCACTGAGCCATCTTGCTGACCCCCAAATAAGTAAATAAGCAGGAGGGGGAAAGTGGGGGGGGACTCGGGGGGTGTAGCTTTGGATGTACATTGCTTTGTTGTTATTTGGTCCTTGAATCTGTATATTATAAAATATGATTATTTATTATGTAATACATAATAAATAAATCAGGTGTGAGGGTCCTGACCTTGAGGGTCTTTGTGTTGAAGAGAGAAGGTACACAGCTGTGTTTCTGACACTGTCCACAGCCACCTCCTTAGTGTGGTGAGGCTGTGGCACGTTGCTTTCTTCTGTTGCTGCTGAGAACTCAGTGCCATTGCCTGAAGACATGACCTTGCTGTTCTAGGCCTCCTTGATTGTGACTGAGGAGCTGCATCTGATCACCTTCGAGACTGAGGTGTACCACCAGGGCCTCAAGATTGACCTAGAGGTGAGTCCTGCGCAGAACCAGGCCGTGCACGCGCAGGGGCAAGGGCACAAAGTGTCTGGGGCATGGTGACTGTTTGCTAAGCCTGTGTTTAGTTTTCACTATCTGTCTCTGGAAAGTCCTTGACAGCCACTCACTGAGGAGAAAGTCCTGCTTGAGCACATAACTTAAAAATCTGTCCTTAGTGATTGCTTTGAATTGATTTGATGAAGTCTTGGCAAGTGGATCTCAGTAGCCACCATTTCAGTTTGCAGAAAATAATGGCATTTAGATTTTGTTTTTCCAGCCCTGTTGGTCTTATTAAGTTAGACCTGGAAAAGCAGGGATCCTCATGTTTAATTTCTAATACCTCAGTTTCATGGAAAGATGTAGATGCTTTGTGTTTTGGAGGTTGCCTTCCAGGTCTCTGGAAAGTTGGGGACAGGGGCCTAGCTTTTGAACAGGTTACATTTTGTATGTCACTGATTATATTCAGGTGTGAGCAAGTCCGGACGCTCAGACTGTTCGTTCATTCTTCTCCTCTGGGTGTTGAGCATCTTCACTCACAATCCTGCTTAGAGCTGGCATCTGGTGTGGCATGATTGCTCATTCTAACCTGGGGAGGTAAAGGGGAAGAGGCTTCTGTGCTGTGATAGCACAGCTGTCTTGTTAAGTCATCCCCACCTGTCCCCTACACTCTACAGACCCATTCCTTGCCAGTTGTGGTGATCTCCAACATCTGTCAGATGCCAAATGCTTGGGCATCAATCCTGTGGTATAACATGCTGACCAACAACCCCAAGGTGAGTCCCCCAACTCACCCTGGCTCTCTCGCGCCTTCTCAGCCCCTGGTGTGGGTCACCAGCGTTCTCTGTCACCTTCTCAACAGAACGTGAACTTCTTCACCAAGCCACCAATTGGAACCTGGGACCAAGTGGCCGAGGTGCTTAGCTGGCAGTTCTCCTCCACCACCAAGCGAGGGCTGAGCATTGAGCAGCTGACTACGCTGGCGGAGAAGCTCTTAGGTGGGGATTTGACAGCCTCAGATGAGGTTCTGGTCTGGGGGGGTGGGGGTTGGTCACTCAGGCAAGGTTTCCCAGGGTCTACCTAGCGTCAGGCTCTGTGCCATCTAACGCCAGGTGTCAGTTTGTTAGTGTGTGACCCTAGTTCTCAGAACCACACACAGCAAGGAAGAGCAGGAGCCCAGTAGGGCATCAGTGCTGGGATGTGTGTGGCCATGTTTGTGCACATGCACATAGAGACACATGCACACCTAGCCATGGTGTGCAAGTACATGAGAGCAAATACATGGGACGAATGTCTGCAAATTCTGCTTGAGAAATAAAGTCTTTAGCCAAGGCTGAAATTCTTGTTCTTTTCTCCAGGACCTGGTGTAAACTACTCAGGGTGTCAGATCACATGGGCTAAATTTTGCAAAGTAAGTGAGTGATCTTGTTGATTCTTATGCTTATCGCCTGGAAGGCAGGTCTGGAATGCTCATTTGTAAGGTGGTTGTGGGGCAGCATGAATACAGAAAGCCTGGGACCCCTTTGTCCAGTGGCTAGTAAGGAGCTGCCTGAGGGTAGAGGAGCCCGCGGGTACCGAGGTTCAGGCATGAAAGGGCTGGGATGGATGGATGGTGGTGGACTCGCCTTTCCCATTATTCTTTTTTTCCAGGAAAACATGGCTGGCAAGGGCTTCTCCTTCTGGGTGTGGCTAGACAATATCATTGACCTTGTGAAAAAGTATATCTTGGCCCTTTGGAATGAAGGGTAAGGTTGAAACTTGGCTGTACTGTGTAACCAAGTCACTAGCTCCCAGCAAGCCTGTAACAGGAACACGTTCTGAGCCCAAGCAACATTGGTTTTCCTTGACTCCAGGTACATCATGGGTTTCATTAGCAAGGAGCGAGAGCGCGCCATCCTGAGCACAAAGCCCCCAGGCACCTTCCTGCTGAGATTCAGTGAGAGCAGCAAAGAAGGAGGGGTCACTTTCACTTGGGTGGAAAAAGACATCAGTGGTAAGACCTTTCACCTGCCCCTCCTGTCTCACTTGCTCCACCTGGTGGTCACTGACAACACCTGGCTGCTCCTTGTTCTGTTTACTACTGCCCCCTGGAGGGCAGAGAGGGCCTGTGCCGCCTCATGAAGGGGTGGCCTGCGGTTTATTTTGTTCATCCCACTGGCTACTATTTGTGTAGAAAAGTGTGACTTGAATCTTATTTCCACATTCCCTTTTCTACCTACATCTGAGTGTTTTGCCTGGATATTGCCACAGTTCCAAGCCACTGAGTACAGGATTCAGGGACTCCAGCACTAAACTGGCATAATCTTCCTTCCTGTGTCCCATGACAGGCAAGACCCAGATCCAGTCTGTAGAACCATATACCAAGCAGCAGCTGAACAACATGTCGTTTGCTGAAATCATCATGGGATATAAGATCATGGATGCTACCAACATCCTGGTGTCTCCTCTGGTCTACCTGTACCCTGACATCCCTAAGGAGGAAGCATTCGGGAAGTACTGTCGGCCAGAGAGCCAGGAGCATCCTGAGGCTGACCCAGGTAGTTGTTGATTTTCCATGGTTCCGGTCCCATTTTTAGGGAAAGTGGAGGACTGACTGGTACCCTGGGGGGGCGGTTGGGTGAGTCCTGCTTGATGGGAAAGAACTATTTATTGGGTAGTTTGACAGGGTGACTGATGGGTTTCAAGAGAAGAGCAGAGTTAGGCCTCACAGGGAGCTTGTTGGTCCGAAGATGAAAGTAGACACACACACACACACACACACACACAAACACACACACACATACACTCAAAACGCCAGGAAGGGATACTCTGATGTTTCTTACATGATGGATTCCAGAAGACTTGTGGCAGATTTGAGTGCAGTGTACTTCTCTCTCACGTGTTAGCCATGTCAGGTAGTCTGAGGAAAGCCTTTCTGGGACAGTGGCTGTTAGCAGCCTGGGGCAGGGCTCACAGCAGAGTGGGGAATGTCCCTGTTGCAGATGACAACCCAGAGGGGATGTGGAGCTGCCATTTAGAATGTACAGCTGTCGAAATGAGAGCATTGTATTATGTGGGAGTGCGTGTGACTGTATGCATTATACAAAAAGATAGAAATTATGTTGAGTTAAATCTGTAGTCTCTGGGGCCGTCCCCAGCCTGAAGACTCAGAGCCGTTGGTGCTTGCTGCGTTGCCTCTGTCTTCTGTCTACTGGTGCTGGTGAGGAGGCTGGTGTGTCCGTCTGCATTTGTTCTGTGACTGTTCTTAATCATTGTGCCTTGCTGAGCTCTGTGATGAGACATGTGAGTTGGCCTCCTTGCCCTGGCTACTTTCACCAACTGCGTTTGTCCATGTTGCACCTGTGCACACATACTCCTCAACTCGCCCTGGCTCTGTCCCCGGCATTCTCTGAGGAGTGCCCAGTTCTCAGGCTGGAGGAGTTGGGCTTGTTGACAGTTATTTTCCTTTCCCTTTGTTCTGGTATTGAGTTCTCTTCATTCTGTGGAGGAGTTTAGCTCTCACTTCCTGTCTGTCCCTTATCTCTGCCTCCACCTTGCCTTCAGTTGGGAGATCTGTTTATCAGCTCCTCTCACATTCCTCTTTGTTCTTTTCGCTGAGGACTTTGAAGTCCAAGTGTTGATTTTTTTGACTAATTTTGCTTTCGAGATCCAGGCCCTTGGTCTGAGGCTGCCATCTCCATCACCATCCATGCTGTAGCCACCCAGAGACATTCCTCAGGGGCAAGGCACTGAGCATGCGCAAGGGATCTATTACCCGATGGGTTTGCCTGTGAGGGTAAAGAAGGTGCACTGAGGGCTTGAGAGACTGATGAACCTCTCAGAGGGGTGATCTGTGATGGCCACGTCTCTGCTTCTACTGCAAGAGTATCATGGTGTAAACATCAGTCAGCCTCTTCCCAGCTCTTCCTTGCCTGCCAGAAGCCCACAAACTGTTCCTCTGGAGGGATTTCGAGCAAGTTCAGTCATAGCTTGTCCAGATCCAGACAGGGTTAGGTCATTTCTTCCTTCTTAATTCTGTGTTTCACACTCCCACCTCAAGCCCAAAATGTATTTGTCATTCTCTTGATCATTGGAGAATTCTCTCATTGTGTGTGTGTGTGTGTGTGTGTGTGTGTGTGTGTGAGAGAGAGAGAGAGAGAGAGAGAGAGAGAGAGAGAGAGAGAGAGAGAGAAGGGATGTAGGAAGTCTTGTTGGAGGTCAGAGAACCTTGAGGGGTCAGCTCTCTTCTTCCACCATGTAGATCCTGGGATTGAACCCAGGTCACCAGGCTTGCCAACAGACAACTTTAGCAGTGAGCTGCCTTACTTAACTGCCTTATCTTACCCCTCTGTCGTCTCTCTGGGGAGATGGGGGGGGCAGTTCTCACACTAGAGAACTCTTCCGGACCAGAACAGTTGGATTTGTGGGCGGCACAATTGCCTCAGTAATTCCTTTGACTCCCAGCTGAGTTAACCTGTTTCTTGGCCAAAAATGAACCTGGATTTTCATCTGTGGCCACTTTGCAATGGCTTCTCTTGGGTGGTTATCATGTGTCCTTCTTGCTGCTTGTAGGCCCCAGTGTTAGTTAGTCTCTGCTTTTCTCAGCCTACCCACACTGCCCCAGGCCTGCTGCATGCTTTGTTCAACTGAACTCCCAAGGTTTCATGCCAGTGCCCCCAGGGCTTTCCGATTTCTTTGCCTAACATTTCAGTCCTCACATTTCCAACATAAACAGCAGAGAGGAAGAAAGCCAACCCTGCCTCTCCCTCTCCTCCCATACGTGAGAGAGAAGGTACTTTGGCCGGGTCTCCTGGCTGCTGCACATGTGCTCCGACTTGGGTGTCCTGTACTTCCCAGTGGCTGGAATGTGTTTTCAAGCTTGGAGATGGCTTTGGAACCTCCAGCATTAGCTGTCTTTGTTGGCTTAAATATTCAGACCTGTTTGTGTCTGGCCTGGTCACCAAACAGGGAAGTCAGTTCATAAGTATGGCCGCGACACAGTAGAAGCCTAACAGCACACAAAGGCAGGAACACAGAAGTCAGTGGCAGTCTCGGCATTGGTACAGGTGGGTGGGGCAGTAGTCTCGGCATTGGTACAGGTGGGTGGGGCAGTAGTCTCGGCACTGGTACAGGTGGGTGGGGCAGTTGTACCCAGAAGTTCTACAGCTGTGGAACGCATAAAACTTCAAACTTCAAGTACCTTGGATGTCAAGTAACATGTGACCAGGGAGGCCAGCCTTAAGGGGTAGACAGGTGTCTGGGCAGTCTCTGTGAGGTTGGCTCAAGCCATCTGGAGTGGCAGGTGGGCTCCTCCTGCACTATTCTAAAAGCAGTTTCAGTCAGCTAAAGCCTGGGTTTCCTCTCTACAGGTGCTGCTCCTTACCTGAAGACCAAGTTCATCTGTGTGACACCGTAAGTGGCTTCCCTTCCCAGTTTTGCATTCATTTCTAGTGTCCTCAGTTGTCCCCAGGAATAGGGAGGACGAGGGATGAGAGCCACTGTGAAGGGCTGGATGCCCCTGGGCTGTTTAGTGCTCAGAGTGACCTTGTGTGTTTAAAAAGCTTGAGTTTTTATTTTTTTCTGTTGGAGACCAGAGTTTGATGGCTTGTGTGTGTGTGTTTTGTTCTTTTTTTTTTTTCCCCTCCATTGTGTCTTGTCAACCCGGCCCTTCCCCTTCCTGCCGCCCCCCCCTTTCCTACAGAACGACCTGCAGCAATACCATTGACCTGCCGATGTCCCCCCGCACTTTAGATTCATTGATGCAGTTTGGAAATAACGGTGAAGGTGCTGAGCCCTCAGCAGGAGGGCAGTTTGGTGAGTGTTTAGAAAGTTGGGTCCCTTCCTGTCTGATGCCTGCCTATACAGAGCCAGAGCCGGCCATCCGCACTGGCTGGAGGTGGCCTTAGAGTCACACTGTCCTATGGAAACAGATGCCATACATGTGTAATTTTTCAACAGCCACAGTAAAAACAGTAGGAAGTGACAAGTGACATTAATGCCTTACATAAGCAGCACACTTTAGCACCTGAAGAGAAAGACATTAAACTATCAGCCCCCCACCCCCCGCCCCTTCTACTAATTCTTTGAAATGTGGCGACTTTGACATCTTGATTTAGACTAGTTTCAGGTGCTCAGGGGCTCTTTGTGGCTGAGGCTGCCACTACCAGGGCAGCCTTTGAAATAGAGAGCCGGGTTTGAGGTGACTGAGCTCCTCTGGAGGGCAGGGAAGTCTGCCTTTTCTGACCTTGCCTAGGCTTAAGGGCCGGGAGACTGGCTGACAGCAGTGCCTGAGCCCCTGACAAAGGGGGAGGGGCTTATGAGAAGCTGCTGCAGTCAGGTGGCTGAACTGGCCTTGTCTCTCTGTCCCTGCAGAGTCACTCACGTTTGAGATGGATCTGACTTCGGAGTGCGCTACCTCCCCCATGTGAGGGGCTACAAATGGAAGCTGCAGAGATGACCGGGGCACCTGCCTGCCCCGGGTTCCACCCTTAAGCAGTCAAACCCCAGCTCATCTGAGACTCCTAACTTTGTGGTTCCAGATTTTTTTTTTTTTTTAAATCTCCTACTTCTGCTATCTTTGAGCAATCTGGGCACTTTTTAAAATAGAGAAATGAGTGAGTGTGGGTGATGTGCTTTATGTAAAGAGGAAAGTACTCTGAGTCCGCGATGGGGATGTGAAAGCCGGAGGCTGGGGGGAGAAAAGCAAATGCCTTGTGTCCCGTTCCCCGCCCTCCCTCCTCAGCAGCTCATTGCCGTCCTTTGTTGTTAGACAAGTGCCTCCTGGTGCCCATGGCATCCTTCTGCCCATTTCTGTGAGCTGATACACCAGGCTGCCTGCAGCTGAGGACTCCTGGCATTGCACTTTTAACCTTGCTAATGTCCAAATAGAAAATAGGACTAAGCCCATAGGTTCTTTTTAAATTAAAAAAAAAAAAAATAAGAAGAATTAAAGGGCAAAACACACGGAGACAGCATGTAGTATAGCCTTTCTGTAGCAAAGAAAACTCATCCCCAGCTTCTTTGGTGCTTTAAGTGTAAAAACCCTGAGATGGTTTCTGATGAAATCTGGAAAAGACATCTGAGGCTGTGGCTTAGCCTCTGGTTTGAACATGAAGGTTAGAGAGAACCTAGATATCCCAGACTCTTCATAAACTGGGTTTTATTTACCCAGGAGTGTGCTCCCCTGTTGGAGGGGTGAGGGTAGACCAAGGGCACTGAAAACCTGTCACCCTCCCTATCTCCAAGACTCCAGACCCTGTTTCCGGGTCAGCCTGTCCTGCAGGTGCCTTACTGGGCCTAGAACCAACCTGGCTTCCTTTCCCACTTGACCTTGCTCATGGTGTCTCCTTCCCATGTCCCAAGGCCCCTGTCCTGCTTGCATTGGGAACCCTGGTCTCAGGACCCTATGATCAGAGAGACTGAGTTACAGCTTTGAATCTGACTTAGACTACAGGTCCTCAGCAAAGCTCAGGGATTGTGGTCCTTATTCTATTTGTTTGGTACCCAGGGGTACCTATAACCACATGGCAAAAGCTGACTAATAAACTCCAGGTCTACCCCTGGAGGTATAACCTTGGCCTCTCCTGAGACTAGTGATTGTCTGCTCCTCATTGGGGCCCCTGGGGTGAGGTGGAACAGGGTGCCTGCACCTACTGTGGCCTTCATGTCACCTGCTTGCTTCCACCAATCTACTTGCTTGAACAAGGCAGGCCTCCTCTGACACGGAGGCATGGCTAGATTCAGTGACTCAGAGACACCATGCTCAGCTGGCCAGTGTCTGGAATTCTTGTTTGTTTCACTCAAATTAACCAGTGTCTGAACTAAGAGGGTGAGGACATTGTCTCCAAGACAGACTGCTTGCCTTGGCTACCCCCTGGCCTTCTGCTTTGAGACAGTTACTGCTCTCCCTTCCCCAGAACATTCTTTAGTATGCAATAAGCTGAAGTCCCAGGCCAAAAGGGTATTTAGAAAGGCAAGGCTGGGACTTTAATGCCTGGGGACCTAGGGAGCAAGGGCTCAGGCTTCTCTGGGGCAGGTGTTGTAAAAGCCCCATCTCTGGGAAGTTACCTGGGTGGCCTGGGCTAATCACCTGTAATGACAGCTCCAAGGAGAGCAGAAACTTGCCCCATGGAGTCCTCAGAGCAGCTCGCCCACTTTGCCTCCTTTGACCATGCCTGTCCCCAGCCTAGCCCAGCCATGCCTGCGGATTGCTTAGCCTCTCTGTACAGTGGTTTGTATTCTATCCTAGCCACTGCATTCAAATTCCAATGTATACTTTCTAGTGTAAAAATTTATATTATTGTGGGTTGTTTTTTGTTGTTGTTGTTTGTTTGTTTGTTTTTTTGTATATTGCTGTAACTACTTTAACTTCCAGAAATAAAGATTATATAGGAACCGTCTGGTGGCAGTGGGGGCTGGCTGGCTTGTGGGACTGCCATTGCCCAGCTTGTGCTCTGTGAAGCTGGGAGCTCATGAGGGGATAACAGCCCAGTTCTGGGCCTGAAGTTCTGTTTGCTTCTCATTGCTGAGGCAATGCAGCCCCCACCCCCCAATTTTATATCAGCTGCCATCCTCCAGAGGAAGCAACCCAGGAGCCAAGGGTCATAGTCCAGTGGCGAGAAAGTGTCAGAGTGGCCCCTTCCCTCCACCCTCTCAAAGCTGCTGTGTTTGTTCTGGAGTCAGATAAGCTGCCTAATGGAGGGGGGTTGGGGTGTAGACCCAGGCCTCTCCTTCCACAGTCAGCCCATTATCGCTTTCTTTTCAGTTCCATCAGTGGGGACAACTGGCAGCCACTTCCCTGGCTGCTGGCTGCTGGCTGCTGGCTGCAGGGCCCCCGGGCAGTCAACAGTGACAACTCAGGGAAAGGCCACAGTACCTTGGAGCCCAGCTCTTAGAGCCTCTGTGAGATGCCCCACTCCCCCTGCAGAGATGGAAGCAGAGATTACTGTTTAGTGAGGCTGAGCTGGGGGCAGACCCTGCTTCCCACCCCCCAGCCACCCTGGGCCTCACTGGGGCAGGGTGAACTGAGCTCCTGTACCCATGCTCCCTTTGCGCTCTGAGGTAACCTGTCACAGTTCCTTATGCCCCAACTCGACCCAAAGGGTTGTGCTTCTGTGTCCAAGGCCCCAGGCCCAGGCCCTGGACTAACTGTACCTGGTGACAGAGATCCAGCAGGCCTCTCTCTGTCCTGGTCAGCTTCCTTTACTCTGTCAGGCCACCACAGCGGTTGGATGGTGCCACCTACTGGGCTCTGGGAAGAGGCCAGGGGAGAATGGGCTATTGTCCAGGCTCTCTGCTGTCCTTGGCCACAGGAAAGTTGGGTCTCTTAGGCACCATCCCCAGTGATCCTTCAGTGGCAGCCTGGACTATAGCTTTGCTCTTCACCTGGGTTTCTCTCCCAGCTGTTCTTGTATCTTCTTTCCCCAAGCCCTTGAGTCCTTGTTTTCCTGAGTATGCATCCCCAAACACACACACACATGCGCGCGCGCGCGCACACACACACACACACACACACACACACACACACACGCCAGTTCTTTAGCTTTCTGACACTGTTCTAGGAAAGCAGCATCCTTGAAATCACAGCAAAGGGAGTAGAGGTGACTCCAGAACAAACCGGAGAAGCCCATCACCCCACTATTGCTAGTCCACTAAAACAGGAGGCAGGCTGGTAAATTACAAAACAACAAGAAAAACAAACAAAAATTTTATTCAAAAACAGTTTACATAAATGTGAGGTCTATGTACAATGTATAAAAAAAAAAATCCTTCTGCTCAGCCTCTGCTCCTTTCAGAAAGACTAAAACCAGGGACTCCTAGTCAGCCAGCCCTGGCTGCCTTGTTAGAGCCTCAGAGGGAGGAGCTGGTGAGGCCTTCCTAGACCACAACCCATGATGCAACAGTGCAAGGCCTGTTCCAGGTTCCACCTCCCGGCAGAGTGGACCCAACTGAGTGCTTCTGCCTGACCTTGCAGACTATGCTGTCTGTTGCTTTTCTTGTGCCATAGATTTTTCTCCCTATGTCTATTCCCCAACATTTAATATTCCCCTCCTTTCTGATAATAAGCAAGGTTGCAAACAATAAATGAAGAAAGACCAGAGCCAGGTATGGTTGTACATGCCTGTAATCCTAGCATTCCTGAAGCTGAGGCAAGAGGATCATTCATGTCCAGCCTGGGCTACATGGGGAAACCCTATCTAACAAAACAAAAACCAAAAGCAAGAAAGCTGAGCCCAAATGGAAGGATGAGGATACTAGATGGGGGAAAAGGGATGTTGGGAATGTGGACAAGGCCATCAGACTGGAAGTTCATGTCCACACTGGCTCGAAGATAAAAACCCAAGAACTGACATACTCAGTTGTGGTAGCCCTGACTCAGATTAACCCAGGGCTGCTGTGTTCATGGCTGCAGCCTAAGCACACGGAGTAGTCCCAAAGTCTGCAGCCCACAGCCACTCAAGTGTAATGTGTACCAAGAGTGAACCCCCCTCTCCCTTTGGAGGGAGAACATCGATTAGGCTACCACATGTGCAAGAGGACAGGTACACACCAATACAGATGAAGTTTCTAGCTCAGTAGTGAGACTCCAATTTAATTGCCTAACCCTGCCTCCTTTTCTAGAATTACTTCACTTCAGTAGCCATTGAACTGATAAAGTACACAGGGGGAAATAGGTTTGTCTGGAATGATAGATCCAGCTCTCTTGATAAACCCGGGGCCCTGGAGGCCTAAACAAAAAGTGCACCACTGCTTTAGCCACGGACCCAGAGCTGTGTAGGCAAGGTGGCGTTGCCGCTGCTTACTGCACCAACACATATGCACTCCAAGCTGTCGGAATATACAGAGATACTACAGTCACAACTGACATGGGCTCTTCACATCAAAGGTGGCTTTCCAAGAGAAGCAAGGCGTTCCAGCGTTCAGGACAGGGAGCCTCTGGCAGAGGTGAAGAGGCCAGCAGGTGCGGAGAGGCGGGAGTCAAGACTGTCTATGGGCCGTCGTAAAAGTTCCTCCACGTGTCTGGCAACATCCATGGTCTCATCCAGGTCAAATTCTCCATCTTGGTCGAGGACAGGGTCGGGGCTGGCAAAGAGAGGAATGTTGGGGAAACCGGCAGGTCTCATGGCTCCAAACCCCCATAGAGAGTCCTTAGTCTGCTCCCCACAAATACTGGAGTCTCCTAAGGACAGGACCAGCAGCACTCTGGCTGGAACTCCCACCAGGCTGGACAGTAGTCTCTGGGTCGTGAGAAGATGGTCTACTGCCTCTCATATCTCTTGCTTCACATCATGATCTCGAGGAGTTCATTTTCCCTCACCTGCACTCTTGTGTGATTGGCCGGCAGGCTGTACTGTTCACCTGTGATGTCCTTCACTGCCTTATAATCCCAAACCATCTACCAAGCCACCGCAGTAGCTTTTGGCCACTTAACGCTAATCCTCAGACCACCTTAAGGCAAGCATTAGGAGTAAGGAAGCTTGTTCTGGGCCACTTGCAGCTAGAATCAGAATCTAGGTCTTGGCTGGGTGTGAAGGAGCAGGCTTTTAATCCCAGCATTCCCACTTGTAAGGCAGAGGCAGGTGGACCTTTGTGAGTTCCAGGCCAGCCAGGGCTACATAGACCCAGTCGAATCAGAGCCTAGCTCCTGAATGCTAATGCCATCATGTAATATCACTTTGTATAGTGCACATTGCTGGTAAGAACTTTAAAAGGAGGCTGGCTCAGTCAGCAGACTGCTTCACAAGCATGACGGCCTGAGTTAAGATCTGTAGCGCCCACATAAAAAGCTGGGTGTGGCAGTGTGTGTCTGTAACCCCAGCACTGGGGGGGGGGGCAGGCAGAGAGAGGAGGATCTTTAGAACTCATTGGCCAGCCAGCTTAGACAAATGGATATGTTTCAGGTTCACCAAAAGACAGAATCAGAAAATAAGGTGGGAGGTAACTGAAAAGTGTCTCTGATGTTGACCTCTGGCCTGCACATGCGCATACTCAGATTGGCACATATGCATAGAGCCACATAAACACATAGATACATACCATATACATAAATAGCAATAACAAAAAAAGCAGAAGCTGGTGATACGGCTCAGTGACACTTGCCAACAAATCAATCCTGGTGACCTGGGTTCAATACCAGAGCCCACATGGAGGAAGAAGAGAACTGATTCACACAAGTTATCACCCCCTCCCCACCCCCTCACACATGTATTTTTAAAACTTAAGAATATAGGCAGTTCACAATTGCCTGGCATTCCAACTACAGGATGCCCTGTTCTAGCCTCCACAGGCGCACACACACACACACACACACACACACACACACACACACACATTTTAAAATTAAAAGAATCTCTGTGGTTTCCACATATGTGGTGGTCCAACTGCAATGTGCTACCTCCTTAGTCCCAGCCATCCAGCCTAGGCTACTGTAGTTTAGAAAGGATTCAACACTCCATTCTGTTCCCACCTTATAACCACTCCAATAATAGTGACACTGTCCCGAGTCCTTCTGACAACTCTATATGGAAAAATTTTATGGCACCATCTCATTCGATTCTCATCCCGATTCCGTGGGGCAGGAGCACCTGTCACCTCTAATTTGCACATGAGGGAACCGTGCATCCAAGAAAAACTTCTCAGGCTCACATAGACTGTACCAGAATGAGGGCAGGACCCTAGTTGTCTAACTTCGTAATGCTCCATGTTTTTTCCTAGCCGACTTCACCTTCCTTTCGCTTGGGCCAGGCTGGACTCTGGGCCTAGGCTGGATGGAGTCAAATCCAGGGGGCCTCTGGATTCCTTTGTCCCTCAGTCCTCCAGGTGTCCAGCCTGAGGCCAAACCCCAGTTCCTCCCCATGGATCCCCATGAAAACAGGACCTACTTCTGTGGGTACATGTTGTAATGCGGCTGGGGGCACACTACTGGAGAAGGGGCCTGGTCCATGTAGGTGGCGTTAGCTCCAGCATCTGCAGATGCATTGATAAACCTGTGAAAGGAAGCAGAACACGGCCTCAGTGGCCAGAGAGGCCAGCAACACCAGGACAGGGACTTCTGGTCAAAGTGTCCCCATTGGTGTCTGGAGCTCAGGGGTTCTGGGTACCATCTCAGTACAGTTGAATCTTTCCTCCTCAGGGGCCAAGCCACATTACCTAGTATTAAAAGAAGAGCAAGCAAGGGATGAAGAGGCAACAGGAGACCCAGAGCTGGGCTCTGGACACTTACTCGGGGACCACTTGTCTGATCTGAGGCTTCACGTATCCATCAACTGCTTTTGCTGTAGGGGGAGGGGGAAGGACACAGTGAGGACAACATGCCATCAGCCCCCTGCCCACACCACCCTGGAGCTTTCTCAGGGATGAAAGTTCCCAAGGGCTTCCAATAAACCCCTGCTTATAGATCCAGCCAGAGGGCCACTGGGACCCTTGGCTGCTATCCTATCCCCTCCCCTGGTTTCTTTCCTGGCCATTTGCATGCCTGCCAAGCAAATGGCATCAACAGGATGTAAACTCCACCAGTGGACCCGAGAATTAGAAAAGAAGAGCCCGTCCATTTTGCTCCTCTGTTTAACTTGGGGTGAGTTGCGGGGGTGTGGGAAGTGGCAAGAGCTGCTGACTAGAGGGGCAGTTAAGCAACTCTTCGTGGGAACGACCCCCGCTCCCCCCTCAATAATTCCGACCCCTCTCAGCTAAGGTAGAATTGAGAACTTAGCTGTCTGCACAGCATAGAAACAAGCTGGGGGCAGGTTTCACTTTCTCACCTCAGGTGTGAGCCCTGAAACCCTCCATGCCAGAGACCCAAAGCCCACAGAGGAGATGCCCCTGCCCAGCCCTCCTGGAAGCAGGACGCACCAAGTACAGGAGTGTAGTACTTGGCAAAGACCTCATCCTTGGGTCGGTCTGGGAACACATAGATGAGGTAGCTCAGGTCCCCCAGCCTGTCAGCCAGGGACCGTATGGAGAAATCTCTCGTGGTGAACGGCTTCAGATTCCAGAGGTTTCGGTCGGCTGTGAAAGGGATAATTCATTCCACAAGCTGCCCTCACAAGAGGGCCTTTCCCAGCATGCATTGGCCTCCCGTGCACTGCAAACCCAGCCTTCCTGCTCCTCCATGCAGGGGAGCTCATCTAGAACATTACACTCAGCAAGCTGGGCATGGGAGAGATGTGAACCACATGAAGCTGCAGAAACTCACCAGGCATCCCATGTCTGTGGAATGCGTGGTTTTTAGGTTCTTGGAGACCAAAAGTGATGGGGAGAGGTGCCACTTCCCTCCCATACCTCCCATGCCTTGAGCTCAGTACCTCCCTCTCCTGAAAGTGGGTGACTGCTAAGGAAAGGGGCATGGCAGTGAGGAAATGGAAGACAGCTCATGGGGTTGGGTGTGGGACAGGGAGATGGGAACTCACGGGAGTCAAACTTCCAGGCGATGGTGATGCCTCCGATTTCTGAGTCGCTGAAGCGCAATAGGAAGGTCCCATCTGGCTTGTTGATGAGGAGGTCATGGGCCTGTTGCTTATTCACAAAGCCTAAGATGGCCCTGGGTGTTTGGTACATTTGATGTCATTGCTGGGTAAGCAGACACCATTCCCAGAGCCCTCTACGCACCTGCCGCCCCCAGGGCCCTGCTCCTCACCCATCATTCCAGTGGGGCTTGTGATGCTTCTTTAGGACCTCCATCACCCCATCAAACCACTGCCAGAAAGTGTAGTTCCAGCCTGGCAGGTTCTCCTGTGAACCCCACGACACCCCACGTCATAGTAGCCCAGGAGTCAGTGCCCTTAGCTCCCTCCATGCCTGCCCCCAACTCTCCTCAGGGGGCCCTGTGCTGATTCCCCGCCTGCCCCCACTCAAGGTCTCATGTACATGGGCCAACCCCGGGAGTGGGGATAGAGGCTATGAAGACTTATCTAGGCTGGAAAAACCCAACAAAGTCCTATTCTTTCACAGATAGATGGAGAAACTTGAGCACAAAGAACAGACAAGGCCTAAAAATCAGTGGTAAGCCCATGAATGGATCCCTGCTCGGGGTCCTCTCAGCCTACTTTGGCTTCCATGACTGAATGAACATAATGCCTCATGGCCTCTGCTTGCATTCTTGCTGTCTGACTGTCTGAGAGCCAGCCTCTCCTGATTATAGGGAGTGTGGTTGGGGTCGAGGGTCGGATGCTAGCCTCAGAGGGTGGTAGCCTGACTTCAAGATAAGAGAAAGCGTGATAGGACCCTGATGGTCTCTGGCAGGTAGCAGGGGAACTCCCGCAGGCAAACGTTTGGAAAGATTGGAGTAAGAGCTACTGGCGGCTGGCCACTCACCCGGTTGAACTGGGACCAGGACACCGACATGCTGTTGTAGTCCTCGAGGTGGCTGCTGCTGCTGTTGAACAGTTTCTGTGCCAGGAACACTAGGTTCTCCTTGGTCAGGCCCCGGCTGCTCTGCACCTCGGCCTTGAATTTCATGTTGAGCGCCTCACACAGCTGCGGCCACAGCACCTTGTCAGGCACGGCGAATGGCACCCTGCCCTGAGAGGGAGAGAAGGATGAGAAGAAAAAGCAGACTGAGAGAGCTGGAAATGTTCACACACACTCACACTCACACACATACACACTCACACATACACACTCACACATACACACTCACACACATACACACTCACACACACATACACTCACACATATATATACACTCACATACATATACTCACACACACACTCACACACACACATTCTCACACTCACACATATACACATACACACATACACACTCACACACATACACACTCACACATACACACTCACACACATACACACTCACACACACATACACTCACACATATATATACACTCACACACATATATACACTCACATACATATACTCACACACACACTCACACACACACATTCTCACACTCACACATATACACATACACACATACACACTCACACATACACTCACACACTCACAATACACACACTCACACACTCACACACATACACTCACACACACTCACACATACACACATACTCATACACTCATATACATACATATATTCACACACACACTCACATACTCACACATACACATTCACATACACTCTCATTCACACTGACATACACACACACTCACATACACACTCACACACACATACACTCACACACAATTCACACTCACACCCACACAACGCTCATTCACACACACTCACTCACACACACACAACGCACACACTCATATACACACACACTCACACACACATGAGATATGCAGGGATTAAGGGACAGAAAGGGCTGAGAATCATCCAGAAAGAATACACAAACACAAAGGGGAACGAAAAGCAGAAGGGAAGAGGTAGGTAGTGAGGTTCAGCAGAAGCAAAGGCCCAGACCACAGGACTGAGGACAGTGGTAGGGACCTCAGCCATAGGACAAAAGGAAAGCAAAGACCAGGCCCAGAAACCAGTCCCATTCCTTGGAGAGACCAGGCAATTCTGAGTCCCAAAACCTAGCCAGGGCCTTTGGCCAGACCAGCAGACAGGCACACGCCTCACCCTGCCACCTCACCCCCCAGCTCAGCTCTGGGGTCTATGGAGTTGGTCTAACCCAAGGACAGTTCTAGGGCTCAAGGGCCAAGATGGAGAGCCCAAGAGAACTCACCGGCTCAGCAAAGGCATTGTCCCATAGCACAGTGGCAGTAGCATTGTGGTCCTGGCTGCCATGAACGATGACTACCACAGGGAGAGACAGGGTCTATGAAAGTGATAGAGTAAGAGTTGAAGAGTTTCAACACAGTATGTCCTCTGCATAACCAAGACTCCTATCCCTTATCACACACCCACCATTCAGCCACAAGCCTTCCTAACAGTCCTAAGCATAAGCAAAACCGGACCAACATAAGCTAGGCTTGCTGGCTCATGCTCCAATCCTAGTGCTTGGAAGATGGAGGCAGAAGGACTGAGAAGTCAAGGCTAGTCTAATATAACAAGACTTTGTTCGAAAATAAAAACAGAACTGAGGATGTATTCCTTCTCAGCCTAGTGCCCAAGTAATATGCTAATGAACACAGCAAAAAGGTCCCAGCAGGATCCACGTGGGTTCTCAGGGCATTGCAAGGTAACTGGGCGGAGGCAACAAGACTTAGAGCCCTGTGGTATTTTGTATTGTATCATATTAGGTATTCTTTTTGTTATTGACTTGTTTTGTAAACAGGGCCCCATGTATCCCAGGCTGGCCTTGAACTCCCTATGTACCTGAGGATGGCCATGAACTTCTGATCCTCCTGCCTATATCTCTGGGTTAAAGGCATGCACCACTATTCCTGGTTTTATATGGTGCTAGGGATCAAACCCAGGGCTTCCTGCATACTAGGCAGACATTTTACCAACTAGATAGATTCCTAGCCTGCTTCTTAAATTGCATTTTATTATTATAAGTGTGTGTGTGAGAGAGAGAAAGACACACAGAGAGAGAGAGAAAGAGAGAGAGTACTACAGCATGTATGGGTCAAAGGACAATTATTTCCCCATCTAATGTGGGTTCCAGGGTTCAAATTCAGGTTGTCAGGCTTGTACAGCAAGAGCTTGCACCAACAAGGTCATCTTGCAAGCTCCACATTTTTGTTTGTTTTTAAAAGGTGGGTGTGAGCCGTCCTGTATAGGTACAGAGAACAGAACCTGGGTCCTCTGCAAGAACAGCAAATGCTCTTACATACTGCTGAAACATCCGGCTCTTTTTTTTTTTTTAAATATTTATTTTGTATGGGTGTTTTGTCTATATGCATGTATGTGCCCTACATTCATGCATTGCCCACAGAGGTCAGAAGAGGGCATTGGATTCCCTGGAATTGGAATTACAAATGGTTGTGAGCTGCCATGTAGGTACTGGGAATTGAACTCTGGTCCTCTGGACGGGCAGGACTACAGTTGTATAGCATCACAGCCAGCTCAGTCTGCAGCTCTCCCCCAGCAGCCGGTAACTGTGGGCAGGTCCCTTCACTAAGCTGGCTGGCCCCATGAATGGTGTAGCCAGAGCCTCACCTTCACCTGGAACACCAGCTCATTGCTGCCAACACTGAACTGAGACTCAAACAGGACTGTGAACTTCTCCTCCGTCACGGACTCCGCACCACGCCTATCGGCACGCTTGATTCTTTTCAGTGACTGCAAAGCAGGAAACCAGCATGAGACTGGGATAAAGGGCCACTGAGCCCCTGCCCTGGACAGACCTCCTCTCCAAGGCAGCCCTGGCCTCACCATGTTCCTGAAGTGGGCGCTGAGGGTGCCTGTGGCTTGGTGATACTCCATGACACAGCAGTTGTTCAGAATCTCGCCGCTGCAATCACTGTAAAGAGAGAGGAGCCCAGCTCCATAGTGCGGTGCAGGGTGGAAACCCAGGGCTCTGTGCACACTAGGCAGGCATGTGTCGATAACTGACATCTCTGGGCCTGGGAGACCAGTTTTTAATGGGACCATCAAAGATGGGGCTAGCCTCCTGCATCACTCCAATGGGGCATGTAAGTAAGCGCTACATGGGTAGCTTTTCAGGACCGGTTTCTTGGGTCTCATGTGCCTCTCTACACTCTTACAGCTCAACATGTGGGTTCTACCTGAAAAACAAACAGACAACCCCTCTCGCCAACTGCTGCCCTGATAGTACTCATAAGGATTTTTATTGTGTATTCTCTTTTTAAAGACAGAGTCTCACTATGAATGTAGCCCTGACTGGCCTGAAACTACGTAGGCCAGACTTGAACTCACAGACATGTACCTGCCTCTACCTCCCAAGACTGGGATCAAGGTGTGCATCACCACACCTGGCTGACTTTGTAGTGAGTTTGTTTTGTTTTTGTTTTTGTTTTTTTGACAGAGTCTTTTGTTGTCCAAGCAGGCCTCCAGGTAACTAATGAGCTGAGGATGACTTTGAACTCTTGATCCTCCTGCCTCTGCCTCCAAATAACTGGAAATACAAGGGTGTGCTAACCCAGCCACTCCAGGCTTTAAATATCAACCAATCACCAGCAACATGAGTGTGTGTGTGTGTGTGTGGTCCCATAGCTGTGCCTGCAATCACAGTTCATTGAACGCAGTATACTCTGCAGGTCAGTGGTCCAGTTTGGAAAGAAGCTAGTGCTCTTTGGATCACAGCCGTGTACCTACTGCTCAGCACAAATGATTGGACTATGTGGCAGTTCAATGTTGGCTGCCCTATTAAAGGTCAGACACAACCAAAGCTGGGAAAGCACACTGAGGGAGAAGGCTGTATTATGGAGAGCCATAATGCCTGGAAGGGATGAAAGTTGAGCTATGCCCCCATACAGACCCCACCTGAGCAAAAGAAGCTGCATCCAAACCCAGCAGGGAGGGACAATCACACTCACTTGCGGGTGTTCTCGTTCTTGAGCAGGGACTTGGCTTGCTGCTCACTGATGATGGTCGCCTTCACCTGCGGGGGGTTCATGTGCACATTCAGCTTCCCACCCACCAGCAGGCGCACGGTGGCTGCGAACTTGGTCTGGGTCTTCAGGACCTGAGGAGGTTGCTTCTCGATGATGAATGTACTGCAGGGGGCACAGGGACCAGACAGTTGACCAGATGCTGGCTCAGGGGACAGAGCTGGGAGGCCAGCTAGGAGGGGAGGACCTTCCCGTGGAGCCCACTAGGAAGGAAGACGGGCAGAGGAGGAGGGGCCTGGCCTCTGATCCCGGGGAGGACATGGGGACTGGAGACAGATGTGAGGGAGGCTGGACTCCATGGTGCTTCCCGCAGTGTCCCCAACACACACTGGGCTGGAGGAGCAGGACTGGGGCAGAGCTCCCGGGCCTCAACATGCCCACCCAGGAACTGCCATGTCCCTGTGAGCATGGCAGGGAGGCAGCAGTCACCTGGTGACCAGGGCTGAGATGATGTCTGTGATGGTGGCGTTGACCTCGGCCAGCATCTCCTCCACGGGGCCTGGGATGGGCAGCTGCTGGCACAGGTGCTCAGCCCTGCGGATCTGCTGCCGGTTCTGCCAGATGATCTCGGCCAACTTCTCACACCTGCAAGGAGCCAGGGCCCTCAGAGGGACAGTGGCCTCTGTCCCAGCACAGGCCAGGGGGCGAGGCCACATGACACTGCTCCTCCCTCCCAACAAAGCCACAGCTCCTCTCAAGGTGCTGGCATTGGCCACCACTACCCTGCACAGGCACAGAGCAGAGTCCCACTTTGCAAAAGCAGAGGACAGACAGGGTGGCCCCAACTTGGAACCAACCAGCTCAAGAGTAGCCCTGCCCATTCCAAGGCACCACTGTCCCTTGGGGGAGGCGGCACGGGACTGAGGAGCCAAGTCCCATCAGGAGCCAGGACACTGACAGAGTGAGAACTGTCACAGACGGAAGGACAGACGAGGCAGCTGGCACCACTGCCCAAGCCCCCGCCCACCCTGCCCACCTCTCGCCCTCACCAGGACTGCAGCACGTCCAGGCTGCCCTCGGGGGACCCCCCGTTCCCGGCCAGCTGCTGCCTCCGCTTCCACTGGATCAGCTCGTCGTCCAGGATGATGGTCTGTTGCTTCCTCAGCAGCTGCAGGGTTTTCTGGTGCTTTTCAGCCAGCTCCTGCATGAGGGAGGGCACAGCAGCCTTCTGGCTCCCGGGGAGCAGCCCACAGGCCCTCTCCACCTGCTCCACCCCACATGCACCCCAGGAAAGAGGGGACCTGTTCTCGGCTTGGCTCTGTCCCCTACCTGGTGGGTGCCCTGAATCTGGGGTGACAGGGCTCCCTCCCAGGGGCAGAGGGATGCAGGACCCACTAACCACACGGTACTGCTGCAGGGTCTGTGCCTCTCGCTGCAGCCAGGCCTCCAGGGACACTTGCTTCTGCTGGAGGGCTGTCTCCCGGCTCATGCGCTCCTGGGGGTTCAGCTGGGTCAGCTGGGCAAACTGAGCTGGAGGAGGGGACAGGGCACCCACCACCGTCATCTCTTGTGGGAAGTCTGGAGGGTCTGCACTCATGCTCTAGAGTGAGTTCCTCAGAGTCAGACATCCCATCAATGACAAAGCAAGGCTCCTACCAGGCATGAGTGCCCAGTGATAATCCCTTAGAATGGCTCACAAACCTCCTGGATGAATCTCCCCTGAGCAGTGGGAGGGGGTGTCCAGAATGAAATAGAAGAGGGTCCCATGTGGTTGGTGGCCCTTGCCTGCCCCACATGGCTGTCAGCAGGCCCTCCCCACAGGGCTTGGAGATAGGTACAAGACGCCCTGCTGTTTAAAAGCTGGGTGATGATGGGCAAATACCTTCCTTTCCTGTGCCTCAGTTTCCCTATTTGTAAAAGGGGGAGAATCCTAACACTGGCACAGCAGGCTATTATGGAGATTGAAAAAAATGATGATACATTTTTTTCTTCTTGAGAACTGCCTGTTGCATGGAAGATCTACACAGTTTGGTCCTAATTGGTAGACAAACGACAGTTGGCAATGAAGGGTCACAGAGACAAGCCTTCCTCAGCCCCATCCCTGACACAGGAGCCCTACCCAGAGACCCTGGCTCTTTCATCTCATCCATTCATCCCTTTGGTTCAGCTGTTTTCCCAGGAGCAATGAATCCGAGCTCAGCTGAGCACTCAACTAAGAAGGAAGGAGAGACAGATGGACAGACAGGCACAACTATTTCCAGGATCCCCTGGGATGCCATCAATAAGATTCTTATAAAGAACAAGGTGAAAGGTGACAGTGACTCACCACTAGCTCCTGGGAAGCTACAGGTGGCAAGAACAGTTGGTGAGTGAGGTCCTAATACCATTACCTGTGTGTGTGTGTGTGTGTGTGTGTGTGTGTGTGTGTGTGTACCTGTGTATGTTGTGTCGGGGGTGGGTATAGACACAGATCATGAAGCTGAGGATGGCCTCAAACTCACTGAGTAGCTGGGGATAATCTTGAGCATTTAGTCTCCTGCCCCTGCCTTTGAAAGTGCTGGGACCACCATAACCATCTGTATGTGGTACTGGGAATTGAACGACTTTCCTGCATGTTAGCGAGTATTCCCCCAGCCAAGCTACACCCTCATCCCTCAGCCCAGTACCTTTCTTACACTAGAGACATGGTGGGTCAGAGCCACGTCGGGGAACACAAACTCAGCAGCTCGGCTCAGATCAGCATCAAACACATTGAGGGTTGAAACTGTCTGTCTACCTCACTGCTGGCAACCCTGAATGCTAGGATGTATCACTATCTTCAGTGGCCCTTGAGTCTCCCTGAATTCTTACTCAGGTCTAGTCAAGAGTTTGTGCACGCTGGCAGGTCTCATTCAAGTTCATGGCTGGCCTCTCAGAACCATGTCACACTGACCTGGTCCTTGCCCCAGGGACACTCAAGCTGGGATAAACAAAAGCAACATTAGACAGCCAGGGCAAGCCCACAACTAGACTTTAGGAATATGGTTCCCACCTTCCTGCAATGTGGCAGGCAGGAGGGGTACTGTCCAGATTCACAACAACCTGCGGAAGACAGCAGGGGCAGTACCCTGGCCCAGATTCCCCTTCAAGGTTCCATGTAGGTCTCTCCTGGCCATTCGCACAGGGTTCTGGGACAGAAGCCAAAAGATCCATGACAACTATTGGCTCTACTGAAGGAAATGGGTCTTCCCTTCGGCAAACAGACCAGTACTTTGTGTTTTGTGTAACCCTAGAGATCAAATTCAGGGTTCTGTACATGCCAGCCGAATGTTCTTTTACTGAACTACATTTCCAACCTTCTGTGTTTACAGTACTGAGCAGGATAAACAAGACAAACTGATACCACATACGTATGGATGCAAACCTCACCCAAAGTCCAAAGCTAGATCTGTACACAGGCAATGGAAACAGCTCAATTAAAAATGGATTGTCAGTAGCTGGCACTACATGCCTGTAATCCCAGCACTAGGGAGGTTGAGGCTGGAAAACCAGGAATTCAAGGTCATTGTCAGTTACATAGCAAGGCTGAGACCTGCCTGAGTTTAAAAATAAAAAGGGAAAAATACAAAGCAAAACTCAATAGCACGCTGCCGACATTATAAAACCTTTTTATGTTACAACTAGTCTTGATATATTATAAATTTTTTAAAAGCATGGCTAAGGGGCCAGTGAAATAGCTCAGTGAGTCAAGTGTTTACTTGCAAACATAAGGACTTGAGTTTGCATCCCCAGCACCCATGTAATAAAAGCCCAGAATGAGGGTACTCATCTGAAACCCCAGTGTCATCGAGTGGGAGGTGGGTGAAGGAGCATGTCTCTCTGAAGCTCAGAGCTCCAAATGACAGTGGAGAGAAACTGAGAAGGATGCTTGATAGCAACCTCTGATCTCCGCATGCAGAAATGCACAGGGTACCAGTGCTTACAGGCACACATGCACACACAGAGAGGAGAAAAAGAAGTAAAAAAAAAAAAGAAAAAAAAAAAAGGAAATTTAAGAATGAGCATATGTGGTGCCTTTAATCCCAGCACTTGGGAGGCAGGGGCAGGCAGATCTCTGTGAGTTCATGGTCAGCATGGTCTACAGAGCCAGTTCCAGGGCAGGCTCCAAAGCAATACAAAGAAACTCTGTCTTGAAAAACCAAAACAAACAAACAAACAAACAACAACAACAAAAAAAGCAAAGAGCTCTTACTGTTTTTCCAGAGGACCCCAATTTGATTACCAAAACCCATGTTCTAGCTCACAACTGCCTGTACTTTCAGCTTGCACAGACACACACATACATGAATAAAAATAATAATTACCAAAAGAAAGAAAGAAATGAGCATGACAACGCACATTTGCAATCCAGGTTCTTGGAAGGTTAAGACAGGAGGATCATGAGTTCAAAGCCAACCTGTGCTATAGAGCACAAACCTGTCTCAAAAGCCTAAAAAAAGAAAAACATTTCAGAAACATCAGAATGATTGGCAACTGACCAGAAATTCATACTAATCACTGAATGATCATAAAAGCATTCTAACCATATGTACATTGATTAACAATTTCAAAATTCATAAAGGAAATGCTACAAAAATCGTTACAGAAGTAAACAATTGCATAATCATGGCAGGGTGTTTTGATACCTCTCTCTTAGTAGCTGATCAATCAGCTAAAAAAAAAATGATCAATCTGGGGAGGTGGATTGTTAGAGAAGAAGAGAGCCAGCTCCCACAAACAATTCTCCGACCTGCAGTGATGTACATATGCCCACAAACATGTACACATGCATGCATGAACACACACAATAAGTAAGTAAATGTATTTTCTTTTAAAAATCAAAAGACCAAGACCAATGGTTCTCAAAGAGAAATCTAAGAAACCCCTGGTGAGTATCTGAGACCCTCAGAAAGACCCACAAATGGAAGTCACTTTTCATAAAATCAGAAGACTTTAATTGCCTTGCCATAGCTTTTACTTTGTCTTTTGTTTGAAACGTTTTGACTGGTAAAATTGCATAGTATATTGAAAATATAACAATACAACCAAAAAAAATAATTTGTTCACAAAATGTTTGATGTTTTCTCCCTATACATTATCAATGTTATATGCCCTAGGGGCAAAATCGTTGCAAATAAATCTTAGGTTTTAACTGGTAACTTTGTAATTGGTAGTAATAACGGCTTTTTAATTTTCTTGTTTCAAAATAATTTTGATTTTCTCTTTGATAATTTTACACAAGTATATAATATATTTTGGTCATATTTACCCTGCCATGGTTTTTTTTTTTTTTTTGAGTGGGGGATGTGGTTTCACTATATAGCCCAGGCTGGCTTTAAATTCCCCATCCTCTTGCCTCAAGCCCTTCTCCAACTCCAATGCTGAGATTATAGGGAGGCACCACCACACCTGAGTCTTCTATCCTTTTTGTTTTTGAAACAGGATGTAATTAACCCAGGATGGCCCTGAACTTTCTATGAGGGAGACCTTGAACCTCTGACCCTTCTGTCCCCACCACCCAGTGACTGGAATTACAGGTATGGGCCACCACATTCAATTTATACAAACTGAACCCAGGACCTCATCATTCTAGGCAAGCACCTTACTAAACTCACTGAGCTACATCCCCAGCTCTGAGCCTTCACTCTTGATAGCTAACAAGTGTACAGTGAAATCTTCCAGAGCCTACATGACACCCCCACAGACTGAAAGTAACAGACAGCTATCTTTTATCAAGGTTCATACGAAAGACATTTGCAAATAGAGTCATGAGTCGCTTAAGGTTGTGGATAAGTTCTGAGAAATGCATCACTGGGGGATTTGTCATTGTGTAGATATCAGAATACTTCAAAAGCTAGATGTCATGGCTTACTACATACTTAGGCTATGTGGTATGTAACACCATAACCATGTTCCATTGTTGGCCAGCGCATAGTCATACAGCTCATGCTTATATGAAAGCCATTCCTGTTCTACTCACTAAACTAGGCTTTGCAAAAATATATTACAGAGTATTTTTTCCTTTATTTTCCTTTTCTGTTAACACTATTGAATTTGTTGTGGCTATTTAAAGAGACAGCCATAGAAGACACACTCTTTTCAAGCATACAAGATGGATCCGCCAAGACAGAGCATATACTGGGCCATAACAAAGTCTCAATAAGTTTGTAAGTTCCAAGAACATACAGGACATGTTCTCTAGTCACAGTAGAGCCCAATGAAAAGATAGCATCAAAGCCCGTAAAAGTGCGATATCTAAACATAGCAGACAGATGGAAATCAAACAAAGCGTTTCCAAACCAAACACAGGTGATGGGATTAATCAGGGAAGAGATTAGAGATACTTCAAAGAGAACACTATGAACACACGGCATCTTCAGCAGCATGGGTTACTATAAAGCAGTTTGTAGAGGAAGATTTATAACTTTGACAAATATACATAGAGAGAGCATAAAGTGTACCCTTTCCATGCTTTTAAATCTCAGCACTTAGGAGGCAGAGGCAAGCAGGTAGATCGCTATGATTTTGAAGTTCAGCCTGGTCTACAGGGTGAGGTCCAGGTCAGCCAGGGCTACACAGCAAGACCTGTCTCAACCAAATAAAAGTCACTCTTTCCTACAATTTCTGGGACTGATAAAATATTTTATATTGACAAGTATATGTAAGTATATGTAGTTGGCTTTTGAGTGTACATTCATAAATCTCAATACATACAAAAGGACTAAAATTGATATCTAAGTCTCTAAGAAACAAGGATAAGGGCACAGGAAAAGGCAGTATGGCCCTGCCTGTTCTAGATGGAGCAGTGGAGTCAGCCTATATCTAGGGTCAGTCTCCAGACAGCTCAAACTGTACCTGGAGCTACTTCCTTCTGAGATAATTCTTCTTTCCCCACACCCTAATTGTGGTAGCCATTGACAAATTACAGAGCTGGGAGACAGCAGTTCTACAGCCACCTTGCCTCCAGGACCTGGTCCCCTTAGAGTCCCAACTAGGGGCAAAGTTTGTATTCTAGCTCTTCTCAGCCTTCTCAACCAGTGGACTCCATGCCAAGTGCTCCTTCTGGTTGGGGCATCCTTGGTCCTTGTCCTTTTATTCACTCACATTTCACTGACTGCCTTAGACTAGTGGGAGTCTCCTGCTTAGGAGGATGCAGGGGTTTTATGAACTCTCTCTAACTAAGCTCTGACTCTGCCATTTATAGGCAGCCTAGGCCAAGTTATTTGTTCTCTATAAACTTCCCTTGCAAAACAGGGACACCAAGCTATGCCCTCATGAGGTTGTCTGATATCATATATGCCAAGGGCTTAGCCTAGAGCCAAGATCACAGCAGAGGCTCAAAGCCCCTGCAAGTCATGATGATTCTTATGAAGCTTTGGGCAAAGTGCTCTAGGGATGGCGAGCCTCCCCTCCTACTGGAGATCACAAAACCCTTCTCCCTTCCACCCACAAGATGCTCATGGCATCCTGGACCATGATGCAGGCAGGCCTCACCTTGGATCCGCAAGCTCTCCTGATACTGGATGATGAAGTACTCTTGGGTCTGCTGCAGCTTCTTCAGCTCATTCTCCGTGTCCTGTGTGATCAGGCGCAGCTCCTCAAACGTCTGGTTGATCTGAAGGTGCTTCTGGGACATGGTATCAACCAGGGCACCAGCAGGGGAGCTACACTGGGGACAGAATAGATTGAGAGGAAGTGACAGGAGCAGTGTGCCAGGCAGAAAAGAGAGGAGAGAACCTGAATCTGTGGGGAGCGCTAGACACCCCAAACTCCAAACTAGGCTTAGAAGGAAGACCAGAGGACAGTCCACACTGCAATCCAAGAAAAGGAAGAGAGGAGGGAAATGAGTGGCCTGGAAAATAATGGAGGCAGACATTTCTGTTTCAGATCTGGTTTTACACTTGAGAATGTTGAAAGAGCCCATCAGATTTCCTTCAGAGAAACTAGAACTGAACCCTGGCAGGTGTCACGTGGATGGATGATCTTCCTCCCAAGGATGCTGCACCTCCTCGTTCCATTGTTATCTACTGACCCAATATCACTGACTGTGCTAAGTGCTGGGGACACAGAAGGAGACGGGGCCCATGGACCCACATAGCCTTTGTGTCCTCACTCACACCTGGAGGGAGGGAAGAAGCAAACCTCTCATGAGAGGATAAGTGCAGGAGAGACATCAAGAATGCCTCTTTGAATCTCGACATTCCTAGAACATCTGGTTCAGAAGGGACCATGTGGTTGGGGACTTTCCAACTGAGAGTTCTTAAAATAAAATCCAAACTCCTTCCGTCAGCCTGGCAGGTGGCCTCTGCCTGTGTCCTCCTAGTTTCCCTGCGGCCAAAGCACAGCAGGTACATGTACTTTCTACATCTGCTCCCTCATCACGGTGTGTGCCTGCCTCCGGGCCTTTGCGCTTGAGGTTGCATCAGCCTGGAGCACTCTGGCAGCAGATCCTCCTGAGATAAGTACTTCAACCCCATATTGTGGATGCGTGTTTCTGACCCAGCTCGATTCTTTCGTGTGGGCAGTTTCAACAATTCAAGGATGCGATATTGGGCATCTGGAAGATGCAGTGCCTGGTTCCTGACTCCTTCCTTGTCCATTGGTACACCCCATTTGGTTGTTCTCCACTCCCCAGTGGCATTAACAACTTGCAAAGTCTCCAACTATAAGGCATCACCAACACCTTCCTGCCCCAACATATGCTGTTGTTTTTTTGGGGGATACAGATGTCTTCCTTGCTTCTTTTCTCCTCTGCCCCCTTAGGACACACCCTGTCAGCTGCCCTGTACATTCTCTATAGCACTCAGTGTATTCAGTCTGGTCTATGCTGGGACTCCTTCTAGGTGGAAACTGCTCTGTTTTAATTTTTATTTCATGTCTATATTATTTATTTGTTTTTTTTTTTTAAGACAGGGTTTCTCTGTGTAGCTTTGGAGCCTGTCCTGGCACTTGAATGTAGACCAGGCTGGCCTGGAACTCACAGAGATCTGCCTGCCTCTGTCTCCTGAGTGCTGGGATTAAAGATGTGCACCACCGCTTGGCTATTATTTTTAAATATTTATGTAGTTGTTGGTTTTTCGAGATCAGGTATCTTTGTGTACCCTGACTGTTGGGAACTCTGTAAACCAGGCTGTCCTTGAACTCACAAATCTGCCTGCCTCTGACTCCCAAATGTTGGGATTAAAGTTATATGACACAACCCCCGGCAAACAAACAAACAAACAAAACAAAACACCCCAAACTTTATTTTAAAGATTTCTTTGAGTATATGTTTAAAATTTCCTTTTCTTGTCCATCCTTAGCCTGCATTTGGTTTCATTTAATCCTCACGATGACCTTATAATGCAAGTACTATTACTATCCCCATTTTACAACAGTGGGAGCTGGGGATATATCTTGAGAGCACTTGCTTAGCATGTTCAACACCCTGGATTTCACTGTTAGAAGTCAGGAAAGAAAGAAGGGAGAAAATAAAGGGGGAAATGAAAGAGAGGCTGGAGAGATGGTTTAGTGGTGAAAAGCATGTATACTGTGCTTGCAGTGGATCCATATTTGGTTCCTAGTGCCCATATCAGACATCCACAACTGCCTAGAACTCCAGGGGATCTGATGCCTCTGGTTTCCAAGGACGCCTGCACACTTGTACACACACAGTTGAAAATAAGATGTCTTGTTTTTTTAAGAAAGGAGGAGAAAGGGAAGGAAATGAAAGAAAAGAAGAAATAGAGGTGTATAGCCAGGGACTAGCCCCAGGGGGTCACTCTAGCTACAGTCTGAAATATACCGCCTCTTGCACTGTGTTTTATTTCTTTTGTGCTCTCCATATAGCCATGTTACATAAACATGGAGGGATCTAGAGAGGAAGTCATGTGGATTGCTCCCTAACTTTTCTCCTATGCCTATAGACACTCACGTTGTTGGCTTCCCGGACCAGCCTCTGTTCATTGTACAGAATGTGGCGGATACAGCGAACCAGCTCCATGGGGCAGCGGTCATAGGTGTTCTGAAAGGAGACAACAGGAACCACCAATGGCCACCTAGTTCTGACCACGCTGACTTCCTTACCATGTCCATCCCTTCCTCTCCCTCAGCCTCAGCTTTTCCCAGGAAGCCCCGTGAATTATCAGACACCCCCAACTCTCCTTTGCCCTTCTTCCCCTCCCAGAACTTCGTACTCAGTTTATAGTGACTTAGAAACTCACAGTCTAACAGAAAGCTCATCCAACCTCCCCACCAGCTTTTACTCTCTGAAGCATGAGAATCCTATGACAGAAACTCAAACAGTTCTCATGTCATGGATGGGAAAATTGATGTCCAGATAGATTAGGCATGCATCCTGAGACGTGTGTGTGTGTGTGTGTGTGTGTGTGAGAGAGAGAGAGAGAGAGAGAGAGAGAGAGAGAGAGAGAGAGAGGGAGAGAGAGAGAGAGAGGTCAAGACTGGAGTGCCTGATGCCAACATCAAGGTACTTTCCATTAGACGCCAGACCCCAGGTTCTTATTTTGCTTCCCCTCAGGATTCTGCTGTCTCTTCCTTTTTCTGGGATGAGTTTTTATTTCCCCAGCACCCTGCTGTTTGGATGTAAGAGGGGTTCTCTAAGAAATACAAGTGAGTTCCGATAAATGCTTGACCATGAATACCACCCACACCCCTTTCCTGCTTCCATAAAATCCCTGCCCTCCTCCATGGAAAGGGGAGGCCACTTTTTCTTTCATTCAAAGCTTTTTATCCCACTCTTGCTCCAGGGAAATTTCTACTTCTCTTCAGCAGCTCTCTTGCCTCTAAACGAGTCCCAGGGGAATGTCTGTTTGCCTTGTCCCCTCATTTCTAGACTATGCCAGTTTTCCTTCCTTTCTCTGTTAAGAAAGCAGTCTACCTGACTCCATTTGCTTTCCATCTCTACAGCTTGATCTGTCCAAACTGCTGCTTCACCCACTCCGCCCCCTTTGCTGGAAGCAACCTCCCTCCTCCCTCCTCCCCTCCCACCCTTTGCTTTGTAATAATGTTAAAAGAATCTCACAGGTCTGACTTAGAGAGAGGGGGTGGGGGAAATTGAAAAAAAGTTGCCAGTAAGCTTTTGGTCACATGGTGACTCAGTGGCCAAGCCAGGAAAACTCCCAGGGGTTCTGATGTTGGAAGAGAAAGCTTAAGGGGGGGGGGCTTCCTTCAGAAGGAAGGCATTCACACCCACCTGGAGCTGTGTGGCATAGTGCCCCAGCTTGATCTTCAGCAGAAACCCATCTTCGCCCACCTGGTGCTCTGCCTTCTTCTGCAGCTCCTGCACCAGGCCCTCCAGGAGCTGGGTGGCCTGGCCTCGGTCCTGGGGATTGTCCAAGTCAATGGCATCCCTTGGGACAACACAAAGAGAGAAAAACTGTACCAAGGAGATCAAACACCAAGAGCGATTCGGGGCGTTTCAGTCCCACAAAATTTGCTCCTGGAGGCTGTGCATCAAAGTCTAGAAATTCTCCCCTCGGTAGTTCCCACTGCCCTCTTCCCTTTTCCCCGGGGACACCACCCCTTCCGCACAAGGACTGATAGAATCAGAGTCATACCAAACCACAAAGAGGAGACCCTTTGGCCTGGATAGTAGAGACCCACACTGAAGGTGAAGGTTCAGGACATGGGACACCTACCAGGGCTGACTCTCGATCCACTGGGCCAAGTAGTGCCGGACCTCGATGGGGAAATGCTGCCCATACAGCACTTGCATCTGGCGCAGAGCATCTCCCTGCAGCTGCTGGGCCTGAATCCAGCCCGCCATGGCTGTTCACCTAGGGGAGAAGGTAAGCCATTTGTTTTGCAGAGGTTTCTTTCTGGCCTGCCGGTGTCCTGAAGTGCCACCAAAGGACCTAAGAACTGCGGTGAGGCCAAGGCTCCTCCCCTCACCCCAGGCACGCTTTCCTGTGCGGGAAGAGAGATGGCTACCCTTCCCTTCCAACAAGGAACCCTCCAGGCTGGGGGTGGAGATCTGGGCAGGCAGATGCCCTCCTCTCTTCCTGTCCCCTTGTCCCAACGTGTCATCCCCAAATTAAAGGGGTCTACAAATCGAAAGAGAAACTTAAGAGACAGAGGCCCACAGTCACCCCCTCCCCCCCGACTAGAAACTACTGCAAAAATTCTTCCCACCCAGCCTAGGACCCACACTCCCGATTTCTGGGAAGGGAAGCTATTCCAACCCAAAAGTTAGGGCAATGCAGTGATCGCCACTCGAGGTCCAAGTCTCCTCAGGCACGTGTCTGGGGCTGTCAGGGAGAGAGGACTAAGAGATCGACTGTCTTTAGAGCAGCCCCGGGCTACACTCCAGTGTCTGACCGCTCCAGGTGGAGCCTGACAGCGTCGGTGTCACAGCGTGCGTCCACCTCTGGCTGCCCCCTGCACGGGTTCCTTGTCCCTGATCCCTCTGAAGCTCCCACTCGAAGCCCAGACCGATGCTTGTCCCGTGTCAGGCCGGAGGGGACTCTAAGGTGCTGGGTCCCAGGGACGCGACTGCAGCCTAAATTCCCTATCCACGAGTCAAGGGCGACGCCACGCCGACTCACCCACCTGGTGCTGCGGAACGCCTGAGGCTGTCGCTCCCGGCCCGGGCTCCTGACGGTTCCTGACGGCTCTTGACGGCGGCGGCGGTGGCGGCTGTTACTACAGGAAGGAGCAGAGAGCAGCGATTTCCTCCTCAAAGGTCAGCTGCCTGCGATAGACCATACACAGCGCGCGAGCTCGCGCCAGCACCCCTCCCAGCGGCCGTCGCTCCCTCCTTGCCTCCGCCCTCGATCGCCGGCTCCCCAGCGACTGCACTGCAACTACGGGGGGGTGGGGGGAGACCCGACGGACCACCCAGCTGGGCGGCGCCGTGCAAAGGACCTCCCCGTCGGGGGGGGTCCCTCGGGAGCCCCGGTCTGTGCTCCCTTGCGCCTCCGAGAGTGGGGGTGGGGGTGGGAAATGTCCTGGGACAGCTGAGCTGGAGCAGCCGAGGGTGTCGGGAAGTCCCGAACTCTGGAAATCCCAAACTAGGGCCTCAGTTGTTACCCTCCGTTAACTGGGGGTGGGGGGGGTGTGGTGGGGGTGGGTGTAGAGTACGAGGGGGAAGAAAAAGACTACCTGTGGATGCTAACTACCTCTGCCGTCACCTTCTCTGTCTGTAAAAGTATTGGATGATATTGGATGAGTGAGTGCATGCTGGTGTGTGTGTGTGTGTGTGTGTGTGTGTATGTGTGTGTGTGTTTGCACGCTCAGCAGGTGTGGTAGGTGTGGCTTCCATGACCCTGTAGAGAAACTTTAGAGAAACTGGGGATTCCAGAAAAGCCAAGCCCACCTCTAAGGTCTCCCCACTTCTCTCCTTGCATGACTCCCACCATGTGACCTTCCCCCTTAAAGCAGGACCAAGAAAGACCTCGGCAACTATATGCTTCAACTTTCCACCCCCTTTCCGACCTTTGCAGGTAAGAAATGTCAATCCAGAGAAGAGAAGGGGTCTGCCCAGGGCCACACTGTGGTCACATCACGGCCTCATCAGCTGTCTGTGGCCCATAAACTAGTCATTCCCTCTGTCACCTAGGAGGCGCCCCAACTGAAGTTGGTTCTACCTTGAAAAAAAAAAGTGCCCAGAAAGGGGTATTTTTCATTTCTCAACTTCACATCTGCCTACAGACTTTGCCATGGCAGCAAACCTGCACCCTGGAGCTTTGCCTGGATCAGAGTCCCCATCTCTAAGAGTTCCCCCTCAAGGACCAAGGGTTGGACAAGGCCAGGTTGGAAGTCTGCCATCCCCTTTGCCCAGCTTCCCTCTCCTCTGGGACTCCTCTCTGCCTGGCAGCTGGCATGGGCAGTACCAAAGGAGGGGCCAGCCTGGCTGCCTCACAGCCCATCTGGGCCAATACCCAGTTGCCTGGGGGGATCTTTCTCATTGGCTTTCTCTCTCACTAATTCCTTCTTGTATCTTTTCTCTGCATTCCTGGTTCCTGATCCCTCTTTCTGGCTTTTAAGGTCTTTATTCTCCCCAGTTTTATTCTCTTTACTTTAGAAGGGGAAACCTGAAGTTTTTCTGCAGAAGTTGAAATGTCTGGGTTCTCCCCACCCCTGTGTGTGGTCACAGTGACTACTTGGCGGGGTCACGAGGAAAGGAATTGAAAACTTGGGGGGGTGTAAGGAAGATGGGGGAACCTTGCTTCTCAGATGCTCTGCAGGGACCAGGTAGGGCGAGGGGCTCTGGAGGAGGAAGCGTAGTCCTTTCTCCCCTCTTCCTCCTCCCCTCTGTCCAGTGGGTTGGAATGGGAGCCAATTATGCCTGAAGCTCCAGATGAGCATCAATGGGCAATGCTGGCAGTGACCATGAAAGTGATTTTACCAATGGGAATAAAAGGCCAGTCAGGGGAAATGACTTGGCCAGAGTCTTGAAGCCCATCAGTAGCAGATCCAAACGCACTGTCCCATGATCTAGGGACCCCATTTGACACCTGTGCCCATCAGTCTTTCACAGCACACAAGTATGGAAGTGAGTGAAGCAGATCCATCTAATTCCTTAGGTTTCCCAAGTTCTCTGAGCTAACTCTGTAGGCAGAAAACCACGCTGGTCATGACCTCTGTCTGGACACCTGAGAGCCTGTAGTACAGAGCTGCCCACCCACTTCCAGGCATCAGCTTCTCCAGACCCTTCTCCTAGGACCTGCAGAAGTCTGCTTCTCCTACCAAACACCTGGCTGGGTGGGCTTGGCGTGCTGGGAAGATGGCTAGGCCTGTGTCCTAGAACACTAGGATGGCGATGTCAGCAAGCAAACCTAGGAGTAGAAGAGTCTTCAGAGCCCACTCGTGTCCCCAGACCCAACCAGGGCTCACAGGTCATTCCCCAGCTGGCCTCTACTCTAGCCCTCTCCTCTTTAAACATCCCCCCACACCTTTTGCTTTTTTTTTTTTTTTTTTTTTGAGACAAAGTGTAGTCTTGTCTTAGCTGTCCTGGAACTTGTTCTGTAGACTAGGCTGGCCTCGATCCATCTGTTTCTGTCTCCTGAGTGCTGGAATTAAAGGTGTGTGCCACCACTTTCTTGCCATTATTGTGTGTGCATACACTGTGGCACTTGTGGGGAGGTAAGGTGACAACAACATGGAATAAAGCCTCTCTGTTAACCTTACATGAGTGGCAAGAGACTTTACCCATTTTACCCAGTGCAGCTTGTGCCTTTTGCTTGTTGATCAGCGATTAGTGGGCAGTGGAGTATAGGAAAGCTCTACGACTTTCCCAAGATGGGAGCCAAGGAGTTGGCTTGGGGGCAGAGGTGACTTCTGGATAACACAACTACCTAGAAGTGTCAACTTTGTTTTTCCTTTTATTTTTCTTTCAGTCCTTTGGTTTGTTGTCTGCCATTTCCCACCACAAAGCACCCTGGTGGTTTTAGGGGACCAAGCTCTAGAAGAGAAAACAGGCTGGGGAGAAAGGGAATAGGAAGATGAGACACTGCCTGGTATCTGGATGGAACTGGGAGTAGAGGCTGTGTTTCATTCCCAATTCTGGCTTGCAGTATTCAGAGGGGTTAATAAATTAAACACACATACACAGACACACACGAAAGCTCAATATGATGGCATGCACTTGTAGACCCTGCACTAGGGATGTGGAGATAGGTTGGTGCCTGGGGCTCACTGTCTAGCCATCTTAGCATGGTCCACTCTCTCAAGTCCCAGTGAGAGATCCTATCTCAACAAGTAAGGTAGACAGCTCCTGAGAAGGACACCTGGGTTTGACCTCTGGCCTCCACATGTGTGTGTACACATGTTCCCGTACACACGTGTACCCATACACACGTATACCCATACACACCAGTGCACCATACACATGTACACACACCCAAAAAAAAATCACACAGAAACAAATTCCTCTCCACGCCATCTTGACCTGAATCATGGCACATTTGTGCTAATATGCTAGGTAGCTCAACCAATCTTTCCTACAGCCTTGGAAGGGAGGCACGTCTGGAATCAGGCCAGTGATTCATCCATGAAAGAGACCTGTCAGAAACTATATGTCTGGTATTGTATGTAATCGCCGCCACCAACAGCTTGTTGGGTAGGGTCTCAGTGACCATTCCTAGGTGTGCCACCTCCAAGCCCAGGCCACACTTGCAAAGTAAGGAGGTCTCCTCTGGCTGCCCTAGCCCTGATGGTTCTATGGTATTAAATGTAGCTCCTGTATCATTCTAAGCAGGGTCCTCTTGTACAGAATGAGCCTGTGTTAGCATGTATTGAATGAAGGTGGGTTTGATTTTATAGAGAGGAGAAAGGTAATACTAAGTGTTTTTTTTTTTTTTTTTGCCTTGCCCTCAGAGCCCAGGGTAGCCTGAAGGGCCTGCAAAGTACCTGTTAGGGAGACTAGAAGGAGGTAGAGGTCTCCCTTGGCCTAGCTGTGCCCAGGGTAGGCAAGTGGAACAAAATCACCACTATTTCATCTGCTCAGCCTCCTCGCCAGAGGGGCGTTCCCAAGAACATTAGGGTGTCCCAGGAAGTGTTTGTGTCCTGTAGCTGGAAGTGGGGACCAGACACCCCTGAGGCTCTTCAACACCCTCCTTCACACCATCTGAGCTCTGCTTGGACTGTCTACAACCGTTTCAGCCTCCAGCCTTGGCCACAGACCAGTGCTCAGCACCTACCCCACATCTCTGTAGAATTGCTGTTCTGTTAATGGCCTTGAAGCCAGAGTGAGTTGGATAGTGTGTGTGTGTGTGTGTGTTTTCTCTGTGAATGCTGACTAGGGGAAGGAGCCTCAGGATTGGGGTGAACCCCTTTCTGTCCCCTGGTCTCTAACACTCTTCAGAGAAGTCAATTTACAGAGAACTCACCAAGAGAACACAAGGCTGCTCTGCCTGAGGCACCATGACTATCCTTTGTTTCTGGGAATAGGGAGAAGGGAGGGAGGGGGTAGGACTAGCCTGGCTGGTGTGGTGGAGGGTGGGAAGCTTGCTTCCTTTGCTCAGCTGCCATGCCCACCTACCCAGAAGACAGGGTGATAGATCAGGTACTCTAGACACAGAGAAGAGGATGCAGATACCACACTGGGTATCCATGTCCTCTCTGGCCAGGTGGGCAGAAAGATACCTGCTCTTTGCACACCCTGCTTACAGCAGGCATAGGCCAGGGACATGGTAGGAGAGAGTGGAATGGGCAGGAGTGGGCTTGGCCATGGTTCTGAGCAGCCAGACCGGCCTGGCTTTGTGTCCTCAGCCTGATGACTATCTGGGCCCCTCTTCCCGCTGAGCTAGTTTGTCCTCCTTCCAGCCCAACAAGAACTCTTTTGTGCCTTGACCAGCCTGTGCTCAACCTCAAGTCTTCTGGGGGTATGCAAGAGAGGGCTCCTTCCCCCCCCCCCCCAACGCTCTGCCACTTTCCTTTGTTATGACTTCAGGGGGTTGCTTTTCACTGTTCCTCATTGTTCCCTGGTGTCTTAAATCTCCAACCCACCCACATCGTCCTTGCCTGCTTCCTGTGCTCCAACCTTCAAACTAGGCCTCCATCATCCCAGAAGCAAATGGAGACCCTAACATCAAAAGAAGGCTGAGCCCATGCCCCAGTCCTCTGCTTTGGCTTTGGGCCAGGCCTCCTTAGACTGCTGAGCTCAGCCTCAGCTTGGGCTTTCCCTTCACCCTGGATTTCAGCCACCCTAGTCCCCTTGCTCCCCTTTCCAACCCCAGGCCATTCCACCCACCTTTGGCCTGTTGCTGAAATTATTTGGCGATCTAGAAGAAAACACAAACTCTTTAGAGAACATGGGCCCGATACAAACCTCTGCCCTGTGATCTTGTGCAACCCACTCTACCTCTCTGAGCTGAGCACTCCCTTTTGCAAAAGGAGGATAGCAAGACCCATCTGTCAGGATTTCTGTTAAGACTCCACCACAAGGCTGCAGATTGTAGCATCAGGGAGGCTGAGGCAGAATCGCTTCAGCTACATAGTAAATTCAAGAACCACCTGGGCTGACTCTGTCTCAACAAGCCAGCAAACCAGTCAGTCATGGTGCTGGGCATTATGTGGGTCATGTGACCCTTCTTCTAGCCCTAATCAGTTTTTTCAAGCACTGTGTCCTACTGCTTATTCAGAACAGGGGCTTTATACATACTTGTTAGATAGGAAGCCTCTTAAAACAGCTCAGGACTTTCTGAGGCTCCAAGTTCAGGGTATATCCCAGACCACTCTCCCCAGCCCAGAGCCCCCACAAGGGCTCTGCCTTTTACAGTCCTGGCTTATGCCTGCTCACATCTTACTGACCTGTTTTCCAGCCCATGGCAACAGCAGCAGCAGCGGTGGTACAGCAGCAGCAGCATCTTTGTTTGCTGCTGACCTGACTTTGGAGTTCCTAACCTGCCCTGCAAGCCAGCAAGATACTGGCTGTGCTGGAACTGTTTCCTCTGCATCAGCCACACCCTCCCTTGGTTAATGCCCTATTGCCCCAGGACTCTGAGTGTAGAGGGCATGGTGACCCTGTCCCAGGAGACACAGGGGCCCCTGAGCTTTCCAGAGAGCCACCCTTTAACTATTCCTGGAAGGGTGCCCAGGTAGGTGAGGTACACAGGTGCCAGACAGGAGTGCCTGAGAATCTCCAGGTGGTGAGCCCTGCCTGGATCCGTACCTCCATCACTCTGCTCCCCTCCCTACTCCTCCCCTCCCCTCAGCAAAAATCTGCACCCTACTGACCTGGCAAACTGGCTGGGACTGAACTGAGAGAACGAGAAAGCATGTCTTCCTTAAACCAGGCAGCACGCTTAGCTGGTTTCATAAGCATGTCTCTCTCTCTCTCTCTCTCTCTCTCTCTCTCTCTCTCTCTCGGGTTTAACCTTGCAGTGATCCTCCAGCCCCTGCTTCTCAAGTGTTGGGATCACAAGGCTGTCTCAGCACACCCAGGCACATTTCCTACCTTTTCCTTCAAAAACAAAAATACCCATTTAACTACTTTTCTTCCCCCCCCCCCCCAAGGAATAAGAGGCACAAGGTCCAAAAGGACAGGCAGAGAATAACTGGTTCTCTTTCCCTGATATTCATGTCCCTTCTGGAGGGACACCCACTGCTGTTAGGGTCTTGCGTGTACCCCGAAAGATTGTATTTGCTTCACTCCCTTCCCACCCCTGCCACTATGACTTACACGTGAGGGGACACTGAGGCTCTCAGACGTTGAGCAGTTAGAGGGAGGACACGTGGTTGATAAATTGGCAAAGCTGGACGAGAGTCTAACTGTTACTCTTGAGCAGAAGCAATTCTGAATCCCATCAGAGCCCCTTCCAAGACATTGGCTGGGACAGCTTCTGCTGGCCCTAGAACTCTGGGGTCTCTGGTGTCCTGTCTGTCAAGTGTCTGGCCTCCTCTCTGGCTCTACAGGCCTGTTCTGACTTCTTCTCATACCAAAAAAGGGGAATTCCCATGAGTGCCCTTCCCTGGCTAATCTGTGGCAGGTGGTTCCCCGGGGCCAGACTGATTCCTGGGATCCAGAGACATCTTTAGAGGGAAGCCACATAAACATGGGTCTCTGGCTGCAGGGGATCATGGTTGTGGTTTCAATTACGTTTCAAGTAGATGGTCTCATGATGTCCCTGTGGCTATGAAGGGAGGATGTGAAAAGAAGGAGCTGTTCTCTGTAGCAGCCATATGGCCATCCATGAGCGTGAAGGACAGAGGCTCCAGTGAGAACCAGAAGTGTGTAGAGCCTTAGGCCTTGAGGCTCTTCCGAGCAGTCTCTTGGCCAGGTTGGAGTGGACTGAGAGCTGCCCGCAGTGGTCATCTCTTTACCTCCAGGTATCTTTCTGGAATCTTCCAGGGTCTTACTTTCCTATTCAATTTCCTTCCAGCACTTTCTGGGTCCTAACAACTTAGGAGAAGTGTGGCCCTATGATCCAAAGAAGATGTATCCAGGCTCTTCTGAATTGTCAAGCGGGGAGGAAGCTGTTGAACTTTACTTCCTGTCCTGGAGTGACAGCCTTCTGTTTTGCTGAGGTAGCCACAAAACATTCCATCCTTTATGTCTCCAAACACAGGACTAACTGGCTACCTAGTGAGCAGTCAGAGATGTGCCATGGTTTTCATGAATAGAGTGGTAGCTGAGTTGAGTCCTAGACCATCCAATCTTGGGGAAAGGGCTTTAAATCTTAGCTCTTATTAATAATAATAATAGTTAACAGAAATATAGTGCTTGACAGTGTTTGAAGTATGTCATGTCTCTTAGCTCACTTGATTCTCAGGATGCCATGAGACAGTATTGATATTACTATGTGGTGAAAACAGAGATCAAGGCAAAAAAGAAAAAAAAATGCTTACAATGGTATGACTGTTTTTGGGCCTTGTGCTCTTGATGTGTACACAGTACTTGTAATTTCCTTTTCCAAGGTATAGCATATTTACTGGGTGTCTACACCAGGCTGGGTGTGGGTGGGGGGATTTAAAGGTGAACAGGATATTTTGTCTGCCTTTGGAGGAGACACATGCTAATAAATTGCTCTTCGATACAAAAGGTATGGTGATAAGGCATGGCATGTGGTAAGAAACAGGAGGGTAACAGTCATACTGCCTAGACTGTAGGCCCTAGAACAGCAAGTTGTGGGTCATGGCCCTTTCACAGGGGTCACCTAAGACCATCAGAAAACAAAGTTATTTACATTACAATTCATAACAGTAGCAAAATCACAGTTATGTAGTAGCAACGAATATAATTTTATGGTTGGGGTCACCACAACTTGAGGAACTGTAAAAAGGGTCGCAGCATTGGGAAGGTTGAGAACCACTGCCCTAGAGCAAACATCACACAGAAAGGTAGGCATCGAGAGGCCAGGATTGTGTTCCTGGAAGAGAGGACAGATGCAGGTATGGATGCTTGAAAGGAGAAATGTGCCCTGAAGTTTTAACACATCATAGGCTGGCTGCAGGATTGGGGTTGGGGTGGGAGGCGACGACCCGGGGCCCAGGACCACTGCTTCCATCCACCTTCCTGCTCCAGCTCCAAACTCCCTGCCTCTATTTTTGTGCTGTGCATTGTCGGGTGTCGCCCATCCTGTGGGGCAGGAGCAGAAGGGCTTTGTGATCCGTTGTAGACCCCAAAATCTTTGTGGCTATTATTTTTCTTAAGATGAAGGGAAGGCTCCTGGGAACAAGCACATGGGAGAGCTTGCCTCTTGGTCGTGCGTGGCTAGGGAAAATTTGAGCAGAACAAATTGTAGAGAAGGGGTGTTTTGTGTGTTCGCATGGGGCTGGGAAGGGGTCCTCCCACTTTTGCCCCTGCAGCTGGGTTTCTGTACCTCCGATGGGCGTTGCTTCCAGGCTGGCCCGGCTGGCCCTTGGAGGGTTGCCAGGGAAACCACTGGCCAGCTCCAGAGATGGAGCACAGGAGAATGGGTGACTCAGGTTGCCTTCTCTTGCACACAGCAACCCCTTCCCAACATCAGGGGAAAAATCATAGAGACCCTGTACTCCTGAAGTGGACACAGACGGCCCTTGATAAACCTGTCACAGGTGTAACCTTGACTAGTGGCAAAAATTCCCAGGGAAGAAGACATCTCCCCTGTGACCCATAGATTCAACCAGGAACAATCCACCGATCCAGTCAGCTCGATCCTGTTTGTGTCCGTCGGGGTAGTGCCACAGGGGCCCTGGTTTAAGCCGCCCTCCGGGGAACAAACCCGGGATAATTATTGATCGGGGTTACCATGGACTTCTGCCCTCAGCCTGAGTGCTAGAGGACTCGGAACGAGGCCCTGGTTCCCGGCGGGAGGGAGGTGGGCGGGTCTCGAGGTGGGGGTGGTGGTCCAATGGCCGGGATCACAGCGGCCCGCTCCCTTGAGAGGTGGTCGCCCCCACCCAAGCAAAGCAGCAAGTGCCGGGCGCCCGGGCGCGGGCTCAGCGAGCAGCGGGAGCGCGCGGCGCAGGCCGGGCGGAGAGCGCCACAGCGCCCCGCGGCGCGCAGAGGGTTCCGGGGCCCCGCAGGGCGGCCGCGCAGGGGGCGCGAAGGGACCTCGGGGCTGGGGAGCACGCGCTGGGAGGAACCAGGAAGCAGGGCGCGCTCGGGGCTACGGGCGGGCGCGCGTCCCCGGAGCCTGGGCGCGAGAGCGGCGCGCGCGCCCCCGTGGGCCCCGGCGGGAGGAGAGTCGGCGGCTCAAGCCGTCACCCCGGGCGGGGACCGAGCGCCGGCGACGACGCGCGGAGGTCCTGCGCGGGGAGGGAGCGAGCGGACGCGAGAGAGCGTGAGGGGCCGGAGGAACCGCTGGCTCCGGTGGGGCAGAACGAGGTAGGCGCTGCGCCCGGCGTGGGGCCGCGGGCCGGGGAGCCCGGGCGGGGCCCCCGAGCTCTTACTGCCTTGAAGCTGGGCAGGGCCGCGCTGCCGCCATCGCTCCGGGGCCGTGGGGAGGCCGCGGGGGCCGCGCGCCGGGCGGCTGCGGAGGGGCCCAGGGCGCTGGCGGGGGGCGCGAAGGGGGCGCGCGGAGGCCGCGGCGGGGGGCGCCGTAGATGCGGTGGAAAGTGTTGGCGCGTGCGTGTCATGATGGGTGTGTGAGGGACACCCCCAGAGCCGATCCCCTGGGAGCGAGGGGGACTGCTGTCGGCCGCCTCACGCCTTGCTGTTGCAATTCTCAAGTGTCTGTTCTCTCCCAGTTTTTCCTCTTACTGTTATTATCTCCCACCCCCAAAAAGTGGGGTGCCGGAGACCCTGGGGAGAGAGATGAGCCGGAGATGCCCACTGGGGTGGGGGGGTACTAGCAAAGCTTCAAGAAATAGCGCCTTATAAGGAGCCAAGACAATAAATACGAGTATTTTGATAAGGCTCTGGGCTACGGGATCCCACGTCAGGACCTGCCAGGCCTGGGCTTGTATGTGTGGTGTGGTGGTGGGATGCGGGCTGCCTCCCTCCCTCCCTCCCCCCCTCTCTCTGTCTCTCTCTCTCTCTCTCCCTCCTTTCCTGCCTCCCTCCCGCCTGCCCCCCAAGCCAGGGTTGAAGAGTGAAAAAAAAGTGCTCCTGGTGTCGGGGGTAGATATGGGGAGTCGGAAGGAGAGCTGTCTTATCACCAAAGCTGGTCTGAGGCTAAAGGAATCTGGCAAGATGGTCAGGGTGATCAAAAAACTTGTGCAGAGCAGGAGGCGTTTGCAAACACTTGTAGCCAGCAGCGAAGGGAAAGGCGAAGAAAAACACGCGCCAGCGTTTAGGAAGCTGGGATGTGAAAGCCACCAGGATTTTGAAGGCAAAAAGAGATACCAATTCTCTTTCTCCAAGACCCGTGCCCACTGTTTTGTTCTTGTCTTGCTGTGGATCGTAATTTACATTACATAAGTAATGCCAAACTGGTTATAGAATCTTAGATTTCAGAAGCCTCCACCCTCCATGGAGGCCCAGACAGGTGGAATTCCTTGCCAGCTCAGGTCACTGTTTAGTAGTTTAGGGACTCAAACTTATCCTCAAGGACCCATCCTGTGCAGTGAAGTAGATCTTTGCATAAGGAGGATTCTATAGGCTGGCTGTCCATTAGCATATCCTCAGAGAGTATCCCTTGAGAGGGCTAGTGTGTCACTGTTGGCTTTGTGCAGCCTGGTAGTAGTGGCATTTATCATCTGCTTGTATCTTGGGTTTCCAAATCGGTTGGATAGCTGCCTGGGCCATAATAACCTTTCAGCTGTTGAGTTTACGTTATTGTGTTACCATTCAGTTAGGATACAGGACTTCTCTTGCCTGGGCGCTCTGGTGTTGTTCATTTGCTTTTGTTGTCTGACGTTCACTGTCTGTAGTATGTGTTTCATGTATGTGTTATTTATTTCCTGTTTTTCAACTTTCATTTGTGAACTCTGAATTGGTTTTGAACCTTTTCAGTTGGGGGAATTCTGTTGATTGGCCTCCGCATACATTTATGTGTTTGTGTGCTGGCCATTTTCATCCTTGTGAAAGAATACAAATTCCTAACTGATAGTGCTGGATGGGAAAGGGGCTGGTGGTTTTAAGGAAAAACTTCACCACACAGCCCTTGGTGACATCTGTCCGTCCAGTTAAAACATCACCATACCTTTGGCCAAGCGTCACTGAAGGGTAGCCTGTTTTCTGTAGGTTTTAAGGATGGTTATGTTCAAGCACCAAGTTGAAATACAGCAAAGGAATGGGAAGGTCTCCCCACCCCACCCCCACCCCCACCCCCATCAGAAAGAAAACAAAAAACAAGAGCTGATTTCTGTCTGTAGCAGTCTGGTGATTGCATAACTCAGGGCTGAATTTCTCCACAAACCTTTGCCGTAGACCCTGTGATGTCACCTTCTCCCTAATTCTTACCTTCCCTGTTTTCTTGTTTCTGCCAAGAAGCTATCAATGTATGTTATGTTGAGTTTAAGATGGGTATGTTTCTTAAATGTGTACTTCATACTATATAGAGGAGGAGGAGGAGGAAAAGGTGCTATCAATGCTTGAAGTATTACAACATAAATATTTTGGTCAACACTTCCTATTGGCTCTGAGTTCTCATTTTACCTCCATTTTCTTAGTCTCAACTGATTTCTCTTCTTCCTTCTCCTTCTCATACACAAAGACCACATCAAGATCGAACGGGTCACTTACTACCTTTTGGTCCATATTTAATTTCTTCCTCCCAATGATGTTAAAGTTAGTGTGTGTTTGTATGTGTTTATACAGATAAATCTGCCTGCAGTGTTTCCTTTGGCTTGTTACTATGTAGGCAGGTGACACATGTGACCTTACAGCAGAAGGAAGGTGATTAGAAAAAAAAAAGGTAAATAACACGTTTAAGTCTGATATTAGCCGGAAGTGGACTCAATGGACCTCTCAGTGTCCTAGCACCCTACAAGGTGTCCGTGTATCTGCCAAGTCACGTTCCCTCAGATGTGCGGACTCTGTTGTTAGTGATATCATGCCTTTCTTTTGGAGTGTGGATTACCATAGAATTCCTATAAAGAAAGCATGCACACTGAACACAAAACAACTCCCCCCTTCCAAGTTGTTTTGTTGTTGATATTTGAGCATTTGAGAATTTTTTTAAACTACCTGAGGATAATTCCAAGTTACCTCCAATTACTGAGTTCTTCTAAAGAATGTTCTCGTACTGTGTAATGAAATTTCAAAGTCCTTTGACTCATGAACTTCTGTCTTCGTCTCCTCTCTTCCCCCTTCTCCTCCACTCGCCTTGTCTGGTTTTTAGTTTTGGTTTTTGCCCTAAAGCAGGGCATTAGGGTGCCTGCTTATAATTCTGGCTGCTAGGGAAGCTGAGGCGGGAGGGTTCAGGGTTTGAGGCTAGCCTGGGCCTCAAGAATCTGTCTCAACATAAGAAAAAAGAATGGGGGAGGGTAGTTCAGTGTGTGTCTGTGACTCTAAATCCAATCCCCAGTGCCAACAGTCTCAAACAGCTGTTCCCAAACCTATCATATTTAAAGGAATAGGGTTTTTTTTAACTTTTTTTTTTTTTTTTGAGACAAAGTCTTACTCTGTAGTACTTACTATCTGGCCTTGAATTGTGGCATTCTTCTGCCTCAGTCTCCCAAATACTGGGATTAGAGACATGAGTCAACAGGTCTACCTCCATCTTTTTTTTTTTTTTTTCCTTTGTTTAAATTTTGTGAATAAAACTGTTCTAAAACCAGAAGAGGCTTTTTCCTCTAGAGTGGTATGAACTCAACAGTTCTATGCTTATTTCTGGGAATAAGAAAGTCAGATTTAACAATCTAGTTTCCATTGATTAGGCAGGGTATTCTTTTTTTTTTTTTTTTTTTTTTTTTTTTTTTTGTACATTTAAGTTGTAAACATCATGGTGAAATTAAAAAATTAATTTGTTCCCAATTATAATGGCTTTTTTGAAGTAAATATTGGCAATGGATACTTTATTAAGGACAACCTTTTACTACTTAAAACAAACAAACAAAAAAACCCAAAAAACAAAAAAACCCAAGATGTGTTGGGGATGCCTTGGTGTATCAACATCTATGTTATTTTTACTCATTCAGGGAAAGAAACACTGCAGTTACCAGATTTTTAGTTGACATTATGAGACCCTCACTTTGGTGGTTGCAGTGTCTTACATGGTGGCATTTAGTGACTTTCGTTAGTTTGTCACACCCATGACTTCCTTGGAAGGTATTTTTGAGGTTTTCTTTCCTTTTTTTTTTTTTTTTAAATGGTAATATTGGGGTGGGGGTACTTCCTGTTTATATTTTTGACATTAGGTCCACATGTTAACCTTCTCATCAGGTCATGATTTTACTTTAAACATACAGAGACCAGCATCAGAAGTCATGCGTTTTGTCTTTGACTCATTGTCCTGCTTCGTGGAGCAGCATCACTGAGCTCAGTCCAAGACCCATTTGGGAACACAAGGCATTCTTGAATCTTTTCCCATCTCTCTTCAAGGCGGAGCACTTTTGGAAGGAACCTTAAGGCAGCCACAACAACAGAGGCGCAGTTAGTAGAGTAATGGGGCTGTTGCCAGCTCTTCCCTCCCAGGTGCCTGGAAGTTACAGCGGGAGTTAGAGTGCTGTTGATGCTAAGAAAGAACTGGCCCAGTGCGGAAGCTATAGACCCTTGTGTAGCAACTGTAGCAGCTTTCCTGATACACTGTATCATTGAGGATGAAGTAGGAACCAAAGGAAATGCAGGTCTAATAGTAGATCTCTAGAGGAATCACCCTCAGCCTGAAAGCTCTTCTTTGGTCCTCTGGGATGTTTGCCCCTGTCACACCCTCTAGGTCAGTGGCTCTCAACCTATGGGTTGAGATTCCCCTCGGGGCAACCAGGAGTTGCATATCAGATATCCTGCATATCAGATATTTACACTACAATGCATAACAGCAAAATCACAGTTATGAAGTAGCAACAAGTTTATGGTTGGAGGGTCACCACAACATAAGGGACTGTATTAAAGGATCTCAGCATTAGTTGATAACCTCTGCTCTAGGGCTTTGTGTAGCCTAGCCTAGCCTTGAACTCTGGAAGTAGCTCAGGATGGCTTTGAACTTCTCATGCTCTGTCCACCTCCAGAATGCTAGGATAACAAGGTGGTACCACCAGACCTGGTCTGATGCAGTGCTGGAGGGTTTGATGAATGCTAACACTCTACCCATTACACTGCATCCCTGGACCCTCAATGGTTTTTCTACAAGTCACTGTGAATGTAAATGCTGGCAAGTTCTGTAGAGCCATAGAGCCTTGGGGAGAAGGACCCATTCGGTGTTGTTTCTGTTTCCCGGTCTCTACTAACTTTCTTCTAAATAGCGGAATGACTAAATAGACTCGGAACTGACTCGGCTGCTGGTGTTTGTGGTTTCAAGGCAGTTTCTCTCTTCTATGTTTTCTTTTGGATCACAGCTCCAAAAGAAATAAGCACCTTGGCATGAAGCAGGGTTATGCATAGTGAAATTTGCAAACCGAGTTGAGTTAAGCCTTGGGGTGCCTTGACCTCCTGTTCTCTCCATACCATTTGTCTCACAGGGTATTTTCTTCTTTGGGTTTAATTACAGTAATTACTCCCATTTCCTCCTGTATCGTGCCATGAAGATGAAAAATACGGGAACTGGTTGAGGGACTGGTTGTCTCTTCCTTGCTCTTCCTAAACCTACCTACCACTTCACTCTCCATTAATCTTTCCATTGCCTCTGACACTCTGAAGAGCCCTTTAAAAATTCTTCGCACATTTCTATTATGAAGAGAAATAGCTGCATATTCTATGCACGGTTAGATTTTTTTTAAGTACTTTTACTGACTCATTTTAAAAATCATACTAAGATAGAGAACATGGTTTGAGAGCAGTAATGAGATTCTCAGAAAATATGAAAACTTTCCTTTCTGGCTGGTTATAGAAAGGTTGGGGAAGGCAAGGGGAAATACATCAATGAGCCAATCAATTATTGTTATTTGTTGAGATTAATTTGGTGACTAATATTTTCAATGCCCATTGGGCTAGTAGATATGAGTGGCTTTACTCTGTAATGATAATAGGACAAACCTCAGGGTTTTCTGATATTGCTTGTTTTTCCCTGGCAGGGGATTTCTTTGCATATGGGGAACCAGGCCAAGGTTGCCAATCATAGCCACATGTGTGATTTGTATTAAAAATAATTGTTTAAAGCCAGGTGTGGTGGCCCATATTTTTAATTCCAGCATTAAGGAGACAGAGCAGGGCTGTGAGTTTGAAGTCAACCTGATAAGTTCCAAGTAGCCAGAGCTACATAGGGAAATCGTCTGAGCTGTGGTTATTGTTGTTATTATTATTAAATACTGTGGGCTACAGTACTGCATAACATGGCCTTACAAGTAGATACACTACTTATATAATAATTATTTTGCCACCCTTCAAGAAATAGACAGGAAATTAATTAAAAAGTACTTCAATTTATGTCCAGACTCAGAGCTGAATGTTCAGTGTGTCAGACAATGTTACGTGTGTGTGTGTGTGTGTGTGTGTGTGTGTGTGTGTGATGTATAGGTTAGAGGTGAATTTCAGGTATTAGCTTTTGAGACAGGACTTCAAACTGGGCCTTACTGATTGGATTTGGATGTTTGGCCAATGATCCTCAGGGGTGGGTCACCCCTTCTTCATCTTCCCAGGGCTGGGGTTACAGATGTTCACCACCACCGTACCCACCTCTCTTAGATGGGCTTTAGAGATTGAACTCAGGGCCTTGTGCATGTGTGGTAAGTGCTTTACACACTGAGTCATTCCCCCAGCTCCCTGCTGCTCTGTGTTTTATGGTCCTCAGAGGAATGGATATTATCTCCAGATAAAAATGAAGAAATGACCACAGAGAAGTTAAGTAACTCATCCAAGGTCACACTGCTAGTAACCGCAGGGCTCAGGCTAAAACCCTGACCCATCCTTAACCACTGCACCCAGGGACAGCAGACACCTGCAGCTTTGGAATGACACAGGTGGTTTCCTTAAATCTATGTTTCTTCATTTTTCCATAGGAGAAGAGTTATAAGCTGCCCCCCCCCCCGCCTCTGCATACAGACAGAGGGATGATTTGTGCTATGCAGTAGCTGTAGTTTATGTAAGATATGTCTCCTTACAGAGAACAGACTATCTGGCTCATTTTATTTACAATTTTATTTTGAAAGGACTTAAGCTTCTATTCTTGAAAAGCCTTCTAGAGATTTCAATTACAATTTCTGAACTACAACAATTTAAAAGTGTTACTTAAGTGGGGTAACTTTTTCTTTTTTTTAAGTTTGTATATATGTGTGTCTGGGTGGAGATAGGCAGGTGAGTGCAGGTACCAAGGCCTGAGGCATTGGACCCTCCCCTCCCCCAGGGTGGAGGTGCTGGGTACTGAACCAGGCAGAGTCCTATTCCTCTGCAAGAGCAATGTGTGCTCTCAACTGCTGAGCCATCTTTCCAGCCTTTGGGGACATCTTTTGAGGGAGCTCAACCAATTAATGTGTATTGAGACCAAAACAAAGGCCATTAGAAGTTCCCCCAAGCTGGGAGTTGGGTGTGAAATTAAATCTTAGAGACAGAATTCACAGCCTTGAAGTAAATGTGACCTAAATTAGGTAGTTCAAGTCACAGTGGAGGAAATCTGAATTCCCTAGGCAGAGTCTACCCCTCTTTAAACAAACAGAGGATGTCAGCACCTGTCACTGCCACCTTTGACCGGGGCTGAGTTTTCTTTGAATGTTGACAAAAGTTACATTGTCAGTGGAAAAACCTTAATGTGAGATGTCTGTAAGTCAGAATTTCCTTATGCCTCACTGTAGGCAGCGAGAGCCTACAGCTCAAACCATTCTCTTTGTGTGTTTTCCCCCTTTGCCTGATATGTTTGCAAAGCCTTCAGTGGGGTTTTCCAACATTTTAGGTGAGTAAACGAGAAAAGCTTTGAAAACTCCTTCATGTTGTCTAAAATGCAAAGCCTATAGATGGTAGAGCATGGTTTGGGGAAGTGTAGGACTTTAAAAGCCCAATCTAGGCCAAATGTCTTGAATAAACTTCACTCATATAATTTATTAGAGCACAACAGCGTGCTTGCAACAGAAGGGAATCTTAGGACACTTAATCTCTTACAGTACTTTATCAGTCCTAAGATATATGCAAGGGAGCTACAGTTTTAAAAGAGGCAAAAATGTTCTCTCAGAAATAATGTTTCTGTTTATTTCATTGTTCTTTTTTGTTTTGCTTTGTTTTTTGAAGGAGGTTCTCACTGTGTAGTCCAGGCTGACCATATACTCTCAATGTAGCCTAGTCTACCCTCAGCTTGTAGGAGGCTCAGCTCTCTAAGTGAGCTACTACACTTCTCTTAGAATCCAAGTCAATTATATATTTTGGTTTTGTTTATTATGTTTGTGCGTGCTGCTAGAAATCGAATCCAGAGATTTGTGCACAGTAGACAAATCAAGTACTCTACCACTGAGCTATAGTCTCAGACCCAGGTCACATTTTATGGTTGGGAAATGTAGCAAACTAGAGAGTATCCAGAATATACAGTTTTAACAGAGTGAAGCAGTTTAGGATCCTGTTTACAGTGGGAAGGCTTTGCACATGGGCATATGATGCAAATGTCCCCTTCTTTGACATCACCCCCGCCAAACACATTAGTCTGTAACTAATGTATCTGGAAAATCTGAATGTGCTTATATTGTCAAGACGAGTTGATCTTGCAATGAGTTTGAGTAATAATCATTATGTTGTAGCTGATGTCGGTTGCCCCTCCTTCTAACTGTTGAAGACATCAAAACAAAATAGAAAATATTTGGCTTCCCGAATGACATGGCTGCAATTCACAAGCTGAGCTGTTGATGAAGTGTGACCCTCTGGTTTTGTAATACCAGAGCCAAGCATGTGATGTGAAAGGGATGGGCACTTGAGTAAGATAGCCTACCACCACAGGACTTTGTGCTTTGCCCCTTGTGGTTTTTAAGCCCTAATTCATTTTTTTTCAATCCCTTTTGTGTGTGGTGCTGATAATTGACCCCATGGTTTCATGCATGCATTTCAGCAATAGGCTATCCTCCCAGCAACCGATCTGCAGTTTTGTTACCCAGATATGAAATATGTAGGTCTGCAGTGAGAGTAAGCTAGAAAAGTTGTGAAAATGAATGACATTTGGAAAAGACAAAGGTAAACTTTATGAAATAATTTATAAAAGGAAAAAATATATATAGACAAATAATAAAACAAAACATTTATACTCCCAAGTGTCAGAAGTCAAAATGATAACATAAGAAAAACATGGTGCCTTCATTATAGGGTTATGGATTAATATTTCATGATGTCTATATCACTTATATAAATAATAAGAGAAAGATGGATCCCAAAGAGGGAGTGGGGCAGAAGAACATGGCCAGTGTGACATCCAATAAAAACCGTAAGCAGTGGATGGGGAGGCAGAGGGGAGCTGGGGAGGAGGGGGGAGGAAGGGGAACCACTGTCAGGGTATAAAATAAATTAAATAAAAAAAATAAGCTCCTTGAATTAGATTAACAAGGACTGATATTACTGCAAGAATACAGTGTTTGGGGGTAAGGGAGCCTGGCACCCCTGGTGGGTTTTTGTTTTGTTTTTGTGGGTTTTTTTTTTTTTGTTTGTTTGCTTTTGGGTTTTTTGAGATAGGGTTTCTCTGTAGCTTTGGAGCCTGTCCTGGAACTGATTCTGTAGACCAGGCTGGCCTCGAACTCACAGAGATCCACCTGCCTCTGCCTCCCTAGTGCTGGGATTAAAGGCTTGCCACACCGCCACAGCCACTAGCACCCGGCCCCTTGGTGTTTTGTGTCAGAGTTAGTGGCCTAAATTGTCCCTCCCATCTCTGTTTACACAATGTAATGTCACCTGGCTATTTCAAACCATGCCATAAAATAATATTTAATGATTACATAAATTTCATAATACATTATTAAGTGGAAAAAAAACTCAAAATAAGAAAGAATTTTATACATACAAATTTACTTAGAAAACAACCACAGAGGAACCCTGGAAGTGATTGGAGGTGTAGGGTTTCAGAGCTTTGGGCTTCAGGGCATTTTCCAGTTTCTTCCATCCCTCGGCAACAGAGAGATCATAGCAAACAGTGTTTTCGTGTTGGTGGTTTTTAAAAATGGCTTTTCTATGTTGACTCATCTTAGAACATAAAACCTGTTTTTGTTTTCAGTTTGAAGAAGCAGAAGAACGGGTAGTGGCTGCTGTGTGCCAGCTGTGTGGTGCGGCTTGTTGTTGTTGTTGTGTTGTTGTTGTTGTTGAAGGGCTCTATTCAAATCATTTTCATTGTATTTGATGTTTTCAGAATTACAAGAACATGAACCTGGGGACAGAGTTGCTATTCTTGGTGAAATGACCTGCGCCGTCTTTAGGTAGAAAGTGATGAATCATACTGTTTTGTAAATATAATAAATTATATTGCTTTATCGATGCACACGTCTTGCCAAGCTGCCATTCATTTAGTATTTGTATTTATCAACTTTTGAGAAATCGTGTCTTGGGTGATATTTGCATTGTTTTGCATGTCACAATGAAGCCTGTGAGAGCTCCACCCCGTGGGACTCTTCCCATCCCATCAGTCAGGCCTAATGGCTTCTGTCCATTGCTTGGGAGTGTCTGCGAAGGGACACCCCTGCAAGAAGAGTCTGTTTTTCCCTAATTAAACCCGAATTATTTTCTTTGTGACTTTGTGCATGAAAACTTTTTTTTTTTTAACATTTTGAAGAACTTACCGAAGAGTCTAAAAATAATTCACAAGGTGATGTTACTAAAGGATTCCGGAGTACAGCTGTTCCAGGCTTATCACGATGGAATCAATACGGTGACAACTGTATGAAAATACCTTTGAGCCTAGCAGATCTCTTTATTTCATTTAAAGTAACTAGGAGACTGCCTTCCCTTGGGTTATGCTTTATAATTTATTGTAATGAAATTTGCTATACTAGAATCTTATTTTAATCCAATTTGGGCAATAATAAAAAATCACATTCATTTCTTCTAGTGCTTTTCAAATCCAAATCCATGATAATTAAAATACATAAAAACAAGTATTTTTATGTGTTGAAGACTCAGATTGCCTTTATTTATTTATTTATTTATTTATTTATTTATTTTTAAACAAGATCTTACTATGTAGCCCTGGTTGGCCTGAAGTTTGTTGTGTAGACCAGACTGGCTTCCAACTCACAGAGATTCATCTGCTTCTGCTTCTTTCTCATACTAAAAACAAAAAAAGCAAAAGCAAAAAAAAAAAAAAAAAAAAGTACTATTATTGACTTGGAAGGGGACTGTTTGTTTTTAATTATTTCTTACCTCATCTGCCTCCAAAAATACACTTGTCTCATTTAAATCAAAATTTTATTTTTTTCTGGGGTGTGGTAGCACAAACCTTTAATCCTCGAAGCTGGAGACAGAGGTAGGTAGGTGAGTGTATATGAATTTGAGGCCAGCCTGGTCTACAGAGTGAGTTTTAGGCCAGTGAGGGCTACACAGTAAGGCGCTGTGTCAAAAAACTAAAATAAAAGACACTAAATAATATGCTTCCTATGTGTTTAATTCGCTTATTGTTGCTGTTTTTGTTGGCTCTTGGTTACCATTAGGACACTCTGATAAGCAGTTAGAATAATTTCCCCCCTTTAGGTATAAGACTCATTTTCACAAGACCATGTGATGTTTTAAAAGTCCATATACATTTGGGGCTTGACATCACATATTTTACAGTGTGATACCAGTAAACTGTAGAGTTTAATTTAAAATTATTATAAAAATGATTTGCTGCCGGATGGTAGTGGCACACACCTTTAGTCCAAGCACTCTGTGAGTTCCAGGCCAGCCTGATCTAGTTCCAGGACAGCCAAAGCTACACTGAGAAACCCTGTCTCAAAAAACAAACAACAAATAAAAAAGATTTGCAGCTGTTTTCATTTAGAACTAACAACTTGGTTGAGAACTAGTATTTATTTGATTTTTTAAATACTGAAATGGCAAAGTTTTTTTTCCAAGTCTTTACTTTTAATCTCCAATAAAGGAGCTCAAATATACCTAAGATTCAAGAGACAATTAAAAAACTTAACCCCTCATTTGGAGGCAAGGCATACTTGTGCACGTCTGCAATCGCAGCCCACTGGAGACAGAGGCAGGAGGATCTGTGTGAGTCCACGTAGCCAGCCCCAGGCCAACTAAGGCACCACAGTGAGGCCCCATCTCAAAAAGAAGACAGGGGGGGGGATGGGGAGGAAGATGGTACTGAAGAGCTGGCCCAGCGCTTAGGAGCATTGACTGCTCTTCCAAAGGACCCAGGTTTGATTCCCAGCACCCACATGGCAGCTCACAAACTGATCTCTAACTCCAGTTCCAAGGCATCTGTTGCCCTCTTCTGTCCTCTATAGGAATTGCATGCACTTAGTGTACAGACATGCATGCAGGCAAAACACCCATAAACATAAAAAAAAAAATATATTTACACATATGATTTCCAAAAAACAAAACTTAATTTGGGAAGTTAACAAACTCTTAGTCTATTTTTTGTTCCTTACTTGCTATGGACCTTTTGAGGGGATTTGTGTATGTGAATGTGTTTACAATGTTTATAAAGTAAGTAATTTATCCCTAAAGTTTTTGTTAATTGTGTCATCAGGCAAGGTACAACTTTGTTGGAACCAAGTTAATGTTTGTGACCAGTGAATGAATGGGCTGTGTAATCACATTTGCTTTTCAAGGTCAAGGTAGACAAGTTGACCCATTAAACTATATAACCCAAAGGTTTCAACTGTTTGAGAACCAGGGAGGGGTTTTCAAGATTCTAATGAAACTATTAATTGTCTGTTCCAGTGAAATATACAGAAAAAAATTAACGTTCACTGTAAAGAGTTTGTAGACTCAGGTTCTAACAGGGGCAGCTAACGGAGCTAAGTGGATATAAGAAGCATAAATGTGTGTTTAAAGCAAACATCCAATTTGGTTTTACTTGGGGTCTTGCATTCCTGGAGAAGCCTATAAATATCAGTGCTCTGCATTTTAAAGGGTTGCATCCCATTGTGTGTCTCCATCATGTTAATATTCAACCCACTAATGAATGTCATAATAAGTAATAATTAATAGGTGGTGAGGTTTTTCCAGTTTTTTTAATTTGATGAGTGTTGTGGTGGAGACAGCTTAAGTGGATATTTTTTTACACCTCCATTGGACTACTCTCTTTATGGAAAGTTCTAGAATGGAGCTGCTGAGTCGTTTGCATAAACAGTGATAAACATCTCCAAAAACTAGCCCAGTCCATTAGTTGATACATGCCGAGGTGTCTCCATTTCCATTACTGAACGCCGATGCTTCTGCGGCCCTGCCAGACTTATGTGCTTGTCTGTATTGTTTTGGTTTCTGGCAAGGCTGGACCTCAATATCCAGAGTCCATTGCCCATTTTCTTCCTTCTTTGTGGTTTTTCTTTTCATATCTATCATCTAATGAAACTATTCCCAATGCTCTTTTTATTTTATTCTTTATGTATTTTTCTTACAGTTTTGGTTTTTGGCATTTAACTTTGTGTAAAATGCTAAAATATTATATTGTGTAGTTTAATTCTTCTAGCCTGGTTGTTAAGACGTACATATTTTTAAAAATCCCCACCAAAAGATTATAAAACTTAACATTTGCATTAAAAATTATTTGGGGGAGGGAGCTGGTGATTGGCACAAAACCCTGGAAACCTGAACTCCATCCCACTTGAAGGTAGGAGGAGGAAGCAAACTCCTGAGGGCTCTCCTTTGACTCCCACACACATCCCGTAGTACACATGCGCCTATACATACTCGCACAGCAGCACACATGTGCATAATACAAGAAGTTTCCATCGTTTTTGAGGGGCTGGAGAGATCAGCGATGAACAGCATGGACTGCTCTTGATCAGTTCTCAGCAGCCGGGTGGCTCACAACTGCCTGTAACTCCAGCTCCAGGGGGATCCGAGGCCTCTGGTCTCAGCAGGCATCTGAACTCCTGTGTGTGCAATGCCCCCCATAATTAGAGGTAAAATAATGTTAAAAACACTTAATTCTATTTTTTCAATTACTATATGAGAAATGAGAGGAAATTGGTACTTTTCTCTTAATGATAATGACTAATGTATGTGTTTATGTACATATTACATATGTACATATGTATATGTACAATATGTAATAATTATTATTTTTGAGACTAGCCTGGGCTACATAGCAAGCCTCTATCTCAAAATAGTGGCTTGATTATTTTGTTTTGTTTTGTTTTTTAGTTTTGCTAGATCTTTAGACATGTTTCTGCTGAGGCTGTGTAACAACAGTCATTTTTAAAAATAGTGCCTGTACTTTGAACTCAAACACTGTAATTTCATTCTAACATTTTAGTAAATACAGGAAAACGTCTCCAGAACTGCTCTGAAGGTTTTCTCCTAAGTGAAACAGAATGCAGTGTCAATATTATGGGTGAGGTTTGTATGAACTAGAAAAGTACAAACACTAAGTGTGTAAGAACATAAAGTATTTATGTTCTAAACTAGCACTGTCTACTAGAAATAGAATAATATGATTAAATATGTAGCAAATGTCATTGTTTAGTAGTCATCATTGTAAACAGTAAGACAACAAAATCGGCACGATTAATTTTAAGTTAGTCGTGGTAGTGCATACCTGTAATTCTGGCACTCAGGAAGCTGAGGCAGGAGGATCACTGCCAGTTTGAAACCAGGAAGGACAACAGAGTAAGACCGTGTTTCAAAACAAACAAACAAGCAAAACACACACACACATATTAGCATGTAACCCAAAATACAAAACTACATGTGTTCAGCATGTAATCAATATGAAAATTATTGTGAGATATTTTACATTCCATTTTTTGTACTTAGTTTAGAAATTGGTGTATATTTCACCCTTATATAATATTTCAATTGAGATGTAAAATTTTTACCAGAAGTGATTAAAACTTTTCAAATTTCATGAAAACTTTTTTTTTAGTTTTTTTAAGACAGAGTTTCTCTGTGTAGCTCTGCCTGTCCTGGAACTGGCTCTGTAGACCAGGCTAGCCTTGAACTCAAGAGATCTACCTAGCTCTGCCTCCCAAGTGCTGGGATTAAAGGTGTGCACCACCATGCCTGGCTAGATTTCATAAATTTGGTAAAGTAGATCCACATATTCACCCAAATTGTTCCAAACATACTATGAGGTTTTTCAATAAACTGAACATGAGTTTTGTTGTTGCTTTAGTTTATTGTGGTGGGGATGGGAGGATGTTGACATAGGGTCTCACATAGCCCAGGCTAGCCTGGAACTCCCTGTGTAGCCCAGGATGACTTTGAACTCTTGATATCCCTACCTTTTGGGCACTAGGATTGCTTATGCCCAGAGTTTCCTCATTAAAATGAAGTTTAAAAATCAGTGCCTCAGCTTCACGAGCTTGGTTGGTAGCATGTGTGGCTCTTGACTGCCACAGTGGACAGGGCAACAGCAAAGCCTGCTGAAGAACCCTGGCAGCTCCCTTTACCTGGGGTTCTGAGTCCCTGAGATTTCTGTCCCCCCACAATCAACGATAGTCTGAAAGTAATACCTAGAAAATTCTGGGGAGAAAATTGACACGTCTTGAACTTCACACTGTTCTCAAGATCATGAGGTCTCACGCCCTACCGTGGTGTCCCACCTGGACCTGACGCATCCTTCATCCAGAAGATGTATGACAACGTGTCGCCTGCGGGCTAGTTACCGATAACTAGTCTCCACCATCAGATCAAGTCTTGAAATATTTCAGTGCTTGCATTTAGCAGCATTCACAGCTACTTCCTATGCCTCCACCGGTCACGTCATCTCATCCCATGGGTGACCTTGGAGGAAAAGGTGAGCACACTACAGTAAGCAACTCAGATCATTCTAGTTCCAGTTATTATTGGTTTCTATTGCTGCTGTAGAACACCATGACCAAAAGCCCCCTGGGAGGAAAGGGTTTATTTCAGCTTATAGTTCTAGATCCCATTGTTGAAGGAAATCAGACAGGAACTCAAGGCAGGAACCTGGAAGCAAGAACTAATGCAGAGGCCATAGAGAAACACTGTACACTGGCTTGCTCCCCATGGCCTGCCCAAGCTGCTTTTATATACAACCCGGGACCACCTGCCCAGGGTGGCATCACCCACAGAGGACATCACCTTCCCACATCAATCTCTAATTAAGAAATATCCCACAGCTTTTTCTTCTTCTTGACAGGGTTTCTCTGTGTAGCCTTGGCTATCCTGGAACTCACTTTGTAGACCAGGCTGGCCTTGAACTCAGAGATCCACCTGCCTCTGCCTCCTGAGTGCTGGGACTAAAGGCGTGCGCCACAATGCCTGGTTTGTCTACAGGCTATTCTTATAGGTGTAACTTGAGCTTATGTCATTTTGACATAAGCAAGGACAATTAGCAATTTCTTGTTGTGCCTAATATATAAATTAAGTGTAGCCATAGGGGTGTGTGTATAGGGAAAATACCCAATAGGATATATACGTTATAGGGTTTGGTCCTGTCTGAGGTCTTAGGCATCCACTGGAGTCTTGGAATGCCTCTCCTGAGGATAAGGCACTGTTAACTGTAAAATGGGATACAGATTGCCTCCTGCCTTGTGGCATCTGACCTCACAAACAGTAGATGCGCAAAGGAACTCTTGCCCTTTGTGAACTGAGGCCACTGCTGTCAAAAGGGCATTGACTCCCACCCCAAACACACACACACACACACACACACACACACACACACACACACCCAACTATACTCTGTTTTGGAAGCTGTTGCCCCCATTGCATGGAAGCCCTGTGCCCATCCTCCAGGCTCCCACTATCAGCCCCCTTTTGCATGATGTATGGGAGCACTCGTGTGCGCCCACACGTGTATGTATATGTCAGAGGTTGTTGCTCTCCACCTTATTTTCTGAGTCAGGGTCTCTCCTGGACCTGGAGCTCAATGATCGTGTTAGACTGGCTGGCCAGCGAGCCCCAGGGATCCTCTGCCTCTCCAGAGCAGGGACTGATGACAGGCGTGTGCCTCCATGTCCAGGTTTTCCTGTGGGTGCTGGGGATTGAACTCAGCTTCTCCCGTCTGCACAATATTTCCCCAGCTCTGGGTCCCTTCCCTTCCTTGGGAGCAGAGAAGCTGAGTTAGTATGGGGAAGGGGAACACACTGCTATGGGCGTTCCACCATTATTTCCAGTATTCTTATCTACAAGTCCTAGCATCTGCCCTCCAGAAGCAAAGCTATTGGGCATGATGGGCAACACCTCTTGTCCCGGTTCTGGGAGACAGGCTAGAGAATTGTGAATTTAAGGGTAGCCACATGGGATAGTATGAGATACATATAAGACCCTGTCTGAAAACAAATAAATAAGCAGCAGGCAAGAGGGCTCAACAAGTAAAGGACCTCACCAACAAACCTGACAACCCAAGTTTAATCCCCAGAGTCCACATAGTCAGAGGAGTGATCCTAGTCCTAAAATTAACTGCTGACCTCCGCACATGTACCTTGGGATAGATGCACCCTTTCCCCGGTGGATTTTTTTAAAATGTAAAATAAAAGAAAACCCTAAAGCATGAAGAGTAATTGGGCCTTTGTCACTTTGAGAGCAACAGGGTTTCACCAGGCTCTTCTCTAGGGATCTTCCGTCTGTTTATAGCGAGCGTGTCTGCCAGGGAAATGCTCCATGTTCCAAAGAGCATCTGTGCAGGTGAATTTGGGAGTAGTTCCATCGGTAAGGAGACTGAGCGGGGAGGGGAACACAAGGGACGGGGGATTTTATCGAAGCTCTGAGCAGGGTGTGATCCTTGGACCTGAATTGTCTCTAGTCATCTGCAAGCCTTCACACTCTGACTGAAACAGCCATCCTCGCTGTCAAATCACCTTTAGGCAGCTGGGGAGTCTGCTATTTTTGTTTCATTACAGGATGTGTGTTGTACATTGTTTTGGTTTGGTTTCTTGCTTGTGTTTGTGAAACTGAGTTTGCTGAGAAAAACAAAGTTGTGCTCCTGTTTTGAATTCAACTTCTATTCAATGAGAGACATAAAGCTGTTTGTTGCCTTAAGGGGCTGGCAAGATGGCTCAGCCAGTAAAAGGCGCTTGCTGATCAAGCATGGAGACCCGAGTTCCATCCCTGGGACCCACGTGAATGAGGAAGGGGAGAACTAACTCCCACCAAGTTGTTCTCTGACCACCACATTCATGCTGTGGTACATGCTTTCTCACACACATCATATTATATATATACAGTAATAGAAATAAAGCCATAAAAGTTGGTGTCTGAAACGTGACATCTAGTCACCAATGAAGAATTGTTTTCTCTAGTGATTTCCTCCATGGTTGCTTTAGCCTGGGGGAGGGAGGGGTACTGAGGGGAAGGCTGAGGTGTTGGGCGTGGCCTCTGAGATAGTTGCTGTCTCTGGGCAGGTATGAAGACCCAACCAGAGAGCTTCAGGGCCCACTGCAGAGAGATGTTGACCTCCAGGTGGTACCTGAGCTGTCTTCTCCACCCCTCAGCCTACTTCCTACTCGGAGTATCTGTTTTTGTTTTGCTTTTGAGATTGAGTCTCACCATACAGGTCAGGCTTACCCTGAAGCTGTGAACTTTTATGATTGCCCTGTCTGTGCCTCCCACATCCTGGGGTTGCAGACCTACAGGACCTTCATTATTTATCCTAACAGTCTTTTCAGAAAGGAACTCTGAAGAAATGGATAGAACCTCCGTGTCGCTTTGAATGTGGCCTCATACCTAAGGCAAATGTGTTGGTCATTATAATGTCAAATAAAATTCTCATTAGCTTTTACTACAAGATGAGCTTTAAGCTACTGTCTATTTTAGCATGGTGCCAAAGTAAACGCATCATAATATTGAATGCATTGATGCAATGTAGTAAATGGAATTTATTCCTCCTTAAGAAATGAGGGACGGGCAGGGAGGGCGGTGACCATACGTTCCTTTAATCTCAACATGTGGGAGGCAGAGGCAGGCAGATCTCTGCATTCCAGGACAGCCAGGGCTACACAGAGAAACTCTATCTCGAAAGAAATGAGGGGTGGAACTGGAGAGATGGCTCAGCTGGCAAAGGCACCTACTCCCAAGCTTCTCACCCTGAGTTCAGTCCCCAGAACCCGCATGGTACAAAGATAACCAACTCCCTGTAGTCGTCCGCAGACCTCCACACAGCTGCTGTGGCATGTGCAGTGCCCAGATACATTAAAAAAAGAATAAAATAATGATGAATAATGAGAATGATTTCCATAAACGGGAAAACACCTTCCAAACATGTCATCACAGCATAATTTACAACAGTAGGTTTCCTTAAAGGTGAATGTTTAAAAGCCTATGTGAAAGTTGTCATGGTCCAAGGTAGCGGATTTCTTTTGCTTTAAAGTTTGTTATGTTGATTCTACAACAGCACTGAATTAGGACACAAGTAGTCGTTTTCAGAGAGTTCACACATTTTTGTACATGCCTGTTTTCCGCATGGTGATGTTTGCTGTCTTAGTACGCTAGCGTTTGACCTACATCTTACTTTGTTTGGAGAAGAAACTGCCTGCCACCTTGTACTGATTCCTTTGTGTGAGGGACCTTCAGTCCCATGGAATTCAACTCCATGCTTTGTGTTTTTAGTACTCTGTAGAGATTAATCTGAAGATCCCCTTGGAAAGAGGATTTGGTTTGATTGTGACAAATTCTTCCCGTTAGTAAAACTGGATCGTAGAGAAAGGGCTGGACTCATTCTACACTGGGCTGTCCTTGCTTGACCCCGATTTGTTTAGCACACAAAGATGATCATCTTTTGGCAGTGGTGGGCAGTTGTCCTGATTTTTATCAGAAATTGCTTTCACACAGTTGAGGCTTCACAAAAGTCAGGGATCCCCATTGATCTGATGTGTCTGGCAAACTTTTAAAACTATTTTTCAAATGCTGGTTTGCATACACACACTATGTTGCTCATCTATAAATTTTTACAATTAGGTGGTGTCCTCTTTCCCCCCAATAGAAATAAAAGAAAATGGAAAACAACAGCAGGAAATATAGCAGAGGCAAGATTCAAGTATGCGTAACAACTTCCAAGCATTTAACACGAGAGCCCAAGTTTGGGGAACACACATCTGCTGTAGTCATCACTGTGTTGTTGGTATCTAGCACTGAGCCTGGCATATAATGGGAGCCCAATGAGTGCTTGCTGTTTCTGTGAGAGGTTTGCTGCAGGTCTATCTATTGATGGCAAGCAGATTCTTACCTATGAAGGGTTACCATTGATTGATGGTGGGGCATCTTGATTCCATTTGTTTCCCTTTGATCTCAGCACTGCTGGGTTGTCCAGAGACTGTAAATTCTCAGGGAGATTTGCCCTTTTCTGTGGAAGAAAGGAAAGAGACGGCAATACACTTGGCTTCCTTTGCATTCCAGTATTAAAGATGTGAGGAATTTGCCTTGTTTTAAAAGTTGTAACAACACATAATAAAACATGCTATTTAAAACGCTTTTGGGAGGCAGACACACGGAGACTATGCTCTGTACTGGCCATGGATCCGAAGGCTAGCAGTCACCAAGCTTCCACACCCCCAGCCCTGACTTCAACTATTTTTCAAGTGTACAGTTCAGTGGCACTAAGGACACACACGTTGTGCAATCATCCTGTCATCTAAAACAAAATCTGTTCGTTAAAGAATAACTTCCCATCTGCCCCTCACCCCAGCCACCACCAGCCTGCATGAATTGGACTCTTCCGTGTACCTCACATAAGTAGACTTGCACAGTAATTGTCCCTTTGTCGCTGCCACCCTCCCCCCTCCTCCCTGAGGACCTGGCAGTCCTCTCCTCTCTTGTAATCTAGTTCTTGTTTTGTGTGCAGACCTAGGCAGTGATGCACACACAGTAAGGATCCAGAGACAAGTCAATGCCACAGTTCATGGCATACCACTAGGGGGGTATTAAGCCTTTGAAGATGGGATTTCTAATCAGGATGTCTGTGGGCTTATCTCCTCCAAGTCTTGCTGATAAGCCTGCACCAACAGTAATATGGCAGATTAGTCTTTCCCCATGTTTCATAAAACAAATTGTTCTTCTTTAAACTTGATTATGGACTGGAAAATTACTGGTACATTGATGTAATTGCTTATACAGATATTCAGACATTCCCCACACAGGGGGCCTCGGAGACAGGAGAAGCTTTGATGAGGCTGTACTATGAAGTCATATGCCCATGCTTGTTGTTTTTCTCTCCCCCAGATTCTTACTCTTTTCTTTCTTCCCTTCTGTCCTCTCTCCCATCCCTTCTCCTCCCTCCCTTCTTTCCTTCTCTTTTTCTTTCTTGTTCATTCTTATTTTTTTTGGAGTAGTTGGTACAGAGACCATTTTGACCCTCTGGGTCCAAGTAGAAATGAACTAGTCATAGCCTAACTTAAAGGAGAGAGAACAGTCAGAACCTGAAAACGAAGGCAGGCATATCTATAATGTTTTTAAAGGACAGAAAGTGCTTGTTGAAACAAAAGATATGTATATCGATGTGATTGGTAGAAATGAAGAGAGAAAGAGAGACAGCCTTGGAGAATGATTTGAAAAGTTAACTGTGTGCCACATGTGATAATCCCTGCACTCAGGGATGGAGGTAGGAGGATCAAAAGTTCAAGATGAGCCTTGGATACATAGCAAGTTCAAGGCCACCCTGAGCTACATGAGGCCCTGACTCAAAAAAAGAAAAAAAAAAACGATATCTGAATATAGTTTTTAGACAGAATCTTGTTTTCTTTGGTGCTGGGGATGGACTCCAGGACCTGTGTCTGCTGTGCAAGTGCTCTACCGCTGACCTACACCTTAGCTTCTGGTTCTGAATGTGTGTGTGTGTATGTACATGTATGTGCAGGTGCACGTGTCTATACAGATGCATGTGTCTGTGTATACCAGGTGTATGTGTGTGTGCACGTGTGCATGTGTACATAGGTGCATGTATCTGTGTATACAGGCTATGTATGTATATGCATGTGTGTGCAAGTGTGCACCTGTGTGTACAGATGCATGTGTCTGTATACAGGGTGTGTGTGTGTGTGTGCAACTATGCATGTGTGTACAGGTGTATGTGTGTATACAGAATGTGTGTGTGTGTGTAAGGCAGGGGTCAACCCAGTTGTTCTTCAGGAACTATAAACTTTTTTCCCCTTATTCCATGTTCCTGTGTGTGTGTGTGCATATATGTATGTATGTATGTATGTATGTATGTATGTATGTAAAGGTCTGACGTTAATTCAAGAATCATCCTTGATTGTTTTTCTACCTTAATCACTGAGACAGGATCTCTCAATAAAACCCAGAGCTTGCAGATACATCCATCGAGTCTCACTGAGCAGCTTACTCTGGGAATTCCATCTCTGTCTCCCAGCCTAGAATGGCAGGTGGCCCTTATGCCCATAGGATATTTATGTAGGTTCTGGGGATTTGAACTCAGGTCCTCACTTTTGTGTGGCAAACACTAACCATTGATTCAGCTCCCAGCTTTCCTCTTGTTTATTGAGACAGAGTCTCTTACTGGCACTGATTAGGCTAGGCTGACTGACCAGAAAACCTCAGGGATCCCAGCCCCTGGCATTCTAAGCTTGGCTTTTTACTCTGGTGCTGGGAACCGAACTCAGGTCCTTGTGCTTGTGCAGTGAACTGTTGAGCAGGAAGCTAGCTATCTCCTCAGCCTCGGGCTCTGGGCTCTTTTTCTTCAGATTTATTTAATTGTATGTGTACACATGGTTTTTGCCTGAATATACATATGTGTACCTGGTGCCCATGAAGGTCAGAAGAGGGCATGGGATCCCTAGAACTGGAGCTAAGATGATTGTGAGCCAACATGTGGATGCTGAGAATTGAACCAGGTTCTCTGCAAGAGCACTGAGCCCTCTAAACCTGTTCAGCCCCTGGCTCTGGAATCTTCGCCCAAAGCACTAACCACCACCTCGGCGCTTTCTTCCCCTGCCCTCTACTCACCTGCATCAGGCGGACCCGTACTGCTTCCCCTGACTCCATTTCTCAGTCTGTAAAACATAGGGTCAGCAGTTCAACCCAAGACCATACACTGAAGCCGATAGAACGTGGAAAGCACTTTTAGAATTCACGGTGTTTGCAAACAGAGGTGCTAATATACCAGAGACCCAGAGATGGGAACCTGATGATGAAGGCTCACATGGAGCCCCAGTCACTCCTGGAGCTCAGCAGCACCGGTACCCTGGGAGCATCCTCCCACCCTTCCTGTTTAAAGAGGAACTGGCATCTGTAACCGTTATTGCCCCACCCCCACCTCTCCCGGATTTAGACTGTGTGTATAAAGCCTGCCAGCCACAAGTAGACTCTGTTTCCCACTCCTTGTTATAAGGTCTTCCTTCAGTTCTGTGTGCTTCTATTGGCACTTCCTCTGGTGTTCTTTACAGCAGCAGCTAATTAGTGACAGCTTTTGAGCAAGCAGCTTGCCATTTTTGGCAGGGACGGGGGACATCCGTAGCTAAGTTTACCATGCTCCGTGGAAATACATCTCACATTTAAAAGGCGTCTGTCGTCAAAGGTGGCTGTTTCTACTGAAATATCATCTTGAGTTGGCATTGTGTCCTGCAGTTGAAGAACTCCCGGGAGATTAAAAAAAAAAAATTGCATGGGTTCCATGTGTGTTGCTGACGTTGTGAGCCCTCAGTCACCCTCCTAGCCTTAACCTGCATTGGGGATGTCAGACCTCATCATGTTGTTTGGGCATGGTAATAAATCTTTCTGGTAACTGGGGGAGTGTGCTGCTGCTGCCAGTGAGAGCTGTCCCTTCCATTTACACTCAGCTTTTTCCTTGCAGCGTCATTAGAGGGAAGAGTTTCGTTCACATGGAGATGAAGGGGATTTTTTTTTTTAATTTTTAATTTTTTTTTTTTAACTTCAGGCCCAGATCAGGGTTGTCACATGTCATTCTTCTCTTTGGAGTCACTGCAGTGAGGTCTGAGCTCTATTTTACAAACTTGTCACGATATTTATGGATGGTTCAGCTGTTGATTAACACCAGCGATGAGTCGAAACCTCCGTCATGGTTTCTATAAAATGTGATTCACTCCTGTTACTCCTGTAATAAGGATCCAAAGATTGCGTTAAAAATAACACATTGAAGGAGATAATTGGCCTACCATCTATTTCTCCCAATTTGGTTCCCTTTGTAACATGGAGATCTACTGAAATTACACGTAATACTCAATTACCAAATACCTATCACGTACTGAACAGAGTGCAAGTTAAGCTGTAACTCTAGAGAGGTAATGCAATCTGTCCTTTAATAATGAGATGATCAAAATGATGAAAGACACAGCACACAAGTATTGTTGTGGTTCTGTTTCTCACTAAGGTGTGAAAGTCTAAAAGGAACCTTCCTTCTCAGGAGCTTGGGATTGTCCTTAATTTCCCCTTTGACATGTCATGCATATGGTAAAACTCACAAATTGTCTGTCATTACCTACTTCTTTGTAGGATAGCTTGGTGAACCCTGAGGATTCCTGGCATTAAACTGCCATTTAAAGTACACTGAGATAGAAACATAGTTATTTCTACATCTTCCAATTAGTATTTACTAGCACAGGAACTGCCTTACTCCTCTTTGGCTTTAGGTGCATCTGCATTAGATAAAGGGATGCTAAATTATTGCTATTGTGTGAAGAGCTTCCCTGGTGACACACCTAGCTTCAGCCTCCTCTACTAGCCCATCCTATCCTGCCCCCTGGGATAGTTGATGGGTTGTTTTCTTATTGTTTGAGAGACATTGTCCCTTTAAGGAAACCATGATTAGTGTTGGTGATGAAAAAACAAACAGCACAACTGGCACCCTAATTGTTTTGATTTTTGATTATTTTACCCTAATTGTTTTTAATGATTTATTTATTCTTATTTCATGTGCATTGGTGTTTAGTCTTTGTGTATGTCTGTGTGGCGGTACAGACAGTTGTGAGCTGCTATGTGGATGCTGGGAATTGAACCTGGGTCCTTTGGAAAAACAGCAACTGCTCTTAACCACTGAACCATCTCTCCTGCCCCATCCTAATTGCTTCTTCCAAGACACACCTCACTGCCCATTCCAACCATGAGTGGTCAGGACCAAGGTTTTAGCTTTAACGGAGAACTGCCCATTCCCAGGATGATCCCTCTATTGCTACCCTTTACAACCTCAAGCTTTTAGGTAACTTGTGATGGGTTCAGAAGGATGAAAATGAACCAACAAGCCCTCTTATGGCTTCTTCTGGTGAAGGCTTCCAGAAGGACTCTGATTTAAAGCTTTCTTTTGAACCGGGTGATGGCAGAGGCAGGCTGACCTGAATCTGAAGCCAACCTGATCTGCAGAGTGAGTTTGAGGACAGCCAGGCCTACACAGTGAAACCCAGTATGCAGAGGAGAAAGGGGAAAAAGCTTTCTTTTGGGGTGTGTCTGTTTGGAAGTTACACTCTATGATAATTTATTCTGTAGCTTCTATTCCAAAGCAGCTTCAAAACAAAGGAATGCTTCAGCTAAATGAAGATTTTTAACTTAAACAAACATATTTATTTTTGTGTATGTGTGTGCATGCATATGTACACCATGGCCTACATGTGCGTGTCAAGAGCAACTGCAAGAGGCGGTTCCCTACTTCCAACATGTGGGTACCAATAACCAAAATCAGGTTATCAGGATTGATGGCAAGTGCCTTTATCCACTGAGTATCTCAGTGGCCATTAATCAGACAAAGATTTTTAATAAGCAAAGTGGGATAGCTGAGTCTTAGGAGGTGTGAGGCCTCTTAGGGCCTTTGACAGCCCTTAACTCTTAAGCCTGTCGCCTCATCTGTAACACTATTAGTGTTGTTGAGGACACATGCAGGGTTCCTAGGTGTATGTGGCTGTGATGATGATGGCTTTGTTACTTTTCATTCCTTCTGCCACCTTCTCGCCTACATACCACCCCACCCCTACCCCCCTGCTGCTGTGAAGTAGACAGAGGAGTGGAAATTAAGTAGCTTACTTTGTGTCAACATGAAATAGTTTCCAGCATGTAGCTTAATTTAGCCTATGTAACAAGTTTTTTTCACCTCAGGAGCCCTCAGTTGTCTTCCTCTCCTGCTGGGTGTTCTGAGGCTCGGGTTAAGCCTGGATCATCAAAGCCTGGCTTCTGTAGAAGAGCCTCCCACAAAGAGCCTGGTGTCTCTGCTGCCACCACAGCAGAAAGAGAGTAGTTTCAAACCACACGGAGCTACGAAGCTGAAGGCATGCTATGTGAGCCCGCCTGTCTGAGGGACTCATCATGTATTGTTTTCTTTTCCTGTGTGTGTGTGTGTGTGTGTGTGTGTGTGTGTGTGTGTGTGTGTGTGTCAGAAGACAATTTTGTGTGTCATTCCTCAGACACCTTTCCTTGTTTAGCAGGAACTCCCATGGGCCTCAAATCAAGTAGGATCAAGTAGACTATATTATCTTGCCAGCAACCCTGTGTCTGCCTCCCATCTTGCCATTGCTAGAATTATAAACATTCACCACTATGGGCTCCAGTGATTTGAACTCAGGTCCTCAAGTTCTTTACCAACTGAGCTATGTCCCCAGTCTAGCCCATCACATTTTCTTGCAAGACATATCTAGATAGTTAAGTCAGGAACTGATCTGACTTCATTTTTTTTTCCCCTTCTCTCTTGTGCTTGCAAGGATCTCATGTTGCTGCCTCTAGGAGAACTGAACTTGACTCCCTTGCAATTTGTGATCTTTTAGTTCACAGAGTGCCCGGATATGCTATGGTGGGGACGGGGGCACTAAAACCTTCAGTGTCATTTTAAGCATTTGGAATTACTACTGTCTGAAGAAGATTTCATGCCTCTCTTGCTCATCAGTTTTTTGGTCTTTTCTCCATGTCTACTCTCAGAAACTGCGTGTGCATTCTCTGAGACCTCCGGGGTCCCAGCATCAAGTGCATGCTGGGCATAGGGATGGCTCAGCTTTTGTTTGTTTGTTCTGTTTTAATTTTTTAAAATGGTTTATTTTTTATTTTATGTGCATTCGTGTTTTACCCGCATGTATATTTGGGGGAGGGGTGTCAGAGCCCCTAGAACTGGAGTTATAGACAGTTATGAGCTGCCATGTGGGTGCTGGGACTTGAACCCAGGTCGTCTGGAAGAGCAATCAGTGTTGTTAACCACTGAACCATCTTTTCACCCCTTGATTGTTTTGACTTTAGTTTGAGAAGAGAAAAGGCTGACATTTTGTTTTTGTCAATCACTTACAGGCCTTAAATGCCACTGTAACTCTTATCGCCAGATTGCTATCATATTTTTAGATAGAGACTTCTGGAATATTCATGTAAAATATAGGAACAAGGAGACTAGCACGATGGCTCAGTGAGGTGGGTTAAGGCACTTGCCACCAAACCTGAGGACCCAAGTTTGATTGCTGGGATCCAAATAGTGGATGGACAGAGCAGACTGTGTCCTCTGACATGCCATGCATGTACCACCCATATAACATATAAAACAAACAAACAATTAAAATCTAAGATGGTTCCTGACCATTCCCCAACCCCCTCCCAAGTATGAGCTCACTTTGAAGCTGGCGGTTCTCAAAGGTTCTCTTGCTTTTTAGAAAGCATGAGGCCTCATGTTCTTACTGCCTTTGACTTAGGCAGCCGAGACCCTTCAGTGGCAGAGATTCTGAGTCTCTATTTGCTTGTTTTTCTTGGGAGCTTTACTGGAAACAAAATGTGATTTCGTACCAGCTGCAGTGGGGAAGTTGGCGTGAACTTACAGCTTTCTGTTTGGTCTGTCTGAAGCAGCTGACCTTTTGGAAGGAAATCGCTGCTCTTGCTTCTTCCTGTAACATCGCAGCCGCTGAACGGTGAACAAGCATAGACAGAGCCCTGCCTGTAGCCCGACTGCCTGCTGAAGGCACAGCCGTTAGGAGCAGGGGCCCCTGCACAGCCCCTGTTCACGGTGCTGAGCTATGTTTAGATGTCTTCGTCGCCGCATAGTGAGAGAAGATCTGTTTCCAGAAAAGTAGTTTCAGCAAAAGTGATTCCATTTGATGGCAGAGTCTCAATGCTAGTGAAGTAGTGAAGGTGAACAGCTGACAATTTCAACTCATCTCATCATCATACGTCCTGATAACGACACTGGTCCTTCTACCTAATCATTTTTTTTTTCCTGTAACCATTTTTTTTTTCTAAGCAAGAAGCTCTTACTCAAATGTCATGTCTGTGACCCAAAGTAAAAATGGATGATAATTCATGTCAGTGTGAGCAACACAGGAACTTGAAGCTGCATTGGGCTCAGTAGGTAGGTGTGCTTTTCCAATGTGCTCTCTCTCAGTAGGCTTCCTAGATTGACTGTTAGTGGCAAAGATTGTGGAGTGAGAGTTGATGCTGCTGTGGGGTACACTCTTGCAGTGCTAACACTTAGAGACTGAGGCAGGCAGGAGGATTGAAAGGTCAAGGCCAGCTTGAGCTACATGGTTAGTTCCAGTCCAGTCTGGGCTACACATAGGTTCTTGGCACAAACTGCAAGCAGCCCTGTTTCTCCCGGTTCTATTAGCCTTTGACTGGACGCTAACAGCCAAGGTCTTCTTTTGCTGCATGTCACCCCAGCAGCTTTGAATTGTTGCTCTGCACTATCCGGGGCCATTGTGCAGGTCAGCTGTGGCCAGGTGTGTGATTCGAGTGGTAGATGATTTTTTCCAAGGAAGTTTTGTGCTGTTGTGAATGGTTTTCTGTAGTTTTTGTTCTGTCTGCAGTTGCTATAAGTTTCTTGGTTATGCAAAAGGTGAAAAGGAAGCCGGCGGTACATATAAATAGATGTCAGTTCCACATTAATCTTAGCCATTAATAGTTGACCCACCACTTGAAAACATATTAAGTTGCTAAGTTTCTGAAAGTGATAGGGTTGCATTCCTTTAAAGAAATATTTTATGACTAAAGTTCTACCATTTCATGTCCTACTTAAATCAGGGCTATCTAGTTTGAAGACAATGTCATAACCTGGACACTGACATGTTGAAAAAATATTCTCTTCCTATGTCATTTTTAAAAAATTAATTAATTAAGCTGGGTGTGGTGACACATGCCTTTAATCCCAGCACTCAAGAGGCAGAGGCAGGCGGATCTTTGTGAGTTCGAAGCCAGATTGGTCTACAAAGTGAATTCCAAGACAGTCAGGACTGTTACACAGAGAAACCTTGTCTCAAAAAAAAATAAAAAAAATAAAAAAAAATAAAAACAAAAAACTAACAAACAAAAACCCCAGACAATCAAACAAAAAACTAATTAATTAACATGTGTGTGTTCATGGTTGTATGTGCACATGTATGTGCAGGTGCTTGAGTGGGAGACCAGCAGCAGGCACTGGTTCCCTCTGATTGAGTTACAGGCTTTACAGGGATGCTGAGATCTGAACTCTGGTCTCACTGTTTCACAGCAAACTCCTCTAATCTCAATCTCTCTCTCTCTCTCTCTCTCTCTCTGTGTGTGTGTGTGTGTGTGTGTGTATGTGAGATAGCGGCCCACTATGTGGCTCAGGCTGGACTTGAACTTGGAACGCTGTCACCTCAGACTTCCAAGTGCTGGCGTTACAGCTTGTGCTGTCCTGCCTGGCTGTTCTTATGTCTTTGCTTATCCTTTTGATCTTCGTTTCCATGGTATAGTAGGTAGTGATTGTCTATTGTTACTAATTTTATAGTTCACGTGCAACATTTTGAAAAACTTTTTTAGTTTGTGATATGGGGTTGGGGATCAGACCTATGGCCTCACTCATGCTAGAACACACTCCCAGGTTCTCAAGTTTTAAACAATTTAATACCTACAAAGAGGATCAGAACCCTTTTGCCTAAGTGTAACAGGGGCTTACGTTCCTTTAGACTGTCGTGTGGTGGTTCTTCAGTATACCTTCTGTACACACTTTCACTACATTCTTTTCTTAATCCTCAAAGATGTGTTGACATGGTGTTTGTATTTCAGCATGGTTGCCTCTATATGTGGCTTAAATGGCTGTGTGTCATCCCATCAGGCTAATGTGTTACAGCTTTCCCATTCCCTTATTTTATGTTATTTCCAGTTTCTCCCATAATATATTGTACTATTTAAGCAGTGGTTGTTCTTAAGAGTTGACCTAGAACAAAACACTCTTCAAAGCAAATTCTTGCTAAGTGGAAACAGTACTGTAATTCTCAGTGGGTAGAGAGTGGCTATGAATTTTAATGAAGAAAATATTGGGAACATGTTTCTTATTTTCTGTAGTGCAGATGTCATTAGTTATGGGCTCCAGCAAATGCTTGCAGTCATCTGGAAAATGGTACAATGATAATTCTTTTATAATGGCTGTTCAAATTGCTTGTTAGATTTGGACTTGGAGATAGTAACTCATAGGCAAGGATGCTGGCATCCTACTGCCCACAACACACAGCCTGAAAAGTCCAGACTTTCAGTACCACTCAGGACCAGTTCCAGAGGAGACACCAGTTGGTAGTCTGTTCCTTTGTTTTTCCCTTTTGAAGTTTTTGCTCTTACTTCTGATTTTGAAAAAAAAAAAAAAAAAGTTACTGTCCTGGGAAGTTGAAAAAAAAAAAAAAAAACAGAACAGAGAGTTCGAGACAGATTTCACCAACTGTGAACAGTTGTCACAGCTATGTTATCACACCCCCAACACACTGTGCTTCCCTTCTTTGAAGGTTAAAACACAGACTTCATGACCCTTTAGCCTTAGAGGCTGGACAACATGCTGCTGAGAACTAGGGCACCTTCTAGCAGAACCTTAGCACAATGTCACTCTCAAGAAATTTAACACAGACTCGAGGACTGGGAATATGCTCTGACTTGCCTAGCATTACAAGACTCTGGGTTGGGTCTTCAATGCATAAACCAGGTGTGGTGACCCATGCCTGTAATCCCAGCACTCAGGAGGCAGAGGTAAGAGAATCAGGAGTTTAAGGTTATCTTCTGCTATGCAGCCAATTTAAGGCCACACAAGACACAATAATACTCAATATATAGGCTATATGTAACTTTACTTGGTTGTCTCAATAATGTCTTTTAAAGCTGTGTTTCTGATTAAAAAGCAAACAAACAAGAAGACTTATATATATCTATATCTATCTGTCTATCTATCTATCTATCTATCTATCTATCTATCTATATCTATCTATCTATCTATCTATCTGTGTTTGTGTGTAGGTGTAAGGGAGTCCCCATACAGAGATCAAAGGGCAACCTGCAGGAGCTGGATCTTTTGCCATGCGGGTCATGGGAATTGATCTCAGGTCATCAGGCTTGGCCATAGGCATGTAACCTGCTGAGCCATCGCTCAACCCTGTGTTCAGATTTGGGGGGAATTTGTTTCTTGCCAGTTTATTTTTCTTTAGGTGTATAGTTTAGTTGCAGTTATTTACATTTGTCCAACAGAGCAACCCCAATGCTGTGTTCCATTTCTCATCAGGGAAGTCCTGGAAAACACAGCATGTTCTGTGTGTACATTCAGTCGTGTTTGTGCAGGGGCCATGCTCCAGTGTATATGTGTGAGCGCTGCTGATTGTTTCTTCCAGAATCTTTGTAATTTAGGATTTTTCCCCCTTCTCAGCGTAGGAAAATCTGGAGATGTACAATGCCATTTTGCCCTGTGGTTGTGGTTGTCCAACCCCTCTGTTAGAGTGTTATCCACCAGATTTACCTATTGTTGTACCTTTTCCCATCTTTTTTTTTTGGGGGGGGGAGGGTTAACTCTTTTTGTTTTTGAAGTTCAGGAAATTGATTGCAGGGCCTTGGGAATTCTAGGCCAGAGCTCTACCACTGGACTGTGTCTCCAGCCTCCTTTTCATTTTGTGAATTAGTGAGAAAGAATCATACAACTGCAAGAACATCCCATTTCTAGAGACTGGCAACACCCATGGCCTGAGCAGTGGAGATGCTGCTCCTTGTCTGCGTCTGCTGTGCGTGTGTGCGTGTGCACGTGTATAGAGGCCAGAGGTCAATGCTGGCCGTCTTCCTCAATTGCTCTCCAGTCTATCTTTTTGAGACAAGGTATCTTAGTGAAGCTGAAGCTTGCCAACTGGGCTAGAGTGGCCAGCAATCACCAGTGACCCTCCAGACCACCTTCTCAGAACTGGGATTACAAGTACATACTGCCCTTTCATTTGGTTCCTGGGGTTTTAACTCAGAGTCTAGTGACAGCACAGTAGGTGCTTTACCAGCTGAGCCATCTCCCCAGCCCAGACTGCTTTATTCTTGAGGTTATGCACATTGCAATAGACATGCACGGTGTATTTAGGTGAGAAGTTTAGGTAGGTAAGAACCCACCGATGGGGGCTTACTTTCTACACTTAGCAAGTAGTCCCTTCCCTTCATTACTGTCTTTCCAAAGTAACCCACAGTGATGCGAAGATCTATGACCGATTGTCTTCCCAGGATATCATTATCTGTGTTGCCTGGGTAACATTTTCCTTGTTTGTTTCTCTGTGCACCAAACACTTTTACACCCATTCCCTTCCTATCTGCTTAATGATTTTATTTTTCTAAAATAGAATCACCTTTCTGGATGCTTATAAGCCAGTGTTTAGGTTTTTGTGTTTTTTGTTTTGTTTTGTTTGGAGGGCAGATGGCTCTGGTATTGACCTACTTTTAGATGTGGTCATTTTACTCTAACCTTGATTGATGTCAGGCCAATATGAACACAATCTTAATCCTCTACTACTGCTTTTAATATTTTCTGTGTCTCAGATCATCACCACTTAATACAGTAACGATGTTGACATGAGCTGTGAGACCATGGCCATGACCAGGGATCTGGCCGTTTGTACTCCTCCCAGGGTTCCTCAGTCCTCAGTGTGTGTTGGGGAGGGGGGGCTTAACAGTTTGCAGTGCTGGCTCCTCGCCTTGAACTTTTCAGATCAGAAACAATGTTTATACACCCAACTCCTCTGCCAACTGGCCCAAGCCTTTGCCAAAGTCAGTCTCCCAATATCAGTTTCTCATTCTATTTTCTTCTTTCTTTTCAAATTTTGAAGTATGACAACATGTGGAAAAGTACAGAGAGTCACATGACAACACACCACAAGTCCTGAGGACACAGGCACCACGGGGTTGTGGTGGCAGGACACAGCTCAAGCCTCTTGGCACTGGGGTCAACTATTCGACTTCTGTCTCTATTTTGTTTTAATACAGAGTCTTACTATGTAGCCCTGGCTGGCCTGGAGCTTGCTATGTAGATCAGGCTGGCCCTCTCACTCAAAAAGATTTGCCTCCCTCTGCATCTTGGTGCTGGGATTAAAGGTGTGTACCACCATGCCTGGTTCCTGCGTCTATTTCAATAACGGCTTTATTGAAATAGATTCACCTCATAAAATTCACCTTTCTATTTTGTTTGATTTGTGTGTGCATGCATGTGCATGTATATGTGTTTGATAAGATGTATTTGTGGATGTGTGTGTGTGTGTGTGTGTGTGTGTGATGTGTTTGTGGATGTGTCTGTGCCATGGCATACTTGTGGAGGTCAGAGGACAACTTTTGGGTACTTGCTTTTCATTCCACTGTGGGTTCCAGGGGTCAAAGTCGGGTCATTAGATTTGTATGACAAGTACTTTTACCTGTGAGCCATCACCCTTCTAAGACGGCCAGGGGTCAGTGTCTTCTGGGTGTTGTACAGTCAGAACCACTGTCCAATCCTAATGCATCTTCGTCATTCCCCAATAGTCCAGCATCACTATTTCTGTCTCTTTGAATTTGCCTAGTGTGGACATTCCATGGATGGAAGTGTGTGTGTGTGTGTGTGTGTGAGAGAGAGAGAGAGAGAGAGAGACAGAGAGAGAGACAGAGAGAGAAAGAGAGAGATGTGGCATGATCATATGCATGCACACACACACAGGCAATAAAAATAAGAAAAAGAATACCTTATTTTTAGCAGAAGGTTAATTTCACCTTTGGGAATATTGGTTAAGCAGTAGGACAGCAAGGGCTGGTCATCTGTCAGAGGATCGACTTTGGAAAAGTTTGTTGGGTTAAGATGGAGGTGGGAAGCAGGAAGCTCTGTGTTTTAGTGTCAGAGAATCACTAGCCATTCTAGGGGACTGGCTGTACTCAGGTGCTGTGTTAAGTATTCATACACATGAACTCAAGTTTGTTACAACCTCCCTCCAAACACCGGCTCTTCTTCTCACTCAGCAAGCTCGAGAGCTGGGGTATAGAGACATCAGAGGGCAGCGCTTCTAAAGAGCTGGGAGTAGGTGAGTTCCACATCATCTTGCCAACATTAACCTCATTTTAAGAGGTTTTGGCTGGAGATGGGGTCCATCTGGATTAGGCTGGTATGGAGAGTTGACACTATAGGATGCTCTGGGGTGATGGAGCTGTCTGCACACACAAGGCCCTGTGTTCGAGCTCTGTTGACACACATGAAGAAAACTCAGCAATAATAAAATACCCCAAATAACAAAACTAATCTGGCAAGCCAAATCTCTCTACATGGGTTTGAAACTCTCATCTTTCTTCAAGCCAGAATTTGTTCAGTCCATTGGCAAACTTGCACCAGGAGCTGCCAGCTTGTTAGCCTGCCTTCCACCCAGGGTAGTTACAGCGAAACACAGACTCCATTGTTCTGAGATCCTTCAAAGAGTAATGGTTGTCTTTGCAAACGTTTATATTTTGGACTGGGAATGTATCTCAGTTGGTAGAGCTCTTGTCTAACAGGCACAAAGCCCTGTGTTTGATCCCCAGCATGGGAGTAATACAACACACCTATAATCCCAGGATGCAGGGGGTGAAGCAGGAAGATCTGATATTGAACCACATAATGTGTTCAATGCCAGAGGCAAGCCTGGCTGCCCGAAGCTGATCTAAATATATATTTGCTAAAGAGAGAATTTCTGATTAAAAAATATTAATTATTGATACAAAATAATTCCTGTCACCTGCATAGTAGTAATCCCTCCCTTTGGCTTTTGGTAAGCTTGTAATATTGTGAGCAATTAGACATTGAGGTTTTTATGAACAGGTATCTCTGGCCCCTTTGTTTAACCTTCCCCACCCTTGGATAGGTCCAGGTGTTATGGGTTAATGTCAGTGCTGGGTATGTTTACTGGGAATAGCACTCTGTCCAGGCCCAGCTGCAGTGGCTTGCTCTGGAAGGCTGTGAACTCCACAAGTGTGGCTGCAACAAAGCTTGGCTGGTTGTCAACACTGTACTAAAAATACGATGGTGAATCCATTTCCCAGTGTTTAGAGTGGCCCCTATGATGACGTACCAGAGATACAAACCACTTCCCTTGCCAGAATGTCACGCACCAAAGGCTGAGCTGCCTTTTAGTGAGCATAGAAGAGCATGCACGTGGTGGACTGTCTCCACGCAGATGGAGTAGTAGCTGGTGGCTGGATAGACAGTAGGTATGAGGGACAGGGCCCCTGCTTCCTAATGGGGGTGGGTAAGTGTTCTGGCAAGCATGAAAAAAAAAGCACTAATTAGACTATAGATCTTATACATTTTACGAGATGAGGGGTAGGAGCAGTTTGATCTGCAGTGAGTATTTAGCATTTTGGAGGAGGCAAGAGGGCCAGAGACTATAATGGGTACGTGATAATCTCCATAAGCCTCTCGTAGTCTATTCGGATAAAAGTCACAGTTTAAAAGTGTAATGAGCATGACTGTACTATTCACTGAGGGTTTTATTTTATAATTTTTTAAAATTTTAACTGACACAAACTTTTCATATTTGGGGAAGGTCAGGCTACTTCATACATACAATGTGTAATGACCAGATCAGCTTGATTGTCAAGCCTGTCACTTAGCATTTATTGATTATTTGCCCTAGGAGCATTCAGTTTCTTTACTATCGCCTATATTCTTTATATTCTTGACGGGCAGTAAGCAAAATGTACTCGGTAGCTCTATTTTCTATTCCTGTCAAAGCACTTTTATGTTGTGACACTATACAGCATTTATCAAAATAAAGCAATTACCATTTGGTATTTGCCAGCTATTACCCCTCAAGTAACATGCTATTAAAAAAATAATAATGATAACTGCCACGACATGCTCAGAATTGAAATCATAAAAATATCCTGACAGATTCTTAAAGCTCAGCATTCTACTCTTTAATAAAACTAAGAGCCAATATAAAACCTAAAATATGCATGGGACTTGTGGGGCACCCTGCCTGTCGTGGTCCATCGCCACAGCACTTCCACCTTTGTGGTTTTGTTTTTGGTTTTTGTTTTGTTTTGTTTTTTTCTTTTGAAGCTGGGCACACCTTTCATACCAACACTTGGGAGGCAGAGGTAGGTCGACCTCGGTGAGTTGGAAGTTAGCTGATCTACTTGTTAAGTTGCAGACGGCCCAGGGCTACATATTGAGACTGTCTCAAAAACCAAAGAAAGGTGTTTGATGTTTTTGAGAGACAAGGCATTTCATGTAAGCCCAGGTTGGCCTTAAGCACACAGCCTCCTGCCTCAGTTTATCAAGTGCTGGGATTACAGGTGTATACCACCACACTGAGCTGTATTTTCCTCTTAAGACAGTAATAGACTCCTGTAAGATGCTTGACTAACAGCACACGTGAAATATTTATCTATTCGTTCATTTAGCACAGTGGTTCTCAACCTGTGAGTTGCAACACCTAGGGGCGTAGATCGACCCTTTCACAGGGTTACCTCTGCCCACCAGAAAACACAAATTTTACATTACCATTCATAACAGTAGCAAAATTACAGTTGTAAAATAGGAACAAAAATAAGTCTTTGGTTGGGGACCACCACAATATGGGGAACTGTTATTAAAGGGTCCAAGCGTTAGGAAAGTTGAGAACCACTGATTTAGCAATACTTGTTTACCTCTTTCTGTGCCGAGCCACTACATATGTACTTTGGGGACAGGGTAGCAAGACATGTCCTCTTTACTTGTATTGGAGTTCGGGTGGGGAAAGATCAATTAAAAGGAGACAGAAAAGTGACAGGCATGTGTGACGAAATGGAGATTGTCACCCACATAGACTCATCCAAATTATTCAGTTGTAGTTGATGAGCTAATTTGAGATGTTTCTTTCTATACCTTAGAATTTCATACTGATGTTGTGTTCCACAATTAACTTTAAGTTTTAAATTTTATGTGCATTAGTGTTTTGCCCTGGGAAGTTTGCCTGGTCCTTGGTTTTTTTTGTTTTTGTTTTTTTTTTTTTTTTGATGTGTCTGTGTCTGTGAGTGTTCTGTAGGCTTGCATGTTTGTGCACTACACATGTGCAGTGCCCTTATAGGCAGAAGAGGGCATCAGATCGTTTGGAACTGGAGTTACAGATGGTTGTGAGCCATCATGTGGGTGCTGGGAGAAAGACTGCTACCTGAACCCCGCTTCTCACTCCTCTGTTGAGCTTCTTCCGAATACTTAAATCTTCAGTCTCCTTCGCCCCTGTCCCTTTACCCTTCCTCCGACCACGAGCTGATGCTGCTCTGATTACGAGATGTACAGTTGCCATCCAGATGTTGACAAGGAAGTAAAATTTTTCTTCTGTCCCGGTTTTCTTCTGATGAACCCTCACCCACTGAAATTTGCTATCTTTGGAAAACCCCACCGTTGTCCCAGCACTAAAGCCAAAAGCCCCCAAATTAAACCATGCACCGTTCAAGTGTTCTATAGCAGCTCACACATCTAAAATAGGCAACCGGCACCCAGCCCACTCCTCATTGTTGGCTAAGTGGCTTGTCCTATAAATAGCTCAGTGTTACTTGATCAGACAGCCACCCATCACAGGGAGAGAGATCTTTGTTTCCTGGCACACATGTACAGTCTCTGGTAGTCAACAAAACTCAGGTCCAGTGCACTGGACCATGGCTGTTACCTAGTCCTCAGGAGGGTTGTGAAAATCGGTAGCTAAATCACCTTTAGATGGGATTCAAGATGCCAAGTCCCACATTGCAGAAAGCAGCATTAGAGAAAGGTATGGGTTTTGGGTCTTCCTCATATAACATTGCTTCTCCAGTGTGGGCATCCCAGGAGGTCACTGCCAATGCTTTCAATTTGCAGGTCTGTCTGAAAAGGATCCTAGTAGTTTCTAAAGCCATGTTCTGATGGTATTTGTTTGGGTTTTGGTGTTGTTTCTTTAAGACAGAGACTCGGGAAGCCCAAGTTGGCCTTGAACTCTTGATCCTCCTGCCTTTGCCTCCTAAGTTCTAGGATTGCAGGCCTGCTCCCCAAGAGCCTGCCGTTAACAAAAACTCACTATCACTGAGTCTAGTGCCTCAAGCCTGTAATCCTAGGTTAGAAGTTGGCAAATTCAGCCGGGCAGTAGTGGCAGACGCCGCTAGTCCCAGCACTCGGGAGGCAGAGGCAGGTGGATCTGTGAATTGGAGGCCAGCCTAGTCCACAGAGGGAGTTCCAGGACAGCCTGTGTCAGTAAACGAAAATAAAATAAGAAGATGGCAAGTTTACGTCCTACCCCAACTACAGAGTGAGCACATAGTCAGCCTAGACAATTGAATGAGATGCTGTCTCCATATAAAAAGTTAAAAGACAGCTGGGCACATAGATCTTCTATGGAGCACTTACATGGTCAAGGTCAGAGCTTCAATCTCTTCTACAAAACTAATAACAAACCCCACCAAAAGCCTGCCCACCCCTCACCAGCAGAATACAATAGTCCTTTCTTACTCCTCTTAGTTGACATATATTATTGTTGTGTGGGACTTAATGCTATAATTTAACAAAACATTGTTATACAAATACTCCAGCAATAACTCCAAGGGTGAAGATTAGGGAGCTTGGCAAGATCAGCCTCTGCTATGGGTATGGCTGAAAGCTGGCTAAGATAACACACAGGCCCCGTTTGCTGTCTGTATCCTCACCTCTCTTTAGCCCCTTTTCAAACGTGTCCTTTCATCTCAAAAAGCCCAAACAACAAATCTAAAGCTCGTTTCTGATCATTCTGCTAACTGTTCCCATGACCGTGGAAAGCTATCACTCCGCTAACTCTTCCTGATGACTGTAGAAAGCCTGCTTAGCACCCATGGCATTTTCAGACAAAAGTAAAGACCAGGACTATGGTATCAAAGCTGTTGGCCATGCCGTGCCTAAAGCTGGTTTTATGATTTTGCATTTTGCCCACAATAGTCAACGTTTTGTAGGCCCATCTGGGGCCCCTTCCCATGGCCGTGAGTTTTGAAAGCATTATAAAGCTCTAAGTCAGCTAGAGAATATTGATCTGGGCAGGTGAGATGGTTCAGTGGGGAAAGGCGGTTGCTGAGCAACTTGGCAACCTGAGTTTGATCCCCAGAACCCACATAAAGGTACAAGGAGAAAATGGTCTCCACAAAGTTATCCTCTAACCTCTACACAATCACCCTGGCAGGTGTGCACCCCCACCTGTCACACACAATAATAAAGAAAAGCAATGTAAAGAGTTGACCTTTAGTGTGCCTGTGCATATATACTCCAGTGGTTTTGAATGGGGGAGAGAGGACTAGAAACAAACAAACAAATCAAGGCCTTTGCTTAACAGGTTGTGAACCATGGCAATGTGGATACAAGCTCAGCAGCTCCAGGGCGATGCCCTTCATCAGATGCAGGCCCTGTATGGACAGCATTTCCCCATCGAGGTGCGACACTATTTATCCCAGTGGATTGAAAGCCAAGCCTGGTAGGTGAACAACATTTTTACATCATGCTTTGGAAAGCACAGGATACTGAATTTTGATCAGAAAGATGTCCTGAGACTTTAAAATCTATGTATAACAGGGCCTTAGTGGCCCACACCTGTAACCCCCGTGATCCTAACACCTTGAAGGCTGAGGCAGAAGGATTGCGAGTTTCAGGCAGGCCTAAACTGCAAAGTGAGACCCTGGCCCTATCTTTTTAAAAAATTTAAAAAGTTGTATGTGTCTGGTTGGGTGTGGAGCTCAGTGGTAGAGTGCGTGCCTGAGGCTCTGCATTTAGTCCTTGGGACCGGTCTCCAAGCAGAGCTGCTTGTAAACTGTTTATGTAATCCACAAAAAGGTGTTTGGCCTTCCCTAAGGTTTAGGGAGATAAAAATAACTGTTGGAATTTTAATCTTTGTTGTTTTCTGATGATGTGTATATGTGTGTATCTGTATGTGGGCATATACACTTAAGGGCCAGAAGACAGCATCAGATCCCAGATAGCCTGGAGTTTCAGGTGATTGTGAGCCACCCAGAGTGGGTGCTGGGATCTGAGGTTAGGTCCTCTGGAAAAGCAAGAAGTCCACTTAAGCATACAGCCACCTCTCCAACCCCTGAACTTGCTTTTTTGGGGTGAGGGGGTGAGACTAGTTCCCTCTATGAAACCCAGGCTGTCCCTGAACTCTCAGAGATCCACCTGCCTCTACCTTCCAAGTACTGGGACACTGGGATTAAAGATGTGTACCAATGCCTGGCTTTATTTTTTTCCCAAGGTAAGTTGTTGTCACTGTGTAGTTCTGGGTGGCCTGCATTCATTATGTAAGCCAGACTAGTCTTGCACTCAAGATAGGCCTCCCTTTGCTTTCCACATGCTGAAATTTATATTTCATAAACCAAAAGTTTAATATATTAATTTAATGTATTAATAATTAAAATCAATATTTTAACTTAATATGTTGATATAATATATTAATATATTAAAACATTCCAGCTCTTTGTTTTTTTGTTTTTCTAAGACAGGATCTCACTATGTAGTTCTGACTGTCCTAGAACTTACTCTGTAGGCCAGGCTCTGTTTCAAACTCACAGAGATTCACCTGCCTCTGCCTCCTGGGTGCTGGGATTAATGGTGTGCACCACTGCACCTAGCTTGAAATATTCATGTTTTTAATTTATATGTATATATACAGACAAAAATATTCTAAAATATTAACAATGGGGCAGGATGGCTCAGTGAGTAAAGGAATTTGCTACCAAAATTGATGTCCTGAATTTCATCCTCAGAACCCATGTGGCAGAAAAAAAACTGACTCCTGGAAGTTGTTCTCTGATCTCTTTACTGTGCTGTGACATGCATGTTGTCTCTCTTCTCATACACACACACACACACACACACATACACACACATACACACACACATACATACACACACACACACACACACACACACACAGCGTTTTTGTTTTTTTTTTAATACAACCATTACATTTCACTGTTTTTATCTTTACTTCCCAAATTATGAATTACATACTTGAGCTTTACAATTGTTAGACTGGTGTAGAGCTAGGCGTTGGTGGTGCACACCTTTAGTCCCAGCACTTGGAGGCAGAGGCAGGTGATGTCTGTGAGTTCGAGGCCAGCCTGGTCTACAGAGCTAATTTCAGGACAGGCTCCAAAGCCATAGAGAAACCCTGTCTCGAAAAAAACAAAACAAAAATGTTAGATTGGTATAACACAGTCCTGTGACAATTCATTTGGACCAAAGATTCCCGCACACAAGACATCCCATCTACCATGAGCTGCTCCTTGGCCCAGCAGTGCCTTCACCGACAACATTGAACACCAGCATCCAGCTGTACCTGGCAGTGCTCAAGGCAGAGAGCTTGCTGGTTGGCCCCAGGCTGTCAGTCTATTCGTCAGACTAGCCAGGCTTTCACCAGGGTGGTGGGATCCTCTTTGTCCGGTGCTGTTGAGAGAAGGCTGTCCACACCCACTGGTGATGTTGCCTTAGAGTAATTGCAACAGCTTGTTAGCAGTGTTCTGTTCAGAAGCAAGCGTGCTGAAGAAAGGCAATTTTCTAGGCAATTAAAAAAAAAAAAATACTGGCTTCATGTAATTAAGGGAGGGAAAAAAAACCTGGCTAAATATGAGAACATCAACACACCTGGTTAGTGTTTTTCCTTTCCGTTTTCTTTTCTGTTTTAATGATCTGGGGGAGTTAGGAAAACAGTGGGAAGTTTCTGTTTATTTTAACTCAAATAGAGGCTGGAGATGGGATGTAGGTCAGTGGTAGAGCATTTGTCCAGGAAACGCAAGGGCCTGGCCCAACACCACAAGAAAACAAAACAAGACTTTCATTTATTTGAGTACAATGATGCATGTCTGTAATTCCAGCTGCTTGGGAAGCTGAGGCAGGAGAATTACTCGAGCCCAGGAATTCATGACAGTCCTAGGCAAATAGACTTTGCCTAGCAGATCTCCTGTGTAGTCTTCTTACTGAATAAGCTTTGAAAGGTTTGTGTTGGTATTAAGGAAAACCGAATTTTTAGATAGTTTTTCTTTTTCATAAGAAAATAAAGATACAGGCCAGGCAGATCTCTGTGAGTTGGAGGCTATGCTGGTCTTCAGAGTGAGTTCCAGGACAGCCAAGGCAACACAGAGAAACCCTGTCTTGAAAAAAATCAAAAGAGTAAAAAAGAAAAGTATCAATGAAGAGTCTCCAGCTCTTAATATTAAAGCTGTCATGAAGTCTCTCATTATAAGTCGCAGATGAGTTCAAATTGAGAGCCAGACTGATGAGTTCTCTGCTCAGAGACTGGATCCTGGGCTCCCAGTCAGAACAGAGGTACAAGGCTGTCCCTTCTGCCCTTCTAGACTTTCATTTACCTCATATCTTGTTCAATACATAGAGCATACATATCTAAAAGCTGGCTTTTCTCACTCACTGCCTTCTCCAGACACGCTCAGGTGGTCCCGATGACAATCTCAGGGCTTCTGTGCACCCTGCGCAGCTCCGTCTGCCACCAGCCATTCATTATCTGCAGGGATTTGCGGGTGGCCATCTTTTAGCTACCATTGGCTCTCTTCCCTGGCTCGGGACCTGGTCAGTAGTAATTAGATGTTATTTCAGCATGACAGCTGTTTGGTTTCTCATCGTGCTAAGTCACTTAAGTATTGCCCAGTAGCAATTGTTGCCTAACTTTTAGACAAAAATTTAAAAAAAAAAAAAAAAGAGGATAAGGAGGAAGTGCGCCCAATCCCTGTCACCAGCTGAATAGCCCTGAATAACAAGAGGTCTTTAGACTGGCTTCTCGCCTTCACTGGAAGAGCTAGCATTGCTTCCAAGCCCCACATGTGTAGTGATGACAGAAATTTCTCATGGGTGTGAAAACTTGTAGGCACCTTCTGTCTTGAAGCCTCCTTTCCAGGGTTCCGTACAAAGGGCAGTAATTAGGGGCCTGGAACCAGCTGAAGCTGGAAAGGACATGCAGAACAGTCTTGACCTTGGGCCCCTATTCCCTGGAACTGGCACTATAAATCGGAAGTTAGCAGACCCTTTATTCCCTGAAGAGTGCAGAAAGAAATCTTTCCCATTTGTTCCTAGGAAGCAAGTGGGGCAATACCAGAACCTGTCGGTAAAGGAAAGAGGGGGAGGGGGACTGCTGTTTTTTTTTTTTTTTTTTTTTTTTTATTTAAAGGAAGAAAAGTACTAAAGTAATTACAATAGAGTAATGTAGACATTTAGCTCATGTGTACTGGGATGTTTCCTTACACATATGAATATTAAGAAGATAACATGTTTTAGGCTCACACCTATATTCCCAGCTCTCAGGAGGTTGAGGCAGGACACTTGCGTTCCTGGCCAGTCCATGATTTAGTGTAGAATCCTGTCTCCAAAAAAAAAAAAAAAGCTCCAAAACAAATGTAGTATGTAGAGACTGCATGTGTACAGGCTCCTGTGCATGTATGTATACAGATTGTGTAATTTTTTTCCCCTAGGGACTCAATAGATCTTGATAATCCACAGGAGAACATTAAGGCCACCCAGCTCCTGGAGGGCCTGGTGCAGGAGCTGCAGAAGAAGGCAGAGCACCAGGTGGGCGAAGATGGGTTTCTGCTGAAGATCAAGCTGGGGCACTATGCCACACAGCTCCAGGTGGGTGCGAATGCTGACCACACATAGGCCCTGTCCCTTCCAGGACTTCTCCCTTCACTCAGCCTTCCATAGACACGTGCTTTCCGATCTTCAGCCCAGCACCGCAGGATCATGTGTCCCTGCATTCGATTCTGATTGGTTTTGTGGTCATTGGTTTACCTTCTGAGACAGGAGTGTCACTGTGGGGCTGGAGAGTTGGTTCTGTGTTTAAGAGTGCTTCCTGCCTGCCTGCCTTAGGATTATCATCACTGTGATGAAACCCCATGACCAAAAGCAGCTTGGGGAGGAAAGAGTTTATTTGGCTCACTTCCACATCACTGTTGGTCATAGGAGGAAGTCAGGACAGGAACCCAAGCAAGGCAGGAACCTGGAGGCAGGAGCTGATGCAGAGGCCATGGAGGGAGCTGATTACTGGCTTGCTCCTCATGGTTTGTTCAGCCTGCTTTCTTATAGCTCCCAGGACCACAGTCTAGGGATGGCCCTACCCACAATGGGCTGGACCCTCCGCCATCAGTCACTTATTTAAAAAATGCCCTAGGCTTTCCTACAACCCAAGCCTCTGGTGGCATTTTCTAAACTGAGGCTCCCTCCTCTTTGCTGACTCCGACTAGTGTAAAGTTAACACAAAACCAGCCAGCACACTTCTCTTCCAGAAGACCTGGATTCAGTCTCACATCAGGGGACTCACAATTACCTATAACTCCAGCTTCAAGAGCTTGGATACCTATCTCGGTAAATGAGGATCAGGATAAACAAATAGGCCGAATAGATGTTTATTCAGGGAGAAATAACTTACAACCTAGACAGATGAACACCAGGAAATTCAACCCGATCCTCTCCTGTCCGAGTCACGCCAGAAAGAGAGCGCCTTACTTGGCCCCCTCCGACCTCCTTCCACAGGTCACTTCCGCCCATGGCTCCACCCCCCAATGGGTGTGGTCAGTGCTACAGAAGGACTATCTCACTACAGATACCCCTCTTCTGACCTCTACAGAAGGTCATGCACCCACCATATGTGACACACAGATACGTGTAAATAAAAATAGACAATAAGATATTTTTTTAAAAAAAAAGGGAAAAAGCCCCACTATAAATGTTGGCCACAAACTGGAATTCTTCCTGCATCAGGCTCACTCCAACCCCAGTGTGGGTTACAGGTGTGCGCCACTCCCAGCTAAGACTTTTACTCTCTCCCTTGACTTTTTATTTGAAAATAATTTTGAATTTACAGAAATTTACAGCAATGTGCATAGAGCCCCCATGTACATATGTGCAGATGCATCCGTTGCCAACATTTACTTTAAACACCTCTCTCTCTCTCTCTCTCTCTCTCATCCCGCCTCTCTGCACACACGCACACACACATTTTAGTTGAGAGTAAGTTGTATGCATTATATCCCTCCCCTGAGTATTTTAGTGTGTACGCTCTAAGAATATGACCTTTCCCTTTCATGGTCACAATGTGGTTGTCAACTTTAGTGTGTTTACCATTCACATGTACTTTTACTTAATATTGTGTCTTTTATATCCATTTTGTCAACTGACCTTTAGGGTATTTTCCATTCTCCAGTCCAGGATCACATACTAAACCTACTTGTCATATCTTCTTCATGTTTCATTTGGTTTGGTTCAGTTTTGTGACTTGTTTTTGAGACAGGGTGTCCCATTATATCCCATGCTAGTCTTAAACTTGAAGCAACCCTCTTGTCCCAGCCACCCTGCCCAGCTCTCACTGCTTTTTAACCTAAACACACATTGCAGCCTTATTTTGCCTTTGACACTAACATTTCACAATAATCACTTATCTCCTTTCCTTACTTTAGATATTTTTTTTAAATTGTGTGTTTGTGTGTGCTCTCGTGCCTGTGCACATGTATGAGTGCAGGTGTCCTCAGAGTCCAGAAGAGGGCGTCAGTTACAGGTGATTGCGAGCCACCTGCCATGGGTGCTGGGAATTGAACTCCGGTCTTCTGTAAGAGCAGTGTGAGGGAGGGTCTCACCATGTTGTCTAAGCTGGTCTCAAACTAAATAACTGATGCTGTGTCCTCCTGGGGTGCCTCATCCAGAGGGGAAAAAAAGATACCCATCTTCCCCCTCACTGCGACAGTAATTCTGATTATAATTGACAGGAGATCTTAGGGTCCTGTCTCTTGTCTGCTGTGGCCTTTTAAAAACTTGTCCATTTCCAAGAATGTTGCTGTACTGCTTTAGGCATTTGGATTCAGAGTATAAAACAGCCTTACCTTTTTACTGTAATTGCATTTTCCATGATGTCTTTTCTCATTCCTGCCCCTATGGGAGGAATAGCACTGCCCATGCCTACACCATTACCACATCTCCGTCATGAGTGCTCCCTGTCCCTAGCCGGGTTAACCCACAGCACGGAGTGGAACCAAGTGATGTCTGCTGTTGGCCTCTTTCAGAACACATATGACCGCTGCCCTATGGAGCTGGTTCGCTGTATCCGGCACATTCTGTACAATGAACAGAGGCTGGTCCGGGAAGCCAACAACGTGAGTGCCCTTGGGTGTGGGAGCTGGGGAGCCCTTCTTGAACCATCCCCCTTTGGACCCCAGTTTGTCGAGTTCACCCAATATGCACCAGTGTCTTTTTAGGTAGCTGATCTTAGATTTGTAACTTCAGTAAGAATATAGTCATAAAGCAAGGTCACCATGTGCAAAATAATTTAACCCCAAGCAAATCATGTTTGTGTTGAAACATGCTCACATTCAGGTGAGATTCCTTAGGAGAAATTTCTTCATGCCCTCTGGGCCAGCTGTTAAGGGGTGGGATCAAACCTAGTCACTCAGTCAGGTCCACAGAGGCCTTGAGCATGCCTCCATAACTTCATCTGAGGGGCTTCAGGGAGAATTTTGAGAGGTGTGGCTTCATCCATGGTGGAAGCAAATAGACACCGACCATGTGTTTACAATGTGTCCCCAACTTAGCCACAGTCATGGTATTGTGTCAACGATTGACTATGGAATCAGGGGTCATAAACATCAATAGGGAAACCCGGATGACCCTGAGGCGTGTGGAGATTTAGTCTCTCAAGGAGTGTCCCATCCTGTATGGGGCCCAGAGCTGACGTGGAAGTTTTCACCATGAAGGTATCCTGCAGATCACCCTTCTCTCCATACTTCCTTTCTATCCCAGTTCTCACACATGACATTTGTGATTTTTTCTGGCCTCAGAGTTAACATTCTTCACCTACGGAGCCTCCCACCCTCACACCCTGAATCTCCCCATCTTTCCCTAGGGGAGCTCTCCAGCTGGAAGTCTTGCTGATGCCATGTCCCAGAAGCACCTTCAGATCAACCAGACGTTTGAGGAGCTGCGCCTGATCACACAGGACACGGAGAACGAGCTGAAGAAGCTGCAGCAGACCCAAGAGTACTTCATCATCCAGTATCAGGAGAGCCTGCGGATCCAAGGTGAGGCCTGCCTGCATCATGGTCCAGGATGCTCTGGGGGGTGGGAGTGAGGTCTAGGAGCATGATCTGTGGAAGTAGAAGAGACCCCGGTGGCATTCTGAGCCTTGCCTGTGTCCTAGTGAAATGGGACCATTCACACTGAAGAAGGCACTGGAAGGGTGAGGCTTAGGGAAGGAGAGTGTGGGGTCTCACTCAGGCTTCCTGCACTCAGGAGGTTTGGGGTAGTCAGAGGAGATGTTTCCTTTTAAGAAGGTATTCATAGTTTAATAAATAGCATATAGAGAGCATAATACATTGTATGGAGTTAGCATTTTATAAATGCAGCCTTGCTGAAGTGATAAATGGGAAGGACATCCCATTTAGGGGCCTAGTGAGATAGTGTTCGCCTAGCATGTGGGAGGCCCTGGCTTCTCTCCACTGAAGGATGTAAGGAGTACGGGTTTTTTTTGCCCGTCGCCTGGTCTTGTCCTGCCGCCACGCCAGCCCCAATTAACACACCGAGACTCTGTATCAGATACAATTCTGTTGGCCAGTTACTTGTTTTTTAACGGCTAGCTCTGTCTTAATTATTAACCCATTTTGACATCTCCCATTAGAAGGAGCTGTATTTGTGATGCCTACCATGTAGTGTTCTCTGCGGTTCTTCAGAAGGGCTTCTGATGCCCCTGTGTGCCTTATGGACAATGTTCCCTAGCCTTTGTTCTGGGGCACACAGGAATTGAGAACCCTTCTAAGGGTTAAGCAGCCTCGCATGAATGTTTCAGACTCTCAGGGAGCTGGAGAGATGGCTCAAGTGATTAAGAGCACTAGATGCTCTTGCAGAGGACTAGGCTTGATTCCCAGAATCCACTTGGTAGCTCAAAACCATCTGTAACCCCACTTCCAAGGGATCCAATGTCCTCTTCTGTGGGTACCTCTCTGGGTACCAGGCATGCACATGGCACACAGACATAAATGCACACAAAACATTCAGACACATAAAAACAAAATAAATCTAAGAACAATATTGAAAAGTAAGAACCTCAGGAGACTTTTGTCCCCAGGCGGCCAGGCACATAGCCTGTGTCTTCTAAGGGCATGTGTGAGGGACACAGTACATCACTGTCTTGACATTATTTACTGACTCCCAGGCTTCCCAGATTATAAGTCATTGAGAAATAACCATGTCTTTTAGTTCTGTACCCTGAGGCCAACATAAATTTTAGTTGTGGACTTGCCCTGGCTGTCTAATGTTGCTTTTGTTCGTCCCAGCTTGTGTGTCCCTGGGGCAAGGACCAGGTCAGTGTGACATGGTTCTCCAAGGCTGGCCAGGAACTTAAATGAGACCTGCCAGTGTGCACAAACTCTTGGCAAGACCTGAGTAAGAATGCTGGGCTGCTCAAGGGTCACTGGAGGAAACAATAATGCCAGCACTCAGGGTCTTTTTCTGGGCATGGAGTAGGGAACAAGGAAGGTTTGCAAGCAGTGGTAATAGACAGGTACTTCAACCCTTGGACATACTTGCTTGAGCAGAGCAGTTCAGGACAAACATTGCTTACATGTGTCTGTATCCTGCTCGTGACTCAGGATCTGTACTGAAAGGTGAGGCTCGGTTGGGAGAATGCTGGCCTAGCAGTCACCAAGTCCTGGGTTCAATCTCTAGCATACAGAAAAAGAAGCATGGAGTATTCGTCTAGACTGCAGCCCATTGACCTGTTGTCAGGTTCTCTATAGATGGGAGACTAGGACACAGGAAAGAAGAAAATTGGCCCAAGTTCAGCCAGCTAGAAAACCACTGGCCACTGGTACACACAGTCTAACATCAAACCTGACGCTCTGTGAGATGCTCTCTGTGGTGAGCAGGAGGCAGGCACTACCAAGGACTTGCTTCCCTATTGAACACCTGCCCCCAGCCCAGGAGAGGCTGTCAGGAGACCCCTGATCAGAGACTAGAGGCTGTCTGCTAAGAGAGCCCTTTCATCATTAGACACCCCTGGTTAATAGGAACCCTGACTTATTGGCGATGGAGTGTCTGACCCTGAGCATGGGAGACCCTCCAGACTTCCCACTGGACACAAGAGATGACGGTGGTGGGTGCCCTGTCCCCTCTTCCAGCTCAGTTTGCCCAGCTGACCCAGCTGAACCCCCAGGAGCGCATGAGCCGGGAGACAGCCCTCCAGCAGAAGCAAGTGTCCCTGGAGGCCTGGCTGCAGCGAGAGGCACAGACCCTGCAGCAGTACCGTGTGGTTAGTGGGTCCTGCATCCCTCTGCCCCTGGGAGGGAGCCCTGTCACCCCAGATTCAGGGCACCCACCAGGTAGGGGACAGAGCCAAGCCGAGAACAGGTCCCCTCTTTCCTGGGGTGCATGTGGGGTGGAGCAGGTGGAGAGGGCCTGTGGGCTGCTCCCCGGGAGCCAGAAGGCTGCTGTGCCCTCCCTCATGCAGGAGCTGGCTGAAAAGCACCAGAAAACCCTGCAGCTGCTGAGGAAGCAACAGACCATCATCCTGGACGACGAGCTGATCCAGTGGAAGCGGAGGCAGCAGCTGGCCGGGAACGGGGGTCCCCCCGAGGGCAGCCTGGACGTGCTGCAGTCCTGGTGAGGGCGAGAGGTGGGCAGGGTGGGCGGGGGCTTGGGCAGTGGTGCCAGCTGCCTCGTCTGTCCTTCCGTCTGTGACAGTTCTCACTCTGTCAGTGTCCTGGCTCCTGATGGGACTTGGCTCCTCAGTCCCGTGCCGCCTCCCCCAAGGGACAGTGGTGCCTTGGAATGGGCAGGGCTACTCTTGAGCTGGTTGGTTCCAAGTTGGGGCCACCCTGTCTGTCCTCTGCTTTTGCAAAGTGGGACTCTGCTCTGTGCCTGTGCAGGGTAGTGGTGGCCAATGCCAGCACCTTGAGAGGAGCTGTGGCTTTGTTGGGAGGGGAGGAGCAGTGTCATGTGGCCTCGCCCCCTGGCCTGTGCTGGGACAGAGGCCACTGTCCCTCTGAGGGCCCTGGCTCCTTGCAGGTGTGAGAAGTTGGCCGAGATCATCTGGCAGAACCGGCAGCAGATCCGCAGGGCTGAGCACCTGTGCCAGCAGCTGCCCATCCCAGGCCCCGTGGAGGAGATGCTGGCCGAGGTCAACGCCACCATCACAGACATCATCTCAGCCCTGGTCACCAGGTGACTGCTGCCTCCCTGCCATGCTCACAGGGACATGGCAGTTCCTGGGTGGGCATGTTGAGGCCCGGGAGCTCTGCCCCAGTCCTGCTCCTCCAGCCCAGTGTGTGTTGGGGACACTGCGGGAAGCACCGTGGAGTCCAGCCTCCCTCACATCTGTCTCCAGTCCCCATGTCCTCCCCGGGATCAGAGGCCAGGCCCCTCCTCCTCTGCCCGTCTTCCTTCCTAGTGGGCTCCACGGGAAGGTCCTCCCCTCCTAGCTGGCCTCCCAGCTCTGTCCCCTGAGCCAGCATCTGGTCAACTGTCTGGTCCCTGTGCCCCCTGCAGTACATTCATCATCGAGAAGCAACCTCCTCAGGTCCTGAAGACCCAGACCAAGTTCGCAGCCACCGTGCGCCTGCTGGTGGGTGGGAAGCTGAATGTGCACATGAACCCCCCGCAGGTGAAGGCGACCATCATCAGTGAGCAGCAGGCCAAGTCCCTGCTCAAGAACGAGAACACCCGCAAGTGAGTGTGCCTCAGTTCTCCTCCTTGGCACTCTCCTTGGTCCTTGAGATAGAAGATAAAAATTCTTTTTAATGTCTGATCCCTGTTTTCCCTCTTGTTCTTTCTGGACCTAAGAATGTATGTATGTATATATATACACACTTTATATATGTAATATATATATATATATATATATATATCTGTGTGTGTATACATATAATATACATATACATATAATATACATATACATATATATATATATAATATTGTAATATGTAAAGGTGGTGTCATTTCATTAGGTAGGGACCTGTTGGCTGAGAGTCCCTTTACTTCCGTGCCTTGTTTCGGGGGCTGAGTTCCTCTGGGTGGCAGCTGTTCCTAGCAGCCCGCTTTGTTTCCTAGCTCCAGCTTGCTCTCCATGCCCGTGTCATCTGCAGCCTGTTTTCTGTCTGATTTGCAGCGATTACAGCGGCGAGATTCTGAACAACTGCTGTGTCATGGAGTATCACCAAGCCACAGGCACCCTCAGCGCCCACTTCAGGAACATGGTGAGGACTTGAGAGAGGCACAGCGGACTCTCCCTCAGTGTCTGAGGCTTCTTCATCTCCTGCTTCTCCTTTGCAGTCCTTAAAACGAATCAAGAGGTCTGATCGCCGTGGTGCAGAGTCGGTGACAGAGGAGAAGTTCACAATCCTGTTTGACTCACAGTTCAGTGTGGGTGGAAATGAGCTGGTCTTTCAAGTCAAGGTAAAGTGTGTGTGCACAGTGTATATGCAATATGTTCCACAGTATGCAGTGTGTATACACGGTATACCTATGTGTGTGGTGTGTATGTGCAGTGTGTATAAAATGTATATAATATGTAAGTGTATGTTGTATATGTGCAATGTGTATATTCTATGCATGTTTACATAATGTGTATACAGTATGTATGCAGTGTATATATGTAGAATGTATATACACAATGTATGTATAATATGTATATACCATGTGTGTATATGTATATATATACATATATATACATATATATGGTATATAGTATATACAGTGTTCCTGTAGTGTGTGTATATACAATGTATACAGCAAGTGTAGTTGTATATACTGTGTTTTCATATCGTGTATGAATACCATCTGTGCAGTGTGTGTCAGCTGTTTTTGTGTATGCAGTGTGTATATAGTGTGCAGTATGTGAGTGCAGTGTTTGTGTGGTATTTATGTGCAGTATGTGTACATTTAGTAATGTGTAAGTGTACAATGTGTGTTTGTTTGTGCAGTATATACACAGCATATATTTGCATGTTGTTTATATGCCAAAAGAATTATGACCACATAGTATCTTCCTATTTATTGTTGTTAAGAAGAAATGGAAAGACCTTTATCCTTTGAGCTGTATCTTCTTAAATTCACTTTAGGCTTAAACAATAACAAACTGAAATAGCTCAGAATATGCCTGAAAAATGATCATGGGAAACCACTCAGTGTGAATTTAAAGAAAGATTGCAGTTGGACTTTTTGTGGTTGTGTAGTTTTATATTTGCTTGTCTATTGGGTTGGGTTTTAGTTTGTTTATTTTTTTTAAATACGTTCTTACTGTGTAACTCAGACTAGCCTAAAATTTACCCTGTAGCCCAGGCTAGCCTTGAGCTTGGAGTCCAGAGCTGGGATTAGAGCTATGTAGAAATATCTGTTTTATTCTCTCCTGTTCTTCGTGTGCTTGTGAGAATGTTGTCCCATTCTTCAGAAAATCTGGTACATATTTGTAATCCTAGCCTTTGGCAGGCTAAGGCAGGAATCAAGAGTTTGAAATCAAGCTGGGCCATGGCAGAGGCAGATGGATCTCTGTGAGTTCAAGGCCTTTGAAGTGTAGGTCCCAGCTGTTGCCAGCACTATTCCAGCTGTTAAGTACAGCACTGAAACTGGAAGGAAGACTTGGTACTGACCAGGGAACCAGACAAAAGGGGACAGAAGTCACCGGAATGCTCAATCCTTCTCTGCCTTCCAGACCTTGTCGCTCCCAGTGGTGGTGATTGTTCATGGCAGCCAGGACAACAATGCTACAGCCACTGTCCTCTGGGACAACGCCTTTGCAGAGCCTGTGAGTGGACTCCTTGGTCTGGGGTCTTCAGATCTCAAGACTGGTGCTTTCCCTCCCTCCCTCCCTCCTTCCCTGTATGTGGCAGTAGAAAATACAAGGAAGGGCTTGATGTCCTGACAGGATTTGAACTCAGCTCAGCCTCCTCCTGAGGTACCATGGGATGGGAAGTTCATTTGACCTAGAGGAAGGAGTTCAGAGGAGCTTCCCTTTCCAATTGTTACCTGCAACCCAGGTAACACGCTGCTCCATGGCGCCATCCTGAGGCTATGCTCAGTAGTAACACAGGAAATGCTCAGTAAATACTTGAATCCTCCAAGCGACCCAGAACACAGGAAATGCTCAGTAAATACTTGAATCCTCCAAGCGACCCAGGATGCTTTGGGCACCTGTAGGCCCTTTCTAGAGTTTACTTTAGCTGAGAACTCGACTCAGTCATTTGCCAGTGAATGAGGATGACATTCAACACTCTTCCTACATCTCATGGTCTGTGATTCATCCCAGCTCTCACAAAGAATGACGCACTTTGTCTGAGGGACAGATACGTTGTGGGCTTAAGCACCCTCAAGACACAGAATTACACTAGTATACTAACAAGCATTTGTGCTAGCTCGGCCTCCCCCTGCCTCCCTCCCTTCCCCTTCTCTCTCCCTCACTCCCCTTTTTTTTTTTTTTTTTTTTTTTTTTGAGACAGGGTCTCATGTAGTATCCCAGGCTGGTGTTGAATTCACTGTGCAACAAAGAACCCCTGGCCTTCTCGCCCCCGCCCCCGCCCCCTGTGCTGGGATCATGGGCATCCACCAACCACACCCATTTTTTTTTTTTTATGAAGTCCTGAGAATAGAACCCAGAGTTTTGTGCATGCTAGCAGGCACTCTACCAATTGAGCTACACCCCTAGCCCATGATGAACATTTTCAGAACATTTCACGAGCAGAGATCTGTCTAGCATATTTCCGTAGAACTCAATTTACAGGAGCATGACAAAAGGATCGCTGTTACTCCAGCTCATCAAAGTTTGTCCTTCTCCAGTTCATAATGTGAGATTCCTGGCTCTCCAGCTGTCGTCTCTAGAGTTCCGTGCTTTATTGCGAAGGCAGGGTTTTTATGAGTTTCTTGCCTGGGTGTGCTGCAAACCTACAGTTTAGACTCTTGAAAAAAAAAAAAAAAAACGGCTGACACACGCTGCCCTCATAAGCCTTCCGGGTTAGATTGCTTCCTTTTCTAAAAGTCCCCTTTTCTGCTCTTCACAGAGCTCTCCATAACCTTGACATGCCCTGCCCTGCAGTGTACAATCAGTAGGGTGTCTTGGCCAAATAATATGAATTCTCCCATTTTTAGTTAAACTAATGGCTAGGGTATCTTAAATGCTAGCTATTTAAAGATGAATGCAGAGACCGTGGCATGGTGATACACCTTTAATCTCAGCTCAGCACTTGGAAGGCAGAGGCCAGCCTGGTGGAAATAAGGAGTCCCAGGCAATTTGGAGTTACATAATGAGACCCTGCCTCAAAAAAATTAATAAATAAATACAGGGATTTAAGGAATGGCTCAATCAATAAAGTACTTGTTTTCTATGCATATTTCTTAAAACCTGTGGGGGAAGGGAAGGGTAGCTACCCTTGATTGTAATCACAGCTCTGGGGAGGCAGGGACATGAGGGTCTCTATGGCTCGCTGGCCAGACAGCGTCACCATGTCACAGAGCTCCAGCTTCAGTGAGAAAAATAAGGAAGACACTGTATGTCAACCTTTAGCCTCATAAATGTGCATGTGCACACCAGAACACCTACACACAAAATATGTATGTTCTATTGGGATTTTATTCTGTACAAATATTATGTGCGTGTTATATAACAAGTGCAGTATGGCCTTGTTTGTCTTAGCTAAGGGTGGGAGGCTGATAGATAGATGCTCGTGGGTGGGGCTTGGCAAATATTGGTCTTCCCTGTTGCAGAATGTTTAGCAACCATAGAAGAAAGTGAAGAATTTGCCAGGCAGTGGTACATCCCTGCACTCTCAGCTCCTGGGAGCCCAGACAAGAGGATAGTGAGTTCAGGGTCAGCCTGGGATGCAGAGCAAGACTTTCCTTTTTTTTTTTTTTTTTTTTTTTTTTTTTTTTTCCCTTCAGAAAGGAAGAAAAGGAAAGGAAGAGGAAGGATTTCTCTTTAGTGTTTAATTGGCATGACTACATATTTATGGCATACACTGTTACATTTTGATTTACACATACATTGTATAATAATCAGATCAGGGTAACTAGTGTGTCCATCTTCTCGACACATATCATTTTCTTGTGCTAAGAATAAGAACATTGAGCAGCTGGAGAGACGGCTCGCAGGTTAAGAGTGGTTACTACTCTTGCAGACCAGAGTTCAGTTTGCAGTACCCATGTCAGGTGGCCCACAACCACCTTTAACTCCAACTCCAGAGACTCTGAAACCCCTTCTCCATGATGCATACATGTACATGCACACGCAGAGATACATGACTAAAAATAAAGTGTCTTTTAAAAAAGAAAGAACAGGCTGGGCATTGGTGGTGCACACTTTTAATCCCAGCACTCAGGAGGCAGAGGCAGGCTGTTCTCTGTGAGTTCCAGGCCAGCCTGGTCTACAGAGCTAGTTCCAGGACAGGTTCCAAAACAATACAGAGAAACCCTGTCTCAAAAAACAAACAGAAAGAAGGGAAGGGAGGGAGGGAGGGAGGGAGGAAGAAAGGAAGAAAGGAAAGGAAAGGAAAAGAGAAAAGAAGAGAAGAGAAGAAAAGAAAATAGTTCCCTTGACCAGGCATGGTAACTCATGCTTGTAATCCTAACACTTGGGAGGTAGAGTCAGAAGGGTCAAAAGGTGAAGGTTATCCTTAAATATATATTAATATCAAGCTTAAGACCAGATTGGGCTGCATGAGACCCTATCTCAAATAAATTAAAGGAGGCTGGGAGATGACTTAGTAAAATGCTTGCCATGTAAATATAGAGGCCTGAGTTTTTATATTTTATTTTATATGTATGAGTGTTTTGTCCGAATGTATATATGTGCACCATGTTGTGCCTGTTGCTGGTGGAGGTCAGGAGAGGGCATCAGATCTGCTGGAACTGGAGTTACAGATGAATGTGAGCTGCCATGTGGTGCTGGGAATCAAACCCGGGTCCTCTGCAAGGACAGCCAGTGCTCTTCATCACTTGAGCTGTCTCTCTCTCTAGCCCCAGTAATAAATTAAAAAATACAAAGTAGAAAGGTCATGAGGAAAGGCAAGATGTGAAGTCAAACTAGTTACTATTGAGCCTTAAAATACACTTTTTATTTTGTTGGGTTTTGAACTTATTTATGTAAGATCCACTATCCCCCCCCCCTTTTTTTTTTTTTTTTTTTTTTCTAACCATTTGGGAATAGCTCTATCCTCTGCCTGTCCCATCCCCATATTTTAGAAGCAGATAACTGAATTTCACGAATTCATAGCTGGACAACTTGCTTCCAGATGAACAACATCTTGAATCTCACCAGGGATGACCCCCAAGTTTGACCTCTGGCCTCCACATATGTATGCCAACCTCCCCCACATCCACAGAATGGAGAGGGGAAGGAACAAAGGAGGAAGGAAAAGAGAGAGAAAATCCCCTCTTCTGGCTATTTAAAAACATACAGCTACAGTCACATACTGTGTTGTGAGCACCAGACCACATTCCTCTCCAGCCTAATCGCACCTTTGTAACCCATTGACCAGCTGGCTGGATGGAATAAGAAGCAATTTATTAAAAGTTCACATGCTAACCTATTTATCAATAAAGTTGCCAGCTAGAAAATTTCCACTCTTCCATGCCAAGTTGCTTCACTTTGAGCTGGAGTTCTTGGCAGGTGTCAAGGGCAAGTGTTACACTTGTGACCATACATGTTGTGTGCACTTTCTCTCTCTGTACTCACTTAGAAAGCCAGCCTGGTTGTTCTTTTTCTTTCTTTTTTTTTTTTTTTTTTAAGGGGTCTCATGTAACCCAGGCTGACCTCAAACTCTCTGTACCAGAAAATGACCTTGAGCTCCTGACCTTCCCGTTTGCACCAGTCCTGGCAATGTTTTCGATATCTAAATTCCCAGTGAATCTAGACCAGGAGCCATGACGAGACAATACTTTGTTCTGACGATAGTTATTAGAACCAGAGTCAGACTGCAGGGTTAGCAGCTCCCAAGCCAGCGCCCTGAGCACAAGGTGGCCCTCTAGCTGTGTTGTATATGAGGACAACATTGTGCAACCTTGTGTGTCTCTCGGAATGGGCAGCCTACGAAAGTCTGAGTATGCTCAGGTTTGGCAAGACAAATCCTGCCAACTCCTTCCAGCCATGGCTGCCTTTCTTTTGCAGCTGGAGAGACTCGGTCATGCAGCTCTTCTTTTATGTGCTGCCTTCTCTCCCTCTCAGGGCAGGGTGCCATTCGCCGTGCCTGACAAGGTGCTGTGGCCGCAGCTGTGTGAGGCGCTCAACATGAAATTCAAGGCCGAGGTGCAGAGCAGCCGGGGCCTGACCAAGGAGAACCTAGTGTTCCTGGCACAGAAACTGTTCAACAGCAGCAGCAGCCACCTCGAAGACTACAACAGCATGTCGGTGTCCTGGTCCCAGTTCAACCGGGTGAGTGGCCAGCCGCCAGTAGCTCTTACTCCAATCTTTCCAAACGTTTGCCTGCGGGAGTTCCCCTGCCCTGGGCCCCTGTTCATAGTTCTCATAAACTCTCCCCAAAGTCGCAGAAACATCTGTGTAGACAGACAGCTTGAGAGTTAGTTGGGTCTCATGAGGAGTCACATCTCTTCATGGTGTGGGTAAGCCAGACCTTGCATGCCTTGCGTGCAGTTAGCACATTTCTTCCTTTATGAAGGAAACAGTGTAGCAGATGTGAGCCAGACTCCTTCCCAGCTGTCCCAGAAGCTCTGATGTGGAATGCCAGCTCAGGCTTCCAGGGGGGGGACACTCAACCCCCAAAAAGGGGATATGGACAAAGGAAACATCTCCTCTGGCATCTGTCAAATCTGTGACTGGGTCAGACCTTTGATTTTGCCTGTTAAACTTCTCCCCCCCCCCCCGTATGTCCTCACCCCCAGACTTTCAGATGCCCTTAGTTGAGAGCGCTTGTGGCTTCTCCGTCTTCTGAATGAATGGTTCTGTGCTGGCAGCTGCTGGTCAGCAGAGGTCAGGGACTCAGACCTCAGAGCCCTATCTTTGCCATATCTTTGCCATTGTGGTGAAGCCCCCACCTCCCACAGAACCTGGTTACTGTACTTGGCTGATAATTACTGGGAATGTGTGTGTCTGATGTCAGCATCTCTGTGGCTTCGTACGATCTAATTCAGGTCAGACCTATGAACCCATCCTGTGTCTTGCTAAAGCATAGGCTGTGATTCATAGCAGGTCTGAGGTGGGCCTGGGGAAATGTACATTTCTCAGAATCTCCCAGGGGATGCCAATGCTATTTGTTACCCACCACACGTCAGAAATAGCCAGAGTCCAGTCCACCAAATCTAGCTGGAAATGTAGCAGGATCCCGCGGGGGTTGGTACCAGCACTGTGGCTTTCACTCCTTGCTTCTTTCTTTCTTCCTTTCTTCTGTGGTCTCTCTTTGGGGCTGTAAGAGCACTTAGTGCAAGGCAGGGTGTTTGCCTGCTTCTGGAGGCAGTGGAGATGTTTGTTTTCCATCTAAAAGTGTCTGTATAACTCCCATGCTGCCTGTCTGTAAGCACAAGCCAGGATTCAAAGCTTTTCAGTTTCTTTCAGAGGACTGACAATCTGGGAAGCCGGAGTCAAATCTTCCTTCCCCATCTCTTCCTCGAATATGTTTATAGAGAACCTGAACAAAGGCAACAAACCCATTCAAAGTTCTGTTTTAGTCTTCTGGTGGCTGGCTCTCTAAATTTAAGTCTTACTCTCCAGGCAGTTGGGTCCTCAGAGTTCAGCCTTATGCTTCCAGCATCCCTGAGAATCCTGTTCCCCTCCTTGCCATCTTGCTCTGTGTGACAGAGGTGGGTTCACATACACCAAGGCCACCAAGTCTTGTATACCTCCTGGGTGACATCTAGAGTTTATGTTAGTTCAGAACAAGCCAATCCTTAGCAGGTTGCATGGGAAGGGTCTCTCTACAGGATACAGGACCAGTGTCTTCACGGCAGATGCTGAAGTGCCTCTGTCATACATGCAGCGGGTACTCCAACACTTACTCTGGCTTTCTTCCTGTCCCATATTGTGTCTCCAACCAGGAGAACTTGCCAGGACGGAATTACACTTTCTGGCAGTGGTTTGACGGTGTGATGGAGGTGTTAAAAAAGCATCTCAAGCCTCACTGGAACGATGGGTGAGAATCATCTTTACTCCTGCTTTCTTTTTTCCATGTTTCCAAGGCTGCTCTTGAGCTCAAGCAATCCTCCTGCTTTAGTCCCCCAAGTAGCTGGGGCTGCAGTCACCTATTAAGTCGGTACTAGAATACAATAGTTTTCTTCCTGGCATTGTTACCCTCTGACTCTGTCCCTCTGACTCCTTCATCCAGAGCCATCTTGGGTTTCGTGAACAAGCAACAGGCCCACGACCTTCTCATTAACAAGCCAGATGGGACCTTCCTGCTGAGATTCAGCGATTCTGAAATCGGGGGCATCACCATTGCCTGGAAGTTTGACTCTCGTGAGTGCCTCTCCCTTTTTGTGACACATTCTGACTTTGTGTCCAAAGTTAGCTGCTTTTGTTGAAAAACAATTTTAATACATCTTTGTTGAGAGCATATTGTTTGTTGGGGCCAGTCCTAATTACAGGAATCACTAGCATAACCCTGACACAGCTGCTCGTAAGGCTGTCTGTGAGCAATCTTATTATGGGAAATGCTGAAGTCTGGCCTTAGAATGGGCAGCCGGCGCAGACACTTCCCTTTTGAAATATTTGCCTCATTGTTACTAGCCTGGAGCTCATTCCAGTCACCCTGAATAGTAACAATATGATAGCTCCATGATTCCCTAATTAATGTAAGGTGTTGTCACTGAGCATTGCCACCCAAGAATGTCCCTTCTTTAGTCTGACCCTTACAGTGAAGCGGGGTAGCTTGCTAGTTTACATGTTTTATGGTTTAAAGTTCTACCAGCTTGACCAGCTCTTATGCTTTCTTTGGCTCTGGGTATGCTCTTAGGGAATAAGATTTGAGTCCATAAGAGCTGCTTTTCTTTCTTTTTCTTTTTTCTTTTTTCTTTTCTTTCTCTTTTTTATTATTATTTTTGTTTGTTTGTTTGTTTTTCCAGACAGGGTTTCTCTGCAGCTTTGAAAGCTGTCCTGAAACTAGCTCTTGTAGACCAGGCTGGCCTCTGGCCTCGAACTCACAGAGATCGGCCTGCCTCTGCTTCCCAAGTGCTGGGACTAAAGGTGTGTGCCACCACCACCCAGCCACTACTTTATTTTATTTTATTATTTTGTGTGCAGGTGTTTTGCCTGCATGTTTGTCTGTGCACTGCATGAGTGCAATGGTCAGAGGCCAGAAGTGGTCATAGGATCCCCTAGAACTGGAGTTATGGATAGTTGTGAGCCATCATGTGGGTGCTGGGAATCAAATCCCAGTACTCTGCAAGAATAAGTGCTCTTAACTGCTGAGCCATCTCTCCAGCCCCAGAGCTTTTTCTTTTAGACAAGGAGGACTCTACTTGAACTTGAGCCCACTGAGATGTCTGGCTTTCCAGGGAAGTGATGTATATATCTGCTTATGTATTGAGACATCTAAGAAGACCCTATCTACAGCTGTGACTATTTTGGGATGAGCATTTCTGTTGGTGTGATTTTAATAAGCGGTTTAGACTTTAGGCCTGTGGATTTTAAGATCTCACATTCAGAAATTGTGGTTAGAATGTAATTGTTCTATTTATTAATCTAGAGGAAAGAATGTTTTGGAATCTGATGCCTTTTACCACTAGAGACTTCTCCATCCGGTCCCTGGCTGACCGCTTGGGGGACTTGAATTACCTCATATACGTGTTTCCTGATCGGCCAAAAGATGAAGTATATTCTAAGTACTACACACCAGTACCATGCGAGCCTGCCACCGGTGAGTGTCCATCTTTGATGGGTTTTGTACTGACTTTAGTTTTGGTTTTGTTTGAGGTTTTGCTAGTATGTGTGTGTACATATGTGTATATATGTGTACATGTATATATGCATGGATGTGCAGATTTCTTTCATGCAGGAGACTGAAACAGCACCCCACTGGTGTTCAAGAAATACCTTGGTCGGGGTCAAAATAGCTCAGTTAGGAAAGTGTTGGACTGAAGAAATACCCTGGGCAGATGTGAACCCTATTTGTGTTTGTCTATGAAAACACCTCTGCCTCTTGGGTGCCTGAGATTAACGTTGCACAAATATTCCATATTGTTGTAAAAATGTTAGGAAGTACACAAAATTGAAAGAAGAAATGCTTCACACACATCTAGAAGTTAGCTTCTGTAGACAGCTTGGTGGCAGCCTTCAACGTTCTGTACCTGTGTGTTCTGTTCTCTCCCCTGGTACTTGGGAGCTTCTTACATGGAGGCTGCATTCTGGTAAGAAAATGGAAGCAGCAAGTGAGTCAACGGTGATATGTGTCTGCTCAGCAGAGGATACACTGAAGGGAAACTGAGCAAAAGTGAAGGATGGAGACCCAGTGGGGAGAGGAGGTTTCTGAGGAAGTGATGCGTGACTAAACTTGAACAAAGTAAGGAAGCTGGCTTTGCAAAGACCTGGAGAGCAAACATCCTAACAGGGGTGTCCAAAAATCTTCCAGAGCCAGAAGGCTGCTTCCAGCCAAGCAGGAAGTTGGTGGTATGAGCTGAGACCAGGATACTTCGGCAGTAGAAGCTAGGGATAAAGATCAAACCATGCATAAACCTTTGTACCATGATTTCAGACACACACACACACTCATGCTCTTAAGCTTTACAGGTCAAAGCTGGGAGGGAGTGGTGCACAATTTTGATCCCAGCACTTGGGAGGCAGAAGCAGGCAGATCTCTGTGAGTTTGAGGTCAGCCTGGTCTACAGAGTGAGTTCCAGGACAGCCAGGATTGTTACACAATGAAAAAACAAACAACAACAACAAAAAAAGTAATTACAGTTCAGTAATACATTCATACCATGTCATCATCTTCATGATTGCACAGGGTTCCATTACACAGACTCTGTACTGTATTCAAGGTTAGGTAATGAAGATTCTTTTTTTGTTTATTTGTCTTTTTGTTGTTGTTGTTTTTCTTAAGATTCTTATTATCTAATTCCATTTTCACTTGTGACTGATACTGAAATAACCTAGCACAAGTATCTTGTTCAACTATTTCCCTAGGATAAATTCCTAAGCAGAGTTAGGTCAAAGGGCATATGCTTTTTAAACTTTTTGATACACCTTTCCAAAACTGCCTTCAAAAGGTCAAATTCACTTTCCCCACAAATACCTGTTGGACATCTGCTTCTCTGTCCTCTTGCCAACCACAGGCTAGCCATCCATTCCATGTCTGCCCGTCTGGTTGGCATAACAATGTTACCTTATACCTTATACCTTATAGCTGGGCAGTAGTGTCGTACAGCTTTAATCCCAGCACTTGGGAGGCAGAGGTCTCTGTGACTTGGAGGACAGCCAGGGATACACAAAGAAACCCTATCTTGAAAAACCAAAAACCAAACAAACAAAAACTACATTAGGTTTTGTGTGTATTTCTCTGATTCTAGGTAACCTTTACATGTGATGATAATAATTTCAGACTAATACATAGTACTAATACATAGTAGCATAGACTAATACATAGTAGCAGCAGCTAGCATTTGCTGAATGCCTCCTTGTGCCGGGAATTCTCCTAGACATGTTTCCTACAGTATCTGTCTTAGTTGCTGTCCTATTGCTGTGAAGAAACACCATAACCAAGGCAACTCTTATAAAGGAAAGCATTTACTTGGGTGCTGGCTTGCAGTTTCAGAGGCATTATCATCATGGCAGGGAGCGTAGGGGCATGTGCGGCACCAGAGCAGTAGCAGAGAGATATATCCTGACACCTGGAGAGAGAGAGAGAGAGAGGCTGGTCCTGCTATGGAATTCTGAAACCTCAAAGCACACCATGGCAACTCATTTTTTTTTTTTTTTTTTTTGTTTTTGTTTTTGTTTTTGTTTTTCAAGGCAGGGTTTCTCTGTGTAGCTTTGGAACCTATCCTAGAACTTGCTTTGTAGACCAGGCTGGCCTCAAACTCACTGAGGTCCGCCTACACGGCAGCTCTTATACAGGAAAATTTTGAATTGGGTGGCTTACAGTTCAGAGGCTTAGTCCATTATTGTCACGGTGGGACATGGCAGCAACGTAGGCAGACATGGTACTGAAGAAGGGGCTAAGAGTTCTACATCAGGAAGAGACTGCCACCGTGGACCTGGTTTGAACATAGGAGATCTCAAAGCCCACCCCCAGCGACACACTTCCTACTACAAGGCCACACCTACTCCAACAAGGCCACACCTCCTAATAGTGCCACTACCTATGGCCCTATGGGGGCCATTTTTATTCAGATCACCACGCCTCCTAATCCTTCCAATCCTATCAAACAGTTCTACTCCTTGGTGACTAAACATTCAAATATATGAGCCTACGAGGGACATTCTTATTCAAACCACCACAGTATCTCATTTAATCCTTGGACCACCTCTGTAAAGTACTTGGGGCAGAGAGTGAGTTCAAGGCCATCATGTGCAACTTAGTAAGATACTGTCTCAAAGCCACAAGTGAAAAGAGGGCTAGGAAAACAGCTTAGTGATAGAGCCTTTGCCTAGTATGTGAGATGCCCTAGGTTCAGCGCCCAATACCAGGCAAAAAGAGTCAGGCACAGTCATGAACCCGAGCCCAGCCTAAACTACTGCATCTGGAGTTCTTAGCCAGCCCGCCCTACATTGTGAGAGCCTGTCTCAAAGGAGAAAAAAAATTGTTTTCACAAATGAACAGCACTAGCTGTTGACTAGATGTGCATGGACGTGTCTGTCTTTTCTGTGTGGGCTCTAAACCATGTCAGCCAACCTGGAAGGTGGCTGATTTGTGGTCCCAGTGCTGCACATCTCCAGCAGGCCTTCCAGCAGACAGAAATATCACATGCTATGTCATGTCCTGAGTTACGATTAGGTGGCTGTGTTCTTGAGGGAGGTGTCACTGTGGACACTGGTTTTCACTGCTCTTCTCCCCGGCAGCAAAAGCAGCTGATGGATACGTGAAGCCGCAGATCAAGCAAGTGGTCCCTGAGTAAGTGTCCAAGCCCAGCTCTGTTCTCCTGGTGCATCTCTCCCACTTTGTGCTCTTCCCTCAGCACCCATCACTCTCTGCTGCTGAGTCCAGCATCCCTAACCCTCTGGTAAACCCAATTTAGTTTTTGAGAAGAACTGAGTTCCATCATGCTGTGGCCATGCCCTTGGGGTCCTGAAAAAGACATGAAGATGTCCTCAAGCCCCTCCTTCAGTCCATATGGCTGAGACTGTGTTCTGCTTCCTTCTATAGGTTTGCTAATGCATCTACAGATGCCGGGAGTGGCGCAACCTACATGGACCAGGCTCCCTCTCCAGTAGTATGCCCCCAGGCTCACTACAACATGTACTCACAGAAGTAGGTCATGCTCTCAGAGACTTATGGGGAGGAACTAGGGCCTTGGCTGCAGGCTGGACTTCTTAAGGCAATGGAATGAAGGTCAAAGGAACCTGCAGGCTCTCTAGACCTGACCTCACCCAGCCTAGGCCCAGGCTCTGGCCTGTGGGAGGGGGAGATTCCTTCCAGTATTTAAAGCATCAAGTGGCCATAAGCAAATGGCATCCACTTGTCTTCTCTGAAGATGGAGATTTGCCGCTCTGTGTTTAAGGATTAGGTGGAGTTTGGGTGTGGGCGGATAGGATGGGTACTGAGAACTGAATCTCTGCAGACCTAGCCAGCAAAGGCCTCTGAGTATATCAGATGATCTTTCCAATGAGGGCCTAGGTTGAAGGGACAGTCCAGATCTCTCACCGGATTGGTTGTGGGGTTTCCAGTGACCTCTGATAACCTTTTTACCTCCCCTTCATCATCATCTCTCTTTCCCTCTGAAGCCCCGACCCTGTCCTTGACACCGATGGAGACTTTGATCTGGAAGACACGATGGATGTTGCACGGCGCGTGGAGGAACTTTTAGGCCGGCCCATGGACAATCAGTGGGTCCCTCACGCACAGTCATGACCAGACCTCACCACCTGCAGTTTCATCACCCTCGTGGAGGGACTTCTCGTGGATGTTTTAATTCCATGAATCGCTTCTCTTTGGAAACAATACTCATAATGTGAAGTGTTAATACTAGTTGTGACTTTAGTGTTTCTGTGCATAGTGGCACCAGTGAAGGGAGTGTGTGTGAGTGTGTGAGTTTGCACGTTGTGTTTTTCCCACCCCTTGCTGTCCAGTCTAAGCTACAGTGCCAGGGCAGAGGCCAGGCTTGTTTTTACCTTGTGCAAAAAGGCAGTTGGTTCCCTGAATCCTGGAACCTGGCCATGTGTCTTAAGGGTGACTGAACTTTGACACGTGACTGTTCAAGTAAGAGAAAGACAAAGAGAGGAAAAAGCACCTCCTCTCTGGGGAGCCTTCATCCCTCTGCCAGGCAGTCCATAGTCCAAGCTGTCATTGTCTCTGCCTGCGTTCTGAAAAGTAGATGACTGTCTGTTGATAAAGAAAGCCGGTGACTCACATGTCCCCTATCCCCTTTGCACATGTGGATGGAAAGGGGAGCTGTATAGAGTGTTGGGGCAAGGGTGGTCACAGGTTTTTGGATGGGTGGTGGCTGTTTCCACCACTGAACCCATCCTAACATTGGCTCCTTGTCCTCTGCTCCCTCAATCTCTGTTTCTAGAACTGCCACTCAGCTTATGTGTGTGTACTCATGTGGAAAGGAAGGAGGGCCACCCAGCTCAGAGCTTACAGGTGATGCCCTGTGCTCGCTCGCTCTGCCAGCATAGTGTTGTGTACCCAGTCCTGGCCCCAGACACCGGGCGTGGCCCGTCTGTGCTACCCTCCCCCACTCTGTGCTGTGGCAAGGCTGTGCCTGCATTACCCAAGGCTTTTCTAGAAGCTTGTTGATAATGGCTTTCTGCAAATGTCCAATGGTGTTTTTGTCTCTAAACCAGGTCTTTTTATGTTTTTCCCATTTGCACCCTAATTTGACATCAAATTTCTCTCTTCCTGCATCAGGTCTGGGTCCTCTGTACCCAGGTCACCTCTTTTCCCCTTCAGTGTCACAAAGTGTCCTGAGGAATAGCTGGTAGGAACTGTGGCCTGCACCTGGGTCCAGCCTGCTAAGCAGGCAGCCGCCACAATGGGGTGCTGGGTGCTGCTGGGAGTTGGGGAAATGCAGTCAGCAGGTTTGCTAGGAAGTTTGGTAGACTGTAGAAACAAAAGCCTCAGTGTAATTTCCTTCCATAGTCTCTGTAGCGTCACCCGAGGGAAGGAAGGGGCTGCAGTGGGCAGGCAGGGAAAGGGGCAAGCAGAGAGCGGCTACCACTCAGCCTGCAAAGCCCCTCTTTGGCTTCCTCTCCAAACAAGGGCAGAGCCACACCCAGGAGAGGAAGGCCCCAAAACCTTATTTTTATACATGCAAGTAAATAAACATATTTTTTTTACAAAAATAACTTCTGAATTTATCAGTGTTTTTGCTGTTAAAGGAACATACTCCTGTGTCGTAAATTATTTATTGGAAGATGACTTTTTAAAAGCTGCTGCTTGCCTTGGCTGGGTTTTGTACACTGATTTTTCTATGCCTGGTGGTAGCCTCTGCCTCAGGTGCTCGCTTGGATGGAGGAGGTGAGGCCCCTCCCTGCCCCCTCAGGAGAAAGCGGGAACTGTTTGAGGAATCCAGGTTTAAGGGACTCTTCCCCACCTGTCGTGTGGCCTGTTTGTCACACAAGGGTGCGGATTAGACACACTTGTCAATTGATTGTGGACTTGGCCCCAGCGCATGGGGACAGCAGAGCAACCCCGCACACCGAAAGGTTCCCAGCTTTCTCTCAAGTTGGGTTGGAGCAGGAGGGCTCCGCAAGGCTGGGTTTTCCTGAGGCTGTGCCTGGAGACGGGAGAGGCTTTTAACTGGAAGTTCTTTTCCCTATCTGCATGCTGGTCTCTCTCCCCACTCCTGCACACAAAGACAGGGCAAGGGCAGGTCTCCACCCACCTGCCTCTTGCCTGCAAGCAGACCCACACATGAGTCCTGAGAGGTCTCAGCTTGGGGTGTGTCGTGTATGGGACTTTGTAGGGGTGGAAGGAGATTCAACATGTCTATCTCTTACAATGAAAATATTCTTTTATAATTTCTCTTTTTAACATTTTGTTTCAGATACATATTTTAGTGTCGAGGCAGATTAGTATATAGCCACCAAAAAGTATTGTGTATAAATTGGGGCAGCCAAAAAACTGTGTATTTTATGTTACAATAAAGGCGTCTTCTTAAGGGCAGTGTTGAGTCCTCATTCCTTTCCACCATGTGTCAAGGGAGGGTGGCTTTAACAGGAAAGCGTTTTCAATCCTCAGCATGACCCTAAGGGGAACTAGTTGGAAGCCAGTGGCCTGAAATGATGCATCATGGGCTTTGATGGCAGACAGGGGCATCTCTCGCCTTCCTGCTGGGAAATGTTTGGGAAACTGAACTGATAGCCATCTCAGACTCTCCAAATACTCTTCCTGATGGAAAAACCAGCCCTGATTGAATTCCTCCCCTGAGCCTGGCACCATGTCGGGAAACTGGTGATGATGGGACATTGGTTCCTGCCACCCCAGGTCGTTATGAAATACAGAAGAACATGAAGGAAAAATCATGGGAAGTCTGGGTTGGCCTTTCTTCCCCTCTCTTTTGTGACATTGGGGCTTGAACATAAGGCCTCACGCATGCTAAGGAAGTTCTCTGCCACTTAGCTATACCCCTAATGCCTGGCCCTCCTCTTGAGATAAGGTCTCAAATGTTGAACTCACTGTTTTCCTTTCTCAGTCTCCAGAGTAGTGGGCCTACATCCCCAGCCCAGTGTCTGGGAAAACTCAGGACAATCAACAGTTTAGGAAGGGAGAGGTCTTCAGCCCAAGGGAGCACGGAATGTAGGCTTAGAGGGAAGCAGGAGAGGGCTGGAGCCAAGGCATTACTGTGTGTACTAGAATTTCCTGCTTGGTGCAGTGCAGGCCAAAACTCCTGCCCACTCCTCACGTGTTCTCTGGAGGTCCATGCTGTGAGAGGTCCCTTGGAAGGGGATGAGGCTGCAAGGCAGGCAGGGGACCGAATGACCTCAGAGGCCTGGCTGAAGGCTTGAACTATGCCTGAGTGAGATGGTAGGAATGACCAGATTTCCATCTTAAGAAACCCTGTCAGAGTTACTATTGCTGTGATGAAACAACATGACCAAAAAGGAAGTTGGGGAAGAAAGGGTTTATTTGACTTACACTTCCACAACACTGTTCATCATCAAAGAAAGTCAGGACAGGAACTCAAACAGGGCAGAAATCTGGAGACAGTAGCCGTGAAGGGATGCTGCTTATTGGCTTGCTGTGTCCACGGCTCAGCCTGCAATCTTACAGAACCCAGGACCATCAGCCCATGAATGGCCCCATCCACAAAGGGCTGGGCCCTCCCTCATCAGTCATGAATTAAGAAAATCTACTACAAGCCCGCCTATAGCCTGATCTCACTGAGGCATTTTCTTAATTGAGGCTTTCCCTTCTCCAGTGACTCTAGTTTGTGTCAAGTTGACATAAAACTAGCCAGCACACCATACTATAAAGTAGGCATGGTGATACATGCCCATAATTCCAGCCTTGGTAGGCAGAGGCAGGAGGATCAGAGGTTCAAGGCCATCCTTGGCAACAAGAGACCTCATCTCAAAAAAGAACAGGGGGAGACCAGGTGGGCAGCACACCTTTAAGCCCAGACTCAAAAGCAGGTGAGTCTCTGGGTTTGAGGCTAGAACTCTGTTCTACAGTGTGAGTTTCAGGATAGTCAGGGTTACACAGAGAAACCCTGTCTTGGAAAGTCAAAATGAAACAAAGGAAGGGAGGGAGGGAGAGAGGGAGGAAGGGAGGGAAGGAGGGAGGGAGGGAGGGAGGGAGGGAGGGAGGGGGGGGAAGGAGAAAGAGAAAAGACAATGCAAAAGCACTTACTCTCTTGCAGAAGGCCGAATTCAATCCCCAGCACCCACGTGGTGACATAACTATCTATAACTCCAGTTCCAGGAGACTCAATACCTTCTTCTGGCTGCACTGGACACCAGACATACACGTGGTACATGTGCATCTATGTAGGCAAACATTCATACACAAAAAATAAAAACAATTTTTTGTTGCTTTTTTTTTTTTTTTTTTTTTGAGACAGGGTTTCTCTGTACTGTTTTGGAGGCTGTCCTGGAACTCTCTCTCTGTAGACCAGGCTGTCCTGGAACTCACAGAGATCCACCTGCCTCTGCCTCCCAGGTGCTGGGATTAAAGGTGTGTGCCACCATTGCCCGGCTATAAACACGTGTAGCCCAGGAGGCTGGCCTCGAACTCATGATCCTCCTGCCTCTGCCTCCTTCAGCAAATCCTATTGGCTTGTGCCACCTCAACCGGCCTTTTTTTTTTTTTTTTTTTTTTTTTTTAAGAAAGAACAATCCTATTGCAGCTTCAGCATGTGTAGCTTGAAAGGAGACGGAACAAGTAATGAAGGAAAGCTGGGAGGCCATTTCAGTAGTTCAAGCAAGAGAAGATGATGTCATCTGGGGACCCACGGCTGTGGATCTGAAGCATAGTCATAAATGTGATAACCAACATTGGAGTACAGTTGAAATCTAGACACATTACAAGTTTGAGGCCTGGAAACAGTTCTATGCTCCTCAAAGGGTTGGGACTAGTTCAATTGTAGAACCCTTGTCTCTTGTGCTAAAGGCTCTGTGTTCGATCCCTGGCACAAAAAGTTAAAAAAAAAAAAAAAAAAAAGAAGAAGAAGAAGAAGAAGAAGAAAAAAGCTGGGCAGTGGTGGCACACGTATTTAATCCCAGCACTCAGGAGGCAGAGGCACGTGGATCTCTGTGAGTTTGAGACCAGCCTGGTCTACAAAAGCTAGTTCCAAGACAGCCTCCAAAGCCACAGAGAAACCCTGTCTCAAAAAAAAAAAAAAAAAAAAAAAAAAAAAAAAAAGTCTTAGACAGTTGTTAATCATGGGGTAATGGGGAAGCATGGCAGGGAAGAAAGGAAACCGAAAGCTTCCGAGTATAAATCCGGGTGGGAATACATTTTGAAAACATTCATGTGCACTGAGGCTGTAGCTGTGTTGACTGAGCACTTGCCTGGTATGCATGAGGTTCTGTGTTTGGGAGGTGGAGGCGGGAGGATCAGAAGTAACATGTTTGAGTCCATCCTGGGATAGAGAACCTATGTTCTGTTCTGTTCAGTTACAACAGCTGTACTTGGGGGTCTGAATGAGCTTGTTAAGTTATAGCATGAAAAAGTAAACAAATAGCAGACACATAGCAAACATCAAGTCAGGCGTTTATACCATCTAGAAGAGATGACGAGAGTAGCCTGACTGGAAAGCACACAGAGGGGATATCTCCAAGCTGGAGGCTTAAAAACATCCAACAGAGATGGAGTGTGGAAGCCGGGACAGTCAAATGGAGTCCCTGATGGACCTTATTCTCTCCATCAATGGATTCTGATAAAAAATGTAGTCTGTCTGTCTTTTTTTCCACCGTGGGGTGAGCTATGGTAGCCTCTGTTAGAAATGGTTTCTCTCTGTAGCTGATCTCAAGGACATGTTTTTAGTTTGGGGCTGTTTTGCTGTTCTTCAGTCTCTCCATTCCAGAGCCAGGGGACTAGCCTGCCCCAGGACATGGGGGCTTGGAGGACAGTCACATCATGCACACACATACACTCACCATAATAATCAAAATGTTGTTTTTTAATCACTTATGTAATTTTATGTGTAGGGTGTTTTGCCTGCATGTGTTTAAGTGCACTGTGTGTGTGCTTCATGCCCGTAGCAACCAGAAGAAGGTGCCCGATCCCCTGGAACCAAAAGGAAACTGAACCTCGGTCCTCTGCAAGAGTAGCAAGTGCTTTTAGTCATCTCTGCAACCCCCACACACTTTTCAAAAAGTGTAAGCATGGACACTTTCTAGATCATGCCATGGAACCAATATTGTCCTAATGCCAAAACCAGACTAAGACATCACAAGACCAACATGACTCATAAATATGGACACAAACATCCTGAACACATGCTAACAGATGGAACTCATCAACATATAAAAGGAACTCTACATCACCAACCACAAAGTCGGACTTATCTTTGTGATTTGGAATGAGCCTGGCATACGAAAGTCTATTTGAGAATCAACAGAATTAAAAAGAAAAGATGGAGAGGCTAGAGAGGTAGGTCAGTTGACAAAATGTTTACTGCAGAGACGCAGGGCCAGAGTCTGGAAAGCCCAGCACCCATGCAAAATGGCGGGTGTAGGGCACATGGCTGTGTTTCCATAGTTAGGAAGGTAAAGACGGGGCCTATGGGGTTACCTACCCAGACAATCAAGTCCAATCTAGGGGCTCCAGGTTCAGGGACAGATACTATCTTTAAAACAAACACAAAAACTAAAATTACCAGGCAGGTGGTGGCGCACACCTTTGATCCCAGCACTTAGGAGGCAGAAGCAGGCAAATCTCAGTTTGAAGCCAGCCTACTCTGCAAAGCAAGTTCCAGGACAGCCAATACACTTTGCCAGAGAAACCCATCTCAAAAAAAAAAAAAATTCAGATGAAGAATAATCAGTGAACACCACCCAACATTGGACTCTGGCCACTACACACATCTGAATCACATACTCATGTACACACTCATGTGCACGCGCGTGCGTACACACACACACTCTCTCTAGCCACTTTGGTGGTGCACATCTGTAATTCCAAAGGAAGAGAGACAGGAAGGAAGGAGCGAGCAAAGGAAGGAATGAACAAATGAACACAGATAGGAAGAGTTGACTATGAGGGTGCACACCTGTCACCCTAACTTCAGGAGGCTGAGACGGGAATGTAATTCAATTGCAATGTGAGCTGTGTGGCAAGACTCTGTCTCAAACCTCTTTAAAAAGAGGAAAGGCTGGCATGGTGGTGCACACCTTTAATCACAGCATTTGTGAGGCAGAGGCAGGTGCATCTTTGACTCACTCTGGTCTACAGAGTAAGTTCCAGGACAGCCAGGGCTACAATGAGAAGCCCCGGAGAGAGGGAGGAGGGGAGAGAGGAAAAACTGGCATGATCATTTCAAAAGATACAAAAACCTGATAGCTGCCATCACACTGGGGAAAACCTAAGATCAGGAACAAAACACAGAAGCAATCGTGATGCCCCTGGGTGGGAAAGCATCTTGCCGGCAAGTCCATTCCCTCACCGGTGTTAGCGCCTACTTCTGTGGAATTCCCATGTACACTGAAGACCAGCTGAGACATCCAGCCCCATGAACCGAACAACTACTGGATTCTTGGGCCTTCTGTTGGTAGATAGCCATTGCTGGATTACCTGAACCACAGTCTGTATGACAGTCTAATAAATCCCCTTCCTCTGTCTCCTCTAGCACTCTGGAGATAGTAGTAAGAGGATCAAGAGTCCCAAGTCATTCTTAGCTACCTACCAAGTTCAAAGTCAGCCTGGGCTATACGAGAAGTGGCAGGAGGAGGATGGAGAGATGGTCCAACAGTCAAGAGCACTTAACTGCTGCCATCCCAAAAGATCTGAACTCCTGTTACCCCTGTTAGGTGGCTTACAACCACCTGTGACTCAAGCTCCAGCAGATCTGAAGACTTCTTCTGGATTCCATGGGCAACTGCTCACATGAAGACCCACATAAACATATAATAAAAACAAATATATCAGAGCTGGAGGGATGGCTCAGTGGTTAAAAGTACTGGCTGCACTTCCAAAGGACCAGGGATCTTTATCCCTAGCTGGTGAGCTGGCCCATAGAATACTGGCCTTTCTTGCCCCTCTGAGCCACTGCTCCTCCTCAGGCCCTGTTAGTTCTATGCAGAGGGATAACTGCTCTGACCAGCCAGCATTACTGTACACTAAATTACTCTAGGCCATCAGGTCACCTTGTGGAAAACTTGCCTGAAAATTCATCCCATTTTGAGACTTTTTACAACCCTTTACATACCCTTAAAAAAGAAAAAAAACCTTCTAATTCTTTAAAGTAATACTAAAATTAAAACTAAATTAAATTACAATGCATCTTAGGCTAATCCTGAAAAAGCCCTTATTATCCCTGAACATATAAAGTTAAGAAAACAAAAAACTAGCTGGGTGTTGGTGGTGCACGCCTTTAATCTCAGCGCTCAGGAGGCAGAGGCAGGTGGATTTCTGTGAGTTCAAGGCTAGCCTGGTCTACAGAGTTAGTTATAGGACAGGCTCCAAAGCAATACAGAGAAACCCTGTCTTGAAAAAACAAAAAACAAAAGGAAAAAAGAAAGAAAAGAAAGAAAAAGAAAACAAAAAACTGTACACATTGACCAAGGTTCAATTCCCAGCCCCCACGTGGCAGCTCACAACTGTCTGTAACTCCAGATCCAGGGAATCCAGCACCCTCACACAGACACACATGCAGGCCAAACACCAGTGAACATAAAATACAATATAAACTAAATAACTATTCAAGTGTGTTTTTTCTTGAGATAAAGTCAGTAACATTCAATCACTGGTAAATTTGATCAAACTAACTATATTACATTCAGGTTTAACAATTATAAAAGATGGAGGTAATTTTCTTTTCTTTTCTTTTCTTTCTTTCTTTTTTTTTTTTTTTTAAACATAAGATTTCTCTATGTAGCCTGGCTGTCCTGAAACTCTCTGTTAGACCAGGTTGGCCTACCTGGCCTACAGAGATCTACCTGCCTTTGCCTCCAGAGTGCTGGAATTAAAAATATGCACCTCAATCTGGTTATTGTTTATTCCCCCCACACACACACACACACCCCTCCAGACAAGGTTTCCCTGTGTAGCTTTGGAGGCTGTCCTGGAACTAGCTCTTGTAGACCAGGCTGGTCTAGAACTCACAGAGATCCACCTGCCTCGGCCTCCCAAGTGCTGGGACTAAAGGTGTGAGCCACCATTGCCCTTTAAAGCCAAGAATGTGCTTGAATGGTTCTTCTTCCCCAGCCTCACAAATACTTTGTGTCCACTGCACCCTGGAGACTTTTTGTGTTTTCCTTTTAAAGATGAGACCTCCATGTAGTTCTGGCTGGCCTTGAACTTGTTACACAGCTGAGGATGACCTTTAGCTCCCAGTCCTCTTGCTTCCACGTTCCTGAGGATTGGAATGATAAGCGTGCACTACCACACCTCCACAGCTGTGGTTTTTAGTTGTTCTCAAGTCTGAGCCTGTTCCCGGACAGAGGGCAAACTCTCCCTCCTTTCTCTTTCTTGATAATCATGCTACCCTGGCCCTAACTCCTCCTTCTACCAACTTGAACTTGTACCCAAGTTGTCACCCTTTAAGTGACCTGTTCCTTTAAGAGCACCCCCCCCCCAGACCCGCCCAACCAGGCCGGATTTCCTGTCCAAACCCTGCCCTTTAAAGTCATCACTCCAACTTTCTGGCCTGCTGTGTACAGAAACCAGAAACACTGAGGGATCTGGGGTGCTGGAAGTAGGCAGAAGAGGGCTGTGACGGGTGCATATAGACCCAGGGCTCTAGGGGGGAAGGGGACAAGGACAGGGAAGACCCCTAGAGAAAGTAAAGTCACTTGGGAGTGGGTAAGATGTCAAAGGTACGACCCAGCCCTCTCTGTGTGATAAGGGGGGAGCTGCTTGGGCTGTTCTTCCCTTCCTGATACAGGACTAGGGACAGGGGGGATGCCAGTCAGTCGCTTCCATGCCGCCTGCCCAGCAGGACCCTGGCTTCCTCCTCTGTTTTCCGTGTGCAGCAGGCTGTGGGGGAAGACATGCTTATTCCTTCAGGCTCCAACTCTGTTCTTCTCCCAGGAGCTACTTGGAGATGCTGCTGCTATGGCCCCTGCTGCTGTTGCTGCTGCTGCCTCTACTGGCCATGCTGTGGCAGCAGAGGTCTCGGGATGCCAGGCCATCCTGGCTGACCCGCCTCCAGCACCAGGTGGCCTGGGGGGCACTAGGCTTGGCAGCTGCCTGGCAGCATCGAAAACTAGAACAGAGCACACTGCACGCGGGCCAGAGCCAGCAGCAGGCCCTTGAGTGGTGTCTGAAGAGAGCCAAGGGTCCCCGCTGTCTCCCCAGGGGGAACACAGGTGTGTGTGTCTGACACCTGGGGGAGGTGACCCAAAGAGAAAGAAAACGCACACGCACGCACGCACACACACACACACACACACACACACACACACACACACGATTGATTCTAGAACCCAAAGGTCCCTTCATTTACTACCAGTACTCTATGGCCTGGCCCAGAGCCCTACCATGACCTATGCCTGATTGTCGTATTAAGATGGAGTTTCTTTTGCTGGGCCCTGTTCTAGCCTTCACCCCATTTCCTAGGACCTTTCTGGGTTCCTTCCTTGAGGGTCTCCACATTCTTCTCACTTCCTGAGAGTTTCTGGTATTTTGGGGGCTACAGACATGAGAACCTTCCGGAGTCATCTCCCATTGACCAAAACCAGCCAAGCCAAGGAGGAAGAGAATGAAGAGAAGCTCTTGCCCCCTGCCTCACCCCAATATCATGGAGAAGCTTCTCTGCAGGTAAACCTAGGCACCCTTACCCCACAGCAGCAAACCCTTGCCGAAAGATATGCAGAGGAGGCCCACAGTAGTGAGGTCTGATTCTGAACTCTGAATGATAGTCCCTTTTATATCCCTCCAGGCCACCCTTCTGGGTCTGGTCACCCTAAACAAGGCCTACCCAGAAGTACTGACTCCAGGAAGTACTGCCTGTGTAACCCCCACATCCCCATGGCCCAGCTCCTTCCCCTGGCTCAGGCATGCCCTGGGCCGGGTAAGCCCCGTTGGAGCCAAGGACTCTCGGACCCTGCTGCTGGAGGCACTGAAATCCCCAGGGCTGAGGGCATTGGAGGCAAGGACTGCAGTGGAGCTCCTGGATGTCTTTGTGGGCCTGGAGGCAGAAGGCAGAGAACTGGCTGAGGCCATAGCAGATGGGAACCTAGGAACACCTCTCCCCAGCCGAGCAGCTGAACTACAGGAAGCTCTGGAGCAGGGACCCCGAGGATTGGCCCTTCGGCTGTGGCCAAAGCTGCAGGTGGTGGTGACCCTGGATGCAGGAGGCCAGGCAGAAGCCGTGACTGCCCTTAGGGCCCTGTGGTGCCAAGGGCTAGCCTTCTTTTCTCCTGCTTATGCTGCCTCTGGAGGTCAGCTTGGTGCTGGGACTGGGTACAGGTGGGATGGGGGGGGGCACGCCCCCCCCACAGAGGTCATGCAGCTAGTTACCATGCATTGAGCCACATAGGAATTTATCTTCTTGAATCCTTCTCAGTGCCCAGGATGGTACAGGTTACTAGCTCTGTCTGTCAGCTGAGCATGCCAAAGTTCATTGAGACATAGCATCTCACACAGTCTCATGGGGTACCAGGATTTGCTCTCGTCTCTGACCCCTGTGGAACCACGACATCTCTGCTGGCCTCTACCCAGTCATGACCAGGAGGGAGCAGGCTGGACCTTGGGGGGGAGGGTACCCAGAAAAGCTGGAGCAGGAGGACCAGATGATCAGAGGGGCTGGGCCTGTGGTCCAGAGTGGAGGCGCTGGTTTCTGCTGTTGCCTGGCAGAAAGGAATACACCACAAGGTTGACAACATTTTTTTCTCTCCGTAGGGGTGATGGCCCTAAACCTGTGGCCAGAGAAACCCCAAGGATTCTATCTTCTGCCCCCTGGAGCCCCCCTTATTGAGCTGCTCCCAGTCAAGGAAGGAAACCGAGAGGAGGCAGCCTGCACTCTCCTTCTTCCTGATGTCCAAATGGAGGAAGAATATGAACTAGTGCTGACTGACCATGCCGGCCTGGCCAGGTGATCCCCTACTGGCCCCTGTCACCTCTGGTGTCCTGCCCTTGGGAGGAGACACACGCTCACTCCACCCCCCCTTCAGGTGCCGCCTGGGAGATGTGGTACGGGTGGTTGGTGCCTACAATCAGGTTCCAGTTGTCAGCTTCACCTGCAGGTAGGCGACCCCGGGGATGCCAAGGGGCTGTCTGTCCCTGGGTGTCTACTTCCTCTTCCATTTCCCTTCAGGCTGGGACAGACTCTGAGTGTTCGAGGAGAAGTTACTGATGAGAATATATTCTCTGCAGCCCTGGCCCAAGCAGTGGGACAGTGGCCAGGAGCCAAGCTGTTGGACCATGTCTGTGTGGAGAGCAGCATTCTGGGTAAGCATGTCTAGCTGCTCTTACCTCCATGTCTTGGGTCTGGCTAACCCCCAACCCATGTTCACCCTGACCGGACACATCTAGAAAGGAGACTCAACTCAGTCTTCTCCACTGTTGCTAACAGAAGTCCCTCTCTATATCTAACTCACACACACACTGCTGACCTACCTCACATCCACGAGTCGGTTCTAGGTTCCCCTCTATTTGCTACTTGCCAGCAAGGATTGTTTCTCCCCTCCCCCATGAACCTTAGAATAGGGAAGAAATAAAGTCAGGTGCTGTTGGCTCCGGCAGGCAGCTGCCTTGTCCTCAGGAAGTGTGTATGTGGGTGGCTTTGTCCTCAGACTCCTGTGATGGCTCTGCCCCGCACTATGAGGTATTTGTGGAGCTGAGGGGATTGAGGAATCTGTCGGAGGAAAATCGAGACAAGGTAAAAGATCAATCAGACCAGGGTGTGATTCTAAGTCTCTTTTGTTCTACAAGCCCTCCCCAGTTGTCATGGAGATGAGGGAATTCAGAGAAAGGGGTGCCAGGGAGGGGGACCCCTCTTCTGGGAGTCTGGGAAGGGAGCACTTCCTTCCACACTGGAGTCCTAAGTGTAGGTGGCCTTGGGCATGGTCATGCGCATCTCGTACACATGCCACTGCAGGGTAGCCTCACCCCACTCTTCTGCCTCTAGCTTGACCACTGCCTGCAGGAAGCCTCCCCTCACTACAAGTCCTTGCGGTTCCGGGGCAGTGTGGGCCCTGCCAAAGTCCATCTGGTGGGACCAGGGAGCTTCAGAGTACTCCGGGAAGCACTAGCAGCCTGCCCCGCCTCCTCCTTCCCTCCTGAAATGCCTCGGGTCCTCAGGCTCCCTCACTTGGTCCAGCTCCTGCAGAAGAGGGTGATATCCTAACCAAGGCAAGCTGTTGCAAGGCTTCCCTCTGTCACCTCACCCTTTCCTCTGGGGCATCTCCAGATGTTGAGTCCTGGACCAGACATCACAGGATATTGGCCCATCAGAGCCACTGGGCCTTAGGGAGGCCTTTGACTTATTGACCGGTTTTAAGATGGAGGCTTTTGGCCTACAGCAGAAGCCAGCAGTGTCCTACGACCGTCCCCATCAGCCTGTCCTATGTGACATTGATGCACCCTGGTGTCTTCCTGTATCTCAGCCCCTCTCATGTGCTTGACCAGGGTACAGCATGGGCTGAAAGTATAGATTATGCTCCCAGAGTGGCTCCTTGGAGAAGGAGCAAATGAATATAAAGGTGTCAGCATCATTGTCTCCTGGTCTGAGGTACATCTTGCACAATCTCCTGAAAGGATGAGGCTGGCCCACAGGAGTAAGCCAGTGTTTAAATTTTCTTCCTAGCAACACTCCTCCCTTCCCTCCATCCTTCCCTCCCTTGCCCATTTTACCATTGGATCAACTCCCAAATAAAACTCTTTTTTTTTAAATATTTATGTATTTATTTTATCTGTGTGTGCCTGCCCCGTGTGTGTATCCTGTGTATGCAAATGCCTCCAGAGGTCAGAAGAAGACAGTGAATTCATTGGAACTGGAGTTACATGCTGTAGGCAGAGTTTTCCCATCCCAGGAGCTGCTTCCAAATTATTACACAGAGGTTTGTATGACTTATAAATGCTCCACCAATAGCTCAGGCTTATTACTAACTAGCTCTTACATTTAAATTAACCCTTTCTATTAATCAAAATTTTGCCACATGGCTAGTAGTTTATCACCTCATTTTCTTTTTCTGTTTGTTTTTTGTTTCATGTTCAGACAGGGTCTCTTTGAGGCTTTGGAGGCTGTCCTGCAATTAGCTTTTGTAGATCAGGCTGGCCTCGAACTTAGATATCCACCTGCCTCTGCCTCCAGAGTGCTGGGACTAAAGGCTTGTTCCACCAATGCCCGGCTCAGCTTTATTATTAACGACCAGCATAACCCACAGCAACAGGCAGTTTAGAGCTGCTATGTGGGTACTGGAAACCAAACCCAGGTCCACTATGAAAACATCAAGAACGCTTGGCTGCCAAGTCATTTCTCTAGGCCCTCAAATAAAATTCTCATGCCCAGATTCTGAACACTGCTGCACCCTACTTCAGCCACAGCCTGGACTCCCCTCTGGAGCCCAGCCAACCACTCTGGCCCCTGTCCTGAGCTCCAGAGCTTTCACCTCCTCTGTACATTGGCTTAGGTTAGTCCCAAGAGTGTAAGCAAGCAGACAGATGCCCTTTGCCCGCCCATTCCAGCATAGCCTGAAGGTGAAGGGACTGTTTGTTCCCATCTTCTCCACCCTGCCTCAGCACTAGGCCTAGTCCGCACAAATCACTTCTACGATGAGAAAGGAGGAAGCGAGGCTTCAAGTCACCAAGTGTCACAGCAGGAAGGAGCCTCAGAGCTCCCTGCTAAAAATACCCATCGCAGCAAGGAAACTAAGCCTCAAGGTTAGGAGACCAAGACCTGCAGCTCCTCCTGGGCCAAGACTGTGCTAGTCCAGAGCCTTATCCAACTTTCAGTTCTGCCTCTGAATGTTTCTCTGTCCTTCTACGCCCCCCCCCATGGGCTCCGCCCTCTCCGTAGCCACTCCCCATCAGCCTTTAAAAGTCCCTCAACAAAGACTACCCAGCCTGGCAGTGCGGCCCTGGAAAACTTTACTGAACTTAATTTCTCTCTTTAGTTCCATAGAAACTACGAGGCCCACACCCTATACTGTGTGAGCCAAGCACTGTAGCATCCAAGCCTTTGTTCACTTTGTCCCTTCTCAGACATACTCTGTTCCCTCACCTACCTAGTGGAAGTGCTTTTCAGGTAAAGCCTTTGAGGGACCCCACCCCATGTCCCACCCAGAAGGAAGTGACTCTCTAATCTTTGCTGGTTCTTTGAAGTCCTCTCCCTGCATTGAACTAACCTTGGACCCAGATGCCACCCCACTCCCCGCCCTAGACTTGTGTGCTTCTTGAAAGTAGGGGCATGGTGGCTGGGGAGATGGCACTCTTAAGAGCACTTACTGCTTTTGCAGAGGACATGGGCATGGTTCCCAGCACCCACATACTGCCTCACAACCATCCATAACTCCAGTTCCAGGGAATCTAAAACCCTCTTTGGTATTCACAGCCACCAGGCACACATGTGGTACATATGTCACAGTCAGGCAGTGGTGGTGCACACCTTTAATTTTGGCACTCTGGAGGCAGAGACAGGCAGATCTCTGAGTTCGAGGCCAGCCTGGTCTACAGAGCGAGTTCCAAGACAGGCTCCAAAGCTACACAGAGAAACCCTGTCTCAAAAAAACAAAACAAAACAAAAAACGAAAGAATGAAGAAAGAGAAAGGAAGGAAGGAAAGAAGGGAGGAAGGGAAAGAAAGGAAGTAAGGTCACATCCTAGGCACATGCTATCACTGTGCCCATGCAGAACTGATCTACGTCAAGAGCTCCTTAAGGAGGCCTTGACAGAGAACTTGGCCTTCGAGTAACATGAGTCGATCACCCACATCCCTCACCCATCACCCTCATGCCCTGTCCCATGATGGTTCAGTCCTGGAGATGGCAGAGTAAGACTACAATGTCCTCTTCTTGCCTGGCCCAGGAGACGTGCTGCCTACCAGCTTCTAGAAACCAGGCTTGGCTGCTCTCTCACCCATTGCCCACAGTAAGTCTCCAAGACTTTCCATGGAAGAATTTGGTGAAAGGGACAGAGGAAATGGAGAGCTGTGGGGTGGGGAGGGCAGTTTCAAGAGCTGTTTCCAGGGAGAGAAAGGCTCTGGAACCTTATGGTCCCTAGAGTCAGTGACAAGGAGCTAGGGTGGGGTGAATGCTTCCCAGGTACCCTCCCTACTCCCCCACCCTCTACATACCATGGACAATGGTTCTCAGGCTGCCACTTTTTCTGCCCCTAATTAGTAACCACCCCTCCCCCCATTGTCTCTGGCCAGTGCCCCAGCCACCGCCTCTTTTGTGACTCAAGATTCCTGGGTGCAAGGTAGCCTCATTAGTACCCGGAGACCGCCCATCTCCAAGGAACAGGCAGACAGACAAGCAGGGACCAAGGACAGAGCAGCCATTCTTTGGGTCCATCCTGGAGACCGCTCCACTGCAAGATGCTAATCTTAGACATGCCTTTGTCTGGTTTAAAGTGGACGCAAATGCTCATGTCTACCCCGCCCCACACACACCTCAGAGCACTATAAACCCCTGGGCCCTGGAAGCAGGTCACAATCAACGACAGCTTCAGACTTCTTGGGTGTTTGGACCACTGCACTGAAGACACCATCTTTCCAAATCCCCCTGCCCTGAGCTCCAGACACCATGAATCTTCCTCCTACTAAGGTAAAGCAGCTAAGAATAGGGCTGAGCCTCATCAAACCACTGAGGCCACTTGAATGCTTGCCCAGGAGCTGGGCCCAAGACATCTTTCTCATGTAGCACTAAGGCAGGAATCTGGGTGGGATCTTGGCAGCCTGCTTGGTTAACACTAGGCATGCCAATCATTCTCCTAGAGGCTCATGTTTATGGAGCTTTTGCGTTTCTCGGTTTGTCATCCACTCAATAGCCCGCGGTAATAGGGATGGCTTAATGCCTACTTGTAGATGAGGAAGGGCTGTTCCAAGAGGGTGAGAAACTGGTCCAAAGGCACAGTGTTCAGTTTTCTCCAGCAAAGGCAAGGTCTGCTGTGTGTGTAGACAGAAGGACTACACTAAATAAACCCTTTGTTTCCGCTAAACTTAACATGTTCGGCTCATACAGACTTGGGCACACCTGTTTGCAGATGGAGGAGAAAGCCTTTAAATATGTTTTCAAGGGACAAGTGTATTCTGCTGGTGTTAGTCTTCCTAGAGGAGATGACTTGTCTGTGGATTGAAGGATGAGTTGACAAAGGAGCCAGATGCAGGAAACTCAGTGACAGCCAGGCACAGTCTCAGGCAAGAAGAGGTTCCAAGCTGACTGAGTATGGACTGAAACACATTCTCGCCTTGTCCCTTGTCCCCTTTAGGTTCCCTGGGCCGCCTTGACTCTGCTGTTGCTACTGCTGCTGCCGCCAGCGCTGCTGTCGCTTGGGGTGGACGCACAGCCTCTGCCCGACTGCTGTCGCCAGAAGACCTGCTCTTGCCGCCTCTACGAACTGTTGCACGGCGCTGGCAACCACGCCGCGGGCATCCTGACTCTAGGAAAGCGTCGGCCTGGACCCCCAGGCCTTCAGGGCCGGCTGCAACGCCTTCTGCAGGCCAACGGCAACCACGCTGCTGGCATCCTGACCATGGGACGTCGCGCAGGCGCAGAGCCAGAGCCACATCCCTGCCCTGGTCGCCGCTGTCTGACCGCAACCGCCACCGCTTTAGCGCCCCGGGGCGGGTCTGGAGTCTGAACCCCATTCAGTCTCTGTCCTGGTCCTATCTTCTCCCCTCTGATCGCTAGTGTTAGTCTCTAGGAAAACGGCAATAAAGACGAGTCTGTTGGTATGGCGAATCTTTGTTCTTGTGTCTGTATCAAGTTCAGGCCTCCAGGGGGCGGGAAAGCATCTGAGAACTGTGAAGGTTTAGGGCCCCCGGAAGGAGCTTGTGTTTCTTGTCCTAAACACTTGGTCTGGAAGAACCCAGTGCAAGAGTCCTGAGGTGCATGCTCAGGGCAGGGGTGGGGTGGGGGGTGGAAGGAGGTAACAACGTGACCCACGTTGTTCTACTATCTACTTTATTTGTTTATTTATTTTAAAACTGGATCGTGGCCAGACGGTGGTGGCAGTGCATGCCTTTAATCCCAATACTCAGGAGGCAAAGGTAGGCAGACCTCTGTGAGTTCAAGGCCAGCCAGGTCTACAGAGTGAGTTTCAGGACAGGCTCCAAAGCTACACAGAGAAACCCTGTCTTGAAAAAACAAACAAACAAAACCTGGGTCTTAAGTCTTCCAGGTTGTCCTCAAATGACCAGAATGACCTTAAACTTAAATGACCCTCAAACCTTAAATGATCCTACTGCCTCTACCTCCGGAGTACTGCTGAAATTGCAAGTGTACTCCACCACACCTGGCTCCTGCAATACTGGGGGACTGAATGAACTTGGTGTATATTAAGCAAGCACTCTACCAACGGAGCTACATCCTCAGCTCCTACTGTTTTATAGTAGGGACCCACACAGAGAGCTTCAGGAAAGCCGCACAAGGGAATAGAGTCCAGCTTGTAAGGGCTGGAGTAAGGTTGCCCAAAAGGCAAGGCACATGAGCTTGCATGATGAGCCTTCCAGAGTGGCGGTGGTGTGAAAAATACCACTGGAAAGCAGGTGGCTAAGTGTGCAGCTATTGCATATGACCTGGTTTTGCACCTCATTGTATAGAATGGAAGTCTGGGAATGTTTTTAAGCAGAGATTTTTTTTTTTTTTAACTCCAGCAAAAGATGCCTGTGGTAGGTTGAAATGTACTCCCCACAAATTCACATGTTGAGGTCTTAACCCCCCAGCATTTAGGAAGTGGCCTTGCCGACACAGCCTAGTGAGATAAGGTTGGAGTATAGCAGACCTCTAATCCAGCATGAGTAGTGCACTCATAAAAAGGAGGATTGGCGTACACACACTCACACGTACATGGGACACTGTGATGCACCCACAAGCCGGGGAATGCCAGAAGTCACCAGCATGGAAAATTCTTTACAGCCTTCAGAGGGATCTAAGCCCTGAGTTCGGGATCTAACTTTGAACCGGATTTCTAGATCCCAGAATTGTTTAAACCGTCCACTCTGCGTCACTTTGCTATAGCCCTAAGATAGTAATGTAAAATTCAAAAGAGACATGAGGGCTGGCAAGGCGGCTGGGTGGATAAAGGCCCTTACTGCCAAGACTGAAGAACTGAGTTTGATCCTGGGGACCTACAAAGTGGAAGGTGAGAACCGACTGCAGAAACACCCTGCACTATGGCATAGGCATGTACACACACACACAATAAATGTAACAACCCTTTTTTTTTTTTTTTTTTTTTGAGAAGAAATATCTCAATTCCAGCAGGCGGCACTATCAACCAGACACCAGCCCCAGCGTGGGCCGCGCGGGGAAACCCGTGAGGTGGAGCTACCCGGAGCAGCCAGGGAACCACGCGCGTAGGGGCGTGATCCCCTTGAAAGAAGGGCGTGGCCACCATCGGAGCCCCACCTCAACACCTCAAGCCTCGATGGTGGGCGTGTCTCCGAGTCTCTCCCCAAGAGACACGCGTGGGCCGCTCCCCTCTGGGAGGAGGGCCGCAGAGGAGAGGTGCGGGTGTCTCTGGCGGCCCCTCCCTGTGCGGAGCCACGTGGTGGGCGCGGGCCGAGCCCTCTGGGAAGAACCTGTCCCGTGGGGAGGTGGGGGGGGTGGCTCTCGAAGTGCTACGGGGCAGAGCTCAGATCTACCAGGTTCAGAGCAGAGAGACAGCGGCGGCTAGAGGAGGGGAGGAGGCAGGCCGGCGCATGGGGCGCCCCGGCCCCGCCGGTAGCGCGCCCCCTCCGGCCAGGCCGCGCTGAACGCAGCCCGCGCAACGCCTCGAATCCGCACCCGGGGCCATGCCGGTCATGAAGGGGTTGCTGGCCCCTCAAAACACCTTTCTGGACACCATCGCCACCCGCTTTGACGGCACGCGTGAGTTGGGTGGGGGCTGGGTCAAGTCTCCTTGGGACAGGGTGGATATCCTAGATATGGAGTGATCAGAGGAGGGAGAATGGGTGCAAGAACTCCTAAAACCGTGGTAAAGAAGCAGGGGTGCAGAGCCCCGTAGAGTGGAAGATCAAGAGACCGGGGCGGCGGGGGGGGGGGGGAGGACAAGGTTAGGGGGTGTGACTCAAGGCAAAAGAGGCTCTTTGTGCCATAAGACGGAGGAGGGGCCTTGGGAGCCACCCACTCCGGGGCAGAGCTGTGCTGGGGGTGTATCTAAGACGTGGAGATGGGACAAAGTGGTCTGATGACTCCAGATGCCCCCTGCCCCAGGAGAGAGAGCGAGCGAGAAAGAGAGATCAGACTTAGACCAGACCTAGTCTATATTAAGGTCACGCTCCCCCAAATTATGAGATATCTGTGTGTGAGGTGGGTGAGGTAAAGCAGGGGCAAGAACTAGAGACCAGGGGAACTCCCTGTTAGCCCACCTGAGCTGGATTCCCAAGTTCAGCACCTTGGACAGCCGCACAGCTTCTTCCCGGCCTCTTCTCCCGCCATTCCCTCTCCCAACTCTGGAACCCCTAGGTCTTCCTTTGTCCCTCTCCGAAACCCTGGCGGGCATTAGGAGGGTGGGGGAGCGGTAGCCGAGGGCGGAAACCGAGCCGCCAGGGCCCTACCCCCCCCACCTCCCTTGTTTCCATAGCGCCAATCACCGAGGCAACGGGCCCTGGGATGGAAGAAGTAAGCTGTTCCCAGGACCCATGGCTTCTTAGGCACCCTAAGTGTCCCGATCAGCCACCCCATACCCTGACAGTAACCTCACCTAGGGTTCTTGTACTGTTTGTGTGCCACATCCCATCAACTGTGCCTGTCCCCGGGTGCCCTCCCACCCCCGGGTCTCTAATCCACCTAAGCTAGAGGGAGCCAGCTCAGGCTCTGGTGCTGGGGTTAGCTGCAGCTCACACCTCAATGTCCTCCTGTTTGACTTTAAGCACCAGGATCAGACCCCCTGAAACTAGTTAAAAGATTATCAAAAATCAGGCATTTCCTGGAAGGCAAGAAAGAGGATGTGTCTCCCACTGTCTTTCCCCTCACTTTAAGCACATTTGTGAGTTTGGAAATTGTCTGCCTTTTGATTTAACAATAAGAGTATGATGTCATCAGAATCTGTGTCCTGCTCATTACAAGAGGATGCCAGGGTAGTATCCAAGGATGTGCTTCCAGAATTGAGTGACTGGAAGGTGGGGGGGGGTCTTTTCCTTTCTCAGTGTAGCATTTGCTAAATGCCAGGAGACCTTCTTCCCAAGTTACCTGATGCAACTCATAGCCACCAGGGCAAGGCACATTTGTCCCGGTTTGCAGATAAGGAAGCTGTGGCACAGGAGCTATAGTTAACCTGTCCAGGGTCCCATTCAGTGGGTGGTGGAAGTGAGTGCTGGAGCCCATGCCCTTACCATTCTATGTTACTTTCTGTGGTCACAGCTCCCCGGCTTGAAGGTAGGAGTGTGAACCACATGGCCTCATGGGGTTCCTTCTCTAGTCCTCCCACTGACTCCAGGCTACCTTTGAGTCTTTGCCCTCTTATTCTATCTCTTGCCCTCATTTCAGAACATCTCAGAGCTCCCTTAGGAGCCATATAGAAGCTTCTAGCTCCCTGATCTCTGTCCACAATTTGAGGGCACTATTGTTTATCTGGAAGTTAGCTCTCCTTTTGGCCTGGCCCTGACCCTGACTTCTCCCTCCTATAGACAGCAACTTCCTTCTGGCCAATGCACAGGGCCCGCGTGGTTTTCCCATCGTCTACTGCTCTGACGGCTTCTGCGAGCTCACAGGCTACGGCCGCACAGAGGTCATGCAGAAAACCTGTAGCTGCCGGTTCCTTTATGGCCCAGAGACCAGTGAGCCAGCCCTGCAACGGCTGCAAAAAGCCCTGGAGGGCCACCAGGAACACCGAGCTGAAATCTGCTTTTACCGAAAGGATGGTGAGGAGCCTGACCTGGCTTAACATCTGCCCAAGTCCCAAGTCTCACCTGGAGTCTGCAGGGCATAGAGGAGCTTTGGGGCTTATTCTTGCATGGCTACAAGCTGGCTGCAGGACTAAGCTCATCCCTGATCTTTTCTGGGTCTTGGTCTCTCCATTTGTAAAGTAAAGGAACCAGATGACAAATCTCTGGGTTGTCTCCCAGCCTAAACATTTACTAAATCTTTTGACTACATCGAGAAAACACAGAGAACCATAAGCATGCACAAGGCTGCTCACATACCTCTGCCTTCTCTCTCTGTGCCCACAGGCTCAGCCTTTTGGTGTCTCCTGGACATGATGCCCATCAAGAATGAGATGGGGGAAGTTGTGCTTTTCCTATTTTCCTTCAAGGACATCACTCAGAGTGGAGGGCCAGGACTTGGCTCACCGGGACTCCATGGGGACAATAATCATGGTAGTTATAAGTCTGGATCACACTGGATTGCTGGACACACAGCCTCTTAAGATGCTCCCAACTTATCTCTGCCCATTTTTCCCCCTAATAGAAAACTCCCTTGGGAGGAGAGGAAATAGCTCAAAACTTCGGTCCACCAGGAAGCAGAACCGGACTGTCCTACACCGATTAACTGGTCACTTTGGTCGTCGGGGCCAGGGAAGCGTGAAGGCGAATAATGTGAGTTCTACTCCCAACTGGTATTTCCAAGTCCTCCAGCCCTAACCCCTTGCTATCTTTTCCCTCTTTCCCTGTCTGCTCAGTCTCCCTCTGTTAGTTTGTCCCTCTATCCACCCATTTCCCATATGCTACTTTCTACTTTATCACATATGTCCCCCAACCCCTCCGCCATCCCCATTTTCCTTTCTTCAGTAGGTGATGGACTTTGCTCTGGTGATGTCACAGGGGAAGAGGCTCTAGCAGTAATCCTCTCCCTGAGTATAGGGGTTGTATCATGAGGGATGACCTCACAAGCTGCCGTGATTTTAGGAAGAAAGTCCCTCTTGTGGACCTAGAACCACACCCTATGTCCCACCCCCAAGGTCCCTGGCAAAGCCAAGGGATGGAGTCTCCCATCCACTTCTGTAGTCTCTTAAGGCTCTAGGGTCTGGGTCAGCAGGTCTAACTTCCTCCCTCTGGGTCACACTCAACCCTCACTAGGTCCCTAGAACTCAGAAAGAAGTTATGACTCTTCCGGCTATGACATTTGCCTGGTTGGCCCTAATCTCTTCTCGGAGGGCAAGGGTCAGCTGATAAAGCCTGATTTCTCCAGAAAGGGGCCTGAGGGTGTTTGGTGGAGATTTAACTGAGTGATAGAGTGGCTGCCTTGCAAGTACAAGTCCCCTGGGTTCAGTCCCCAGCACAAGAAAGAAAAGAAAGAAGTAAAAAGAAGGAATTACAAAATGGAGCCTGAGCAATAGCTTGATACAGAGACAGAAGTGCCAGGTGCCAACTTGAGAGTCCCTGTCCCATATCTTCCATCCCCTCTCTGGCTACCATTGCAATGCCCACCTTTCCCCTTTTTCCTACCCCCGACTCCCTTCCCCAGCCTCAACTTTTCTTCCCCCCAAGTGTCCCCAACCACCACCCCTCTCCCTTTAGAACGAGTTTGAGCCAAAGCCATCAGTGCCTGAGTACAAGGTGGCCTCCGTGGGGGGCTCCCGCTGCCTCCTCCTCCACTACAGCATCCCCAAGGCTGTCTGGGATGGCCTCATCCTCCTCGCCACATTCTACGTTGCGGTCACAGTCCCCTACAACGTCTGCTTCTCCGGTGATGATGACACTCCCATCACTTCCCGACACACCCTTGTCAGTGACATCGCTGTGGAGATGCTCTTCATCCTGGGTCAGACCTCTACCCTGCTAACCTGGAGGGTGGGCTATGGGGACCTACTCTGACAAGCCTCCCTCCCTGCTGGGACCCTTCCCTAGCTTTAAGGGTAGCTCTTTCTGAGTTCTAGGGGCCTAGAGAAGGGTGGGTATGCCCTCAGAGGGGGAAGAGGCTAACACTTCCTCCCTAGACTCTGTAAGTCCTACAGAGCCCAGTGCCCTGCAGCCTTCACTCTTGTGGCCTCTCCTCCCTATATATCAGCCAAGAGTTCCAGCTTTTCCATTCTGCTTCCTCCTCCATTCTGGGTTTCCAGTGTTCATGCACAACTTGCTCTATTCATTAGCTACCTGACCTGAGAGCCCAGGCCAAGGTCCCTATAACAGCCTCTTGCATTCCTCAGACATCATCTTGAACTTCCGCACTACCTATGTGTCCCAGTCGGGTCAGGTGATCTCTGCTCCTCGTTCCATTGGCCTCCACTACCTGGCCACCTGGTTCTTCGTGGACCTTATTGCTGCTTTGCCCTTTGACCTGCTGTATGTCTTCAACATCACCGTGGTGAGTGGCCTCCATCCCACCATGCATCCTAGCATCTGAACTCCAACCTAGCATCTCCCATTAGAGAGGTAACCACAAATCCAGCCATAGTCCTTCCTATCAATTCATATGCAGATAGATGTCTCTCTGACTCTGCTCTGGGCACAGCCCTGAGCCAGGCACTGGGAAGGAGCCCAAAGGGTCTATGCTCTTGGAGAACTCAGCTCACAGTCTTTGAGGGAAGCTGAGACAAGCGAAAAGCTAACTATGGCTACCAAGGCGGCGTTGGTCTGATGCCAGATGAGTGGTACTTTTCACATTTTTTTATTTCACAAACAACTGATGAGCATTTAGCTGTCTGCAAAACACTATATGGGGGGCCTGGTCACTATGGTAGAGACAAGGAACTGGCACTCAGAGCCCCCTCAGATTGGTGAGGCAGGCAAGAATAATGGGAGGAGGACATCAGCCACAGAACTGATGAATGGGAGTGGGCAGTAGCAGCCTGGTAAAGCTACATGAAGTCTGGACTGGCCTTGGAGAGCTAGGCTGGAATGCCAGCATATGCAAAAAACGTTCTGAAATCAGGCCAGTACCCAGGGCCAGAAGCATCCCAGTTGGGCAGGGGCTGAGGTGGTATGGGAAAGAACTGTTCCTGGAGGGGGCGGGAGCAGAGCTAAGCCTCTAAGAGTGAACAGGATTTGGCTAACAAAGGATGAAATGCCAGAGAAAGTGCATAGTAAGTCAACCCAGAGAGTCAGAGGCTGGGGAGTGTACCTGGGCCTGTGTTTTCACTTGGGACTGCCTAGAAATGCCCTGGGTGACAAGGATGGAGCCAGATAGTGTGTCTTCTTAGTCCAAAGTGAGGCAGTCTTGCCCTGTGTCCCCAAGCCCCCTCGCCATTGTGGGGGAGGAGAGGTAGAGAGCAGTTTTCCTGTGTGCTCTCCCTGCTGCACTCAGCTATAGCTGGAAACCACCTACACGAAGCCGGATTTAACTAGCCGCCAACGGGCTGTGGGCCCCTTCTACTGGCTGTGCACATGTGTGTGCATGCTCCTACACACGTGCGTGTGTGCGTGTGTGCGTGTGTGTGTGTGTGTGTGTAAGTCTGCCCTGAGGTCCTGACCATTCAGAGAAGGGCTTCCTGCCTGTCTTCAGTCCTGTACCACGCCTCTGTGACCACCAGCTAGTATGAGCCTGCCATACAAGAGAGCGCATGATACAGAGAGCCACCAGCCCCTCCTCTCAGGCTCATCCGGTACCTTTGGGAGTATTTTACAGATCTGTACAAGTTCACACGCATACTTTTCACACACATCATCACGCGGAACCCTTTGGGGAAGGTTCTTCGATCCCTTTTCAAATGTTGACATGGAAGTTCAGTCAGAACTAGGTCTCCAGAATCCTAGCTAATATTCTTTCCCACACAACCTGCTTCCCAGACAGCCAGGATCTCCAGGTGTTTGGCCTAGGCAGGCGAGGAAGGACCCTGGGAAGCCTGAGAGCCTTAGCATTGAAGCAGAGGTGCAGACACTGACAAGCGGTTTAGCGTGAAAGGGGCCGTGCCAATGATCGTCTAGACAAAGAAACAAGGACAGAAAAGGCCTTAAGGGTGTGGGAACAGAAACAAGTGACTCTGGGGAACCCTGAAGTGTTCAAGTTTGGGAGCTGGGTGTCCTGGAGCTGGAGGTAGTTGCATTAAGTCTTAAACTTAAGACTTCAGTGAAGCCGGGCATTGGTGGCGCACGCCTTTAGTCCCAGCACTCGGGAAGACTTTAGTTAAAACTAAAGAGGGGTTCCAGGGGAGCCAGGGCCACCTCCTTCCTAGCCCCTTCACTTAACATTAGAGATGCACAGGCAGTTCTGGAGCAGTGTAATGACAGGGCTTTGGGACATGCTCCTTCCTGGCTCCCTGAAAGTGTGGTGAGGGCTTTTTACCAGGTCTCTCGAGCCTACAGCTCTAGCTGCTGAGCTGCTCCTATACACAAATAACGCTCCAACCCACTCCTTGTCTGCCATATTTGAAGGTCTTCTGGAAGTGTAATAATTATAACAAAATTCAAGGATAAGGCCTCATGACTTTAAAAAAAAATCTTGATTCCTGCATTCCTTTCCCCATAGAGGTAAAATTAACAAATGTTTCCAGGGTCTTTGCTAGACACTATGGCTCCATCAACCTCTAGCTCAAAGCAGGTGCCCTCAAAGCCATGCTTTCCTTCTCACCTGTGGCTGACCTACAAGGGGGAAAGCCCTTAACCTTTGGTTGTCCTCAGGCTCCTTATTTGTTCCCATCCCATTCCTTACACATTTCCATGTCAGTTGCCAACCCCACTTGATTGTTCCTAGGACACTGGAGCTTTGAACAGGAGTCTTCAACAGATCATTCAATCTACTTCCCCTCTCTCCCAGCTCTGACCAGGGCTTGCTTCTGAATCGTCCCATAGTTCTATGAGGCAGCTTAGTCCCAAATGGACTTGCTATCCATCATCTTGGACTTGAGTTACAGCTCCATTATTTCCTTGGTTTGTGACCTTAGAGCACATCACCAGCTTCTGTGAGCCCTAGTTCATTCATCCTCACATCGGGGCCTGGGATGACAGCTGGACCAAAGGCTTGAATGTTGTTTTGTTGTAATGAGGATTACATATGCCTAGCACAGTAGCTGTGCAATGCAAAAGGAATCCTCAGCTAATTATTCTCTCCTGATGCATTCATTCTATAGCCACTTTCTCAGGACAACAGTGACAGGTGTATGTGTGTTTGTTTCTCTGTATTGCTTTGGAGCCTGTCCTGGAACTAACTCTGTAGACCAGGCTGGCCTGGAACTCATAGATAGAGATCTGCCTGCCTCTGCCTCCTGAGTGCTGGGTCCAAAGGCGTGCACCACCAACGCCCTGGGCTTCAGTGACAGTTTTTTGCAGCTTGCCCTGGCTCCAGGCTGTCTGGTGGGAAGGGCCCGGTGGGGTGGGTGGGGGGTGGGAGCGTGCTATGTAAGGACTCTGGAGTTGTGCCTGCTGACAGCCTCCCCCCACCGCCCACCCGCAGACCTCGCTGGTACACCTGCTGAAAACAGTACGGCTCCTGCGGTTGCTGCGGCTGCTGCAGAAGCTGGAGCGGTATTCACAGTGCAGCGCAGTGGTGCTCACGCTGCTCATGTCGGTCTTTGCGCTCCTTGCTCATTGGATGGCCTGCGTCTGGTACGTCATCGGGCGCCGGGAGATGGAAGCCAATGACCCGCTGCTCTGGGACATTGGTGAGCCACCTGTCCCAGACTTTGCACTTGCTACCTCTCCACCTGTCCTATCTCCAAACTGATGCCACGAGGACTTAACATCTCCCCATCCCATAGACCTCTAACCACTCAATAAAATGCCCTGTTCTCCTTCTGGATCAAGTGTGGGGACACCAATCTGAAGTGAAGGGCTCCGCTAGGGGGAAATTTCCAGCCTGGTTGGGAAGGAGACTAAGATCAGTCAAGGATAGGGGAAACACATTGATGAAGAGAGAGTATTTTGGACAGAGGAAGCAGTGTGTGGAGAGGCTCAGAAATTATTCTTATCCTGTGAACTCTCTGCCATCATCAATTCCTCCTGAGCCACAGTTAATGAGGCCACTGGCCAGGAGGCAGCACCAGACCCTCAATGTTTCCTTGGAAAGTAGGTGGGGTCGTAGGCGCTGTTCTTGACACCTCCCTCTCCTTCAGCCCACTCCTGACCACCGCTTGGGTCTGCCATCCTCTCTCCATCTCTACTACCTCGCCCACCTTCCTCTGTCGGTGACTCCTACAGAGAACTAACGGGCCCCACCGCTTTCCTTGTCTCCCTCTTGTCCTCACCCCTCAAGAACTTTCCGTGTTGCAGCCAAATTGGTCTCCCATGAATAAACACTGGAGGCCTGGAGAGATGGCTGGAAAGACCCGAGAGTTAGGAGTGCTTGTTGGCCTTGCAGAAGACCTGGGTTCAGTTCCCAGCACCCCTATGACAGGTAGCTCACAGGGGACCTAATGACCTCTTCTGACCCATGCAAGCACCAGACGCACATGGTACAAATGTGTAACATGTTGGCAAACACTCATACACATTCAAATAAAATAAATACAGCTATAATAATTTTAAAAGGAATAGATACCCTCTCCCAGCTCCTACCTGAGCCTTTACACTAGCTCCCCACTTTCCCCAAACTGAAGTCCATGCTTGGAGGTCCTGTGTCCCAGGCAGCTCAGTGTCCCCACCACCCTACTTCCTCCTGCCCTCCTGGACCTGACCCGTTACTTAATCACTCTGGGCCTTGTTCGTGTTTCCCTCCCTGGGAGGCCCCGCCCTTCCCCATGGTGAATTTTCTTTCTTTTTTGGTTTTATTTATTTATTTATTTTGGTTTTTTGAGACAGGGTTTCTCTGTGCTGCTTTGGAGCCTGTCCTGGAACTCACTTTGTAGACCAGGCTGGCCTCAAACTCACAGAGATCCACCTGCCTCTGCTTCCTGAGTGCTGGGACTGAAAGTGTGTGCCACCAACGCCCGGTCCTGCTGTGGTTTCTAACACACTCTGCTTTAGTCGCTTACCTCCCACCTGAATCAGATTTTCTTTTCTCCTTGACACTGTTTATCGGTGATGGCAGGGATAGCCCTGGCTGGGTCGGATCTTGGCACCCTCCCTCCAACACACACAGGAAACACACCGTAACGTACTAGGGGGTTGAAGGTGTCCCTACAGTCAACAGTCTAAGGAATGAGTAGCTAGTTCATGGTCTCCAGGCCCAGTAACAGCAGCTCTGTGCAGTTCCTGTTTCGGCACAAACTGCCCCTCTCCTTTGTAAATATGAATCCGAGGTCAGACAGATAGGTCAGGGAAATGCTTTCTCCAGTGCTTGTATAGCCAGCCATAATTTCCTCATTCCCTCCATATCACAGGTTGGTTGCATGAGTTGGGCAAGCGGCTGGAGGAACCCTATGTCAACGGCTCGGCAGGTGGACCATCTCGACGCAGCGCCTACATCGCGGCACTGTACTTCACACTGAGCAGCCTCACCAGTGTGGGCTTCGGCAACGTGTGTGCCAACACTGATGCGGAGAAGATCTTCTCCATCTGCACCATGCTCATAGGCGGTGAGGCCAGACCCACCACACCCAGGGAGCCCTGTAAATCCAGGCTTGTGCACAGGGAAACTGAGGCCCAGTGGAACCAAGGTGCCTTCCCAAGTCCACACAGTCACGTGTTCATTCATAGACCTTTCTTCATTGTTCATGGCTGTGCCCATAAACATGAACTGTGACCTCTTTCAAGAGGTGAGACACCCAAGGTCATGACCTAAGGAGGTGATGAGAAAGGAATACGAGTTGCCCCATTTATGGATTGCCGCCTACTTTCCCTGCCTCTGATTGTTAGATGTGCTCACAGGAACCCACTAGCTCTCCTGTGCCTCCCCAGAACCTCTGAGACCCATGCAAGACAGGGTGATTCAGGGAGGACAGGGAGCAAACGGAGGGGTGCTTGCTCTGATACACTGTGGGTTGCCACCTCTGCAGCGCTGATGCACGCAGTGGTGTTTGGGAATGTCACAGCCATCATCCAGCGCATGTACTCCCGACGATCGCTCTACCACAGCCGCATGAAGGACCTCAAGGACTTCATCCGAGTGCATCGCCTGCCCCGCCCACTCAAGCAGCGCATGCTGGAGTACTTCCAGACTACGTGGGCTGTTAACAGCGGCATCGATGCCAATGAGGTAGTGCTGGGCAGGGGCTCCCGCCATGAGGCAGTGCAGAGGGCAAGGGCTACTGCATCTCCAGGGTGTAGAGAGCAAGGATGTGCACCCGGCCAAATCCAAATCCCTTCCTTTGGTGCTTAAACACGGAAGTTGAAAGGAAGCAGAATGCTTGAGCCTGGACTTGGGTGGACACCTTACCTTCTCTTGCCTCAGATTCTCCATCCTGGTAGGCATTGCAATTTCCTCCCAGCTCTGCGCTGGGCCAAGCCACCATTTTCCATTCGTTCTCTGTGTCCAGAGGAGACAAGGAAGATGGCATGGTGCAGCATGGGCGAGAGAATCAGTCTGCCTAGGGGAGGCCATTCCAGGCCACAAACAAGAGCAATAAGAACCTAGGTCCCTGGGTACTGGTAAAGCTGAGTGAATGTGCTCAAGGATCCGAAAGTTGTTGAGTGAGCCTCGGAGAAGGGGAGGCTGTACTGGGAGGTGCCAGCGCCAGAGCTGGGGCTGGGGGCAGCTACAGTCCCAGAGAGCGAATAGTCTTGAGTTTGCAGTTTTATTCTGCCAGATCTCTAGGATGGGGTGTGGCAGAGAGTGGAGGAGGAAGTAGATGGGAGCCTTGGCTGGAAAGGATCCACAAGAGCAGGCAATTTCCAGTTGGTTGCAAGAGAGCAGCTCACAGTGACTGGCTTGGGGTCAAGGAGTGAGGTGAAGGTACCCCCAGGAGGAAGACTAGGCTTATGGATGAAGGTCCAGGGCTTGGCCATCAGCCATATGCAGAGTCTGCGGGGGAATCAGGAGGAGGTTGTCCCACATATGTTCACACAATATGTGAAGCCATCACTGGGGCTTCCAGGCGTGAGGAGTGGGGAGGACAGGGGCTGAGTGCCGTGATGTGGGACACTGTAGAAGAATTGAGTTGAGGGGACAGACTATGCAAGGAGCCTGGGAAAGAAATGAGAAAAGAGCAAACGGAGAAAAGCTGGGAGGGAGGCCCTTCCAGAGGCTCAAGCGGGGCAATAAGCAAGACAGAATTACAGAGGGGCTCCGTAATGTTATGAGGGAAATGTGGAGAGAACTGATCAAATTTAAGACCTAGCATGAACTGAGTGGTGGTGGCACAGGCCTTTAGTCCCAGCACTCGGGAGGCAGAGGCAGGAGGATCTCTGTGAGTTCGAGACCAGCCTGGTCTACAGAGCTAGTTCCAGGACAGACTCCAAAGCCACAGAGAAACACTGTCTCTGAAAAAAAGAAAAAGAAAAAAAAAAAAAAAAAAAGACCTAGCATGAACCTGAATCTTATAGTTAGGAATACTAAGGCCCAGAGATGGGAAATAGAAGGTCCAAAGTCCCCAGAAACATAGGAACAAAGATGGTTGTTACTTTCCCAATTCCCAGTTGAAGTCCCGCCAAGGACAACTCTTGACTGTATAGAACTGAGCAGGATCTAGGAGTGCTCAATGTGTGCAGCCATGTGCACACTGGGCACTTGGTCTGTGCCCAGAAGTTAGATTTGGTGATCAAGATGGCAAAGAAAACTGAGGGTAGACAAAGACGTCTTCCCTGAAGGTCTAGTGGGTAATTTCAAAGAGAGGTCAAGCTAGCATTATGGCCTTGGGAACAACTCAACTCATTTGTAGATTTGAGTAGTGACTGCAGGGGGATGGCCAGAATGACCTCTGCCTCTTATGCAGTTACTGCGTGACTTCCCAGACGAGCTTCGAGCTGACATTGCTATGCACCTGAATCGGGAGATCCTGCAGCTGCCATTGTTTGGAGCAGCTAGCAGGGGCTGCCTTCGGGCCCTCTCCCTGCACATCAAGACCTCGTTTTGTGCTCCTGGGGAGTACTTGTTACGCCGTGGGGATGCCCTCCAGGCTCACTACTATGTCTGCTCTGGCTCGCTTGAGGTGCTCCGAGACAACATGGTGCTGGCCATCCTTGGTGAGAATCCCACTACCACACACTGCCTTTCCTAAGACCTTCCCCAAAGGACTTGGGAATAGCCTGGGGTCCAGAGAGACCCCTAGCGAGTACCTACTGAGAATGCCTATTGAGGAGTATTCTTCCTTGATCCCTTCACCCTAGTACAGTTCCCCCTTTGGTCATTCCTTTCTTTCCCCTTTTTGGCTACCCCTTAACCCACTGGCCCCTCATCAATGGCTGTCATTCGGTCAACTCATCCTATTCCTTTGCGTCATCTTCCAGTTGCATTGCCCCTTCCCCGGTGACTCTAAAACCTACTGACCTTCACCCTTGGACTGGGCCTTCTGGCCATTCTTTATTGATCTTCCAATTCAATTGTCCATTTCTCCAGCAATGTTGACACATCCCCCTAGCTGTTGTCCAGCTTCAGCACTCATTCTCCATGAGCCTTTTCTAAGTTCCCTGATTCCCCTCTTTCCCACGCACTTTATTAACTAGCCTTCAACCACCCTTAAGTACACTGACCGTCTCTCAGATTTATGGGTTCCCTTCATCCCAGATGACTGTCCCTTCCTTTACTCATAGGGAAGGGGGACTTGATTGGGGCAGACATCCCTGAGTTGGGGCAGGAGCCTTGGCCAGGGGCAGGGCCCAGCTGCGTGCTGAAGACCAGCGCTGACGTGAAAGCACTGACTTACTGTGGCCTGCAGCAGCTGAGCAGCCGAGGGCTGGCTGAGGTCCTGCGGCTGTATCCAGAATATGGGGCTGCCTTCCGGGCTGGCCTACCACGGGACCTAACCTTCAATCTGCGCCAAGGTTCTGAAAACAATGTATGTAGACACTGTATGGCTGTTACCACCACCAAGGTACCTTTCTTCAAAACAGATCTCCTCCAGTCCCAGAGAACCCCCCACCCAGCACACATACACACACACACACACACACACACACACACACCCTCCGAGACAGGGTTTCTCCATGTAACAGCCTTTGCTGTCCTGGAACTCACTCTGTAGTAGACCAAGCTGGCTTTGAACTCACAGAGATTCACCTGACTCTGCCTCCCAAGTGCTGGGATTAAAGGCTTGCGCTACCACCACCTGGTCCCAGAGAGCCTCTTGCATCTCTCTCCTCCCTAAAAACATCTCCTCTAACTCCAATTACCTTCTACTGTTGCTTCATATACACTTAACGTGTTCCCACCCACGCCCCATGGGCCTCGCCCAGCCCCTTGACAATCTCTTACAACCTTCTATTACTGAGTACCTCTCAGCCTCCTTGTAGCTTTATAAAACCCCTCTCTAGACTATACCACACCCTACACACACACTGAGGTTCCTCTCCTCCACTCATGTCCCAATGTTTCTCATTGTTTTAGGCTGATGTCTTTTGCTACTTTGGGGGCTCACTTTAGTGTTAGTGGTGTCTGGCTCAATTCCATGAAAAGGCCCCGTATACTCGGTCCCTTAACACTGTTGGGTAGAGGAAAGAGGGGTTGTACCAGGAGACTGAAGAGATGGGAGTCAACTACTTAACCCCTACTCTGTCCCCACAGGGCCTCGGCCGCTTCTCACGATCTCCTCGCCTCTCCCAGGTAATACTCACTCCTGGGTGGGGTGAAGTTATTCTGTAGAGAGGATGGGAGAGTAGCAGCTTCCCTTGGCTCCTATGCCAAGGGAACAGAGGATGGGGAACAGCGCATGGTGCTAAGGGTTGTACCCAGATGAAGGGTCCCTCTTGCCCACCGTCCAGTAACGTCTGCTTCCCCCTCTGCCCGTAGCCACGCTCCAACACTCTTGGCTCTTCCTCAGACAAGACTCTGCCATCCATCACAGAAACCGAGGGTGGCACGGAGCCTGGGGCTGGTCCCAAGCCCCGTCGGCCCCTCCTGCTGCCCAACCTCAGTCCAGCACGACCTCGGGGGTCCCTGGTCAGCCTTTTGGGCGAGGAGCTGCCCCCATTCTCAGCCCTTGTCTCCTCTCCTTCCTTGTCCCCGTCTCCTTCCCCTGCCCTGGCTGGCCGGGGCCAGAATCCCTCCCTGCACAGCCCCCCCAGGGGCTCTGCTGCCTGGAAGCCCCCCCAGCTCCTCATTCCCCCACTGGGAACATTTGGATCTCCGGACCTCAGTCCCCGGTGAGATGCCAGCCTTCCTTGCCTTTCTCATATCCCTGCTGGCTTCCAGAACCTTCTTTGGGCTCCATTCCCAGCGTTCCAACCAGTGTTCCTTACTGTCTCTGCCCCATTTGCCAACCCTGCCTTTCCAACCACAGCTTGCAATCCCATTCCGCTTTGACCACTGTTCTTCCCCAGTTTCCTGGCTCTGCTACCCTCATTCACCTTCTGCCTGCTCTTTTTGACCCTGTACCCTCCCCCATGGTGCTGATGAGCACTACTCTACCCCTAGGATTGTGGATGGTATTGAGGACTCCAGTAACACAGCTGAGGCCCCTACATTCCGGTTCAGCAAGAGGACAGAGCCCACCAGAAGTCGCTCACAGGCTCCCCCTTCAGGTAAGGAAACACAGTGACTTCAATTCACAGTCACTCATATATATCTGTCCATCTATCAATCCATTCACCCACCCATGCATCCATCTATCCATCCATCCACCCACTCACCTATCCAATGACCCACTCATCCATCCATCCATCCATCCATCTATCCATCCATCCACCCACTCACCTATCCAATGACCCACTCATCCATCCATCCATCCATCCATCCATCCATCCACCCACCTATTCACCATGTCACTATCCATCCATCCACCCACCTATTCACCATGTCACATACGTTACATGCCATCCTAGAAATACACAGCCAAACCAGATCCTGCCAACATTTTAGCATGGGGTTGAGGGGCAACACCTGTGTACACAGATAACAATCCTAATTATTATAATAATTATGTGCTAAGTTCTACAAATGAGAAAAGAAAAAGAGTTTGTGGTAGGAATGGAAGGGGCGCTCGGGTTACTTCTTAAATGGGCTGTAAGGAGTTAGTGACACAGTTCAATGGTAAAGGTAAAGCTGGATGGATTGACTTCGATCCCTGGTGCTTACATGGTGGAAGGAGGGAACCGACTATTTCCACACGAGCACTGTGGGGCGCACATACAACTATAAACAAATAAATGGAATTAAAAAGAAAGAGCATAGCACTTTGACAAAGTGGAACAGCGGTGCCAAGGTCTAAAGGCACACACATGGAAAACACAGTGTTTGCATGCCAAAATGCCCTGTGCCTACAGCTGGGTGTAGGAGTGGGCCCGGATGAAGAACCGAGGCTGGGTCTCAAAATCAGTTTCCGGGGTTGGTTTCCCCATCTCTCTGGTGCCAGAGCATTCTACTACTTGCTCTCTGCTTGTCAGGCAATAGATTGGAGTGGGGACGTAGGTAGTCGGGCTCCATGAACTCACCTGCATCTCTGCACTCCATTCTGTCTGCAGGCCCCAGGCCCAGCCGGGAACTGGCCACCGAGGCAGCAGAGGAGGTGAAGGAAAAGGTCTGCAGGTTGAACCAGGAGGTGGGTTTAGATTGGTTCTTCCCTGCCAACCCCAGAGAATATTATCTTGGGGTCTGAAAGGGGCATGTCACGTTCTGGAGCTAGCCAGAGTCCTGTGTTCTGTTAGTCACACTAGCTAACTGACCCTGAGCAAGTCCCACAGCCATGCTGGGCTTATTTCCTCACCTACGAGTTAGAAACGTAATGTCGCACATGCCTCTCAGGAGGCAGAGGCCAGTGTGGTCTACAGAGTGAGTTTCAGGACAGCCAGGGCTACACAGAGAATCCTGTCTCAAAAAACCTACATAAATAAAGTGTCCTTCCCAGAAGTGTGAGGGTGCACATATATCTATCTGGTCCAGTCCCTGCTGCATCCCAGGTACTGGGTAACATCTTCTCTCACAACTGAGTCTCTGTTTATAACCTGGGACCAACCAACCATGCACCAAGTCTGATATTCAAGGAAGGCTCAAGCCCTTTCCTTTTCTTATCTTTACCCAGTGCTGGGATGTGCGTGTGTGTTGGGGAAGGGTCTGTAGATAGGGAAGCTGAGAGGCTTTTAAGCTTAGAGGACCTATGCTGAGTCTTGGTCAGGAAAAGCCAGGTTCTATATGCCTAGGCTAGGTACTGCCTCTGCTTCTTTCCCAAGGGATCTCAGTATTGTTGACACATAGCTACCAAGCCCAGCCCCTGGGAGTCACCTTCCCTCTGTTCTGATAAACAGCAGGCAGCCCAGAGAGGTGGCACCTGGGCCAGGGCAGGGCCTAGAGCTATCTAGAGTTCAAGGTTAATGGAAAGCCCTGCTTCTGCTCCCTGTCTCAGGCTGCCCTCATCTCTAGGCCAATGGTTCCTTATCTGACTTTGAATCAGCACTGTCCTTTAAAACACAGGTTCCTAAGGTTCCTAGGGGCTTAACTAGTTTGGAATGTCTGGGGTGGGGCCAAGAACTCTCCATTTTTAGCAAGTTTCTCAATGGGCTCTGCACTCACTAAAGTTTGAAAAACACTCATGAAGACCCTTGAGCTTGTGTGATAGGCTAAGAACAAGGCTGTGACTGAGCACATTTTTCTATATTTTGTAAAACGGGATGGGGAGCCAAGTGTAGCGGCGTGTGCCTGTAGCCCCTGAACTTGGGAGATAGTGGCAAGGCAGATCAAGAGTTCAGGATCACTCATGGCTATATGGCAAGTGTGAGGCCAGCCTGAGCTATCTGAGAGAGTCTCAAGGAGACACACACACACACACACACACACACACACACACACAAATCCATTTTGGAAATCAACTGGGGCACTTTACCTGTTGGCTGTTATAGCCCCTGCTTTCTTCTCCCCAGGTGGTTGTGGGAAGACAGTGGTTAAAGAGTTTTTTATAAGTCGGGCGGCGGTGGTGGCGCACGCCTTTAGTCCCAGCACTCGGGAGGCAGAGGCACGTGGATCTCTGTGAGTTTGAGACCTCCTGGTCTACAAGAGCTAGTTCCAGGACAGGCTCCAAAGCCACAGAGAAACCCTGTCTCAACGCCCCCCCATACACGCACACAAAAAAAGAATGTTGTAAACCATAGTGTGGGGATGGGAAGTGAGCCTGGTTATTGTCATGGCATCCTTGAGACACTTTGCTATGTTTTCGACAGATCTCCCGCCTCAATCAGGAAGTGTCTCAGCTGAGCCGGGAGCTTCGGCAAGTGATGGGCCTCCTACAGGCCAGGCTGGGTCCCCCAAGCCACTCATCTGACTCAGCTTGGCCCCCAGACCTTCCTTGTCCCCACCAGAGGCCACCGTGCATCTCTCCTCATGTGTCTGGACCCCCACCAGGTCTCCAGGATACTACACTGGCTGTGGTTCACTGTCCAGCCAGTGTGGGGACAGTGGAGATAGGGGCCACCCCCTCAGAGCTGAAACCTTCCACGATGGCATCCTACCCCTCAGAACCTGATGCTCGCGGACCCTCAGTGCCAGAGATTTCTCCCCTGACCCCAAGCCTCATGAGACACAGCTTCCAGTCTGGGTCAGACACATTCCACTGACCCTGGCCTTAGGCCCAGGCCTATCTGGAGTGGGTATTACCAACATGCCATCCAGGGAGGAACTGGGCTCTTTGGCCTCTTGCCTTGGGGTCAGCAGCCACCAGCTGGTCTGGTTGGCTCTGGATTCTCTGGACTTGTTAACAAAGAGTGGCCACATCTAATCCTATTCCATTTTCTAAACCATCCCCCATCCTCCTCTTCTGTGAGAGGAGCCGCCACCTGAGGCCATGAGACCCAGCAGGCATGAAATGGACCGTGTTGCCCTGCTGGGCTGGGCAGATGAGATGTCCTACTTTCTTCCCAAGACTTGGAGGCAGGTATGGACTGGGAACAGAAGAATGGTCAAGGGCAAGGATCTAGCCCAGTAAATGAAGGCTGTGGCTAGACCAGGAGGGGCTATGGTGAGAGGAATAGATGGTATTATGGTATTATAGAGCTCTTCTGCCCCCAGAGTCTGGGTCCCTTACCAAAGATCCTAAGAACAATGTCACCTTGAAAGGAGTGACTTTGAGATGCTAGCTGTTATTTGAGAAACCCAGGACATCTTAGGTCTCCTATTAGCACCAAACTGGAGGGGCTCACTTCATCCTACAGCACACACAGAAAACAAACTAATGGCACCAGATGTGTCTTTGACTCTAAAAACATTTTTTTCATTAGTTTTTTTTAAATTGGTTATCAACATTAAATTCCAGATAATAGTCACAAAATATTCAGTATTGTAACTTTTCGAGAGAAAAACAAAGCCATTCGGCTACCAAGAGTCAACATTCATCTGACCAAATCAGCAATCACTTGGTCTTGGGTGGCTGAGAAATGTCCCCATTTCTTCACAGCCTCCTGTTTTTTCATCATTTCCTGATGCCCAATTAGCTTCCCTTATTTGTTAGGTCCCTGTGTTATTTCAATTTGCAATCCCTGCCTTAAAGTGGGCTCTAAGGGGGTCCTAGGAATGTCTGTTTTTACTCCTGGGCTTGAGCCTAGCAACATCTTTGTCTCTGTCTCTCTGCAGGCTGTCATGCAAGGTGGTCTTTTCTGCTGCCAGCAGCTCAAAGCTTCCCTGGCATCACCCCTTTTGCTGTCCCCACCTCCAAACTCCAGCCAAATCTGTCCCCTCTCCCTTCCAACATGGTCTCAACTGAGGGGCAGGGCAACTCAAAAACCTGCCCTGGCTTCCAGTCTTCCTTTCCCACTCAACACCCCAGGTTCACTTTTGGATAGGAAATAAATTTTTATTTTTGTATACCTTGACTCTGGCTGTTTCTGGGGGTTGGGTCTGAGAGCCCCAGGGCTTTGGAAGAGCCAACACAAGCAGACACACCCCACCATACTCCAGGGCCCTGTTGCTGTCTCTAGGAAGGGCAAAGGCGCCAGCCAATCCACTTGGCGCCATATTCACGCCACCAGGGACTCCTGGGATAAGGGAGAAACCTTAATGAGTCACTAAGGACCTGTTACACCCTCCCCACCACCCAGTTACAACCACAAATACACAGTATGCAGGAGAGACCAGGCTAATCTCTAGACTTTGAAAGATAACCCCAGGAGTTGCCCTGTCTTCCTGAATAAAGAACGCTTCTTCCCAGGTATTTGGTGTTCAGCTAGGTATAGTGCATTACAGTGGGCAGGAAGCTGGAGGGAAGAGCTTGTCTCCAGTCAAGAACCTGCTAAGAAAGACTTCTCTCAGCTGACATCATTTCTCCGAAGATCTGTGCATGTCCTATGGTATATATGCTATAAGAAACTGGCACCTTGATGACAAGATGGAATAGATGTGGGGACAGTATTGTGGCAGGTTGTTCCAGACAGACTCAAGCTTCCAGGGTATGACTCATGCCATAGGCACAATGGCCGCATGATCTCTGGGGTGGGCTTTGGTTTCCTATTGGTTTTGAATAGTGTCCCAGAGAGAGAGATGCAGAAAGAGGAGATACTGACCAGTGTTGGAGGTTGGGGTTGGGCAGAAGCAGAAGTGGTCCTAATTCATATAGAAGGAATTAGGAGAAACAGAAATAGAACTGACCCATTGGGGGGGGCAGTGATGGGTGGAGAGAACCCATGCACAGGTTGTTGTTTAAGGAGTTAACTCTAGGCTGGGTGGTGGTGGCAGATGCAATCTGATGTCTGTGAATTCGAGGCTAGCCTGGTCCACACAGGCTCCAAAGCTACACAGGGAAACCCTGTCTCGAAAAACCAACCCCCCCCAAAAAAAGAGTTAATTCTAATTGGGTGTGGAGGTGGCCCTGGTGTGTTTGGGAACTGAGCCTAATAAAGCTTAGTTTGTCAAGGGGTTGCACACACCTTTAATCCCAACACTCCAGAAGCAGAGGCAGGAAGATCTCTGTGAGTTAAAGGCAGCCTAGTCTACATAGCAAGTTCCAGGCCAATCAGGGCTACAAAGAGAAAGAAAGGGGGAGAAGGAGGAAGTCTCTGGCAGGCAGCAGCTCTCCTTCCCATCCCACCTAGGACCCTCCAAAGAAGCCCTCCTTTTTAAACGTTATATTTCTTCACTTATTTGAGGGGAGGGTGGGTGGGTTCTTACATGCAATGGCATACATATGGATGCCAAAGGACCACTTGTGGAAGTCTATTCTCACCTTATCCTATGTGGGTCCTAGGGATGCAACTCAATCAGGCTTGGTGCCAAGCACCCTTACCCATCGTGCCACTTTGCTAGTCCCCAGGGAGTAATTTCTACAGAGCTTCACCTTTCTCCCCCACTCCATCTCTTTCTTCCTTTTTTTTTTTTTTTTTTTTTTTTGGAGCCGGGGTCTTACTATGTAACAGCCCTAGCTGTTACAGAGATCTGCCAGCCGTTGCATTCCGAGTGAGCCACCACATTGGGCTTCATCGTCTTCCTTATAATAGTATGTCCTCAGAAATCAGCCTCCTGGACCTGTCTTGGCCGCAAAGTGTGGACAGGGGCTTTTCTAAGTTGCACACCGTCTACGCGGCCTCATTGAGCATCATATTTCTACTTTCTCAATTCTGCAAGCACAGTGTTCTCTGCCCTCTTGCAAAGCTCCGCCACACGCCTTCCCTCGCGGCACCTGGAACTGGCAGTGACGCGATAAGCAGGCCTGGACCAGCTCCGCCCCACCAGCAGCGGGTTCCACCCTAAACCCAAGTGCCAGGCGGCCCCCCCCCCCGATCCTCCTGCGCCGAGAACTACAAGTCCCGCCATCCCTCGCGCGCACTCTCCCTCCTTTCCCGCGTTGATTGTAGGTAGGAACAGAGTGCCTCCCATTGGTCTGTCCTTTCTGTCAGTCACCTGGGACTATTAAGAGGCGGGGCAGAGCTGGAGATCCGGATCCGGAGCGGCTGAAAGGCGGAAGTGGAGGCCGGAGCCTGGGACACCGCCGGGGGGGAGAGGAGCGGAGTCTGTAGGAGCCCCGGCCCAAGTAACGCTGCCGCCCCGGAGCCGCGGTGAGTGTGCCTCTCTCAGGGCCAGTCTCTCGCCCGCGTAGAAGCCTCCCTGGGGTACTCTTTCCCCCTGCCCAACCTTAGCTTAGGGGGACACTGACCCCTCCCCCGACCCGTAGCCCCCTCTCATGGGCTCCCTAGGGCGTCGGGCCAGAGGGGGAGCGCCTCGTTCTTCGCTTACCTGCCCCTCGGGAGCCATCAGAAGTCCTTTAAGGCTCTCCTCTGGCCTGTCCAGTCCAGTCATGGGAGAGAGGGACCCTAAGTTCCGCTCCCCACCCCCTCGCTTTCAGAAGCAAAGAGTCTTTGCCAGGTGTGAAGGAACCTGTCTCCCTTCCCTTTTAGAAGTGGCAGGGAGTGCTGTCTCTCCTGGTTTTCCTTTCCTGTGTCTCCCTCCGCCCCCCAAATCCCACCGCTCCCCCCCCCAAAAAAAAACCAGTTGCCCCCCTGCACCTCTGACAGAATTTTTATCTAGATCTCCTTCAGTGTGTTCAGGGATGGTGGGTGTCTGGATGAGAATGTTCCACATGCACAGAAGTGTGTTTGCGCGCTTAGTCCCTTACTTCCTCTCGAGCCTACCAGGACCTCAGCAGAGTTTGATTTCTGGGTCACTTACAGGGAGTCGGCAGCCCACTCCTTGTGCTGCCGGTAAGGCTCCCAGCCCTGTCTGTGTTCTCTCAGTGTGTGTCCATCTTCCTGCCTCTAAAGAATTTAGCTGAGCTTTGCTCAATCCTAGCGACAGATCAGGGAGGCTCTCTGCCCATTCATTATCTTCTTTCTCCCCTCCTCCTTCCCCCTGCTCCAGGCTCAGCCCAGTCCTTCCAGAGCATGTGAGTGGTTTCCGTAGACTGGACTGCTCTCTGCTGTTCCATAGGGAGGAAGATAAGGACCAAATACGAGCAATGTGGAGTTGAGGGAACGTCTCTTTTTCTACTCCCAATCACACAACATTGTACACCTGAGCAACAGGTCCATGCCTCACCAGAGTCTCCAGTCTCTTCTTGGCCTGGATTTGCCACAGAGCAGCTAGACCAGACCACAGCGGCAACTCTGGTTTTTGTAGGTGAAGGAATTGCTGTATGTGCCATAAAGGGCTGGCTCCCCCAACCATATTGATGCAGGAACCTTGTGTTTTGCTTGGGACTGAAGTGTGTGAAATGGCTGCTGTCTCTGACCAAGCTGGGAAGTGCTTTTGTTAAGTGGCCAAAGTACAGGCCGGAGACTATCTTCCTGAGGAGTAGCCTGATTCCGAGGCCACAACTGACCCTTGCTGTCTGCTGTGAAGGAGTAGGGAAGGCCATTCAGTCCTCGGGCATTCCTGACCACCTTAAGACGCTGCTTATCACGCAAAAGCAAAAAACTTTGCTTTGACATCTTTCTGATCTCCTTCTGGACAGTTGCGGGTGTCCAGTTAGTACATTTTAAGCTAATTCTGTGATTTATGTATTTCGCTTCTTACTGGACAACAAGAAATTCCTTATTATGGTCAACAGCTAGACGAGACACTCTCTTTTCTGTGTGGGCTCGTTGGAGACTCCCTCGGTCAGCCTAGATTGTCTCATCTGTTCAGCATGCGGTCCTGAGGGGAGAACCAGTGAACCCTGTCTGCTCAAGGGGATTGGTTTCTGCTAGACTTACCTGCTCTGGAGGGGATTGATTCCTGGGGCCCTGGCTGAGGCAGGTGAGCCTTCTGATGGGCGTTTCTAGCATTTGTCTGGACATCCTCTCCCAGCTCTGACGCTGAAACACACTTTGGAGGAGAAATGGGAGACAGGAGGCACCAGAGTTCTGCAGCCACTTTTGGCTTTCAGAAACTGGAGAGGCCCAGCTGAGGCCTGTCACTGCTCTGCTGGGACAAGGAGGACACCAGTGAGAGGGAGTCCCTCCTCTAGAAGTCTGTTCTTCGACACCCCTCTTACTTCTCACACCTAGGAGGCCTTTCTTCTTGTTCACTCTAGGAGGAGTCTAAAAGTGTGAGGGTATATCTTATTTATAAGATATAAAGCCCCAGAGTTCTTCCCATACATACTTCTCACAAGTGTCCTGGAGATAGTGATATTTGTGTCCCCGCCTTATTGACATTCTTCCCTTGGACCATACAGTTAGAAGTGTTCAGATCCAGTGTCTGGAGCTTGGGTTCAAATGTAACCTTATCTTTTCTAAAGCAGGCTCTCCTCCTAGCCTGGTGTGCTTGCAAGTGATGAACTTGCAGAGATCGTGAACAGGGGGCATGAGTGCAGGCTCTTGGCCTTCCTCATCATGGCATTCCTCTTTGGCTTCCCTCTGTTTCCTAATATTCTACCTCTTTTTTCACTCCCCTTTTTGCTGTGGAGGCCATGACAGTTAAGAGTCTGAAGACTGTACTGTTCAGGGCCCAAGAGTTTCCTAATGTCTGTATGTCATTAATTTCTTCAGAACTTAACTCAAAATGACTAGAAAATGAAAGTAAAAGTGATGAACTGAAAACTGAAGGGTTCCCTTGGGCAGGATTGAAGGGTTGTGCCTTCTGATTCCCCTTTGATGCTGCCTGCTGATTTTGACACAGGGTCTCATTGTGTAGTCCTTGTTGGCCTGGAACTGCTTTTGTAGACCAGGCTAGCCTTGAACTCACTGAGATCCACTTGTCTCTGCCTCCCAGTTGCTGGGATTAAAGATGTCTACCACCGTGCCCAGCTTCAAACTCACAAATTCAAACCGAGCTCCACCAAGCAAGCATTCATTTATTGTGTGTGTATGTGCACACACACACCACTGTGCACAGGGAGAGGACAACCTGTGGGAGTCACTTCTCTATTTCCACCCTGTGTGTCCTGGGATCAAACACAGGTCTTCAGACATGGTGGCAAGCACGTCTAGCTGCCAAGTTGTCTCACCAGACCAGAAAGAGCCTTCTTAATGGGCTGAGCATATAGCTCAGTTGGTGCCCCATCTCTGCACTGTATAAACCAGGCTGGTAGGCACATCTGTGATTCCAGCATTTGGAAATGGAAACTGGAGGATCAGAGTTCAAAGTCATCTGAGGCTACGTAGGAAGTTGGAGACCGGCCTGGGTTACACGAGACTCTGACTCTTTGTAACTATTGCTCAGCTATCAGAAGGGCAGTGTAGATAGACGGCATTAGAGACTTAGACTCAAGGACTTGAGTTCCCATCCTCAGTCTCTTGCTTACCAGTTGGGTGACTTGGGCTTGAGGAACCTGTTTCTTCATAAAATTGGAATATTAGATCTCTGGCAGAGTTAGAAACAAAAGGCAAAGTGGCCAGTCCAGTGCCAAGGACAGAAGAGATCCTCATAAAATGGCCTGTGGTGGGCAAATGGGGTTTATTACAATTCATCTCTAGAATTCTGAATCATTTTTAAGTATCAAATATCTGTTGTAGTGCATGGTGTTTGGGTCATGTCATGTGTTCCCTTGTTTCATAGTTACTGAGCAGAATTGATACAGGTTGTAGTTCTTTTTATAGAAGGAGTGCTGGGCATGGCAGCTCATGGCTTTAATCCCTACACCTGGGAGGCAGAGGCAGGAGGATCTTTGTGAGTTCAAGGGCATCCTGGGTCATAGTGAAACCCTGACCAAAAAAACACAAAACAAGCAGAAGAAGCTGCTAAGGCAGTCACCATGATTGTCCCATTGGGAGTCACTGCATTTATTTAGTTTTGAGTCAGGGTCTTTCTACTTGGCTCTGGCTGTCCTGGAACTCACTACATAGACCAGACTGACCTTGAATTCTGAGAGATCCGCCTGCCTCTGCCTTGAATGTTGGAACCAAAGGCGTGTGCCACCATGCCCAGTGTTGTACCTTTTTTTTTTTCAATTGAGCTCAGGACTTCTTTCCTGGGAGGTGAGCACAGTGTTACTGATCTGTCATGGCCAAGTTGGTGCTTTGTCAGAGCCGTTTGTTGTGGGCAGAGTTTATAGAGTAGGATGTCCTAAAATGTACGTTATAATGCTTTCAGGATCTTAACAGAGCCCAGTGTAATCCTGTCAGTTTGGGAGACTCGGGATCACGAGTTCAAGGCCTGCCTGGATTACACAGCATGTTGGAGACTAGCCTGAATAACTAACTTAGTGAGACCCTGCAGCTCAGTTGTAGACCCCTTGCCTACTATGTGTGAGGAGTCTCTTCATCTGTCTGTCACTTGGGAGGCTGAGGAAGGAGAATCATGAGTTTGAGACCAGCCTGGGCCATGTAGCAAGATCCTATCTCAAATAAAACAAAACAAAAAAACCTTGGAATAATCTTTAAGGGCATTCCTTGTGCTGAGAGCATGGCATAGAAAAAAGTTTGATTGATTTTCCAACTACTGCATCTCCTGTGTACAGGGTCAGTGATAACCAGTTAAAGCACTTGTTTTTCTGTTTTGTTTTTTGAGACAGGGTTTCTCTCTGTAGCCCTGAGTGTCCTATTAACTCACTCTGTAGACTCGGCGCTCCACCTGTACTTGCCTCCAGGTGCTGTGACTAAAGACATGTGCCACCACTCCTGGCTACAAACTCAACTTTCTGAGCTTTGCTGACATATCTGAGGTGCTCTTCTGAGCTCTGAACATACCTAATTTCATCCTCATACCTCTGGAGGGAGGCCCATGTTGTCGTGAGGAACCACTCTTAGTGGCAGGGTGGGCAGGAGGAGGAGGGAGGGCTCCTTCCTCATTATGCAGCACAGCCTCTATGTTGGCTAAGTGTGTACTGGTCTGTCTGTCTAGAATACTTGTGTCCACCTCACCTGCCTGGTAGCTGCTTTCCCTATTTTCTCTCAAGACTTGACTTGCAGGTTACTTTCTTACTTTTGGAGGGGGTGGGGGATTTCTCCATGTAATAGTCCTGGCTGTACAGGAACTCACTTTGTAGACCAGGCTGGCCTTGAACTCACTGAGATCCGCCTGCCTCTGCCTCTTGGGTGCTGGGATTAAGAGTGTGTGCCACACTGCCCATCAAAGGTCACTTTCTTTGTGAGGCTTCCCGTTAGCCTGAGGAGGCCCCAGCTCTCTGTGTCAGTGCTGGCTCCCTGCTCTTTCTAGCTCATATAGATTAGCACCTCCGGCCACAGATCATATCCAACATAATAGGTTCCTCACTGCAGCTGCTAAAGGAAAGCACAGACAGACATGGCACCTGCCCTGACGTACCAGCCTGCCTGCTTCCTTAACACTCCCCTACCCAAACTTACTGCTTTTCCAGGTAAAACTGGGATTTGAACCTAGCCCCAGCTCATTTCCAAGCTTGGGCCTTCTCTTCAGCTGCTCACACACAGATAGCAGAGCAAACAGGTAAGCAGAATAGTTGTTACTGGACAAATAATGCAGATCAGGCAGAGTACAAACCTATTTCCAGAGAGGAGAGCTCTCCAAACCTCTGTTTTCTGTGAAGGTTTTAGTAGGAGAAGGCGGGTGTGGCCTGTCTGGCTGCGGAGCATCCCCCACCCCACCTGCTTCTGCAGAGTGAGTAAATCTGGTAGCAGGACAGACTATTGTACACTTTCTGCAGTTGTGTGTGATGAGACAATACCCACCCAAGCAGCACTTAGCAGGAATCAGTGAGGTTGAATCTTACTCTGGTCAGTAGGTATTATTTTGCATGTCTGCTAGCGGTTCTGGGGTATAGCTCAGTAGTCGGGTGCTTACCTTGCATTTTTGAGGCTCTGATTCTTTTCTCTGTCACACACACACAAAGCAGTATTGAGGGCAGCTCTGCCATCAGTATCCTACCAGTGTGGCCTTTAAACTCCCTGCTCTAGTCTTAGCCTACTGAGTTGGGCTTTCTCTCACCTGGGACTGTTGTTCCGACTTCCCCCAGCTCTCCTTCCTACTCCCGTCAGTGAACTCATCTTCAAAACTGTGAGTGTGTGATAATAGCAGGCTTCAGATCTCATCTTGTTTTAGGATGAGCCACTGCCTCATCTCCCCCTCCCCTATTAGTTGACCTTTTCAAAATAGTCTTAGAAAAATTATGAAGGTAGTACAGAGTTTCCTCCCAAGCCTCAGCCCCTATTCCCACATGTTAGTAGCATGTCACATTAGTGTTAATGTATAAAAGTCCATACTCAAGCTACATTTCTGTAGATTACACCTGATTGTCCTATTTCTGTGGCAAGAGCCCAGGCTACATTTGGATGCCACATTTCCTTAGACTATTCTGGGTGGGTAGTTTCATGAACTGCACTTGTCATCAGTGATCTTGATGGTTTTGAGGTCACCAGCCAGATATTTTATGGGATGCTGGACATTTTTCTCATGAGGAGTGGTAAGGGTTAGGGAAAAGATTCTGATAGAAAGTACCATTTGTGTCCTGTTGTATCAAGGCATACATAATAATAAGTGGGGTTGCATTGTCGGTGTCAGGCTGACCACAGGCTGAGGTCTCTTCACTATAAAGTTGTCGCATTTCATTTGTTCTCTTCGGAAGAATGTCATTATGTGTAGGCTACACTGAAGAATGGCAGGTCAAGCCCCCTCCCCTTGGAGAGTGGAGTAGCTATGTGAATTATTAAGTCCCCTAAAGCAAGAGATCTGCTTGTTCTCTCACTTATTTATTCAGTTATTCATCTGTTGGTATTTGCTCACAGATACTTAATTTTACACTTTGGTTTGTAATCTACATCTTCCTCATATTGTTTCATCTTTGACCATAGACTGCTCTTTTAGCTCCCTTTGACCTACTCCTGTCATTGTGAGGTTTTCCGATTTTGTTTTTTGAGCATTTCCTTTTTGGCACAAGATGCTATTTGTGTATTTCCAGCCTGAGCCTGTTCAGCAAACATTTTCTGTCTAGTGCTCTGATCTGGAGTTACAGGATGAGTTCAGGTTGATCCTTCTGGTGGTGGTGGTGGGTGCAGTCCCACAGCTGGGTAAGATAGCATGTGGTGAGAATCTCTTCCGGTCCTGGCACCTGTTCCTCACAGCAGATTACTGCCCTCTGCTCCCCAGTTCATAGTCCCCAACTCCTGATGCTTGCACCTGAACTGAGCAGTGGTCACTTTCGGTATTTACTCTGGAGTTTACAGTCACGTATGGAGATGTACTCATTCTCTCTTTGGGCATTGAATTCTCCAGGCAAACCTTCCTGGACTCTTTGCTGAGAGTCCATGAAATCCCAGGTGGTCTAGTCACACCACTTTTGCTGTCATTCATAAACAGATCTCTCCTCTGGGAAGGTTCTTGTTGTAGCCTTTGTGGCTCTAGGCAGGCTCAAGGCAGATATCACTTGTAGCTGTGATCCTGAATCATTGACTAGCTTAAATCCATCAGTTGTAATCACCCTCTGAAAATCTGTAACTTGAGCCCTGCACCAGCCCTTTGCCTCTATTCAAAGGTCTGTGTTTGTCCCCTTCAGGTGGCTCTGTCTGAAGCATCCCAGGCTTGAGGCTGTGGGTGGCCTCCCTTATCCTGGCTGCTCTGCTAGTCATCACTTTGCTCTCTGAGCTGCTTAGACTCTGTGGTCATGAATGATGCCAATTTGCAAACCTCTAGCATTTGTAGCCTGATTTTTAAAAGGAACTCAACTCTGGTTTTGTCGTCAGCTGCCCTGTTCTTGCCGCGCTGCCCCCCCCCCCCCCCCCCCCCCCCCCGGCTGAATCAGTTCTTCCCTTTCCTGAGAGAGGCTTTGAAATGCAAGCAAGGGAATAAGGTCTTCAAGATGCTTCGTCTTATAGGACTTTTCATCCTTTCATATCTTTTATTTAGCATAATGAAGCAGACTCGGAACTTATTAAAGTATTTTAATGTAAACTTTAAGCATGAGGATTAAAAGCAGTGCTCAGGGAAAAACAAAAAAAAAAACAACAACAAAAACAGAGCATGGATGTGGACTTCTCAAAGACAAGTCACCCTTTTTTGTTGTTGTTGCTTTTGAAGGGGTTGTGATTGGTTTTGGTGGGGGAAGATTATTGGATAGTGATGGTACTTTTTGTTAATGGCATCAGGACCAGCTCCAGAGAATTAAAAGTTGGACTGTTGACAGTAGTGGTTCATCATGAGTCTTCTAGGAAACTAGCCCTTGTACCAGGAAACTAGTGAAAGGCTTCCTCTTTCAAATGAGGGACATTGGAGGATGAGGTCCAGTGAAGGGTGTGTGGACACGGGGTTGAGGATCCACTTGCTTCATGGGAGGTTTCATGGGGGCATGCCCTGCCCCACTTGCGTTGCTGGGTGTTTCTAGCGGCTCTTACACATCATCTTTCTAGCTGCCCTGGATGTGGGTGGGTGCTAGTCTCCTTCTTACAGGCTA